>NC_139221.1:117199010-117884635 GCF_055691185.1 Crinia signifera
TAATTTACCTTTACCTGGACCAATTGTCTATTGGGGATAATATGTTAAGGGACACATCTTGATTGCAATAAAAGGCTGCGGTCACTCAACTTTGGACTTCAGAGGCTGTTGGTAGTTATCCAGATTAAGATCCATAAACACTACATGTTTGAAACTGCTGGAGCTAAATATTCCTCCTCTCATTCTTCTATTCTTAAGAAATGGTTTGGGTGGAATCTATGTAGAGAACTTATGTGACACTTGACTATATATATTTCCCCTACTGACTTGTCTGTTTTACATTCTCCTCATTAAGGCCCTTATTCAGATCGGTGCGGATATTCCCGCATTCTTACGGAGCGGTCCGCACGCCACGGTGTTTTGCCGCATGCGGCCATCGTCCGTAGAAACGCCCACGTGTCCTCCGTATTCGGACGGACTCACTCTTTAAGAACAGGGCGTGTTTACGGACGACATACAAACCATGCGTGTGCGGGCGAAACACTCCGATTCTGCACGGTATTACAGAGTATTACAGAGTATGCTCGGAAATACCGCATCCGAACGGGAGCCAAGCGGTGCTACCGCCCGTAAGCGGAGTATTTACGCCAAACAACCCACTATGAAGTATCTTCTGCAATACATCACATGACCCACTTATTCAATTACCTATCCTCATAAAAAACAGCTTATTTGGAATTGGAATCAATTAGATGCCAATATATCCTTACAAGCATGCCTAACACATGCATTGCACACATTAACCCTTACAGCAATGTAAGTGCAATGCTTTGTATTACACCCTGTGTAAAAGATTATAAACAATATACACATATACTGTTTCAAGTGCAAATAAAACCAACAACTGTGAACTTGCATAAAGAATTTATTAAAAAACTGCATTAACATAGAAAAAAAATATTTTACAATAATAAATTAAAGCAGCAGATCGCGGATGTCCTGCAGGTCTGCTAGAAGGAGCCGCAAGTGGTGCTCCGCTCGCAGGACGGCCCCACGCACCCCCTCATCTGCTGGTGTGGTGTCATCTGTGGGCATGTCAAAGGGGCAAAAATTAGTCATGTTATTCATGCATACATTTCACATACTGCGACATAAATGGCACAAATGCTAGGTGACATGTGTGTATATATATATATATATATATATCTATCTATGTAGAGAGATAGAGACACACATAGATAAATAGATATGACACATACATATATACATACATGCAAACTTATTTACTACATACTGTCTTTTTTGGCCTCTACCCTTTACTCTGCAGAAGACATAACAGTCATAGTGTTTCTTCTCAGTCACAACCCACCCATGACTAACCAATGACAAGCATGTCATGGCCTCCGTCAATAAGAACTTGTCCCAATCTGCTCAGTCTAAGTTCAGTGATGGTTCGTGGCATGGGAGTTATGCAAATGTCAGGAATGCACAGTACACATCCTCAAAATCTTAATTCTGTCTAAACCAACCTACAATTCTGTGAGGTCAAAAAAACAATCTGAACTACAGGGGGTGTTTAGGTAGAGGAGGCTCCTGGGACACTGGCAACTTGTGACTCCATTCCAAGGTAGGCCGGCCCCTACTCCATTTATAGCATACATCCTAGAGTTTATAAATAACATTCAGCAACCATATAGATTCCACTATTTGATGGGTCATAATCTACGCTTGCAGCAGGTGATTTTAATCCACAAATGATCCACTCATCCCTTTACTCCTGGATCCTGTTTAACTACAACGGTTATGTGGCAGTCAAAATGGACCTCCAACCCATCCCACAAACCTGTGTAATTGAGAGGTGTCCTGGATGAAAGGGATGCCTTGGACACCCCATCTAACCCGTACCTGTATCTGTAGCTACCCACTTTGGGGTCTATATGAATAGGATGGGCCCAAAATTGATTATCACCAGTGCTACATAAGAAATACCAGTACAACTACTTCATGAATGATGCATTATGTTAACATACCGATCTGCTGGTACTCTGGGGCCTGGCACGCCTCCTCCCCCTCGTCATCCGATTTCTCCGGGGCAACCGTGGCCTCCTCAGCCCCCTCCTCCGCCAGCTCCTCTGCCACAAGAACCTCCTCCTCCAACTCCTCCTCCACCTCCTCCTCCACCTCCTCCTCCACCTCCTCCTCCTCCTCCTCCTCCACCACCACCACCACATCCTCCTCCACCTCCTCCTCCGCCACCAACACCTCCTCCTCCGCCACCAACTCCGCTTCCACATCCTCCTCCACCACCTCCTCACGCACCTCCTCCTCCTCCTCCACCACCTCCTCCACCATTTGCTCCTCCTCCACTTCCTCCTCCTCCACCCTTGCCGCCACCTCCTCCTCCGGGTCTTGGGCCTCCTCCTGGCCCAGGGCTGCCTCCGCGTCTTCACGGGCCTGTCGGGCTCGGGCTCGTGCTGTGTGGTAGAAAAAAACATCATGGTCAATGTCGGGTCATTGGGGCACATGTATTAATCCATAACAAGACATACATGGAAGGGTGATAATGATGGCAAACGATGCAGGAAAGTAGCTCCTTACTGTTAATGGATTCCAAATTGTGACATTTAAATTATTATGTGATTGTTAGTAATTTGTTCACACATTACAACCCAGGCATTTATAAATGTGTAACACATATTAGATCGGGCACATTGTATGCATCAGAATCCTCAATGCTATGGCATTACATATAAAAGCCACATGACTGCATGTTAACCAGGAAGAAGCACACATAACAGTCTATGGACTTTTAAACCCATGGACACCCACTTATCATGAGACACATTTTATTGTTTCTAGATGCTATGTTGTAAGTGCGAAATTTCATAGCTAAAATACTCACACTCAGCAATTTCGCCCCTGATTTGATGGAGCAGCTGGGGCTGGCGCCTGCGGAGGTCCGACCACCGCCTCTCCAGCTGCCCGAGGGACCTACGCACCCGAGTGCGGGCGTAAATACGGCGCCCTGCCGCAGCATACGCCCTCCGCTTATGGCGGTTTGTGATGAAGGGCCCCGCACGGCCCAGCCTTGTCTCCATGACGGAGACAAGAACCCTCAGCTCCGCATGTGTGAAGGGTTCTGCCCTTCGTGTCTCCGCCATGTTGACAATGGCATCTATCAACCAATCAGGTGGTGGCATTGGTTGATCACAGTTATTTGTGTTAATAACTTTATTGTTCATCTTTACATGAACAGCGTCTCTGCGCCAACACAAATGGTGACAAATTCGCATGCCTTCAAAACAGTAGTGTTGATGTATGGCAATGAACAAATCTGATATATATAAAACACAGTGTGTATGCACTTAGCAAATCCAATGACGCCTCGCTCCGCCAAGCAACGCGTGCTATAGCTTAGCAACGCATAGCTGTAGTTAGCATTACTTACTCTATGCATCTATGTGTATGCGTACATTTATGTGTAAAAGACACATACACACACTTGCAGGTATCCTGAGACCAGCATTATACACCAGCCCTGCCTGCCTGCCTGCCTGCCTGGCTGCCTGCTCCTTGAAATGTTGAAACATGTGAATAAATTCAAATATCATATATATAGAGATATATATATATATATATATATATATATATATATATATATATATATATCTGCAAACAAATCAGACATCAACACATGATAAAATCCCCAACACATTACAGAATAAATCAATGTACTCACCAGTCATCAGGGATAGTATCAACTACAATAATGAAGATATAACAAACACATAAGATCCCTTGAACAAGGTATAATAATTAGCACCTATATTTAACTTCCCCCAAAACTAAGCACATATGATAAATATCTACTATTTCTTTGCCATTAGGAGGGCAGGCTGGCTAATTTTCGTGTTGTAACACTGACAACTAACACACTGTACTTATTTGAAGGGGTGATTTTTACAATAATTGGTGTGTTCTGTCAACTCGATAACATGTACCTGAAGTATCTTTGCGCCACAGAGTCCCGCAGCTGGTATCCCCTCCGGCATTCAGGGGCGCGGGATGGCCGCATGGGCGGATCTTGCGGCTCAGATGGTACCTCCCACTCATCAAAGGGTATCTCACGCCGCACAGCAATGTTGTGGAAAAATATACACAGGCCCACGATCCTCGACACCATTTCAGGCGCATATTGTAAGTCACCACCAGTGCGGTGGAGCACTCTAAATCGACCTTTTAAAAGGCCAATTGAGCGCTCCACCACTTGCCTGGTGGCAACATGCGCCCGATTGAATGCCTCCTGTGGGCCCGGTGCTGGGTAGCTGTACGGCGTAAGTAGCCAGGGCGTACATGGGTAACCGGAGTCACCCAGAACCCACGCATCACGGCCTTCCAGCTCTTGTAGTCTTTGCCATATCCCGGTTTGTCGGATGACATGAGAGTCATGGGCACTTCCGGGAAACTTCGAGTTGAAGGCGAGAATCTCCATGGATGGGCCACATACCACCATCACGTTCAGTGAGTGGAACAATTTGCGGTTCCTATATATCTTCTCACTTCGAGATGGAGGCACAAATGGTACATGGGTGCCATCCACAGCCCCTATCACATTAGGGAAGCCAGCAATTTGATGGAAGGCCTGCTGGCTTCTGCGCAGGGTCTCGGTGGCAAATGTCATGGCCATGAAGTGCCCCTTGCGCCTGAACATGGCCGACGTCACACGCCTCAGGATTCGGCAGAAGACCGGCTGAGATATTCCAGCAAGTACTGCCACTACTTGTTGGAATGATCCTGAGGCGCAGAAATGCAACACCGCCAGCAGCTGTGTGTGAGGCGGAATTGCTGTCGTGATCCCGTGTAGAGGTTCCAGATCGCTCTGAATTAAGGTGAGCAGATCCAGAATGACATGTGGCGGTAACCGGTACCTAGTAAGTACCTCATCATCGGGCATAGCAAACAGAGTCACCCGTGTGCGATAGATTCTAGCACGTCCTGGCCTCCTTGGGCGACGAGTGGGGAGAGCCGCAAGTGCCCTTAGCCTCCTCTCCATGTAGCGCATCATTGCTTCAGCAACCTATAAAGGAATGAACATAAATACTGATGCACCTATGCACATAATGGCCATATCCCACTACAAATAGATTTGTAGCCTTCAATACGTACAATAGATGGCCGCCCCGTGAAATCCCGCAGATCCATTTGACTCTCTAATGATGACACAATAATATGAACTCAATACACACCGTCAAAAACACACAGATAAAGGTGTCAGCATTTTTTGCCGACATCATGTACTATGAGACATTTCATCTATTGCTGGGACATGTTGTCCTGCAATAGATGAACCCACACAGGTTTAAGACCTGTGAGTGAAATAGTGAACATGTGACATGTTGCAATAATGATACACGCACTTTGCTGGCCCAACAATCTGTAGTCAGTGAGGCAATGGTGCATACATTCATACACTTACATTGTTCATGGATATCATATCTACAAGGAGCATGGAAGAGCTTACCTTAGACCCTGACAAGTCCAGATCTGGAGACAAATGATTCTACCAGCAAGTCACTATTTATAGGGCTCTCACATGTGTGGTCTATAACAGTAGAGATGAGTATTGCATGACTTGTGGCCTGGATTATCTAAGGGATTGGGCTACTTTTAGCTTGCAATTAAACGCCACAATACCACAGTAGTCATGAATCAAATGTCATGTCATGCTAGAAAATAGCATGTGTATTGTGCAATAGTCACAGGTGTATCAGAAGATTCTATGCAATGTTAGCATTGGTGACCAGTATTTCATGTCGAACTTTCGCCAGGTTTTACACAATGGAATTTCAGCCACCGTATGCGGCGCGAAAAAACAGCGACGTACGCTCACGCACGGAACGCAGCTGCCGCTGATGTCCGCCAAACAGGATACACAAACAGTATATAAAGGTGTATTAGAAGGTGACAATGTTGTTGCAAACATGTCTGGATCCCAACCAGAGCTGGACCCAGAGCTGCAGCAACTTTTTCACCAGCTGGACTCCAGCACCACCTATGTGCCACTGCACATGCAGGCAGTGGGTAATGAGGAGGCTGCTGGCCCTTCGACAGCAGGGCAAGCTGCACCTGACCATTCTACAGCAGGGCAACCTACACCTGGCCCTTCTGCAGCAGGCCAACCTGCAGCTGGCTCATATGCACCATCAGCAGAATTGGTTGGAACACAACAGGGGACTTCACAAGGTAGTACCATGGCCAGCACTTCAAGTGCAGCGACTGGTGCCAGGGGGCGTGGCCAGGGACGTGGCAAGGGGCGAGCCAGTGCAACAGCGGAACCACCCAAAAAAAATAAGGCATATGAAGCACAGGAGCTGGCCATCCTGGTTCCCCGAGCACGTGATTGGATAGAGTGTCCATCCGAGAAGCTGACACACACACGCAGATGGAAGATTTGGGAACAGATAACGGCAGAGATTAATGAAGTAGCGCCACAAGTTCGTGAGACGGACCATGTGAAGAAGAGGCAAGTTGTTTTGTGATACATGTGGCCAGTAATAGCCAAGTAATGATTGAATTGATGCTTAGATGCATTTTGCAAATGGCCCGTGAGGTTGTTACGATACACATACATTATTGCCATGTTATTTCGTTGAGAGTTAGAGTAGGGTGATTGTGAATGTGTATTGTAACGGTTGATATCATAGTTGCATGTAATATTATATATGGGACATTAATCACATGTTGTAATATGTAGCACAGAGCAATGGCTGCAACAGCTAACATTGGGAGTGACATGTATTAATATGTCAACTTACATTGCAGGTGGCAGGACTTCAAAACCAACCTGAAGAGGAAGATGACCAAGCGGTGGGAACACAGCCAGACATCTGGGGCCGGGCCCATGCCATCAGGGCTAGAGCTCACCCCCCTGGAGGTGATGGCCGAGAGCTGTATATCAGTTGAGGAGATCAGGGGGGTGAGCACGATGGATAGCGAGGCCCCAGCTGAAGTGTTTGCGTCTTTTCTGGAAGGTAAATATTGGTCATGCCATAAACTTGTGCAAGTAATTATCGTAGAATGTCTCCTAATTGTGTATATCTTTTCCCACAGAAACCCCACCGCTTGGTGACAACTCTGCTCAGGAGGTGGAGGAGTCCGTGCCACCTGGCCCCAGTGGTAGGCCTGTGCAGCAGCAGCCGCCATCGGCCCAAGCCGATTTGGCCGCCTTGGCCCAGATGCTTGGGGACATCAACCAGCAGGGAGTCTTGGCATCAGAACGGGTGCGTAGGACCGAGGAGATCCTGGCGAGCTTGGTCAGCACCCAGCAGTCCATGGCTGCGAGCATGCAGGCCATGGCTGAGTCACATCAGGCCATGGCTGCAAGTGCTCAGGTGCTGGCCGAGCAAGCCACCCGCCAAAATGATCTCCTCCTCCACCATAATGAGCTTATGGTGGAGCTGGTTACCAGCAACAGGGTCCTAATGTCATCCGTTTCTGGTGCATTACCACCCGCAACACTCCCTGCTGGCAGGAGGGGTAGACCAGCCAACCCCTCCACATCATCTGCTCCACCTGCCCCAGCATCTGGCCGTCCCCAAAGAGCTGCTGCACAGGCCAAGGAGCCTACCAAGGCCAAACGTGGTCGGAAATGAACTTGTGGCTGCATTAATCTCCACCGTTATGTGTTCCCAAATCTTCCATTGTGCTGTGTGTGTCAGCTTCTTGTGTCCAATCACGTGCTGAGGGTAACCAGATGAGCCCTTGCTTCATATGTCCTTTGTGGTTCCCCTGTTGCCCTCTTTTGCCTGCCATTACTGTCAGCTGTACTTGAAGTGATGGCCATGGTACTATCTTGTGAAGTCCCCGGTTGTGTTCCAAATGATTCTGCTGATGGTGCATATGAGCCAGCTGCAGGTTGGCCTGCTGCAGAAGGGCCAGGTGTAGGGTGCCCTGCTGTTGAATGGTCAGGTGCAGCTTGCCCTGCTGTAGAAGGGCCAGCAGCCTCCTCATTTCCCACTGGCTGCATGTGCAGTGGCACATAGGAGGTGCTGGAGTCCATCTGTGTGCAATTATATTTGTTTTGTATTATTATTTATTTTGCTGCATTCCTGGCATCTTGTTTATTGTTTGTATGTATTATTTTATGGTCATTGCATCACAGTGGCATTGACTGTGACATGAATATAAATAAATGTGTTTACTTTACCCAAAATGTGTGGTTTCATGAGTACATGTCGAATACACATGTGTATTGATAGTATTAAGATTCAGTCATGTCCATTGTTAGCAGTTTTTAAGTGTGGGACAAGTACAGCATATGTGGGGGATTACTAAGGTTTCCTTGAAGCAGCAATGGTTTCAATTAAAGCACTGACAAGCGGCCTATTAGTGAGTAATGAGTAAAGGCGTAGATTCTATTGGGTTCAGGTGTTAATGGTTGTAGTCATTAGGCGTACGTTCGCCTACCGCATGAACGAGTGGTGTCCGCAAAGCAATAGTACACTTGTGGACACCGCACATTTCTGCCCTTTTTGATCGCGTGCATTCGGAGTGGTTTCCGAATGTACGCCCCCCAACATAAGTGTACTCCCCCGTGTCCGCCCATGTTTCCGCCCCGTTTTGCCCACTTTGAAACTACGCCCATGTGTCATTCCGCATGACGCCCATAATACGCCCCTATTTCCCGACTGATAGCGGTGAACAGTTTTGGACGGGATTTGGCCGAACTGGTACCGAGTCAAGGCATGGCACATGCGCGTTGCGTTCTCCACGCATGCGCAGACGCCGTAAAGACGCGATCCGAAAGTATGCGGTAAAGTCCGCGTCAATCAGAATAAGGGCCTAAGATTGGTGATGATCAGTATTATAATACAATTCTTTTCTATGTTATTCTTTTTGGTTGATTCAGTAAAAGGCCTAATTTGTATAATAATATCTGTACCTGGCTCCCCTAATGTTTTCCCATTTTCTTTTTTCTGTACCACATATATTTGTGAAATTTTTTCAATAAAAAGTAATATTAAAAAAAAAAAAGAGATAAATGCAAGGGTGACAGAGAGAGATAAATGTCCAGCCAATCACCTGCTAACTGCCATGGTACAGGCTGTGTTTGAAAAAAGTCAGTAAGGAGCTGATTGGCTGGACGTTTATCTCTCTTTATCACCCTTTCTTTTATCTCTTGTTAAGGCTTACTACATCTGCCCCATTGTAAGGTCGAAGGCAACTTCTGTGGGTTGGGATTCAGTTAATGCATTCTTTCATGGGAAACAGTTGGAAATAGTGACTGAGTTAAAAAAAAATGATAGGAAGATAGAGGCACAACTTGAGAATAATTACCGGAACCTTGCTTTGGCTTACCAAGGTGAGCGAGTAACCAAAGTATTCTAGACTTAATTGACTGACTTCTCAGACTGCTTGGACTGATCATATTATGGACAAAGCTAAACATAGGCTTATGTTGACATTCGATTCTCAGTACACTTATGTAGACAGGACAAATAGTTATTTGGCTCATTTAGTTAATGCTGATCATCCATTTGCTGCTACAGCTGAACTTGTTGATGATTCAGGAATTATGACTTATGACTTTTGCCTCTTCTGTGTCTGAGGCAATGTTATGTTACCAAAACCTGTAAAGTATCATAGACTACCTGACTTCTACTGCCCTATATCCTTGATCCATACTGATGCTAACACTTGAGCTAAATTCCCTTCAATTTGAGTCAATTAGGGTATTACTACTATAGTCCATATAAACTATGCTGGGGGAATCTTTTTTTTTTTTTAATGGTTCCAACTGTTACATACTGAGCCTAGACCTGTTACATACTGAGCCAAGACCTGTTACATACTGAGCCACTCTTAGAGGCACATTCCTTCTCAGATGGACAAAACCATGTGCACTGCAGGTGGGGCAGATGTAACAGGTGCAGATAGAATTAGATTTGGGTGAGTTATTTTGTTTCTGTGCAGGGAAAATGCTGATTGCTTTATTTTTACACTGCAATATAGATCTCACTTTGAAGAAAACCCCCAGCCAAATCTAACTCTCAATGTACCTGCAGTGCACATGGTTTTGTCCATTTGAGAAGGAATTTGCCTCTCGAGTGAACTAGAATAAGGCCAATACTGAGCCAAGACCTCAGGCATCCATTAATAGGTTTGTCTTCCCCTCATTTCCTTTGTCTTGGGTTATGAGACAAGGGTGTCCTTTATTCCCATCTCTTTTTTCATTAGTTAATTGGCCCCTTCCATGTTTGTGTTGTGCCAATTGTGTTTTAGAAGTCTTTAGCTGGGTGGTAGGATGAATCTGGGGCTCTAGATGGTAGTTATCATCTTATATGTGTTTATGACTGTTTTCTTATAGGTAAATAATTAGTCGGGCATACTGTACATCCTGGTCTTACAATTAATTGAACCCCCCCCGTATATTCCTGCCCTTAGAGGTTCCTGTCCCATTTCTTCACTACTTTGATATATTCCTTTGATGGGCTATCCACCTTAAATATCTATATATTTGGATTACTAATTTTCTCAAAAGATTAGATAGCTTTGAATGTACAATCACAACTTATTTGTCTTAGAGATAACACACATTCTTGAGCTCCCTTTTCTCCTTACTGGCCATGTTACTTTTTTCCATGTTTCTCCCTTGTTTTATTTCCAATATCTATGGTAAGTTGCGTAGGTAGCTTCTGAGCATATACCTCTGCAAGCTTTACTCTGTAGTAAAATGCATCGGACAGGACCTTCATTAGTCATGCATGCAATTAAAATTTGGGTTATATAGTATTCAATAACTGTGTGTGTGAGAGAAGTGAACAAAATAACGGAAAAATTTGGAATGATAATCTTCGTAAGGGCGAAAGATCTGCCCTGAGATGTTTATACAAAAATAAAAATTTAACAATTAAGCCGGCGGACAAAGGCGGTGGGATTGTGATCATGGACACTGTGGATTATACGGAAGAAGCTTAATAACATCGATTTCTACAGTGTCCTTGGTCACAATCCCACCGCCCAGTATCAAAAAGATTTAAGGATCATGTTAGAAACAGCACTAGAAGAGGGCGCTATATCGAGAGACACGTTTAATTTTTTATATAGTTCACACCCTATAGTTCCCACTTTTTTATTTTCTCCCAAAAATACACAAAACACTTCACAAACCACCAGGGCGTCCCATTGTGTCGGGTATAGGTTCCCTCACGAATAATTTATCCTTTTTTGTTGATTATTATTTACAAGGCCACGTAGGGAAACTCCAATCTTATATTCAAGATACTAAACACTTTCTGAACCGTATTAATCAGGTTGAATGGAGAGAAGGTTATATCCTACTCACGTGCGATGTAGAAGCATTGTACTCAAACATACCCCAAGATCTGGGAGTAGAAATTATGAAAACTTATTTGGAAAGAGATGAAAACCTTTCAGATGCCCTACGTGGCCTTATCTCACGTTCAATTAAATTTATTCTTAGTCACAATTATTTTCTGTTTAATTCACGTTATTATTTACAAACACGGGGGACTGCAATGGGGACCAGGTTCGCCCTGAGCTTTGCGAACCTATACATGGGGGCCTTTGAGGACCAACATGTGTGGGGGAGCGAGTTCGGGGGGAACCTGGTCCTCTATTGCAGATTTATTAATGATTTGTTTATAATTTGGAAGGGGGATTTCACTAGTTTATGCACTTTCACGGAAAGTCTTAATTTTAATAATTTCGGATTAAAATTCACAAGTACTCACAGTTTCACTAATATTAATTTTCTCGATATAGCGCTCTCAGTAAAAGGAGGCCAATTAGAGACTGAGACCTACATCAAACCCGTAGATCAAAGCAGATATTTAAATTATAGGAGCGCTCATGACAAAATTTGGAGAGATAATGTCCCAAAAGGACAACTAGTGAGAGTGAAACGCAATTGTTCATCTAAAAATACATATCATCAACAAACAAATATATTACTATCCTCCTTTAGAGAGCAGGAATATCTAGATGAAATTATCCAAAAAGCAGTAAAACAGGTAGAAAAAATTCCAAGGGAAAATTTGTTAAATATGAATAAAAACAGTGACAAAAAGAACAGCGTGAAAGAGGATAGATCGTCCCAATTTGTTACACAGTATAATGAGTGTTCAAATGAGATCAGAAATATAATGAAAAGGAACACAGCATTGCTTATGCAGGACGATTTCTTAAAAGACATTATAGATCCTAAGGGTAAAGTAATCTTTAGAAAAGGGGAGAATCTAAAAAGCAAATTGATTAAGAGTCACTTCTCAGGAGACACAGAGACTAAGACAAATTCCGGAAATGTTAGGAGTTGGATTCCAGAGAAACCACGGGGATTCCACAAGTGTGGGAACGATAATTGTATTACCTGTAAAGGGGTGGCAAAGAAATCTGTAGAATTTAGATCTAATAGTACAGGGGAAACTTTTCAGATAAAAGAATTTATGAATTGTAGGACCTCGTATATAATTTATATGATTCAGTGTGGTTGCGGCTTACAATATGTGGGCCGCACCATACGCTGTTTAAACGTAAGGTACCTGGAACATAGGCGGAATATCCTGGGGGGCGTCAAAAATCATCCATTATCCAAACATATCTCAAATTGCCAAGGAAAATCATTGAATGATGTTGAGATCAAGGCTATAGAACATATTAAGAACACAGAACGGGGCGGAGATAGATATAACAGACTCTGCAGCCGAGAAGCCTACTGGATATTCCGCCTGTGTACCTTGGTGCCGAAGGGACTGAACGATACAATCGAATTGAATGGAATCTAAATACTTACCAGCTATAAAATGTATACATTTATTCCGTTTTCTTCAACCCTGATAACCGACTATCAGTATACCTGCTGTTTGGGGATTCTGCATGGGGGTGGGGGTGGGGGGGGGGGGGGGGAGGGGTGTTTTTTTTGGGGGGAGGGGGTGGGGCGGACATACAATAGAGATATTAGAGTAGTGTATTTCCATATACTAAATTTAGTGTAGGCTTGAGAGTCTTCACATTTATATAAATGTAATAATTTGAAATATTATGAAATAAACTGTATTTAGAGGCATTTTAAATATTGAAGTGTGTATAAATAACATCTATACTTGGAATTAGAAGGGTCCATTAATTATATTGTTGTATAATCATATAGTTGTATAATCATGTGATTTTATATATTTTTTGGTATATCCATAGGGCTAAAATGATTAAAAGAAATAACAGGCTTTAATAGAATTAAAATGGTCTACATATCTTGCTCCAAATTAAATTAAATTAAATGAATATAATTATGTTTTAATTGTTATATGTTGTCCTTTGTTTATGTGTGCTTGCAAAATGCTCAAGAAGACACGAGTTCTATATATATATACATATATATGTAATAGCACAAAATGATGTTTGTATGCAGCGTCACCATCTCCATAAGAAACTCATAAATATGGGACTGTGAATTTCCTACTGTGTGGCACGCAAAAGCTACTAGGTGACACGCAATAAACCAGCTGAGGTATTGATCTCGCAGAGAATCGCGAGAAGACGCAGTCACATAAAACACACGTCTAACTCTCCCTCCCTCAGCTCTCGCGAGGGGTGGTTGAGAGGAGACGTGACACGCATAATAATTGCGGATATTCAATCAGAACGAGGCGTGAACCGGCGAACTGCGCGCGAGCGTGGGCCGGAAGTAAACCAGACATAAAAGGCGGGGAGATGAGAGGCACTGTATACACCTCCTGAGGAAGCCGCTGATTCTAGTAGGCGGAGAAACGCGTAGAGGGATACAAGGACACTCGTGGCTACTGATGATATACCTGGAGGGAGCACAGCACGCTTCTAAAATCCGACCGCAGTGATCTGCTGAAGAACTGGTCAGAACAAGCACCCAGGTGCCAAAGAGCCGGATCCCCATGTGTCAAGTACCAAACGATACAACAAGAGTGAGTTATTAACCACTAACCATGTGCACATGAGTGGCAGACTTTTTTGTTTATTAAAACAATTTGGAAAAATCTGAAAAGCATATTAACCGGTTTATGCATGGACTAACACAAACTAACATCAAAATAACAAGTGTTGTGAGAGAGCATATAAATGTTATGTGTGTGTCTGTCCTGTCTGTCACAGTGGCCACGATCATGATGAAAAAGTTTTAAAATGTATTTTATGTTTTAAATAAATTGTTTTCTATTTTTGCAAAGCGCAGTCCCATTACATTTTATTTCTTTTTGGTCTTTCGATAAAAAAGGGGTTTTGGTAATCCCCCTTATTGGGAACTGCTGCAGTGCAAAAATCCAATCAGCGCTCAAACCTTTTTGTGTTTTTTGCGGTGTATTCAATAACTGTCTGCATTTTCAGGATATTGATCTAGAATACTAAGTCGCTATCCCAACTCTCCTACTACCTTCAGTCTAGCATGGTTTGGGGTGACCGTGGCATCTCTACACTCAACTGTATGATAACCACATTCTGAAATCCTTTACTCAGCTTTGCAATGCATATCTACTGTACTTCCATCCATGAACTTTTATAGGTATTCTGCCAAAGTATACCATCACTGGCAGTTATGGTTTCAAACAACACCCACACCTATATAAGATTCGTCACTAAGATGTTTTACTTTTTTCTTTGTTCCCGTAGAAGTAATTTCTACCTTTATCTCTTCATTGTGTCTGTTTCCCACAGATTTACCACACCTCAGGATAAGTTGGGAGTCAGATGTGGGGCCATTATGCAAGGATGCTTGGTCTATAGCTCCTGAAAGCCCATGGCTATCCATTGCTTTCAACAAATATAACTGAGTATCCACATAGAACCTCTCATCACTTTACAGATTAGGAAATGTAGAGGATGTGCAACAGATGAGTGTTTGGTACTTCTTTGGTAAAGGACCCAGGTTAATGTGATATGAGAAATCATTTGTACAGACATTTTCTCTTCTATTCTTACATCTGTGCTGTATTCTCTTGGGGTTTTAGCTATAGGTGCCCTAGATAGGTACACTAGACAGTATGTTATTAACCTGTACACATTGGCTAAGGTTTGTGTAGCTTTCTCATGAATACAACCTCAAGTCCTGTCTTGTTACTTGGGTTTGCCTTGATAATGTGTAGAAAAGAGAGGTGGGTGGAGCGCAATGATCAATAATTGGTTAACGATATATTTTAAACATGAAAAATTTATTAGTAAAAAATTCAAATGTGCTATGCACTGAGTTGGTATATAATAATATTAAACACAACGTAATGCACAGTTAATTAGATAATACAGAAATATGTTAAAAAGAAATGTACATTGGTAAGGAAATAAAAAATTGTAAAACAAGAGGGTCTGATACTTATGTTGGGGTGATCCTGGGATTATACCTCAGATTGTTGGAGATTGTGGGAGTCCATGAAACCTTGCCGGATTTTTGTTTTCACGCTGGAGGATGCTGTTAGAGCCCCTGATGGAGTGTGGGGAGTCCTCTACGATAGTGCGGAATTTGTAATCCTGATTGTGCAGGTGGTGGTTCCCAAAGTGCTAGTATGGCTCGTGAGGCCCAGGTGATGCAAAAATTGTAATAGTCAGTCTCCAAATGACTGTATTGCAAATGGATGATGGGGAGGGATCAGACCATAAATGCCCAATAAAATCAGCAGGGAGCAATCTGAGGTATAATCTCAGGATCACCCCAACTTCACTTTCGTCTCCCCATCTTGGAGTAAACGGGACTTCTGACCATAAGTATCAGACCCTCTTGTTTTACAATTTTTTATTTCCTTACCAATGTACATTTCTTTTTAACATATTTCTGTATTATCTAATTAACTGTGCAATACGTTGTGTCTAATATTATTATATACCAACTCAGTGCATAGCACATTTGAATTTTTTACTAATAAATTTTTCATGTTTAAAATATATCGTTAACCAATTATTGCTCATAGCGCTCCACCCACCTCTCTTTTCTATTTGTTAACCATACCCGGGGATTGACACCCCCAGTAGGAGCAGCTTGCCAAACCATCCCTAAAGGCGCCCTTTAACTACAGGCCACCAGGCTAATAGTTAAACCCCCCCTTTTTTCCAATTTGCCTTGATAATGTGACCCTTACCCATAAAAAAATATTTAAAATACAGAATCCAAATTTGACCAAATTTGGAGCAGATGATAGCAGTCTACTGTAGGTTTGCTAACCCTCCTGTGTGAAGCCGGTCCTTCCCTCCATCAGCCTCACCATAATACAGGTCGAGTATCCCGTATCCGAGTATCCGTTATCCGAATTATTCCGAAATACGGACATTCCAGAAAGTGAAAAAAAATTTTTTATTTGCTAAAAACTCACTGGGGACATTTGTAACAGCATCACTGGGGACATGATATGTAACTGGCAGTATATATGTGCAAGACAATGATTGCTTGGCATTCAAATTCAGTGCTGAGATAGTACACACATTTTGTTTCACGTTTTGAAACCTTGTTTTTTGAACAATTAAAATATATTTGTGTGTATTTTATGTGGTAATAAAATATATTTGTGTGTATATTATGTGTTTATACAGCATACATGCAAGATACTTCAAAATACATCATTGAAATATTAAAATATTCCGAAATACGGAATTATCCGTTATCCAAAATTCTCCTGGTCCCGAGCATTTTGGATACGGGATACTCAACCTGTATTCCTTTACAATGGGGCAATGGCGCACTCTAGTTATGTTTAGTATGGTTTAAATACTCATTGTTTTATTACAGTTTACTACCCTTGCAAAATGACAAATGTATTTTACCCAAACTATATTATACATACAGTGCATTGCAAAAGTATTCACCCCCTTGTATTTTTTCCTATTTTGTTATATTACAACCTGTAATTTAATTGTTATTTTTTAATCTGAGTTTTATGTAATGGATCCGCCCAAAATAGTTTAAGTTAGTGAAGTGAAATGAGAAAAACATTTATAAAAAATGATTTAAAAAAAAAAATCTGAAAATTGTCATGTGCATAGGTATTCACTTCCCTTCCTATAAAGTCCCTCAAAAGTTCTGGTGCAACCAATTACCTTTAGATGTCAAATAATAGTGAAATGAAGTCCACCTGTGTGCAATATAAGTGTCACATGATCTGTCAGTATAAACACACTTTTCTAAAAGGCCCCAGTGGCTGCAACACCACAAAGCAAGAGGCATCACACCAAGAAGACCAAGGAACTCTCCAAAGAGGTCAGGGACAAAGTTGTTGAGAAGTACAAGTTAGGGTTGGGTTATAAAAAAATATCCAAATCTTTGATGATCCCCAAATCACCATGAAAACCATAATTTTCAAATGGAAAGAACATGGTACCACAACAAACCTGCCAAGAGAGGACCACCCACCAAGACTGGCCAATGAGGGCATTTATCAGATAGGCAGCACAGAGACCAAACGTAACCCTGACGGAGCTGCAGAGTTCCAAACAGAAACTGGTGTATCTGTGCATGGGACCACAATAATCCGTACACTCCATAGTGCTGGGCTTTATGGAAGAGTGGCCAGAAAAAGCCATTACTTGTGTTAAAAATAAGATAGCACATTTTAAGTTTGCAAAAGGGAATGTGGGTGACTGCCCAAATGTATGGAGGAAGGTGCTCTGGTCAGATGAGACTAAAATTGAACTTTTCGGCCACCAAGGAAAACCCTATGTCTGGCACAAATCCAACACAAACCCCTCGCCAGCGGCATTGAATACCACCCTAATTGTATATCCCTTGTGGTTCTCATTACAGGCTTTGGCATGTCTTATGAAGTAGTGTATACAGTTTTCAAGGGCACTAGGAAGTTTGAAGCCCCTTTACGGTTCTTTTTATATATGACACTGTATATAATATGTTTATACTTTAGATACATCAAGAAATCAGTAACCAGTCTGTAAACATCAGTTAAACTTAGGGATCTTAAAATATGAAATCTGTTTTTATACTTAAATTATTTATGTTGTGTGTGAGTTGTGTTCAAAGTAAAAAGTTTAAAAACAAAATGTAAAACTAAATTGAAATAAGTATAAAGAGAATGAACAATTCTGGCTGGGGATCTTCTGAACATGCATGCTTAAACATTTAGACAGCTGGATTTGCTTGTAAGTGTATTGTCATTAAAGCTAATTGTGTATGCATTTGAGCTGGTCAAAATAAATGCAATACTTTTAAACTACATGTGTTTACAGAGAAGGAAGATGATTACTTGCAATTATCCTCACAATGGCCCTTATTCTACTTCGTGCGGTACGGCCCGCGTGCGGCCGTACCGCCGATGTTTTAACACTGCACATGCGCAGAGGTCAATCTGCGCATGTGCAGCCCCCTTCGCCGCAGACGTATTTCGTCCGCCGCAAAGGGGGCGTATAGGGGCGTGAGGGGCTTCATGCCCTCATTTCCCTATGTGTACGCCCCGCGTTTCATGGGCGTTCCCATGCAAACGCGGGGCGTATGCATGGTAATGAGGGCATGACGCCACTCATGGGGGCGGAAAGCTGACGTCGCCGGATGTCAGCTTTCAGCCCCCATACAAGCTACCACACGGACGATTGTCCGTGTGGTCTTAGCTTGCGGGAGCTGCCGCGGCGTGCGGACCTGCCTTCGATGGTCGACGACCATCGAATGCAGGGGGCAGCTCCCACCATGGTGGAGGCGTAGCCTCCACCATTTTTATGCGGATCGCCAGCCGTCCGTGTACGGACGGCCGTGGCGATCCGTAGGGTGGGCGGGGATTGGTTTGTGCGGCCGGAGCCCCGTGTGCGGCTCTGGCCGCACCAACCAGAATAAGGGCCAATGAGATGCATGTGAATTTTTAAGTGCAATAAAAGCTTTCTGAGGTCATAGAGGAATTTACAAAAACCCTTTAGTGACTGGAAAGTATTTGGCATCTTAAATACTCTACCCTCAAGATGTGATTTGCTTATTACAGAGGAAAGCATTGACAAGAAATGGCCTAATTCCAGGGGCGTAACTATAGCACCGCAGCCCCCGCGACCGCGGGGGGGGCGCTGTGCATGTGCGGGCGCCGGGGGCTGCAGTGCTATAGTTACACCCCGCCGCCATCCCCCGCAGTCTTTACCTGTCAGTGTCTTCAGTACACGCTGGTCCCGGCTCCCTTCTTCTGCTATGAGGACCACAACAAAATGTCCGCCCCCATTTAGCAGACTGTTCTGTGAAACTGTCTGCTGCATGGGGGCGGACATTTTGTGGTGGTCCTCATAGCAGAAGAAGGGAGCCGGGACCAGCGCGTACTGAGCGTAGGTAAGACTGCGGGGGATGGGGGGTTTGCATGGCGGCGAGGCGGGGGTTGGTGCGGCGGGGCGGGCGGCGGTTGGTGCGGTGGGGTGCGTGGGTGGGCTGGGTGGGCGCCCTCCCTTTAACGGCGGGGGGGCGCCCAAAAGCTAGTTACGCCACTGCCTAATTCACAAACTTTAGTAGTCTTTAGAGGTATCCGGTTGATAGGTCTACAGCAGGGGTGGCCAAACCTGTTCTCAAGATCTACCAACAGTTCATGTTTTTCAGGCAATCTGTGAATATATAGAAGGAATTAATGAAGCAGGTTTGAAAATGGGACAGTAATGACTACAGCTGTGCACCAGCTAGGTGATTTGGAAAATGTGGACCGTTGGTAGATCTCAAGGACCAGTTTAGCCAACCCTGGTCTACAGTGTCAATAGGTTGATGCCAAAAGGTCAACATGCAAAATGTCGACACAAGCATTAGGTCGACAATGGCAAGGTGGACAGTCAAAAGGTTTGCATGCTGTTTTCACTTTTTTTTCTAGCCGGCATGTTCCGACAGGCAGTATTTCATGCTCTACCATCCATTAGGGCGTGGAGGGAGAATAGAATAGTGTGCAGAACGCAGCAAGGCACCGTGCCCGAACCATGGCGAGTGCAGCAAACCATGCGAAGGGACGCAACACAATTTGACAGTGTCCATGTTAACTATGTTGCCATTGTCGACCTAATGTATGTGTCGACCTTCCAACCATGTCGACCTTAGTGAGGTTGACCTATTTCAGGTGTCAACTTAAGGCCTGTCAACCTTCAGTGGTCAACCCAATGCATGTCGATCTAAACTGAATCCACCCAATGACCCATACCCGATACAACATTAAGGGGCTAAGTTACTGTGTATTGAGGTTTAGAATTTCTTATTGCCGCTATTTATTGTTGCCCAAATGTATTAAAAATCACATCCAGGGACAGGTGCTCCGATAGCAGCCAATCCCAGCAATGTGTAAGCTAAAGTGATCACAATCAGGACATGCGCCAGTGGCTGTTACCGGGGAGGGATCCAGACAAATCCTATGCCGGTAAATTATACAATAGGGTAGCCCAGCTGGGCTAATGTCATTGAAATTGTGATGGGGAATTGGGAAAGTGCTGCAGATATCTTTGCTGCAGTATTTCCAGGAGAACTCATATAATACTTTTTAAGGGTATCCTGATTATTTGGGTGATAGCAATCAAAATGGCTATAATAACTGTGCCCTCAAAATATAACTGTAATGAATGACTTCATTTGAAAGACAAAAAGATAGAATGCACTACTGTATTTCTGGGTAATACCTAATATTAAAAAACTTACAGGGTATCAAATCTGTATGTTATCCTTAGGATTATCCATAAGGTCAGACAAAAAATGGTCGCTCAATTATTAATAATGACTTAATAATTTGTACATTTTCATAGATGTTGGCCACAATATTAGAGGCAGAAAAATATACTCCCTTTGGATGTGTCCTTGTTCCTATCAAAGATTAATAGTCGGTATTGTATTATATATTGATGGTTAGGTCTATTTCCTAGTGGGAGAAAGAACCTGTCATGTGACACGGCAGCACAGGGGGAGGAGCAAATTCCAAGTAAAGGAGCCCAAAGTACCCTTGCGGGTCACTGCGAGGCCACCAGCTCTTCTCCTTTCCCTGGGCATGAAAGATCCTTTAGCCCACTAGGATTTAGCAACTACCATATATTGGCCTATCTTGCGATCCATGATGCATCGGTATGACACTGTATAGTGTACCCCCAAATCCACCCACTTCATCATTGATGAATCGGTTAGCCTCATCGTCCCATCTTATGTGATTCACAGCAGATAAGATGATGCCATGGAAGAAGCAATGCTGTAATAATATAGCAAATTGTCATATGGCAGATCCTGTATTGTGTATGGCGATATGGTATATTGTTACATTGTATCAAGCCGTTGCTGTGTCACCACATTGCTGAGGTGTGTACCCAGCTTAACTGATACAGTGCATACAATATTGCATTCAATATTTTCCATGGAATCCTGTATGAGCAAAAAGATTTAGTCCGAATGGCATTTTTCTCTAATAGTTCAGATTATGTATACTGAATATACTCATAACTTGTGTTTTATACAGTATCTCATGTATTCAGTACCCTTGAAAATCATTTACTTTTTTCTATACTAATTGACAATACACTCAGACAGTAAATAATTTCCTGCCAATGGTAATTTCCACACTGCTGGAAACAGAATTTGTTCTCTTTCTGCTTCCAAAAGATAATTCATGCCCCCATGAAAAAAAAAATACATTGCGTTGCAGCAATTACAGCTGCATTACCAAACCATTAAGATATATTCCAACACAAATTGTAAAGTGGTTCATTTGTACCACAGCCACATTAGAGGTTATTTGAAGAAATGGTACCATGCTGGGTGATAGAAAGGGAAGCGGGACAGGGTTAATGCACCGTCTGTAAGATAAATGAGTTTCGTGAAATTGAGCTGTGTGTGTCCTCCAATTTCTGGAGTCTGGGTAAATGGAAAATGATCAGACTTGCATCTTATAGTATGTCCTGAAACAAATGGCTTAATCTTAATGTTATAGAAGAAGTTTGTGCAGACGTGTTACAGGGTCCGCAGTGCATATTAATGTCCAGAAACAGTTCAGAAAGACACATTAGGTCTACCATGTACTTACAAAACACAGAACAAGTGAAATATGACAGACCTATTAAGTAGAGAAACGTGGGTAGGTACTTTTTTGAAAAATTAGAGCAAGTTTGGATTTATCCGGATTGACCTTATTAGCTATCTAAAACGCATGAGAGCTGATAGCCAATGTGGGGCTAGATCATACTTGCCGACTTTTCATCTCCCCTTTGCAGGAAACCAGGGAGAGGGCAGCTAATTAGGGGGCGTGGGAGCTCTCAAATGTAATTTGGATAGCTCCGCCCATGGCCCTGCCCCATTTACGGCTCAAAAATGGGGCGTGGCCATGGGCGGAGCTATCTAAATTACATTTTCAGCCACGGCGTCTGCCTCGGCACTTTGTGATTTGCGCATGCGCAGTCACTTTTTTTGCCAGACGGGCTAAAAAACCGGGAGGATCCCACACATTACCGGGAGACCGGGAGAAAGGAACAAAAAACGGGATACTCCCGCTAAATGCGGGAGTGTCGGCAACCCTGGGCTAGATGTACTAAGCTTGAAAAGTGATAAAATGGAGAGTCAAAAACCACCAAACAATCAGCCCCTACCTATCATTTTTCAAACACAGCCTGTAATATGGCAGTTAGGAGCTGATTGGCTGGTGGTTTATCACTCTCCATTTTATCACTTTTCAAGCTTAGTACATCTGGCCCATGATGTTGTTTTTGAGATATGAGTACTATTGACTCTCAAGGTGGGTACGCATTATACGATTTTCATTTACGATATGCATGATAGCGATAACACTATAATGATATCACTGTTCAGTGCGTGACCACTTTATCATGAATGATACACGCTCCCACAGATCATTACCAATAACTCTGATGATATTGTCAGTGACTCCATGTGGGACAGGGGTCCCAGTGATGACAGTGAATGCATATCATATAGTGTGTATGGGGCAATAGAGGTAAATTTACTAAAGGGTCTAAATATGAAAAGAAGTGATGTTGTCCATAGCAACCAATCAGACTCTGACTATCATTTTCTAGGATGCAAAAGAGAAATGAAAGACATGATCTGATTGGCTGCTATTGGCAACATCTCCTCTTTTCATTTGTAAGAAGTTTTAGTCAATTTATCCCTATGAGTCAACAGTTAGAGAAAATGTGGTTGTAATTGAATACCATTAAGCACGAGGCCAGCACACTTTTCCCTGTGTGCTACATTACAGCTGCTAATTGAATCTGGCTCTTAATGTTAGTGTTCTAAAATTAAATAATGGTCTTTTTGAACAGAATATTAAATAAACCAATGAAGATTGATTACAATGTGTACAATTACAACCAGATTTAGATCCTTAGATGAACTCTTTCTTCACCACCAAAAATATTGCTTTTACATATATGTTTAAAATTGATATTAGTGATTTGGAAAATATGTGCACTATTCTGGATGCTATAAGCAAATACAATTTTGGTTCAGTTATATTCTGATTCCTTCCCATAGAATTTATGTTTTGTTTCTGACAGTGACTATTTTTAAATAAACCATACTGAAGCATTACCAGCAACTTAGCATATGTGATGATCAATACTGAATCAGGCCCTTTACTTGTAAAACTTCTTAGGGGTAATAGAATTCTCAAAGGTGATGGAATCCTATTAAAAGCTCATATCAATGCAAATGCTAATGAATATGTAATAATACATACAAAGCACAACTGTGGCTCATGTAATACAGATATTTTGTCACCTTTAGCTTCATGATTCATAAGGCTAAACAGCACTTATTCAGACCAATACCATGAAACAAAAAACGTCACTTTTTGCTCCTACTTATTGGACTGTGTCTCAGTCCTGTCTGTGCATATGTATCTATATCTGTGTCCAGGCCGTTTTTTGTCTCAACAAATAATCAAATACCCTTACCTTGTACCAGTGGAAGTATTTACAAGTACAAGGTGCAACTACATCTGCATATGGAAGAATACATATGCATTTTGTATATGCTAGAGAAACGGCTGGGTACTTGTGTATTATCACGGCGCCCCCGATTTCCATCGTAGAGCATTGTACGATGAAAAATCGCGTTGCATCGCATCGCATGCGAAATGATCGCATGCGATGCGACGCGATTTCACCTGATTTTTCATTGTACAGGCACCCAGATTCCTTATTACCCTGTTAAATGCCCCCCCAGACCCGATTTCTAATTGTATACCCACCCTCATGGGTCATGAGTATGTGAAATGCCCCCCATTGTTTATGCCACCCCACTATGAATGCCATCCCGAAGCGTGGCGAGCGCAGCGAGCCCGCGAGGGGCGGCTGTACGCGTCCTCCGACCTTTTCATACCCCCACTATCCACTTCGGCGTGGAGTTGATTTTATTCAGTGTGGCGAGCGTTGCGAGCCACCGAGCCCGAAGCGTGGCAAGCGGACGCGTATACCTGTGAAGTAATGCGCGGCCGCTCGCCACGCTTCGGGCTCGGCACTTTATAAAATCAACTCCATGCTGACGTGGATAGTGGGGGTATGATATGGTCGGAGGACGCGTACCGCCGCCCCTCGCTATGCTCGGCACGCTTCAGGTTGGCGTTGATAGTGGGGGACCGTTAACAATGTGGGGGCATTTTACATATTTATTACCCATCAGGGTGGGTATACAATTAAAAATCGGGTCTGGGGGTGCCATTTAACATGGGACGCAATGGCAAATCGCGTCGCATCGCATCGCATGCCATTGTAATGGCATGCGATGTGACCCGATTTTAAAATTGTATACTCAGCCCGGAAAAAAGGCTGAAATCGGGTCCATCGCATGCCATCGCATACCTTAATTAGTGGTATGCGATGCGATGCGATGCGATGGGCGCCGTGATAATACACAAGTACCAACAGCTGCAGGTCCAACTCTGCATGAGGCCCTGCATGACTAGTTATTCTCAGCTACAGTCCTCCAAACTTCTAATAGTGCATCACTACCAGATCACCCACTGGGAGCTCAGGTTTTGATTTTGACTATGGCCAATTTTGACTATACTAGAAATAGATTGTACACTTTCTAGTCAAAATTGAGCTGCATGCACAGTCTACTTTTGCTTGTGATACAAACCCTGAAGGTGGTGTGCATTGACATTGCAAGCTATATAGACTCATTGCCATATGTACAGACGTAGCCCGGCTCATCCTTGCAGGGGATGGCGATTCTACCGCCGTCCCCTGCCAGCAGCCGGCTACCGCCAGGGGCGCGCACACGAGACGCTTGCGCCCCCCATGGCAACGGAGCTTGGCGGGGGTCCCCGCTGCTTCCCCCGCTGTCGCCACCGGTCCCTCTTGCCGCCGAGACCCCCCCCGAACTGGGCAGCATCTCCATGAAGCGGAGACGGGCAAGGAGACGCCGTGATTCGTGTGCTCGCCAGTGAAAGGGATCAGGCAAGCACCGGCCAAGGATTAGCCCGGCTCCATCTGTACTATACAGTCCATATCAGTAGCTCATATTGCACCATGTATATGTAAAGACTCAAGTTGGAAATCACTATGCTAGATATTCTGCCAGAGCTGGATAATGACCTTGTGAGGCACAGGGCACTTAAGAAAAGGGTTCATATGATTAAAGATAATACCATGAAATCAAATTAACAATTCTGGAGCATGTCATCTAGTGCCTATGTAGCTGGTTATCACCACATGTCTATGTAGCTGCATATCATTGCATGCCATCTAGAGTCTATGTAGTTGCATATCATTGCATGCCATCTAGTGTCTATGTAGCTGCATATCATTGCATGCCATCTAGTGTCTATGTAGCTGCATATCATTGCATGCCATCTAGTGTATATGTAGCTGCATATCATTGCATGCCATCTAGTGTATATGTAGCTGCATATCATTGCATGCCATCTAGTGTCTATGTAGCTGCATATCATTGCATGCCATCTAGTGTCTATGTAGCTGCATATCATTGCATGCCCTCTAGTGTCTATGTATCTGCATATCATTGCATGCTATCTAGTGTCATATAATTGCATGCCCTCTAGTGTCTGTGTAGCTGCATATCATTGCATGCCCTCCAGTGTCTATCATTGCATGCCCTCCAGTGTCTATCATTGCATGCCCTCTAGTGTCTATCATTGCATGTCCTCCAGTGTCTATATAGCTGCATATCATTGCATGCCCACTAGTGTCTATGTAGTTGCATATCATTGCATGCCCTCTAGTGTCTATCATTGCATGTCCTCCAGTGTCTATCATTGCATGCCCTCCAGTGTCTATCATTGCATGCCCTCTAGTGTCTATCATTGCATGTCCTCCAGTGTCTATCATTGCATGCCCTCTAGTGTCTATCATTGCATGTCCTCCAGTGTCTATCATTGCATGCCCTCTAGTGTCTATCATTGCATGTCCTCCAGTGTCTATCATTGCATGCCCTCTATTGTCAATCATTGCATGTCCTCCAGTGTCTATATAGCTGCATATCATTGCATGCCCACTAGTGTCTATGTAGTTGCATATCATTACATGCCCTCCAGTGTCTATCATTGCATGTCCTCCAGTGTCTATCATTGCATGCCCAGCAGTATCTATCATTGCATGTCCTCCAGTGTCTATCATTGCATGCCCTACAGTGTATATCATTGCATGCCCTCTAGTGTCTATCATTGCATGCCCTCCAGTGTCTATCATTGCATGTCCTCCAGTGTCTATCATTGCATGCCCTCTAGTGTCTATCATTGCATGCCCTCCAGTGTCTATCATTGCATGCCCTCCAGTGTCTATTATTGCATGCCCTCCAGTGTCTATCATTACATGTCTTCCAGTGTCTATCATTACATGTCCTACAGTGTCTATCATTACATGTCTTCCAGTGTCTATCATTACATGTCCTACAGTGTCTATCATTACATGTCCTACAGTGTCTATCATTGCATGCCCTCCAGTGTCTATCATTGCATGCCCTCCAGTGTCTATTATTGCATGCCCTCCAGTGTCTATCATTACATGTCTTCCAGTGTCTATCATTACATGTCCTCCAGTGTCTATCATTGCATGCCCTACAGTGTATATCATTGCATGCCCTCTAGTGTCTATCATTGCATGCCCTCCAGTGTCTATCATTACATGCCCTCCAGTGTCTATCATTGCATGTCCTCCAGTGTCTATCATTGCATGCCCTCCAGTGTCTATCATTGCATGTCCTCCAGTGTCTATCATTACATGTCCTACAGTGTCTATCATTACATGTCCTACAGTGTCTATCATTGCATGCCCTCCAGTGTCTATCATTGCATGCCCTCCAGTGTCTATTATTGCATGCCCTCCAGTGTCTATCATTACATGTCTTCCAGTGTCTATCATTACATGTCCTCCAGTGTCTATCATTGCATGCCCTACAGTGTATATCATTGCATGCCCTCCAGTGTCTATCATTACATGTCTTCCAGTGTCTATCATTACATGTCCTCCAGTGTCTATCATTGCATGCCCTACAGTGTATATCATTGCATGCCCTCTAGTGTCTATCATTGCATGCCCTCCAGTGTCTATCATTACATGCCCTCCAGTGTCTATCATTGCATGTCCTCCAGTGTCTATCATTGCATGCCCTCCAGTGTCTATCATTGCATGTCCTCCAGTGTCTATCATTGCATGCCCTACAGTGTCTATCATTGCATGCCCTACAGTGTCTATCATTGCATGTCCTCCAGTGTCTATCATTGCATGCCATCTATTGTCTATCATTTGATGCCCTCCCGTGTCTATCATTGCATGCCCTCCAAAGTATTGTTGCTCTGGGATGTGACCTCTGGGGGATGAACCTGTGCCCCCCTTTCGGGCATGGGTCCTGACTCTGCAATAAAAAAGTTGGAAGGTATGTAAAATATGTTTAGCATACTACATATTTATCTATATAAATACCAATCTTAAGAAAACAATTATTCAATGCTTTCGATATTACTGCTCTAGTGGTTGTACAAAGCATTATACATGGGTGTATGACCCATTGAGCTTACGAAATTAAAGACATAGAAAAAAAACCCTTTAATTTAGCTATTTTCTAATTACCAGTAATGTAATTTTTAGCAAAAAAACACAAAATTTATTTATAGGCTTACTGTGGTAGTAATAGAGCGAACCTCATTTATCAATCGTTGCCTATACCTCATACGCTGGAATCTTATTTGCCAGGACCATCTTACTTTCTGTTTCATGTCACTATGTATTTGTCTGAACCCGCTTGTCATGAGCCCCTCAATGTACATTACTACGTAATATATTGGCACATTATAAAGGTTAATAATAATTATTCTTGAAGCCACGGCAAACTGACAAGTACTGTTTTTAAATGTTTCTTAAAATATTCTTTAGTCTTAAGAAATTGGCAATTTTTGCCATACAGAGCATGTTGGGTAGTACGGAGTTCTATTTTCTGAATTGTAACCTTACGTTTGGCAGTGTAATTAAAGCCGAAATGCCCTGTTGACAGCTTATGTTTCTGTTCCTTAGCCAGTGCTGGCACCATGGGAATGTGTCAGTGCTCAGTCAGTATGTGGTCAGAAGAAAAGGTGCAGCGAGACAATAGCCTTGATATAATCTCAGTAACAGAACCAAGAAACACAACACAAGCAGCCAGACCCGTGTTACCTAGTATGACCTAGCATTCACATTTACAAATGTACATCTGGTAATAATTCACATGTGAAAGCAAAATACTTGATTATTAAATGGGGATGTTGAAACACCAGTATGAGCTGTTTAGAGTGCGTAGTTGCGTAAGTGACAGATGCATACTGACAGTATGAGATAAAGGTCTGTGCTGTAATGTCTTATCTGAGAGTATGCTGACTGCCCCCATTTATCCACTGGTGAAAGCCTGCGTCACCATCAACACTCTTTCCTTTACTAGCCTATACCATGCACACCGACTTTGCTGCAGCGTAAAGGGGGCGTGTCCGCATTGGGAAGGTGGCCAGCCCTGGGGTTGTGTGTGTGTGTGTGTGTGTGTGTGTGTGACATCATGATTGCATCATAATTGCTCAGTCCCACTATACACTGCTAAAAAAAGCAGGCACTGTATACAGATGACATAATTCAGCGCAAATCGCAACATCGGGTCATTGCATCGCATCATGGTGTGGGGGCTGCGTGGGAGCCCTGTGAAAAGTGGGATACATGCCCAACTTTCTAGAGGGCCGAAAGGGCCATCAGATTATTTGGAGCCAATCAGCTCCTGTCATTTTTCAAACACACCCTGTAAAATGAGAGTTATTTTTTTTAATAAATTCTTTATTTTTGGACTGTAAAATGAGAGTTAGCTGATTGGTTAGTATCGATCACAATCTGGTATGGTGGCGCAAGCGAGAATGACAAACAATAACTGCAGAGGGTAGTGAAGACTATAGAAAGAATCATAGGGACCAACCTCCCCCCGATAAGGGATCTGTTCTCATCCAGGGTAAGGAAACGTGCTGAGAAGATCACGAAGGACAAGCTGCATCCTGGTCACAACCTGTTCAACATCCTACCATCCAGAAGACGGTTCAGGTCAGTCCCCGTCAAAACGTCCAGATCCGCAAGAAGCATCTTTCCGTTAGCCATCCATCACCTGAACAATCCAATCAAAGCGAATGCAATCCCAATATCAACAGCCAAACAATGTGACCCTACTTGGCGACCTATCCACCATAGTCGTAGCTAGAAATGGAATGCATGTAATGTCTCCCTTTACCCCTGTTTGATGCTGCACCGTAATCCACAAAAAAAATTCCTAGTGTGCGCAAGCATACATGGCCAATAAAGTTGATTCTATTCTATTCTTTATTTTTTTTTATTCCAGCACCTCTTTGGTCTATCTGCTAGCCCCACAGTCTCCTGTGTCAACTGGCCAATGGGAGTCTGCAGGTGGTCAGATGCAGCAGGTGGATCCTGATTGCTCTGTCCTGGCAGATGCAGCTTTGATACATGGCATTGATCCCTGGAGAGACACAGACACGCTCTGTGCAATCGCCCTCTAGTATTAAAAACTATTGACAAAATGTTCAGAGGTACATTTATGATTTATGTTTCAGTTGGCTTTCCTCTGCTAATTTTGGTCCGTGCTGCAGCCCTGGGGGTAACACCTATCACTGCATATAACTCATAATTTCCTCTAGTTGTTCAGCTATGGAGCATGTGCACTGCTAAAAATGTGGTCCATAATTGTGGCATTCTTTGAAAGAACAAATGTCTCCTTAGTTAAGAATGTCATGTTTTTTAATACTAAGTGATGGCAAGAAGATACGTTAATTCTAGTGAGGTTTTGTGTACTATACTATAATTACATGCATTCCTTTCTAATACAACTAAAAAACTACAGTTGTGTTTATGTCAGTAAGAATTTGCTCTAATTCGTTCCACACAAACCAAGCTGGATAGAGTGTTGTTATCTATTCCAGATGCTATTTGTGACTGGTGTACTATACATAGCACATCCTAATGTCATGCAAAGGTTATAAATATTTTTGAAGGTGATATGCACAGATTCTATCAAAAACAAAAGTTTTGATTGGTGTCAGTATTTGGGTCTTGTTTGGGCTCTGGACTGGGACAACTGGGCAAGACTGGTTGCGGCTAGAGTGAACAAGGTACGAAGGTCTTATACAGTCTCATACAGAAATATCACTGGGGCTAGTCTTATGCTGGCTACACACTGTAGATGATCCTTAGGAATGAATGCCCGATATATTGCGGGCAGATTGTCAAGAATATTCAAATAATATTGCATCATCTCTGCAGAACAGCTGATTGCCGATGCATCTAGAGATATATTGGGGCATCCGGCTGTACACTTGCTGCGGGGACTAAAATTAAAGCTGGGCAGGAATTTCAATTTTCAGAACAACACATCTAGTGTCCAATCAGTAAGTGCTTACCTGGATCACCGATCTGTTGGCACAATGGTGGGTACCCCGAAGGGGGGAATCCAGGTGGTGATCAAGATAATCTGGCGAATCTGGTTTTGCCCAGTAAATGATTGCCGTTTTAAAGATATGGCCATTCTCAGACAAATTCCTGCACCACCGGCTTCTCGCTCACTCCTTAGCGTCTGCAGGAAGACCTTGCAATAAGGTGTATAGGAGTAGATTCTGCTGAAGAAATCTCTGTTGGTAAGAGTGTGGTAACTCTGCAGGGTGCATGATCATGTATGAAAGTACATGGTATGGGAATGATAGCTGTCTAGAGTTGCACAGGACAGCAGTGGTAGACTGCACAGAATTTGGCTGCACAGGATTACAGACACAAGTAAGGGTAAGCTAGAGCTCAAAATAGGAACTAATGAACTCAGAACTTGAGTGTGCACCGTGGAATGTGCACCAGATGGCATATACAGCAATCTAACCAGGAATTACCAATCAGATCCGCTGCTACTGGAATTGGTAAGATACAAGCTGTACTGGCAATGAACAGATGAAAGTGAGGATTGTAGATAGGAACGCTCTAATCAGTTTTTGGTGCCTCTGGTCATGTGGAAGGTAGCCCCTCTGTGATTGGGCGAAACCAGAAGCTAGGAATAGGTGCCAAATCTTCAGTAGCTAACTGGATTTAGGGGCCGATTCAGACTCAGTCCCGTTTTCAATGGTATGGGGTCTGCACATGCGTGTATATGTGCGTGTGCAGTCCCCCTGTGCATATGCCATTGGTGAGTATCACACTCGCCGAGGTGTTCGCACAGGCAGGGGAGGGAGGGGAGTGGGCCGGGGGTGGCATCAGGGGAACACCCAGCATTTTATGGGCATCCTCATGAAAAAGCTGGGCATTCCCATGGAAACGCAGGCGTGGCGTCGCCTGCTCGGGGCGGGGGCTGACATGGGGGTTCACATGACGGAAGTGCCCACCCTGTTTTCAGTGATCAACGGCGGAAATAAACGTCAGGTTAGACTGACTTTATTTCCTAAGGGGAGAAAAATCATTAGACGGTTGGTGACCATTGATTATCGAATGATTACTCTCCCCTTTGGCCGCATGCAAGGGTATGTTTTCTCGTACACATCGATGCGGGCAGCGAGGGGGGGGGGGGGGGCTGTGCATTCGGTGGGCCAGTGGATGGTGCTGATCTGTCTGATGGCTAGGATGGAATTAGGCCCTTAATACAGTATGCTTATGTTTGCTGTAGTGTGCAACAGGAGCACCAGGACTAGTAGGACGGAGGGAGAGTCTGTTACATTACAGCTGGTAAGTAACACTTAATAAACCTGAAAGGTGAACACACCAGTAACATGTCTTGTCTGTTGTATCAATGCATTTGTATATTTATGTTTCCCAATTGCAAAGCCATCCCATCTGAAAGGTCAGCTTGACATTCTAGTTTTCTGTTTAGTTTTTATATTATTATTATTATTATTATTATTATTTATTCTGTTTTAGGTTTTATATTACTAAGGAAGGGTACAATTAAATAAAATCAGAGCATAACCATTGTCTACCCCCAAAATAGTTATATTTAAAAAAAAACATTTTTATATGACGGCAGTGGTAAGAATGCTAATACAGCCCTTTAAGAAGATTCCCATAACAGAGATGAGTGTACCTGGTACAGCAGGTCTGCATGCTTTATCTTCAACACATCTGTTTGTGTGAGCTTCACATCTGCTCTGGTGGTGAGCAATCAGCATGGAATAGCAAACAGCAGCCAAGCAGATCACTGTGTTAACTTTAGGACTTGAAGCCCTAGGAACAGTCTCTGCTTTTACTCCGCCACAGCAACGTGTAATTTAAATCATATGATTTGGTTTCTTTTATATTTAGAACATTACAGTATGTATTCCATTTCTTCCTGTCTTCTCCTTGAGAAGACTGAGAGCATTGCATGTTTACAGATTTTGGATTGGTTGACGGAGTGTGTTAACAATTTTTCGGTACTAGCTTTGCTTTTCCAAATAATATGTTCCGTATTTTCTATTACTCATGTTCAAAACAGTTTTTAGAGACGTCTGCTTTGGTGATAATTCCAACTTCGACTTCCAAAGAAGGTTTTATTTAAGAGATAAAAGCAGATAAAATCTTTTACATTTCTGACACCAAGTGGATAGAATGAGTAACTGTAGAAAAGGTGTAATTGAGAAATCTAGAACATTACTGATAACATTGAATTTATAAAACAAAGTTAATTAGATCATCAATCCATCTAGTTTAATTATATTGGCTAAAAACTACTAAAATTGCAGAGTTTTTTCTTCTCCTACGGCCTACGCTATTTAACTCAATAACATTAATTTCCACTCATTTCCAGTCTATCCTGAATATCTCACAATTCACAATATTGTTTTTAGGCCAGAAGGTTGCACAGAGGTAGCTGGATGACTATCCTAAGCTACAAGTGAGTGGCACAAACATGTGGCCCATCTGCATATGGCGGACAGGATGGCAGTTTTAAAAACTGTGACAAAAAATGATCCATAGAGCACATAAAGCAAACAAAATAGGTGCAAGATGGAATTGTCCTCCCGCCCACCCTTATGTTATATTAACAGGACATGCACAGTTTAACCAATCAATCCTTTCAGTGACAGGGGGCCAGATTCTCTAAGCTTCAAAAGTGATAAAATGGAGAGTGATAAACAGCCAGCCAATCAGCTCCTACCTGCCATGTCACAGACTGTGTTTGAAAAATGTCAGACAGGAGCTGATTGGCTGGTTGTTTATCGCTCTCCATTTTATCACTTTTGAAGCTTAGAGAATCTGGCTGTCATGAACCCTGGTTCTCGCACTGCTCGCATGCGCCCCTTACCGGCACGCTGGGGTAGTGTCCTCCGTAGGTCGGCTGCCGGCACAGTCGGCAATCCCTGGCGTGATGTCTTTTGCTTCCAAGTCGCCCCTGCGTCACTGTGAGCTCCAGGTGTATTCCCTGATCAAGCTGCGGGTCACATGATCCAGGTAAGCTCCAACTCACTTCCTGGTCTGTGTGCTGCTGCTGCGGCTAATTCCATCACCTGCGTCTGATTCCCTAATCACCTGGAGGGATAAAAACCCAGCTCACAGTCTCCTCCTTGTCTTGAACAACTCGTCAGTTTACCTGTGAGTTCTCCAGCGTTAAGCTCCTGTCAAGACTCCCCACGTGCTCCTGAGGTCCGGTTTCCTGAGTCCGCTGTCACCTGTGTTACTCTCAGCGTCCTGGTTATTCCACTCCTGCCAGAAGTCTCCACGTGTTTCCATCTGCCGTGTGATCCTGTCTTCTCGTGCAGCCCAGGTTACTCTCTCAGTGTCCGGTTATCCGTGGGTTCCCTACCCGTCTCCCCTCGGCTCTCAGGCCGCTCCAGCGATCCTCAGTGATCTCAAGTACCGGCTCCCTAGCCGCTCCTGCGATCCCCAGTGATCTCAAGTATCGGCTCCCTAGCCGCCCCAGTGTCACCAGTGTCTCCAGCATCTCCAGCGCCCCCCTGTGTTACCCCCGTGTCATCCTCGGCTTCCAGGCCGCATCACTCATCTCTCAAGTACCCTCCGTGTTGCTGTATAGCATTCAGTGCCATCGACCACCATCGATGGTTTAAGTACCCCGTTAAAAGACTCTTGTGCCTCAACTCTGCCAAAGCCTGGGCAGAGGGCCGCGACCTGGTCGGCAGTTGCAGCGAAGTCCATATCCCCTTGCGGGGGTCCCTGGTGAATACCACTGTCGGCTTAGACCCCGCGCCTCCGCTTTAGGTTTCAGCCAATCCCCTGTGTCCCCGGCAGTTCATCTCCCTCCTGTCTCCGTGCATGAGCTCCAGCTATCTCAAGCCTCCTCGCTTCCAGTTCCCTGCGCCCTCCACTGGCGCACCCAGGTCAGTGCCGGGAACACAGACAGTCCAGGCCGTGACAGATTGTTCAAGACCGATGGACTCGGCACGCGACCATAGTGTGGGGCCAGCGGCTCTCCAAGATGTCACCTCGCGTATAGAAACGCAAGAAGCGACGCAGCAGCAGGTGATTACATACCTCCAGGATGTGTCCACTCGTCTGGATTCCCTCCAGCAGTCCCTCCGGCCACCTCCGCCACCGGTATCTAATCAGCCTGCCACTCATGCCCCAGCGTATATTCCCTGTCTTCAGCTGCCTACCCCTAATAAATATGATGGCAATCCCAAAGGCTGTAGAGGCTTTCTAAACCAATGTGATATCCAATTTGAGCTTCTACCACAGAACTTTCCGACTGCCAGGACCAAGATAGCATATATTGTTTCCTTGCTCACTGGTTCTGCCCTAGATTGGATATCACCCCTCTGGGAAAGATCTGATCCAATTCTCACCGACTATGACAGATTCGTCTCTCTCTTCCGACGGATATTCGATGAGCCAGGAAGGCCTGCATCAGCCTCTACAGAAATTCTCCGCCTCAAACAGGGCTCTCGCTCCATGGGCCAATACGTGGTTCAATTCCAGACACTTGCCTCTGAGCTCAAATGGAACAATGAGGCGCTAACAGCCGCCTTCTGGTTGGGCGTCTCAGAACGCATCAAAGACGAACTTGCCACCCGAGATCTCCCTGAGCAGCTTGAAGAATTAATTTCCTTGTGTGTCAAAATAGACCTGCGCTTAAGGGAGCGAGGTCTAGAAAAATTAAAGAAAGTAGTTCCCCGAGTTCCGTCTCCGCCTCAGCACCGTCCTGCGACAACCACTACAGAAGAACCTATGCAAATAGGTAGATCTAGGTTATCCACAGAAGAACGGTCTAGGAGGCAGAAAGAAAAATTATGTATTTACTGTGCCGCCCCCGGTCACTTCATTGGGTCCTGTCCCGAGCGTCCGGGAAACGCCAAGCCCTAACCTGCAGTGGGGGAGTCAGGTTAGGTTGTCTCAGTAAAACTCCTCCCACCATTGACTTGATTCTACCTGTTGCCCTTGTGTCCCCTGTGGGTACCCTGCAAGTCTCAGCCCTGGCAGACTCCGGGGCTGCAGGGAACTTTATCTCAGCCGAGCTGGTAAAGAAGTGTAAAATTCCAATTCTGCCTCTTTCCCAGCCTCACTTCCTAACAGCGGTGGATGGAAGCAGAATCCCCGGAAGCGATATTGTGTATCGGACAGTTCCTGTCTCATTCCATGTAGGTGTACTTCATCAAGAATGTATGGACTTCCTGGTCATTCCTAAATCCTCTTATGACCTTGTGTTAGGGCTACCATGGCTACAACTCCACAACCCCCGTATCGATTGGAGATCCCTCCAAATTGTGGAATGGAGCGAATATTGCCAGAAACATTGCTTGACTGAAGTAACTCCGGTCCGATCTTCCGCAGTCAAAAGCCTTCCGGGTCTTCCCTCAGTGTATCATGCATTCAGTGATGTATTCAGTGAACAAGCCGCTGATGTTCTGCCTCCACACCGCCGGTGGGATTGTCCCATCGATCTCCTCCCTGGGAAGTCCCCTCCTAAGGGGCGTACCTATCCTCTGTCAATCCCTGAGACCAAAGCGATGTCTGAGTATATCCAAGAAAATCTCCAGAAAGGTTTCATCCGACCCTCTACCTCCCCTGCTGGTGCAGGATTCTTTTTCGTGAAAGAAAAAGATGGAGGGTTACGCCCATGCATAGACTATAGAGGTCTCAATGAGATAACCATCAAGAACAGTTATCCTCTTCCCTTGATCACTGAGTTATTTGATCGTATCAAAGGTGCAAAATTTTTTACCAAGCTTGACCTCAGAGGGGCGTATAATCTGATCAGAATTCGCCAAGGCGACGAATGGAAGACTGCCTTCAACACTAGAGATGGGCATTACGAGTATCTAGTGATGCCCTTCGGTCTCAGTAATGCACCCGCCGTCTTTCAAGAATTCGTCAATGAAATTTTTAGAGATGTTCTATATAAATATCTTGTTGTTTACCTCGACGACATTCTAATTTTTTCTTCAGATCTCCAGTCCCATCGTTCTCAAGTCAAAGAAGTGCTGTCCCGTTTATGTGCCAATAAGTTGTACGGTAAACTCTCCAAGTGCACATTTGAAGTTCCCCGGATACCCTTCCTAGGATATATCGTGTCTGGCTCAGAGTTGCGAATGGATCCCGCAAAACTCGAAGCCATCAACAGTTGGTTCCAACCAACCACTCTCAAAGCAGTCCAGCGTTTTATTGGCTTTGCCAATTACTACAGAAAATTTGTCAAAGGATTCTCCACCCTCATCGCTCCCATCACAGCTCTCACCCAAAAAGGTGCCAATCCAGCTGTCTGGTCCGAAGAAGCCTTGTCCGCATTCCACCTGCTAAAACAAGCCTTCATATCTGCCCCCATTCTCAAGCAGCCAGACACAGACAAACCCTTCCTCTTGGAAGTCGACGCCTCGAATGTGGGTGTTGGTGCTGTGCTCTCTCAAGTTACAGACGATGGCAAACAGCACCCCTGTGGGTTTTTCTCCCGGAAATTCCTCCCTGCCGAGAAAAACTACTCCATTGGCGATCAAGAGTTGTTGGCAATTAAACTTGCACTGGAAGAATGGCGTTATCTGTTAGAAGGGGCCAAGTTTCCTGTGTCCATCTTCACAGATCACAAGAACTTACTGTACGTCCAGACAGCCCAGTGTCTTAATTCCCGCCAAGCTCGTTGGTTCTTATTCTTCTCACGATTCAGTTTTAAAATTTTCTATCGTCCTGGGTCCCAGAATGCAAAAGCCGATGCACTGTCCCGCTCTATGGAAGATGACACAGTACTGCAAGAACAGCGTCCCATCATCAGTCCTACAGCCTTTGCCGCCACCCATGTGTCACCCGTGCCACCTCGAGGAAAGATGCTGGTTCTACCAGAGCTCCAGCCCAAAGTCTTATCGTGGGCTCACGCCTCGCCTTTCTCCGGTCACCCAGGCGTTCACAAAACCCTGGAAATTCTTCGCCGGTCATATTGGTGGCCTCACATGAAAAAAGATGTCCAGGATTTCGTGGCCTCATGTCCTACCTGTGCCCAGCATAAAGTCCATCGTCAGTCCCCTGCAGGTACTCTCCTTCCGTTGCCCACTCCCATGCGTCCCTGGACGCACATTTCCATGGACTTTATCTCTGAACTCCCTAAGTCTCAAGAATGTAATACCATCTGGGTGGTGGTAGACCGGTTCTCCAAAATGGCACATTTTATTCCATTGACTGGCCTGCCCTCTGCTCCCAAGCTCGCCCAGATCTTCATTCAACATATCTTTCGAATTCATGGACTCCCTGCAGACATTGTCTCCGATCGTGGAGTGCAATTTGTAGCCCGCTTCTGGAGAGCTCTCTGTTCTGCCCTGAAGGTAAAATTGAACTTTTCCACAGCGTACCACCCGCAGTCTAATGGGCAAACAGAGAGAGTTAACCAAGATCTGGAAGCATTCCTCCGCCTGTATACCTCCTCGTCACAAGACAACTGGGTCAGCCTGCTGCCTTGGGCTGAATTTGCCCACAACTTCAGATACCACACTGCTACTGGCTACTCTCCTTTCTACGTAGTTTACGGTCAACACCCTCGACCACCAACCTTTGAGCCTTTACCAGCCTTGGAAGTGCCTGCCGCATCGTCCACACTCAAACATTTTTCACAAGTCTGGAAAAATGTGCATGTTTCTCTCAAGAAAGCCTCAAAAAGATACAAATTCTTTGCTGACCGTAAAAGAAGAGCAGTTCCTCAGTTAAAACTTGGTGACAAAGTATGGCTCTCCACTCGAAATCTTCGCCTACGAGTCCCGTCCATGAAATTCGCCCCCCGATTCATTGGGCCATTTCCTGTGATCCGAAGGATCAACCCGGTAGCTTATAAGTTGAAGTTACCACCATACCTGAAGATCCCAAATTCCTTCCACATATCCTTATTGCGACCTCTCGTTCTCAACCGGTTCCAAAGTGCTACTCCTGAGCTCCCCAGAGTTTATACCCATCGAGGGGTTGAATTCGAGGTCGATAAGGTGGTGGATTCTCGCAAAAGATATGGAAACATCCAATACCTCATCGATTGGAAGGGCTATGGCCCAGAAGAAAGAAGCTGGATCAATGCTGCAGATGTGCATGCTCCCCGTTTGATTGCAGCTTTTCATAAAGACAATCCGAGTAAGCCCAAAGGGTGTTCGGTGTCCACCCTTAAAGGGGGGGGTACTGTCATGAACCCCGGTTCTCGCACTGCTCGCATGCGCCCCTTACCGGCACGCTGGGGTAGTGTCCTCCGTAGGTCGGCTGCCGGCACAGTCGGCAATCCCTGGTGTGATGTCTTTTGCTTCCAAGTCGCCCCTGCGTCACTGTGAGCTCCAGGTGTATTCCCTGATCAAGCTGCAGGTCACATGATCCAGGTAAGCTCCAACTCACTTCCTGGTCTGTGTGCTGCTGCTGCGGCTAATTCCATCACCTGCGTCTGATTCCCTAATCACCTGGAGGGATAAAAACCCAGCTCACAGTCTCCTCCTTGTCTTGAACAACTCGTCAGTTTACCTGTGAGTTCTCCAGCGGTAAGCTCCTGTCAAGACTCCCCACGTGCTCCAGAGGTCCGGTTTCCTGAGTCCGCTGTCACCTGTGTTACTCTCAGCGTCCTGGTTATTCCACTCCTGCCAGAAGTCTCCACGTGTTTCCATCTGCCGTGTGATCCTGTCTTCTCGTGCAGCCCAGGTTACTCTCTCAGTGTCCGGTTATCCGTGGGTTCCCTACCCGTCTCCCCTCGGCTCTCAGGCCGCTCCAGCGATCCTCAGTGATCTCAAGTACCGGCTCCCTAGCCGCTCCTGCGATCCCCAGTGATCTCAAGTATCGGCTCCCTAGCCGCCCCAGTGTCACCAGTGTCTCCAGCATCTCCAGCGCCCCCCTGTGTTACCCCCGTGTCATCCTCGGCTTCCAGGCCGCATCACTCATCTTTCAAGTACCCTCTGTGTTGCTGTATAGCATTCAGTGCCATCGACCACCATCGATGGTTTAAGTACCCCGTTAAAAGACTCTTGTGCCTCAACTCTGCCAAAGCCACAGGGGAACCTGGGCAGAGGGCCGCGACCTGGTCGGCAGTTGCAGCGAAGTCCATATCCCCTTGCGGGGGTCCCTGGTGAATACCACTGTCGGCTTAGACCCCGCGCCTCCGCTTTAGGTTTCAGCCAATCCCCTGTGTCCCCGGCAGTTCATCTCCCTCCTGTCTCCGTGCATGAGCTCCAGCTATCTCAAGCCTCCTCGCTTCCAGTTCCCTGCGCCCTCCACTGGCGCACCCAGGTCAGTGCCGGGAACACAGACAGTCCAGGCCGTGACACTGGCCTTATTTACCTAGTTGAGTATATGGCAATGGAGATGGCTGTTCTTTTTTGTATACATTTGGCAGCATAATAAATAATATTCACAAATTATATTCATGTTCTGGTGTAAAAAAATGAACAAGGCCAAGATTGATTGTATGACTGTACATACTGTAGCTATAGTGTCCTGTTACTGTAAGAAGCTTAACCTCACATAACAGCCTGGAGTGATGTAAGATTAATATACTGACACAACCGCGATAAGAAAGGCAGGAATCACTTAACCTCCTTTTAGATAGAGGAGCTGCTATCACAGCAGTCAGACAGCAAGCATAGGTCTTAAAGGAACTAAATACATCATGATAACCTATACATTTCTCTGAAAAAGTCGTAAAAGGGTAATTTCATCAATTGATTTGAATGTATTGACTGACAGTGAGTGGTAGCCTAATAAAAAAAAATACAAATATGTATCTGGAAAGTTCTATACAGATGAAAAGTTATATGTTATGAAACAGGGCTCTACCACTTTAGAACCCAAGTCAGTGTGCCCGTGCGAAAGGGGGCTTGGCATCATACCTGTGAGGCCATGCCCCTTGGTTGATAATGATTCGGGGACATGATTGAGTGTAACACTCCCATTCTTTTCACACTGCTGGCTGGCCAAGCACTCTGGGAGCTTCTGGGCAGCCCCAGCCTTTTCTGACATGTGTGCGTGACATCTATACACAGTTCCCCCCAACCTTCTCCCCACCCTCAGGACACCGTGGCCCACAGGTGGGAACGAGGGACAGTGACTCACATGTTATCAACACTGCCAGTCATATGTCTGTCTCTGTTGATAGCTCCTTCCCACTTGCTTGATTGACTGAATTCTATTACAGGAATACAGGAGTGTCCAAAACAAATTAGCCATAGGAAGGGAAAATGAATAACAATCTCACAAACACATATTTAGAAGGCACTTTTAGCCAAACATCTAATGTCATACCACTCAACTTTCCCAATGACAGCAGCAACCCGCTGCATCAGTGGCGCACGCAGGGGGGTTTCTGAGTACCCAGAAACCCCCAAGGAATCTAACAGCACAAGACTGAAAGCTGAGGGTCCCCTCTTTCCATAGGTACAAGAATTTAAAAAATCGGCCCTGGGGAACCAGAGATATCTGACTTCATAGCAGTGGTCCCCATCCAAGCCTGTTAATTGCTCTTCCCAGTTAGTATATTCCAAAAGCTGGGACTCTCCCCCTTTGACTAACACTAGTAGCTTGTCTCTACTGTGCCCAGAACCAGAGATATCAGCCTTCCAGCAGCTGGTTACTGATCCAGCTCCACACACCTGGTATGTAGTTTTATATATTTGTTTGGCGCCTGCCTCCTGAACTCTGATCCCCTAATCCCCAATACCATTTGGTAGGTGGGATTCTCTAGTTTTACATTCCATTAAAAGCTAAGAAATCTAGTTCTAGGAACTGGAGATATCTGCAGTCAAGCAAGCTGTCCTCCCACCAGAAAATTATGAATAATAAGCCCACTCCACTATACACCCCTCCTCTGCGTATTAAACATCCTCTACCACCCTGGAAGTTATGTATCAGGACCCCTTCATTCAGCCCAATGCCCCTTCTCCCACCTCATCTCCCACCATCTGTGCAGTAAAGGGGTAATTAGTGGAAATTACTGATCCAGGCCCTACATGCTGAGTGGTTGATATAATACCCCCTTCCACCTGTGGGACATCAAAGCTTCCCCCACCCCTACCACTGGAGGATCGGTAGGGGCCCCAATACATTGCTATGCCCAGGGGTCTACACTGCTGTTATGTATATATATATATATATATATATATATATATATATATATATATATATATGTGTGTGTGTATATATTTTTATTATTATTATTATTATTATTTATATAAATTTGGTCTATCTATAATACTTTAACTGACCCGGCATATACTGGGTCACCTAAGTCTCCATCTCCATGCTTTGATCCGCCCCTCTCTGGAAACTCCCTTCTGAAAATCCTGCGTTTGCCCCTGCGCTGCATCACCCACCAATGTGCAGTGTCCTGTGGGTATCCATTAACAACTGTATAGCAGGTTCTGGTGAATGGATGATGTGTGAGTCATCCACACTGTGACAGAAGGGGCGTGGATCATAGGGTCAACAGTGGTTACGTTAGCAATGTCTAGGTTGACCCCAAAGGTTAACATGGGAAAAAGGGCTTTTCACTGTTCACTTTTTTGGTGTCAATTGCTACATCTGATCACATGGACCCCCAAATAGTATATGCATCCCCTCTCATGGCTCTCTCTCCATACTTCGGACCATTTTACCATTCCTGATCATAGTCTACATGGATGGTAAAGTATGGAAAAGTTTAAAAAAAATTAAGAAAAAAATCGTGAAAAAACCATGCCGACCCATAGTGTAGATCCTTTAGAAAAGAATGAAACAGGCAATTTTTGGGGTTGTGACACCTCCAAAATGTCATCCCAGGGGCATGGCCATGTGGGTACAAGATCATGTGTCCTTTTGCGCACACAATGTTGGTAGGTATGATTATACCTATGGCACTTACCCTATTATAAGTAGTGTGTCTATTTTTTAAACACTAACAGTATAAATAGATATCGCTCACTAGATTACAGAAGGAAATAGGCCCTTCTGTAGATAAGTAGGACTAATGACACAAATACACTATTTCTTATATACATTCAAAGTTTTTTCTTAACTTTTATACAGTCAAAGTTCTTAAAATCTGTAGATTGTTATCCTGTGAGCTGGGCCCTCCTACCTATTTATCTGTCTGTTATTAACCACTCTGGTTACTGTTCTGTTCCCAGTTAATAAGTAGATTTTAATAAAATTATGAATGAAAATATGTCACACAAATGAACCTTACGTGTCATTAAAATATGACTGCTGGCCACTAGATGGCAGAGCAAGTTAAAGTTCTAGCAGTACTTAATTAAATGGCTCATACAGTCACAGTTGTTGAATTGTAAAGCTAAGCCATTTGATTAATAAAATTAGTAAGGAAATGTTCAAATTTTTTGCTCATTAAGGGCCAACATTTTTATGCATCAGGTCGCAGAGACAGATTAAAACGTCACTTGGCCCTAGGGAGGATACAAGTCTGGGTGTTTCCCCTCCCTGGTCTGTAAAAACCAAAAGTCCGTTGGCAGATGATCTTTAAACCAGTTAGCATACAGGGGTAGATGTATGAGGAGAAGTGATAAAGTGCCTGGTACTTTGTCACTCCCCAATCAGATCCTAAATGTCACTTTTTAAACCCTGCCTGTAACTTAACAGTCAGGAGCTGATTGGCTGCTGATAAAGTACCAGGCACTTTATCATTTCTCCCTTATCACTGCTTCATACATCTACCCCTCAGTACAGTACCTTATGTGTAATTCTGATCTGATAGAAATGAACAGGTTTATAAATCTGACTAATAGAGTAGGTACAAAAAAAATTGAGGTCCCTTGATGAGGAATGCAAGCTTAAATGTATTGATCAATATATGACATACCTCCCAACAGTCCCGATTTTAGCGGGACAGTCCCGATTATCAGGGCCTGTCCCGCTGTCCCACCCGCGGGCTGCAGTGTCCCGCGATGTGGGGGGGCTGTTGGGAGTCCCCCCTGTCAGCTGCTAAGCAGCGGGGAATAAACGCTGTGTGCATGCGCACAGCGTCTATTCCCGCAGCCAGGGGGCTGGGGGCATGGCTAGAGGCTCACAGAGCCTCTGGGTCATGCCCCCATAGCGGCAAAATGGGGGGCGTGGCCTCGCGGAGAGCCGCGAGTATAGGCCACGCCCCCCGAAAATTTCGGTGCGCCTGCGGCGCGTAGCAGCAGCGTCCCGCCTGCTGAGCTGCCAAAGTTGGGAGGTATGATATGAACCAAACCCTATTGTTTAGATTTGTGAATTAGTTTTGCATTTCAGACTTGGATCGGCGAGTGAAGTAGATTTGTACCCCAAAGCTAGCAGCATTGCAAGTGACAGCCGAGGAATAATATTAAGGCCTAATTTATTCCATGCTTGTTAGTTATCTCCCATCCTAATGTACTGTGGGCAGGGCCGGAACCACCACTAGGCAGCCTTAGGCAATTGCCTAGGGCGCCGGCCACTGGAGGGCGGGCACTTGGGAGCAGCCCCCCTGGATCAAGGTCAAGATGAGCATCTCCCCCTCTCTCTCTACCCCCTCCCCCCTCATGGAGCGATCTCCCGCCCCTTCCACCCCCCCCCCCCCCCCCCCCGAGGGAGAGAAGTGGCGGCAGCCGCATCACCGGGGTGCTGACTCTGGGGGCTAAAGTTTCTTAAGGTGACTGCCAGGTGGCTCTGCCAATCAGGGCTTAAGGTGACCATGCAGATGTGGGGGAACTCATTTCTCTATGCCACATAATTACCCCCCCCCCCCTCCTCTACCCCATTAGGCAGAGACAGGGCTTTTGGCAGCCCCCTGCAAACTAGAATGCTTTTCACTGTGCAGGGCCAATGTGGAGGTTAGAGGTGGTGAAACTCAGTTCCACCCCGTTTTCCCTCACTTTAAACCTTGGTGCCAATGTAACTTATTGATGGTACCATTTCTTTATGTACATTGTGCTTCAGCAGCAGCCGGGCAGCCTAAAGCCAAATGCTACCCATAAACTTGCGCAAATGCATTCAACGCGATATCAAGTTTGATTTCCCTTAAAGCTCACCTTTTGATACATCGCATTGAAAATGTTTTTCTGGTGTACAATTATTATTGGATTTATCGACTGCCCCTTGCGATAAAAAAGTCGAGCAGGATCGCATGATTGCGTTCGATTGCATCGAATGCTGACAAAAACACACCAGATTATCGAACAGTCATGTGCACAGTGGGTGGAAGAGGAGTGACCAGGAAGTGAGAAGTGAATGCACAAAACAGCATTCGACCGCACGTACAATTCGATAAATATTATGTGCAGAACATAATGCTGCCCATACACTTGTGAGATATAGCATGCAATCATTCGATTTCAACCACATCTGTTCGATAAACCGAATGATTGTATGCACATTTTGTGTATCATGTGATGCGATGTGCGGGCACGCTGGTCAAATCTCTCGTCTCATGATCTTATGTTCTGCACATAATATTTATCAAATTGTACATGCGGTCGAATGCTGTTTTGTGTCCATTCGATTTTTCTAACTGCACAAACCCCGGGGGAAAGCATGGGGTACCGTAGCAATCAGAATAACCCCCATACTTTAGCACAATTAAAGTATAAGATGATTGATCATGTACCTGAGTATAGAAAAGGAGGTAAACCTGATAGGATACTTCTGCAACTTGAAACAATGTTGATTTTTTATTTAACCAGTATTCAGCTGAACAGTCTTAATGAATATCTCTATCAAAAGTTTTTATGAAGAAATCTATATTATATATGATTTGTTACATTGTTGATCTTTATATGGATAAGCCAGACTGTTCTATTGTTTCCATGGTGAAGGTATGTCACAAAAAGCAGATGACGGTACATGAAGTCAGCAGTGCAATCAGCGGAAGACAGCAAAAGACTGGCAATAGCGCGCTTTCACATGATTGGCACTCGCTGAATAACAAAGTATGTAAGGCATACTTCTGATTACGGTTTTTATAATAAAACTGAAACATAAATGTACAGTATAAGGCTTTAATCCAATTCATTGGTCCTGATCAGTGTCAGATACATTGCCTACGTTCACTTGGTTGAATATATTTTTTGGTACTGTGCATGCATGTAAATATCTAAAAACTACTATGGTGCATTCGTCACACATACTGTAGGTGCAGTTGCAAATGAGACACAAGGTATCAGACAAAGGGGGAGATTCTCTAAGCAAGAAATGCGGTAAAAACATAAGCATCCCCCGCCGGGGGCATTGCCAGAAAAATCTGGCGATGCCCCATAGAAGCCAATGGGCTTCTACCGCATCCCACCGCCGCCCGCAACGACCCCCCACACGGACCCCCGCCGCCCCGCATCGCCCCCTCACCTGTGTCCGGGCAGCACAGCGCAGTGCTGCCCGGACCTGTGACCTCCTCCCTGCACTGATCCTCTTCTGGGTGCAGGGAGGAGGAGAGCCCGGCGCAGCAGCAGCAGCGCCGGGTGTGTGAGGGAGGGGAGAGCCGCCGGGACCTGCTGGGACCCGGCGACTCTCACCGCAAAGGACAGCTCTTAACGCAAGAGCTGTCCTTTGCTATAATTATCGCATATGTTAGAACATATTCGATAATTATAAATGCGATGGGCGGCGAAGGGGGGCGGAGATTCTTAGAGAATCTCCCCTATACTGGTCTTTCCTGGGAGCTGGCTAAACAGATGCATGGAGATGGTCCGTGTTATGGAGCGACACTGGCAAGTCTCTGAAGTGTTGGAATACACAGATGCTCAATTGTTCTCTTTGAAATCCATACTCAGATGGAAAATTGCACAAGAGCAGATGCGAATGAATTGCATATAACTCACCAGTACTTGGCTCTGCAAGATACGCTCTGCAAATGGACTGGCATTTAGCTCTACAGGCATTAGCAGTGCACATACATGCAAGATATAAACCACTGCCACCCTGATAATTGCTTCAGTGTCCTGTCCCCTGATGCAACTATCTGTATTAACCATGTACTTGTCCTAAACTGTCTTGTAATGTAATTTTGTTTTGTGTTTGCTCATAACTATGCTCTGTAAAGCGCTGCGGAATTTGTATGCGCTATATAAGAAACTGTTAATAAATAAATAAATAATAATAAGATATGCTATTAAAAAGGACATAAGCTAATCCATAAACTATACAATATACAGGCTATGTATACAGATGTATGCATCACGGGAATGCTATGCTGTGGCAGGCTGCACAAGACTAACAGTTGAGTAGTCTAAATTGTGACTTCGCGCGCGGATAAAATTTGGGGGCGTGACTTACCCATTTTTGCAGCTCTGGGGGAATGGCCAGCAGTATCAGGGGGGCAGAAAATGCATGATTTGGTGCCAATAAAGATAGTAAATAAGAGTAGGACAAGCACCTGAGGGAAGAGGGCCCTGCTCGTTAGAGCTCACATGTAATGAATATTAGTATTTACAGCAAACCCAGGCAAGATGTTTTCAATTAAAGAGACCAGAATAGTCTCTTGCTATAATCACTGTGTTCTTATACTGTATACAGTATAAGTTGTACATTCATTATAGTTTCCCCAAAAATCTATATATGTGTACTGTGTAGTATCGTATCAGCAGATTGTTCTGTCACACAACATGTGGCAATCACCTGTCAACTGCGCAGTGTTCCTGGACATTTCACGGGATGTGGTCGTTAGGTTGGCACAAGAAAGGTCGACACTCCTTAGGTCGACACCAGAAGGTCGGACAGGGACTGAAGGTCGACAGGTTCCTTAGGTTGACTGGTGGAAGGTCAACAATGCAGAAGGTCAACACAAGTTTTTTTTTTCCCCCCCACTGTGGTTCCAGAACAGGCATGGAGGGAGAATCCACTAGAGCAGTGGTAGCCAACCCTAGTCCTCGAGAGCTACCAACAGTTCACATTTTCCAGACAACCTAGCTGCTGCACTCATTAATCACGGACACATTTTAAAAGATCCACAGATGGAGCTAATTACTTCACTTGTGATTCTGTGAGGAGACCTGCAAAACATGCACTGTTGGTAGCTCTCGAGGACTAGGGTTGGCTACCCCAGCACTAGAGCATGGAGGGAGAATAGAATAGAGTGCCGAGTGTAGTGAGGCACCATCCCAGAAGCATTGAAAGCGCAGCGAGCCATGCGAGGGGCTGCTGTACACTTAAACAGTGTCTAGATCTAGGTGCCTAAAAAAACAACCTTCTGCATTGTCAACCTTCTGCCGGTCAACCTAAGGAGTGTCAACCTTTCTTGGGTCAACCTAATGATCCATAACCATTTTCACATTATGACAAATACTGCAAAGGGATACTTTATTTTCATCAGTAACGTAATGTGGATTGGTTGGTAGTTTTTTAAGTAAACTGTATTTCATTTAATTTCAATACAACTCTTAATTTTTTTTAGATATAAAACAGAATTATAAATTAGAATTTTAGGGATGCAATCATGATAATCTAGATTTCAAACTGAATTGTGATTTTTCATCCACACACACTTACACAGAAGTGGAGCTGGTGCTTCCTGATTGAAACACTATAACATAGTCCCAGGGGTCTGATATATCTCCCTCACTCTGTTTAGGGTGTTCCTAATTGGCTTGCCAGACAGAAGTAGAACCTTCTAGCACCTGGGGACTGTAATTAGTCACTATATTGTCCATGCTTTTGGGTCTCATGTGTTATAACAACATACTTGCAGGCCTCATTTAAAAACCAAACTCACTCCGTTGAGGTTGTGCTTGTCCTGATAAGCTGGGTGTCACAGTAAGTTCTATCCAGAATGGCTTTTTGCACATACTGCTGATAATGACTTAGAACTCCCATGTGACATACATACACAGTATTGGGTGACACATACTGTATACGCAGTATTGCTAATTGGAAGCTAAACTCAGAATAAATACACTGTTCAAAAAATGTTAGAATCCTTGTGGTTTGTGGCATTCAGTGGTGACATCTACCTTGAAATTGCAGTGATCCTCCAGAACACATTGGCTGCCAATCTAAGGTAATTGGACTGACGTGAATCCCAGCTATAAGGGTTTGGTAATTCTTGTTATTTGCCGCTTTATCATTTTAGTACAGTAATTATTTCATTTCTGCTATATTATATTTATAAAATAAACATAACTATAATATAGTCCTTAAGGGACTGATTCAGAGTCAGACACAAAAGGTAAAGGCTCCAGTGGTTTACTTGCAAGTGAAACTGTGGGTTACTTGCTTTAGTATTAGCATCTTGCATGGTGACACTGCCTGGCCTGGATTTGGGGCAGTAAGTGGGGAAGTGTGGAGGGAGAAGGGGAGTGAGGTGGTGCGGATTTACTAAAGTGAGGCAGCCCGGTAGTGATGCAACCTGCCTGTCATTGGTAGCAGCACTAGATCCAGGAAGTAGCAGAGCACACATGGAGACATTGCATACAACACTTAACCCATAATACATAATATAGAGCAAGCAATACCATAAATTCCTCTCTCCTATCAATATAAATCTAATAATTAGTCTTTAATAGACAATATATACTTAGCTATTACACAAACTAGCAAGAGAAAGCCACATTAAAAATACATCTGTAACAGCAGTGTACATAAAATAGACCAATATCACATAATCATATATCAACTTATATGGCTGTAGACACGCACTGGTAGATAATTGATTGTATTAGGTTCAAAGCTATTACACTGGCTCACAAGAAAATGAATAGTAATAAAGTGTCAGTGACAGATGTTTATTTGCCTACAATCATTTAACACAACACAAAATGGTTATGTTCCTTGATTTTATGTTGCTTCTGTCATCATGTGACCAATAAATCTGTCTGCCACATACATACAGTATATTAACAAAAACACAGTTTGCCTCATAATTTTCTGATATTACTCCTATTATTCATTACCTAATAATCTCTCAATTACATGAACAACAGCATAGCGTGTGGATTGCATGGCCTAGGGTTGGACTGGTCCACATGGGTATCCCCCGATGGACCCAACTGCTTCATAGGGATCAGGTACTGTACATTTAAAATTTACGTTATACATATGTTACCTTATAGTGCACTATGGTATATTCTGTACAGAGTTTTGCTGTTATCATTCTGGTACATTATCATAAAAGAACCAGTAGTTATATATATATATATATATATATATATATATATATATATATATATATATATATATATATATATAAATATTTAACATGGGGCCCAGATAATGGTTAGTCAAGTCTCTATGACATACAGTACTTGCCTACTTTTGAAAACTAGTTTCAGGGAGATTGTAGTTGGTAATAGAATTTTGCACAGTGCCCCATTGAGGGGGTGTGTCATGCTCTACCCAAAGGGCGTGTCTACATCCATATATGGAGAGATTGTGAAAAGAGTTTGTGAACGTGGCACCTAGAAGCGTGGGTGTGTACTGCTGCATCTGAAAGGAAGCTTTTAAAATGACTTATAGCCAAATGTAGATGAGCCCCAAAGCAGTTAGTAAGAGCTACTACAGTATACTTGGTAAAGTGCTGGGAAATGGCACAGATGATTTAATGTAAATGTATCTATTTCTCATTCCTTTTCCCCAAAGAAATGTAACGAGGGTGAAATGATGGAGATTGCTAGACTTATGAGGGAGAGAGGGAGATTGCTGTTATTTCAGGGAGTCTCCTGCATAATGCAGGAGGGTAGGCAACTATGCTCTATGACAACTGGCCACAACAGTAAACATGAGCCCTCACAGTGTGTTCCCCCAGATGCTCCTAACATTTCCAAGTCTGCCACTGCATGTGCCTCAGAATCAGCCCCTCCCTTACTACTTACATATATTAAATTGCCCAGAGTGGTGCTTTAAGAGATGGTTCCATGTGCATATTCTATATAGGTGCGCTCCTCTCTATGGTACTGAAGAATGCACAGTTCTTGGGGACCATGACACTCATGCCTTGTTTAGGGTGACTGTGTAAACCTCTGGGAAAATGGCCACCACACCATTGTGTTGCTGCTGAGTTAGGCTGTGGGGTGGGGGAGTTAGGTTTAGGCAGTGAGGTATTGAGGTTATTGTTATACACTAGTGGGAAGGGTTAGGCTGAGGGGAGGGGGTAGGGATGGAGAAGCAGGGAGAAGGTAAGTATATTTACCCTGTCCCCTGTCAGGATTCCTTCCATCAGGATCTTGTCATCAGTATTCTGATTGCAGGTATACTCACTGCTGGTCATTCATATGTATCCAGTGACAACCATCCCAAATTCCAGGGCTAATAGCAGATTTTAGAAATGTGTCAATGAAGATATTTCATGTTCTCTGTGTTGTAATTCTCAGTTGCTGTTTGTGAACTACATGCAGTAGTTTAGCTGGCCCTGATTCCTAATGAAGAACTGTAGCCATGTGGAATTGCAGAGATATTAAGTATATGTGCAGGCTTTATTTTTACACCACTTCAGCAAATTTAGATTTGCATTTGGACACAAATGGGTGCTGGAGGACAAGGGGCACTTTGAATGTGGCGGAGCGGGCCCGCCGGGTACAAAGAAACCTTTGTACTCACTATTTACAGTATGTTCTTTTAAGTTCTATATTTTCCGAAGGTAGTTCTGCCCTAGCTGTGCTATAAAAAGAATACTGTTTGTCATTTTAAAATTAAGTTTTACAGCCTTATATCTAGTTTTATAACTTTCCATTCCATTTACAGTGTTGCGCAATTAAGTATCTTGCCTGGAGTAATATGAGTTCATTAATGAATGGATTCACTGCTGTTGACTGAGTGGGCTTCATTCCAACAGTATACAGTATCTCTGCTAAGTGTGATAGATAGCAAAGTGCTGAACACTATTAATCACATGGAATTCACACATGGGTTCATATTCACACTTTAGTTCATTCACGCACAAAATTTTTTACTAATCATATTATTAAATTGTAATATTACAGTTAAAGTTGGGGGACTAGTTAGAATTTCTCATTATCTATCAATAGTCTTATAAGTGTCTTACAAAACATAATATACTGCAATGTTTTTCAACCACTGTGCTGTGTCACACTAGTTTTCAAGTGTGCCGTCGGAGCCAAAGATGCATTTTTAACTCTACAGCTTGGGGTACTCCACATAGAAAACAGTTGGCATTGGCATAAGGTATCAGATAAGCCTGGCACATACTTTGTACTGTAATTTGCTGTGTTCATCTGGGGGGAAGTGTGTTTTATTTTTGTGTTCTGTGAGGCACTGTATGAATGATTATTTTGTTTATGTGGGGGCCAATATTCCTTTTTTTCCCTGTGGGGGCCAATGTGTGTCTGTTTTTCATTGTGGGGGACAGGTGGTGTGCCTTGGCAATTAAAATCTTGTTTGGTGTGCCAAAAGTAAAAAAAAGGTGCATATTTACAGTATTTTCTTATCATACATAATATAGAGTATTATTCAATTTTAATATCAGCAGTGATTCTACAGTATTTCAATAAATGCAAATTGTGTAAACTTAAGCTAATAACATATGTTTTTTTATGCATGCTCCAGGCATGGTTACTATACATACTGTACATGTCCTCCTGCTGACATTTCTCTTCCTATGCACACCGTTTCTCCATCTTCCCATTCTACAAAGCTGAAGTCAATTTATCAAGGTCGCTGCAGTGCACTAATAGATTTATGTGACTTGGAACAGATGCAAGTCTGTCACTAGAGGAATGTATTTTCATTATACAAGTAATGTTTTGGTAACCTGATTAAAAAAACAAAAAACATTTACCTAAACAACAATAACAAAGAGTGAAAAGCAAACACCTGCTTTGGCCAAACCCACATATGCTTTTATTTGATAAGCCGCAGGTCACAATTTGTTTCACTTACAGTTTTATTACATTGCTTACCTGCCTTTAAGTCACCTGAAATAGTGACTCCTTGATCCCTTTCCGCCTCACTAGTTTCCAATATAGTGTCACTAATACTACAGTATATTATTCTTTAGATTTTTTAGACCGAAGTGCATGATTTAGCATTTTTTAGCATTAAACTCTAACTGTGACTCTTGACCATTCCTCTGGTCTGCCTAGATCATCAATCACTTGGTGTGTCTACACTGTTGCATCCCTTTTGTGTCATCTGCAAAAAAGGCATACTTTGCCTTCAATACCATTTGCAATGTCACCAATAAAAATATAAAAAAACCCTAGTCCAAGTAAAGATCCCAGGGTACTACACTGGTAAAAGTTTCCTCCTGTAAATACATTCCATTAACTACAACTCTGTTTTCTATCCTTCCACCAAGATCTGATCCATACAACTATCTTAGTATCATATTACATGCTTTCAAGTTTATTTAGCAGTCTGCAATGGGATAGTGTCAAAAGCATAACTAAAGTCTAAATAAGCTTTTTCTATGCCCTCTGTTTATCTTTTACTTTAGTCACCCAGTTAAAAAAGTCAATAAGGTATGTTGGATATGATCTCCCCTAGGTAGATCCTGTAAATTGCTGGATTTGAGATAATCTTCAAATCTTTCTTTAAAGAGTGTTTCCCTCAAATTTCCTACTACTGATGTAAAGCTCTCTGGTCAGTTACTTGCATCTTTCTTGCTTCCACTTTTCTGAAGTGGTACTACCATGTTCACTGTTTTCTAGTCCCCTGGAATTACTACTGTAGTGACTGGTTGACAATTTCTGTTTATTGGTGCTACTAGCACCCCTTTAAGCTGTTTTAGTATATTTGAATGTATCCCATCTGTCCCCATTGATTTATCCACATTTAGTTTTGAGAGTTCTGTTAGGACCTTTTCCTCTGTAAATGTACTTATTACATTTTTTGGAATATCCCAGCAACTTGGTCCCTTCCCTTCATTAGTGAATACTGAGCAAAAATAATTATTAGGACAATCTCCTATTACATTTTTTCCCTCAACAAGACAACAAGTCTCTGTCTTTAGCCTTACTATCACACCATTTTTTTTTCTCCATTTAGTATACCTCAAAAAAGTTTTGTGTCCTTTAACCACTGACTTGCCCATTTTCTCCTCTTGTGACTTTGCACATCTGATTACCTTCTTAGTCTCCTCCTGTCTAACAAAATACATTATTTTGTGTCTGCTTATATTTCCTAAAATACATATTTTTTGCTTTCACAATACTTGCTACTTCTTTCGTAAACCACACTGGCTTCCTTTTTCTTATGTTTTTTCTAACCCTTTTTAATACGAAGTTCTGTTGCCTTTCATATTGTATTTTTTCATTGTTCCCACCTTTCCTTCACTCCAGAATTCCCCCACTCTGCCAAAGAATCGCTTACACATTTTCCCATTCCTACAAAATCAGCCTTCCTAAAATCTAGCTCCTTTGTTTTATATGGGATGAGTTGGTCTCTGTCTTTATTCTGAACCATACTGCTTGATGATCACTGGATCCCAGGTTTTCACCCACTATTATGTCAGATATTTCCTCTCTATTTGTAAGTATTAAGTCTAATATTGTGTCTTTGCCAGTGGGCACCAATTGCCGGAGGGATGCTCCCTGCAAGAAATTTAAAATATCCCTACCCCTAAGAGGATTAAAGTCTCCCATGATTATTACCTCTCCTTTTTAATACCATGTTGGTGATGTCCTCTAATACTGTAGGTTCTTGTCCAGTTATTTTTCCTGACCTGGTGGTCTTTACATCACACTAATACAAACAGTGGCGTAGCTAGAAATTTTTCTCCCCCCTGCCCAAAAAATTCCGGCGCGCGCGCCCCCCCCCCCCCAAGAAGGGGCAAGGCGGTTGACTATGGGCGCTGCTGGTTGAGCTGACAGACGACCCAGGCAGCAGTGAGCGCTGAGCATATGCACGGGGCGGGGACACGCTCATTAAATATACACTCCCCCCTGCCCAAAAAATTCCGGCACGCGCCCCCCCCCCCCCCCCCCAAGAAGGGGCAAGGCGATTGACTATGGGCGCTGCTGGTTGAGCTGACAGGCGACCCAGGCAGCAGTGAGAGCTGAGCATATGCACGGGGCGGGGACACGCTCATTAACCCCTTCCTGACACAGCCAGTTTTTGCCTTCCTGACAGAGCCCTTTTTTTCAAATCTGACATGTATCACTTAAGTGGGGATAACTTTTTTTTGCTTTTACTTATCCCAGTGATTTTGAGATTGTTTTCTCGTGACACATTGTACTTCAAATTAGTGGTAAATTTGGGTCGATACAGTCTGTGTTTTTTTGTGAAAAATACCAAAATGTCGTAAAAAAATGGAAAATTTAGCAATTTGCAAAATGTTAAATTTTCTGCTTGTGAGACAAATAATCATACCACTCAAAATAGTTAATAACTAACATAGACCATATGTCTACTTTATGTTTCCATCATTATTTCAACTTCCTTTTAATTTTTTTTTGGACACTAGGAGGCTTACAATATGAATAGCAAATTCTCAAATTTTCAAGAAAATTTCAAACACTGATTTTTTTAGGGACCAGTTCAGTTCTGATGTGACTTTGAGGGACTTGTATGTGAGACACCCCCATAAATGATGCCATTTCAAAAACTACACCCCTCACAGTATTCAAAACAGCATTTTGGAAGTTTGTTAACCCTTTAGGTGTTTCACAGGAATTAAAACAAAGTGTAGGTGAAATTTCAAAATTTCATTTTTTTTTGCAGATTTGCAATTTTAATACATTTTTCTAAGGAACACAGTAGATTTTACTAGAGAAATGTGACTAAAAATTGATTCCCCCAATTCTTTTGTTTTCATAAATATCCTATATGTGGCCCTAGTGTGCACATTGACCAAACCACAGGCTTCATAATAGAAGGAGCACCTACTTGATTTTGGAGCCTCCTTTTTATGAGATTATTTTTTAGGCACCATGTAGGTTTCTAGGCACCATAAGATGCTAAAATTTAGGAACCCCCCCCACAAGTGACCCCATTTTGCAAACTACACCCCTCAGGGAATTCATCTAGGGGTATAGTGTACATTTCAAACCCCCAGGGGTTTCACCAATTGTGGTACAACTGGGCAGTGAAAATGAAAAATTAAATTTTTTACACAAAAATGCAGTTCTGGCTCAAAATTTTTCATTTTCACAAGGAATGAAGGAGACAAAGCACCCCAAAATCTGTGGCCCAATTTCTCCCGAGTACGGCAATGCCTCACATGTGACCAAAAAATACCATTTGGGTGCATGGCAGGACTCAGAAGGGAAGGAGTGATTTTTGGATTTTGCAGCTCAGATTCTGGTGGAATGTTGGTGGGTGCTATGTCGCATTAGCAAGACCCCCCAAGCACCAATACAGTGGAACCCCCCCACAAGTGACCCCATTTTGCAAACTACACCCCTCAGGGAATTCATCTAGGGGTATAGTGTACATTTCAAACCCCCAGGGGTTTCACCAATTTTGATACAACTGGGCTGTGCAAATGAAAAATTAAATTTTTTACACAAAAATGCAGTTCTGGCTCAAAATTTTTCATTTTCACAAGGAATGAAGGAGACAAAGCACCCCAAAATCTGTGCCCCAATTTCTCCCGAGTATGGCAATGCCTCATATGTGACCAAAAAATACCAGTTGGGTGCATGGCAGGACTCAGAAGGGAAGGAGTGATTTTTGGATTTTGCAGCTCAGATTCTGGTGGAATGAATGGTGGGTGCTATGTGGCATTAGCAAGACCCCCGAAGCACGGTGAAATGATGAACCTAATAATCCATAGATGTGTGGTATATTTTAAAACACTCCTTTATACATAGGCCGGGTTTGTCGGGGCAAGTTTCACAGTGGAAAATAGTTTCCTTTCTTATTCCCTTTTTATAGCAAACTTTGCACCTTTTTTGTGTCCTGCCCTTTCTTGCAGTGGAGGGGATTTCGTTAGGAAAATGCTGCCCTGGTACAATACGGGGGCCAGTACTAGAAGTACTGGGGCCCTCTGCCTGCTGGTTCCCAAATATTAGGCCCTTTATGACTTCCTCTTGAAAGTGCATAAATGTCCCCCTCTGGCTGGTAGAACGGAATAGCACGTAAGCGTTATACAGTGCCATCTGGATGATATACACGGCCAGCTTCTTGTACCAGATTTTTGTTTTCCGCAGGGCACTGTACGGCTTCAGTACCTGATCTGAAAGATCCACTCCGCCCATGTACCTATTGTAATCTAGGATACAATTAGGTTTTGAGGTGTGGGTACTGGTACCTCGTACAGGGATGGAGGTGGTACTGTCTCCATGAATTGTTGTCAGTATAAGGACATCCCTCTTGTCCTTATATTTGACCAACAACATATTTTCGGTGCATATTCCCCTGCTTTCACCCCTTCTCATTACTTGGGCAATGTGCGTTTTTGGGAGGCCTCTTTGGTTCTTACGCACAGTACCGCAAGCTGCTGTACCTCTTGAACCAAGGGCCTTAAACAGGGGGATGCTAGTGTAAAAGTTATCCACATAGAGGTGATAACCTTTATCCAGGAAGGGGTGCACTAAATCCCAGACAATTTTTCCACTAACACCTACGAGGGAGGGGGGGCATTCTGGCGGTTCAATTCTTGAATCCTTCCCTTTATATACCCTAAACCTGTGGGTGTACCCTGAGGTGCTTTCACACAGCTTATACATTTTTATGCCATACCTTGCCCTCTTACTGGGAAGGTACTGGCGGAATTTAACCCTTCCTTTAAAATGTATAAGGGACTCGTCAATACAAATAAATTTTTCAGGGATGTACATCTCTGCAAATTTGGCACTGAAATGATCAATGACCGGCCTGACTTTGAATAGCCGGTCAAAGGTGGGATCATCTCTGGGTGGGCACAGTGTATTATCGGTGTAATGTAAAAATTTAAGGATTATCTCAAAACGAGGCCGGGCCATGGCCATATGGTAAAGTGGGGTGCTGTACAGAACATCTGTACTCCAATATTGCCTAATTTCTGGATTTTTTACTATGCCCATATGTAACACCAGACCCCAAAACGTCATCATCTCTACTGCATCTACAGGGGTCCACCTAGCAAATGATGACGTGGGGTTTTGAGCAATAAACTGCTGGGCATATAAATTAGTTTGGTCCACCATTAAATTTATAAAATCATCAGAGAAAAATAATTTAAAAAAGTCAATTTCTCTGAGACCTGTGGAATCAAATTGGATTCCTGGGATGGCCAAAAACTCAGGAACCTGGGGCTCAAAATTGTCTGGTGGTGGGGTCCATACGGGATCAATCATTTGGGGGGGGGTCTCAGCTGCTCTACGGGGGCGTCTTTGAGGGGGTCCCTCATCAGCAGAGGAGGAAGAGGAGCTTAAGGCGAATCCTTCAAATTCCCCGCTTGCATCACTGGCTGTGTCAGAGTCAGAGTCAGAGGCAAGCATGGCATATGCCTCCTCCGCTGAATACATTCTTCTGGATGACTGGGATGACATTTGGGATGACATTTGGGATGCCATTTTTATTTTTGTGTTTCTGTAAGTGTAATGTTTCAACACGTGTATAGTGTAGGGGGGGTACAAACTTTATTTCAACACGGGGGGTATGTAGTGTGTAGTGTGTATGTAGTGCAGAAAAAAAAATACTTTATACAGGAATTTGATCCCAATAAAAAAAAAAAAAATTGAAGGGGTTAAAAAAAAAAAAAAAAAAAAGGTCCTGCGCCAAAAATTGAGCACAGATGTTGGTCAGTAACGTCCGTCACTGAACAGCGCTCAAAGGCAACAGGACACCCACAAAAACAACGTGGGTGTAAAAACAAAAAAAAACAATTTAAAAAAAACTGCAGAAAAAAAATGATATCAACCTGTGCCAAAAATGCTGTTCAGTGATTGTACGTCAGTGATCAGCGGCCACAGGACACCCACAAAAGCAACGTGGGTGTAAAAACAATTTAAAAAAAATTTCCACAGCACTCTCCAAAAAAAAAACAATTTAAAAAAACTGCAGAAAAAAAAATATCAACCCTGTGCCAAAAATGCTTTTCAGTGATTGTACGTCACTGATCAGCGCTCAGCGGCCACAGGACACCCACACAAGCAACGTGGGTGTAAAAACAAAACCCTCCAAAAAAAAAAAAAAACGCAGATCAGTGATGCAGTGATGCAAAACTGATTAGCAGTGAGGGGCAGCAGACACACAACCTGACAGGGTATATATATAAAAAAAAAACCCTGGACCCCCAAAAAGTTGCTGATTAATTAATTTAAACTGACCAGCACAAAAGGGGGGGCAGCAGGGGGGGCAGCAGTCAGTTGCACACGCAGCACAACCTTTGGTGCAACTGACAGGTATATATATAAAAAAAAAAAAAAAACCCTGGACCCCCAAAAAGTTGCTGATCAGTTAATTAATCAGCACAATCAGCACAAAAGGGGGGGCAGCAGGGGGGGGGCAGCAGTCAGTTGCACAGGCAGCACAACCTTTGCTGCAACTGACAGGTATATATATATATAAAAAAAAACTCTGCACCCCCAAAAAGTTGCTGATCACCTCAGATATAGTGATCAGCACAAAAGGGGGTGCAGCAGACACAAAATATAGCACTCTCTATCACTCTCTATCACTCTCTATCACTCTCTGTCACTCTCTGTCACTATCTGTCCCTATCTCTCACGATCTGTGACTCTATGACACTGCAGCAGCAGCACACACAGAAGTCACAAGATCCAGGAAGTATCCAGCTGCTGGCAGCACGCTACCAGTGGTGATCAGCGGTGATCAGGTAAGTTTCAGGCAAGGATCAGGTATGTATCACGACAGATTGGCACGGTGACCGCTCTGCACGCAATTCCAGACCGGAATGGCGTCTGCAGTGCAGTCACCGTTAGTTTAAATCACGCGCCTTGGCTGTGATTGGTCCGTGGGTCCCACGGACCAATCACAGCCTTGGGGGCAGGTGGGGTGAGGTGTCGTCGTCACCGATGACCCCCTCATGCCCCCTGACTCCCGGCGGTGATTGACACCTGTGTTACCGAGCGTCTGATTCGCCGGTAACACAGGAAAACGCTGTGAATGGCTGTTCACACTGAACAGCCAATCACAGCGATCGCCGACGGGGGGGCGGCATCGCAGCCCCCCCTGGGCATGCAGGGACATGTCTGCTGTCAGGGACAGCAGACATCGTCCCTCTGTCCCCGCGTCTATAGACGCGGGGACAGTTTAAAGTCATGACGTATATATACGTCATGTGTCGGGAAGTACATCCCGGCCATGACGTATATATACGTCAAATGTCGGGAAGGGGTTAAATATACACTGCGGTAGGTCCCCACTCATTAGATATGCACAGATCGGGACCAGCTCAGCGCTTACTGCTGCCTCGGTCGTCTGTCAGTTCAGCCAGCGGCGCCCACCACAGACCCCGCTGGTGACCCTCCCAACCTCAGCATCAACCCTGACCCTCCCTTTCTCAGCATCAACCCTGACCCTCCCTCAGCGTCAACCCTGACCCTCCCTTCCTCAGTGCCAAGCCTAACCCATCCCTCCCTCAGCTTCAAGCCTGACATAGAAACATAGAATTTGACGGCAGATAAGAACCACTTTGCCCATCTAGTCTGCCCCTTTTTTAAACATGTTACCTCAAACCATATTTGATCCTTATTTTTTTGTAAGGATATCAATATGCCTATCCCAAGCAAGTTTAAATTGTACTACTGTATTTGCGTCTACCACCTCTGATGGTAGGCTATTCCACTTATCTACTACTCTTTCTGTGAAGTAATTCTTCCTCACATTTCCCCTGAATCTTCCTCCCTCTAGTTTCAGTGCATGTCCTCGTGCTCTGTTGCTCTTCTTCCTCTGAAGAATGTCTCCCGCCTGTACCTTGTTAAAACCCTTGATATATTTGAAAGTTTCTATCATGTCCCCCCTTTCCCTTCTCTGCTCTAAAGTATACATATTAAGATCTTTTAGTCTTTTTCTGGTACGTTTTGTGATGTAGGCAGGGCCCGTGCTACCACTAGGCAGCTTTAGGCAGCTGCCTAGGGCGCAGGCCACTGGAGGGCGCCCCATTTCAGGCCAACATTTAAATGAATTTTATTTATGTGTGGCAGCAGGTCCCTTGAGCTGTGTAGCGGCGGCCCGTGTCACAGCAGGGAGCAGGTGGAGAGTGACTCCAGGGCAGAGGTATAACGCTGCTTCCGGTCACCAGATGTGCAGAGGGAGCTGGACCGGCGTGCGGCAGCTGCTGCTCGCTGAAGCGCTGGTAAGTGATCTTGCTGCTGCCGGCGACTCCATAGTGCAGGCAGCGCTATCGCTGAGGCTAACTTCTCAGAGCGCCCACAAACATCCCCCCCTTTTGCCTAAGGCGCACAAATACCTTGCACCGGCCCTGGATGTTGGCCATGCACCATTTTAGTTGCCCTTCTTTGTACAGTCTCTAATGTATTTATATCCTTCTGGAGATATGGCCTCCAGAACTGAACACAATACTCTAGGTGAGGTCGTACCAATGACCTATACAGTGGCATTATTACTTCTTTCTTTCTACTGCTGATACCTCTCCCTATGCAACCAAGCATCTGACTTGCCTTCTTCATTGCTTTGTTACATTGCCTACCTGCTTTTAAGTCCCCTGAAATAGTGACACCTAGATCCCTCTCTTCCTCAGTAGCCACCTCCCTCAGTGTCAAGCCTGACCCTCCCTCAGCATCTACCTTGCCCATATAGCGTTTACATGTTAAGGGGGCAGAGCCTCTTACGATGATGTGAAGAGCGCCCTTGAGGGCACGATGAATCACCTAGTACAAATAGAATAATGTCTTGAGAGTGGGCCTGATTCTGAGATGGGAGCTACTAACTCTGCACCTTTGTAAAAGCATGGTGCATTGCAGGTGGGGCACATATACTGGGGTATAATCAATGCCAAACTGGCTAGCTATGACGGTGAGCAGCGCCTATTGCTCTCAGTCATAACCCGCCTTCAGTATATAACCCACCCCCTGCACTCACCATTTCCACCTCAGTGTTTCTAAAAAGCGAGGTGGAAACAATGAGGCTCGCGGCTATATACAGCGGGCTTGCATCATTACCGGATATCCTCACCGTTCAGGGGAATCCTCACTGTCCTCTGGCGGCGAGGGTATCCCTGGAACATAGAATGGGGCGAGCGGCTAGGGGGCGATCCTTGCCGAAAACAAGCCATCCTCTCCATACAACCCCCCTTGCCGGCCACATTGAATATACCCCAAAATATACAAAGAGTTAGATTTGGGTGGGGTGTGTCCAAACTTGAAACTAAGCTGCAGTGTAAAAATAAAGCTGTGTAACATTTGTGGGCTACATGCAAAAGTAATCAGTATTTTACCTGCTTGCAAACAAATATTTACACCCCTTGGTGTGTCCACAATGCATTTATCCTCCGTGCGCTACAAGTCACGTTACCCATAACAAATCATCTCCACGTGTCGCATTTTGCATGTGACTTTTTCTGTTACAATGCATCTTATCAGAAAACAGTGCGAATAGGATGCACAATTAACTCCTGCTGACTGAAATACCTATGCTGCATACTGTATGTATCTGCATATGAAAAGCTATGCTACAGTATATTCCTGTATGATTTTATTTTACAGGTATATGTGTGTATGCAAGGCCTCACCACATGTGCCTGTACAAGAGCTGTTTCATTGGTAAAACCGGATGGGTCCTGATTACTTTCATTAAGTCACACAGTGCCTTTTTCATTTTTTAAATGTATCCCTTGAAATAGAACTATGATTACATAGGTGACATAGGGCGAGATGTACTAAGCTTGAAAAGTGATAAAATGGACAGTGATAAACAACCAGCCAATCAGCTTCTACCTGACATTTTTCAAACACAGCCTGTGAGATCACAGGTAGGAGCTGATTGGCTGGCTGTTTATCACTCTCTGATAAAAATTACTTTTCAAGCTTAGTACATCTGGCCCATAATAAACATTGAACATTTGTTTGAAACAAAACCTGCTGAAAAATACTAGAGTAATAAATATTTTCTCATTTAATGATCGTGCTGGAATTACAAAGGAACATCATGGCAGGGTTGTGCTAAGAGAGATGGAAGGGCAATTTGCCCTAAAGCTATGCAGCAATAATTTGCTCTGTTGTGGTGCAATATCTGTATTATAATTTGACTGGATTTTTTTGTGACACTGGTCCCCAAGGCAAACAACCTCTGCTATGCTCTAGTAAACACAGTAAAATACACAACCCATTACCTCAGGACTAATGACTCAAGTATATAGTCATATATAACCAGTATTAAATCAAAATTATTATGATATTGTATATGCTACAGTATGTAGAAAATATCATCTAAATCCCATAAATCTGAGCATTGAGCAACTACCAGGTGGAGGTACAGAAAGCAATTCTTATATTTGGGAAACACAAATCATTTGCCACATATAAATGATGTAATAAGAAATGTAAAAATACAATCAAGATGGTTAAATTAGAGATTGAGCGTAAAGTAGCCGCAGATAGCAAATATAATCCCCAAAAATCTACCGTTCTATAAACGGGAAACGGCTAAGGAAGGAAAATATTGGCCCACTAAAAAATAAGCAGGGTACCCTGGTAATAGAAGGAAAAGATAAATGAGAATTATTCAATGAGTTGTTTGCTTCGGTATTTACAAGGGAAGAATCTTCAGAAGATCTCCCACAGATAAATGCTCGGCTCTTAATTGCTCCCAAACTGTATGTTTTACAGAACCTAAATAGTAACAAATCTCCTGGCCCGGTCAAAATACATCCTAGGAAACTAAAAGAATTGAGTTCGGTCATAGCACTACCAGTACATCTGATATTCGAGGAATCAATAAACTCGGGGACGGTTCTGCGCATAGCTAAAGTAGTACCAATATGGAAGAAAGGTAGCAAAACTAACCCTGAAAATTATAGCCCTGTCAACCTTACATCCACTGTGTGTATCTATATATTTTTATACCTCTATGTATTCTTTATTGTAATGTATATGCTGTTTTATATGATTTAAACAAGCATGTGTGCTTGATTATAACAATTGTACTATTAATTAATTGCTGATTACCTGCATGTGCGGACAATTAGTGTGAGGGTATATCAAGTCTGACCAGTATACTTATGGACACGCCTCCTGATGAAGTCCTTGATGACAAAATGCGTTGAGGGTGTTTTCAATGCTGACGCTGTGTGTTGTCCTGCTGCTAGCTCTGTGCTCCACGGTGCTGCCCGCTGAATTGTCCGTGGCCGCCTGGGTGACTGCAGATTTATGCTTGGTGATCTTATGCTGATATTCGCATTCTTAAACTAATGTGTATGTGAGTCTTATTTACACTTAGTAAAGTGCTTCTACATTATTGCTCATTGTGCGCTTCTCCAATCTTTTTCTCTATATGGTGTCCGTCTATGGGCACAGGTGAGCCCTTGTTTGGAGTAACAGCTGCACCATTCACAGATTGATCATCCCAGACAGATTGTATATCTTCATTGTGGACTTTGCTCAATATTTGGACTTCTCTGTATGTATGTATGTATGTATGTATGTATGTATGTATGTATGTATGTGTGTGTATATATATATAAATATTTTGTAAATTGAAAATGTTTTTAATTTAATGGACCATTATAGGCCTTTATCCCCTTCCCTGGTATCTTGCGAGAAATTTCCGTGCATGCTACTGTAAAGGAAGCCTCCAACTGTGAACCACTGGCGCACCACCATCCTCCCTTTCACTGAACACTCCCCCCTACTGTTGCCGATCAGAGCTGCTCAAGGAGGATCAGTGCCGCTTAGGACGGTTCGGCAGTGCTCATGCCGTTCATTTGTTTGGGCGTCCAAACACAGGAATGCCTAAACAGATGAACAGCTGAGAGCCCAACCACCCGAGCACTCCAAGCCCCCCTTAAGGGGCCCAAATTCTCCAAGCGGCCTCAAACAGCCGTAGCATCAGCAGCGCCAGGGAAGCAGGGGCTGCTGCAGAAGGCAGCTTCTGCTCCTTCTGTGGTAAGTATTTCTGGGGCAGGACCAGGGCCGGTGCTACCACTAGGCAGCTTTAGGCATTTGCCTAGGGATCCAGCCACTGGAGGGTGGCAGTTGGGAGCAGGCCCCCCCTGGATGGAGGTGAGTGGCGCAACCCTCCCCCCCCCGAGCGACTCGCCGACGCCATATCACCCATTTCCCCCATGGAGTGACTTGGCAGCATTAACCACCTCCCCCTGTGGAGCGATGCGGCGGGAACCCCCCCACATGTGGAGCGAAGTGGCTGCTGCGCCGGGGCCTTGCACCGGCCCTGGGCAGTACAAACCTGGCCCAGGAAAACCCACCACTCAAGCGGTTCAGTGTTAAGTCTGTTGTGTTGTATTCAGTGCCATCAAGGGGGTGGGAGTGGGTACTTTTTAACCAGCCTGTGTCTCGTGCCCTCCTCCCCTGCTGCAGAGACCGGGCAGTGGGAGTAGAGAGCAGAAGCTGTTGCAGCAGCACAGCCTCTCTCCCCCGCTCAGCGCACGCTGCTCAGTGCCGTGTACTGAGAAGGGAAGAGAGGCAGCTGCAGCAGCCTGCACCCCTGTAAAAAATTTACAGGGGAATGGCCCCACCCCCTCCTGTTGACTATGCCCCAATTTTACAGTTCCCGGCGGCGCTTTCATCAGCTTTGGTTGTATTCAGAAAGTCATCAGCTGTCCAATGACATATCACAAAGCATGAAAACAATAGAAATGGCATAGACCCTTATAACAGCAATTTTAAGACCCATGCAAAACATCCATTCGCAATCATGCAGGGAACTGTGTGAGCGAGGGGGAGCGGGTGACTGTGCAGGCAGTGTTTAATCCACTCGCAACACTGCAAAATTTGCAGCGCTGCATGTGAACCAGAAAAACCTCTGTTGCTGAAGATGTTAAGGTACAGTAGTGTGCAAAGTTAGTTAAAGCGTTCTAGAGTTATCCTGGAACAGCCATACACACACAAACATCATTCAATTATAGTTATGTTGATATGTATATAATTTTCACCAAAGGAACTCACTGTTTTCAGACATTCCAAAGGGCTCACCTTCTGTAGGCCTACTTGGCCACAGTGCCAGGCTGATTAGTGTTTTACTGGCAGGGCTACCATCAAGGGGGTACTGCAGGTACAGTGCGGGTATGGGAAGCTCATACCATCCACTGCTATCTGTCCCCAGTCTCCCTCCTGCATCTGCAGCCGCCGCGCCGGGGGGGGGCTGCTGCTAGATGCGGCGAGCGCCGCCGTCACTTCAGGGGGGGGGGGAGAGTTGCTCACCTCCATCCTGCTCCCTCCTGCTGCCCTCCAGTGGCCAGCACCCCAGGCAGATGCCTAAAGCTGCCTAGTGGTGGCACCGGCTGTGGTCACATGCCCCACAATTTCTAGTAGCAGCCGTGGTCACAGGCAGCAATGAATAGACACAGGTGGGGGGGTTCTGGGTACTCAGAACTCCCCCTGTGTGCACTACTGGACTGTTAGCTTATGAGCAGGTCCCTCCTACCTCTATGACTGTCTGCAACTACCCGGCTTGTAGTATCACTTTTTCCAGTTGTAAAATACAACAGATTTTGCTGCACTATAAAAGAACTGTTATTATTATTATTATTATTATTATTATTATTATTATTAATAATAATAATAATAAATAATACTTTTTGTGGGATGCTTTTCCTATTATCTTTCTTTACATGTTAAAACAGCATTTTATAAAACAATCACATTTCAGATATTGAAACGATCATAAAAGTTATTGTAGTGCATTCTTATCAGTTAATATAAAATGTTCTTAATAATATTATTACTTTTACTATTATTTTTCTAGACCGATAACTGGTGGAGACAGTGGCGTAGCTACATTTTGGGTGCCCCCCCCCCGCCGTTAGGGGGGGGCGCCCCCCCTTTGCCACCCCGCCGAGCACCCCTACCCCGCTGCCCCGCCGAGCACCCCTACCCCGCCGCCCATGCAAACCCCCCCTCAATCCCCCACAGCCTTACCTATCGCGCTGGTCCCGGCGGCTCCGTTCTTCTGATGAGGACCACCAGAAAATGGCCGCCCCCATACAGCAGACAGTTTCCGATAACTGTGTGCTATATGGGGGCGGCCATTTTGTGGTGGTCCTCAGCAGAAGAACGGAACCGCCGGGACCAGCGCGATAGGTAAGTCTGCGGGGGATTGAGGGGGGGTTTAACTATAGCACCGCAGCCCCCGGCGCCCCCACATGCACAGCGCCCCCCCCCCGCGGTGGCTGCGGTGCTATAGTTACGCCCCTGGGTGGAGAATTATGTCTAGTGTGTATTTGCTGTGACATTTGTTTTTTAATGAGTGTGACTTATGGAGACTGTCCTGAGACAGCTGCAAACAGCAGATGATACTCAGAGTAACATCCAACCTAATAAGCTAGCTATGTCTACAACATTATTTATTAAGTTGTGAAAGCCTAAAGGATAAACTTGTATTAATTAGTAGTAACTGATAATGTGGCTCGAGAATCAATAGTTGACCAGTGTGTACAATCTTTATTATATAATGGAATATAAAAATAATACTACACAACTTGATTTGCATGTCTGTATATAGTCCCTATTCAATTATAAATGAGAAGACACATGTTGTAGCAAATGCTATGTATTGATCTTTCGGCACATGAAAGACCCACGCTGCCTACAAACAGCAGCTATAAAATGCTTCTACATCAGTCATAAACATAAACAGCAGCATAGCTAGCTGGCACGGTACCCGGAGCAAGGGCATGTTAAGACAGAGACCGAGTACGTGGACCATGGAGGGAGTGTGTCCTGACTCCGGTGCTGCCCGGCCGTGTCTCACTCAGCCAATATTGTTGTGATGGAGACCGAGTACGTGGATCATGGAGGTAGTGTGTCCTGACTCCAGCACCGCCCGGCTGTGACTCACACAGCCAATATTGTGTGAGCCATGGCCAGGCAGCTCAGCAGTCAGGACACAGAACAGAAGACAGCGGGTGGGCAGCAGACAGGGCAGGGATGCCATTTGCGGTGCACAGCTTGAGCACCCTATGAACTTTTGGTGCCCGGAACTCGTACTCCACTGGCTCCGCCCCTCATCACGCCCCTGAACACTAGGATATGCAGCTGCCAGCACCAGCAAAGAACCACAGAAGTTATTAAAGGAGAAACAAATGATAATATTCTGTAGGAGCGGAATCTAGGACTTGTGGAGTTGGAATCTCAAAACAGTCATGGTAAACCACTAGTTGCCAGTAACATATTAATAGGAGATGAAAGTGCATTTTACAGTATTACAAACTGCTGAATCCTGACATCCAAGGCCAGTAATCCAATATTACTTGCTTTAGGGCAGTTTCCTTGCTGTTACCCTGGTAGCATTGTTTTGGGCTATTCTCTAACACCTAGCTGTATTAAGATTGACAGTACTGTATTTTTTGAACCCATTAATAGATTTGTTAAATCTAATCTAATATGTTTGAATGTAACTCTTCCAGGGTGAGCTGGATCAAGCCTTGGAGAGAGATCAAGTGGGAAGGTTGCTGAATGCAACAAACCATTTTACTGGGGAGCTATTGGAACAGCAGGTTATACTGGGATCTCATGTAAGTTTGTGTAAATGGACACATTAAGAAGCTGGGTAAACGGAATTCATCTTCAAGTGACCCTCTCCCAAATCTAACCAGCCACACCAAGAAAGACTGTCATGTTAATAGACTGTATTGAATAACTCCGGAATTGCTCAGTGGCAGGGGATGAAAGTATCATTGGCCCATGTGGTTACAGCTTATAGAAGAGGCAGCTAAGTTAACCAATATCCTACTGCATTGGTTTGTTTTTAACCTCTTAAAGTTGGATCCTCTTGAACAAAAGGCTGCTGCAGGAAAGACATTTAATATCTCACTATTGACCATAACCCAGTGGATTACAAATATTCAGTACAAGTTTATAGTCCAAAGCAGGAACTGACCCTTTGGGATCTCTGTGATAGACTCTAGACTTTTAAGGGGTGATTGGACTTTCTTCTCCAAGGATTCTATAAGGACTAACAGTGATATCATCTCAGGTACTAAAAGTGCACTATAAAAACATTAATTATTGCGCAATAATATCTACTGTTGTCATTACCTATGCCGTAAGAATGATTTTTTACCGTTATCTATGCAATAGGAATACTTCTATGTTTACCGTGGTCTAAGCAATAACATTGAACATTTGACTGTTTGCCATTATTTATGCCAGTGGTTCCCAACCCTGGTCCTCAAGTACCCCCAACAGTGCATGTTTTCCAGGTCACCCGGCAGGTGCACTCATTATTCAGGCACATTTTAAAAGATCCACAGGTGAAGCTAATTATATCACTTATGATTCTGTGTGGAGACCTGGAAAATGTGCACTGTTGGGGGTACTTGAGGACCAGGGTTGGGAACCACTGATTTATGCAAAAGGGATACCTATATATTTATTGTGGTCTATGCCTTAATTAGTCTAGTTTACTGTTAGCAATATACTAGTGAATGTGTGCATTGTTTGGATTTATGCAGATAGTATGTCCAAGGTTACAGGCCAGTGAATGTGAAGCCTAGATTAGTTGTGTAAAGCTGTATGCTGTAACCAGAGAATGTAGCGACTCTTGACAGTCGTAGTTAGCCAGACAAGTGGTGAATTATTTAACTGTTATTGTGCATTCTTTACTGTTCTTTGAAGGCACAGTTTGCCTAATACTGCACAAATAAAGTGTTAATATCTTTTGAACCACTTTTAGTCTCCTTCCTCCAATCCTCTACGACATAGAAGCAGCAGAACCATCCAAGCGGCAACACCGGTAAGACTGCACACCGAAATACACCTGTGGTTATCACACTTTGACAGGCATAGGGCGGGATGTATTAATATACATAGCCGCCCTTCGCCTGGCAGCCGCCACGATGCTGCCGCATATGTACTAACATATCTGGCTAGCATCGGGTTGCGGTGACGGAGACCCCCGCGATACCTTTGATGTGGTCTGCGTGGGTCTCTGTCACATCCCGGCTGCCAGTGTCCCCCGGCGTCTTCTCCTCCCCCCTGCAGCCTGATGTCCTGCCGGCTGTGACACCTGCTGGGGGAGGAGGAGACCAGGAGGACGGGACGGGGAGGGGGGCACGCGGACGGCGGACGTTGGGCGGCGATAGAAGCCCATAGGCTATAGGGTATCGCCACTCTCTGGGTGGCAATACCCTGCCAAGCGAAATCGGGGCGGACGGGTGATGCTAAATAGGAAAATGCAGTCAAACCCCCGTTTTACCGCATTTTCCCTTTAGTACATCCCGACCAAAGTGGGCCCCTCAGCTCTGGGCCCCATAGCAGCTTCACCCCCTGCACCTATGGTAGTTATGCCCTTGCCTCCAGGCCTTCCTTACTTTAGCATTGTCTTACCATTAGTTACTGAGCATGTTTGCTGGACATAGAAGCACTGTATAATACTGTACACACATAATAAAAGTTGTTTATTGCAGTGAGAACAGGATGTAGTTTGTAGTGTTAAAATAATACACTTCATGTCCATTTGTTTCCCTTGTTAGACCTTTTAACTAATTCATTCCCTGACCTGGACCACATAAGTATCAGCCTTCACTCTACTTCTATTAGGATGCTTTGAAGTCAGAAATCAATACTTACAGTGTGTTCAACCATAAAATACACTGGTTTAAGGTCACTGCGCATAATGTGGCCGACATCACGGCTATTTTATTGGGAAGAAAATATCATGAAAGGAAAGAACTTTGTATCATCTAGAAACATCCTATACATTTTAACTTATTGATAAATGAGAAAGACAGCAAAAAACTATTTAGCATTATAACACTGATAATATTTTATCAAATAAATAAGAGCATTAGCTCTATACAATCTCTTTTATCTATCTTTTAACTAACTACATTGGTTTGGTTTTGTATGATTTCAAGGGCTAAATTAAGGCTTGAGGGGGCCTCAAGGCAGCTCATTTGTGGGGGCACCTACCAATAAAATAAGACTATGTCACACATTGCATCCCAGTATACCATAAAGAGCCACAATATTAATATTTTGTCACAGAGCCTCCCAAGTATGCCCCACATTGCACCATCACACATAGTGGGGGGAATTTACTAAAGGAAATTTGTAAAAAATAGGTGTATTTGTATCCAGAAATACACTTATTTTTGACATTTACTATCCCGAAAATATGGCAATTCGTATTCTTATTAATAGCACATCAATACGACTACGAATTGCGGTATTTTCGGGATAGTAAATGTCAAAAATAAGTGTATTTCTGGATACAAATACACCTATTTGTTTACAAATTTCCTTTAGTAAATTCCCCCCAGTATGTCACACATAGATTCCTACAGTGTATATTCCCATATTAATAATATTACTATGTTCCAATTGCTAAGTGTGAATGATCCAGCTTTTACTTGGCATTTCAATGCTCGGTAACTTTGCTGGGTGCAGTCTGAATTCCCATTCTGACTGCCAATGAAATTACCGGGTCAAGAATTTCGACCCGGTAATATGCCTTTCAATGCTGGATAACCCAGGTTGTGAACGGGATAACCCAGGTCTTCAACAAGTGTGAACAGAATAACCCGGGTTTTCAACCCTGCTTTATTCCTAGGTCCAAGACCCGGGAATGATGACCCAAGTTAACCTGTTCACACTACAAAAGGACCCATGTTGAAAGATGAATTATCAAGTTGAAATGCTTGACCTGGTAATTTAAGTGGCGGTCAGAATGGGGTATTACAGTTTTAATGCCTCCCCAGAATGCCACACTAGGTGTTGGTCTGGGGGGGGGGGGGGGGGGGGCTCAAACACTGCACCCATATATTATACTAACCCCATATATTACCTCTCCAGAGTCCTCACACACTGCACCCATATATTATACTTACCTCTCCAGAGTCCTACAGTGGTGTCTTGGCACCAAAGAAACAAATCACTCGAAAAACGTCTGCCGCAACCATTTCCAAGGGATTTGCACATGCGTATTGGATATATATATATACCCGTGAACAAGGTGCGGGCTCCAAATTCCCAGACAACTGGGCTGCATAGTAGACTCTTGTATAAGGCTAGAGTCTACTCACTGTCAGAGATGAAGGGGCCCTCAGCAGGGGCTGCACATGGGTCCTTTCCTCTCTTAAAATTCCCCTGGCTGGTGCCTATGCTGCATGCATCAAGTTTGCAACCACCACCTCCTACCAGGGACTGCTGTGCTGGGTGGGCAAAATACTGAACCCCCCCCCCCTTACAAGCACTGCATTGCAGATGAGCCCACTAGGTGGCTTACAATTAGCAACTTTGTATGCGGTTATGATGCCACACAGATGTGGTACAATGTCAAAGGGCCCCTATACACTATGCGATTTGGGCACGATTTCATCTGAGAAATCGGATGGAATCATGTGTACAATATCTGATCCGATGCGCGGTCCCGTATGTACTGAACTAGAGTCGGAGGTCAGCTGCACGTCTAACCTCCAACTTGGACCCGCTCCTGGCGATCCCTCCCATGCAGATGGACCGCATGAGATATATCCCACGCAATTGTGGCGCCTGGGAAGGTCCCTGGCAGTTCATGGTGCATCATGTGCGACTTCTCCCCTCAGGGAAGTTGCATAGTGTATAGGGGCATTTAGTCTTGCTAGGTGTCTTGTGCCATGTGAAGCAAAAGCGTTGTGAGAATGGTGACACAGTACAGTGTGCAAATGACCTAATATGGTCTTTGGTGATCTTTTGACCAGAATACATTGTGGTGGATAGTTCTTTTTTAATTTTGGAATTCTGGGATATGTAGTTCCACAACTGTTTTATGTATTCTGGATATAGAATTACTATGGAATATGGGTACATAATGCTAACAATACTCTGGATCCACTGCACAGTAATTCAGAATGTGAGATGGGCGAGGTGCTATCTATCTCATGCATGTTCTGTGGAGGAATATTGGGATAGTTGTGAGGCCTATCAGATCTCATCCGAAACCAGCTATTTCTGTTCTAGAACACTGACTCACATCACTGTGTCACCCTTGTCTGTCTCCTATGCACGAGTAGGTTATATGTTTTGCTAATGACACACACCTGCTTACGGTAACCATACACCTGCCTTCTGCACCCATCAATTAAGATTTAAGCCAGCACAGACTCTGTTGTCATTATTACTGAATTATCACTGTACTGTATGTGCAGGAATATTTGTTAAGTATCTGACTGTGTGTATTATGTTTTTCACTTTATATAGTGGTAATATTTGCACATTTTTTTTACGAATTTGTATTTTCGGGATTTTCTATCCCCAAAATACAACAATTCGTAGTCCTAGGGATGGAACATTCATATTTGTATTTACAAATACGAATGTCTACACCATCGTTAGGATACGACAGAAATCACCATTCAAAAGAATGGTGGTTCCTGATTTGCTAAGCAGCCGTATAGAAAATACGGCTGCTTTTGTCCACAAAAATACGGCAGAAAAATAGAACATCATTTTCCTGTCGTATTCTCGTTTTAGCCTGCACGGATCAGTCAGATCCGTGCAGGCTGCGGTGTAAAAATAAATAAGTAAAAAACCCCCACAGCCGAAACCAGCACCAGGCTGACAGAGCCTGGAGCCGGTAATTAAAAATCAGGGAACCCGACAAATAGGGGTTCCCTGATTTTTAACAACCAGCCCCAGGCTCCTGCTCTGGGGCTGGTTCCAAAAATACTGGGGGACAAAATGAGTAGAGGTCCCCCGTATTTTAAGAACCAGCCCCAGGCAAAACCAGCCAGCAGGGTAATTTCACAGCCGGGGGGAGACTTTTTATACAAGTCCCCCCGGCCAAAGCATTCATCCCTACCGACCAGTCAGCCTGGCCAGGGGCCCTGGGGGAGTGGGGACCCCCCCAATGAAGGGGTCCCCCCCCTCCAGGACTTACCTGACCAGGCTGAAGCCTGGTACTGTCCCCGATGCCCCTGGGCGGTGGGCATCGGGCTGATTAAAGTGTAAAAAAAAGATTAAACTATTGTTTTTTACTGTGGCACTACAAGTGCCAGTAAGCCTCCCCAGCAAGCTGGGACTTGGAGAACCATAAGTCCCAGCCTGCTGGGCATTAAAGGGCCCGCTGGCACTTGTAGTTCCACAGTTAAAAAAATAGTACACAAAACACACTGACACAAATTTTAAATAAAAGTTTAATACACACATCACACACACACTGATACTTACCTATCTTGATCCCGTCGGTAGGTCGCTGGCTCCGGTGTCGGCAGCTCCGGTGTTGGCGGCTCCGAGGTCGGCGTCCTGTCTGAAGAAAATCCATGGTGGACCTGTGGAAGGAAATCCTACTCACCAGGTCCTCCATGGATGGTCTTGTGTCTTCTGTCTTCTTTTTCAGGGCTTATTTCTTTATCTTCTTTCTTCTTTCTTCTTCTTTACGCTGCCTGCAGCTCCCTGGACTTTCAGAGCTTCAGAGATGTTTCCTCCTCGACGTCTGGACTAAGAATGAATTCTAGCCAATCAGGAGCCGACTTTACTGGCTCCTGATTGGCCGCTAGGCGGCTCCTGATTGGCTAGAATTCATTCTTAGTCCAGACGTTGAGGAGGAAACATCTCTGAAGCTCTGAAAGTCCCGGGAGCTGCCGGCAGCGTAAAGAAGAAGAAAGAAGATAAAGAAATAAGCCCTGGAAAAGAAGACAGAAGACACAAGACCATCCATGGAGGACCTGGTGAGTAGGATTTCCTTCCACAGGTCCACCATGGATTTTCCTCAGACAGGACGCCGACCTCGGAGCCGCCGACCTCGGAGCGGCCGACACTGGAGCCGCCGACACCGGAGCCAGCGACCTACCGACTGGATCAAGATAGGTAAGTATCAGTGTGTGTGTGTGATGTGTGTATTAAACTTTTATTTTAAATTTGTGTCAGTGTGTTTTGTGTACTATTTTTTTAACTGTGGAACTACAAGTGCCAGCGGGCCCTTTAATGCCCAGCAGGCTGGGACTTGTGGTTCTCCAAGTCCCAGCTTGCTGGCACTTGTAGTGCCACAGTAAAAAACAATAGTTTAATCTTTTTTTTACACTTGAATCAGCCCGATGCCCACCGCCCAGGGGTATCGGGGACAGTACCAGGCTTCAGCCTGGTCAGGTAAGTCCTGGAGGGGGGGGACCCCTTTATTGGGGGGGTCCCCACTCCCCCAGGGCCCCTGGCCAGGCTGACTGGTCGGGGACTTGTATAAAAAGTCTCCCCCCGGCTGTGGCATTACCCTGCTGGCTGGTTTTGCCTGGGGCTGGTTCTTAAAATACGGGGGACCCCTACTCATTTTGTCCCCCGTATTTTGGGAACCAGCCCCAGAGCAGGAGCCTGGGGCTGGTTGTTAAAAATCAGGGAACCCCTATTTGTCAGGTTCCCTGATTTTTAATTACCGGCTCCTGGCTCTGTCAGCCTGGTGCTGGTTTCGGCTGTGGGGGGGACCCCACGCCGTTTTATTTTAATATTTATTTATTTTTCTATTTTTTTTACACTCTGCAGCCTGCACGGATCTGACTGATCCGTGCAGACTGCTAGGAAAATTCCTATTAGCTGCCGTATATATGGCCAGCTAATACGAATGAATACGACATCGGAGGGTTACAAAGCAGTCGTATATGACTGCTTTGTAATTTCCCCTCCGGAACACGACTTTGCTTACGACTGAAACAGTCGTATGCAGTCGTAGGGGAAATACCAATACGAAAAACTAGGTTTTTCATATTGGTAAATTTCCCCCTACATGTAAGTGTACTCAGTAAGTCTTTTATATAAAGGTCATAATAATAATAATAATAATAATAATAATAATTACAATAATAATAATAATAACAACAATTGTTCGTATTAAAATCTATGGAAACCTAATCTGAAGTTAAGACAGTGGGACCAGGGGCGTAGGGAGGATGGAGCCGGTGGAGCGGCGCCAGAGCCGTGCAACTCAAGGTCTGCCACCGGCTCCCCCTTCCTTGTCGCCCGCTCCCCACTGTGCCTGCTGGAGTCTGCGGCTATTTTAGATTTCAATTAAAGTCTCCCGCTGGACTGCTAGCCAATAGGCGCTTACGGTCCAGCAGTCAATCAGAAGCAGCATTAGCTGCTGAACTGCGAGCGCCTATTGGCTAGCGGTCCAGCAAGAGATTTGTAAATTGAAAATAGCAGCAGCTCTGCCGGGCACAGTGGGGAGCGGAAGAGCTGGGCAGGCAGGGGAGCGGGCTGCATTCCCCCTTGGCAATGAGCTATTTCACTCCCCATTGGCAATGAGCAATTTCACTCCCCATTGGCAATGAGTAATTCCACTCCCCCTTGGCAACGTGCTGTTTCAGTCTCCCTTGGCATCGGGCATGAAGCCCCTTGGCATCCAGCATGATGTTCCTAGCAATGAGTATGTAGGTAAGTGGTACTTATGTGTCAAATGTGTAATGGTCATTACGGTTTGTTATATAGTATGTAATGGGCATTATGGTTTGTTATATAGCATGTAATGGGCATCATGTGTGGCCTTATGTGTAATTTGCATTACAGCATGTGGCTTTATGTATAATACTGTAGGTATTACTGTACAAAGTTTGCTAAAATGTTCAATGGGCATTACAGTGTGTGATATAATGTAATGCCGCTCTCCCTTTTCATCGCTCAAGGGCCCTGCCTACTGCAACTTGGGGGGGGGGGGGGGGGACGGACGGACGTGTGTGCGAAACATGCCCTTGCTCCGGGCACCATGGCACCTAGCTACACCACTGAGTGGGACTGATTACAGAGAAGAACCCATTGTCGATGCTGGATGTACAGATACTGTAGAGCCAGTTTCTTCTTGACTAAGTTTCTGCACCTAGGCGAAGAAAATGCTTCCTTTCATCTATTGTTCTCAGCTGCAATACAATAGAGAGAGTAATACAGCTAGGGGATTAAAAGGGGATTAGTGTGACTTTCTCAGTTAATCCTATTAAAGGCCAAGAAGAAAGAGGCTCCATCTGTAGTGGAGCGATTACTTGCCACTGTGCATTAATCTCAGTTGTACTCAGGGGTTAAAGTGAGGGGGAACAAGGTGGAACTGAGTTCCACCACCTCTAATGGTGAAGTGGAACATTTAAACCTCCACATTGGCCCTGCACATTAATTCTCACAGAATTTGCAGGGGGGTGCCAAAAACCCTATCACTGGCCCTGTCTCTGCCTAATGGGGGGAGGGGAGGGGGGTAATTAGGTGGCATAGAGAAATGAGTTCCTCCACCTCTGCATGACCACTTTATGCCCTGGTTGTACTATGCCTTTGGGGGAGGAGAGGTGGCGGCAAAGTACATTAGATGTGTTGTCCACATTTTGTGGGTGTGCCAGGGCCAGAGTCTGTGTGTTCCGATGCAGGTTTCCTGGTACTAGCAATATGAACACACCACCACCCTGAGTAACCTGAGACTATCTCAGATGACCAATGCTCATGCAGAGTGATCCGATGCTGCATCTTCGGCCGTGGCAGGGGATCACAGAAGTACGCAGCTGTGCATATACACAAGTTGCCTCCTGCTTTTGCATATGTCTGCACAACCGATGCCTACAGAATCACAGCTGAGTAAGGCATTTGTATCCATCTCTGAATAAGGACCACATCTGTTATATTTCTTGTTGTCCTCCTTCCACTTTTCTCTGAATTAATTAATTGGCATGTATTCAATGCTGCGGTGAGCGCAGGGACAGCATACGCTCGCTGTACTTTCCCCGTCCTCCCTGTCCACCTGTCAGTTTGGCAGCAGGTCTCAACGAGGCCGGGCGGGAGGGTGTAGTACGAATGGGCAGTGTAGTAATGAGGCACATACACAGCAGCAGCGGGACGGCGGAAGTCATCCCCAGCGCTGACATCTACTATCACCGCACTGAAGCAGCAGCACAGGAACACTGCTTGATCCTGTACTGCTACTTTAGTGCGGTGATTAGTAGATGTCAGCGCTGGGGCAACAATAAAATATATAAATATTAATGTGGTGCTTGTAAAGAAATAAAATTAGCAAGATCCTTCAAATAATAAAAAAACTGACTTGTAGACACCAAAAAATGAATATAAAACATTTCATCTAAATAAGACGTCCAGTAGCGCACGCAGGGGGGGGTTCTGAGTACCCAGAAACCCCCCCCAGGAGTCTAAGGGCCCTAGGCTGAAAGCTGAGGGTCCCCTCTTTCCATCGGTACAAGAATTTAAAAAATCGGCCCTTGGGAACCAGAGATATCTGACTTCAAAGCAGTGGTCCCCATCCAAGCCTGTTAATTGCTATTCCCAGTCAGATATTTCAGGTTCTGTCTGACTTAGAGTTTTTCTGAGGGTATATTCCAAAACCTGGGACTCTCCCTCTTTGATGGACACTTGTAGCTTGTCTCTCCTGTTACCAGAACCAGAGATATCAGCCTTCCAGTAGCTGGTTACTACTCCAGCTCCACACACCTGGTATGTAGTATTTATATCCTCGTTGGCAGATTGCTCTGCCTCCTGAACTCTGATCCCCTAGTCCCCAGTACCATTTGGTAAGTGGGATTCTCTAGTTTTTAATTCCATTAAAATCTAAGAAATCTATTTTCGGGAACTGGAGATATCTGCAGTCAAGCAAGCTGTCCTCCCACCAGGAAATTATGAATACTAAGCCCCACTCCACTATATATATTTATTATTATTATTTATATACATTTGGTCGATCTATAATACTTTAACTGACCTGGCTTTGCTAGCTACGCCCCTCTGGAAACCCCCTTCTGAAAATCCTGCGTTTGCCACTGACGTCGAAGGCAGAACGGAGAACTTGAACCATGCCATTTTGGCATTGAATACACTTTCGGCGAAATATGCAAAAAAAACCATAGAAATACAACAGCGAATAGCAGCAACTATGAAACGGTGAATTGGCCGGCATTCGCTGTTAGCTTTTGGCAAGCAGTGATCATTGAATACGTTGAATATTATTTTCGGAGAAAAAATTTGCAGATTTACCAAAAACAGCCCTGAATACTTGGATTACTTGAATACAAGAGCATTGAATACTGCCCTGTTTACTGCAATTACTATTTTAAATGTATTTTCTTATTTTGTACTCCAATCAGTATTGTTAATAAAATAACTCACCGTAATGTTTAAATTGATGTTTCCCTTTGTTATCATTCTTGCATGTGTTTATCCTATATCGCTGAACCATTTATGGAGAGTACCTCTGTGTCTCAGGTTTCCACAATGTAACGTAATCCTTAAGCGGTTAATAAACCTAATGTTTCTGTCTACCCAATCTAAAAGCGCAGCATCTTGTCTGGAGATGTGCAAATTAATCTCTGCAAATTCAGGTCACAAACTGAGAGTTAAGGATGAACGAGCAATTCATTTTTGATTTATTTTGTGTCAGACAGTACAAGAAGGTAAAACACAGTAACTATGACATAAACGTCAGAGACAAAGGGTCTAATACCGCTTTCAGACCTCAAATGCAGGGTTGTACCTGGACTTTGAAACGGTTCAGTCCAGGTGCGATCATGGTTGTGTGGTCTGGTTCAGATCGCATCAGCAAATCGGCAGTATTGCTGGTTCGCTGACGTCATGTGGGGGCGCGTTGGAGAGTCATCAGAGGCGGGGGAGGAGGCAGCGCTTAGAGCTGGCGCTGCTCCAAGTGCTGCCTCCTCCATAGTGTGAATGGGAAATGGGTCCCGATTAATCCATTTACACTGTACTGCAACGAACAGGTAAGAACCCTTCTTCAAACCGGCAAGAAACTGGCATGAAACCAGTAATTAGGTGCGAAAGGGTATAATTCAGGTTTTTATACATTTCCAATGTTTGTTGTACTAAACATATGCAGAACAGGTCCTGTTATACATTTGTATCATGCTTGCTGATGACTGTTAATTTACTGACACTGAGTGGATGATGACACTAGTAGTAGGACTACAGGCTCCGATACACTATGCAACTTCAGTCGCCCCACCCCCCCCCTGGGCGACAGGATTGCATATGATACATTGCATGTGGTACTTCTGCATGCGATGTATCGCATGCGATTCCCTTTCCATGCCGCTGGAAGGGGGTCGGCCCTGGGATGGGCACGGGACCGCGCATCTCATCAGATGTCACACACATACTATTTGGGCCCATTTCCCTGCCCGATCTACCGGAATATGGTTAAATCTGGCCCAAATTGCATAGTGTATGGGTGCCATTAGTATGGGCACTCATCATATCCTCCTCAACTTGTAGCATTGGCATCAGAGCTTGACTAAAGGTTCAAGGTGCCCTTGTAGTGCTGCTAAACACATGTGTATCAGCACTCTGTAACTTGCCAGTCATACTGCCCATGTGCATGTAAAAAGGTTATACAGCTGGCATGTAGGATCTAATGCTTGTGAAGGAGACTTTGGCTTTAGGATAATCAGCGGGCGTTGTAGCACAATGTACATAAAGTAATGGTGCCATCAGTAAGTTACATTGGCACAGCCATCTGGCAGTCACCTTTAGAACTCTACTTCCTCAGTACATGGAGATGGGTGATACCTAAAAAGCATGGCATAAATTAGGCCTTACTTTTATTCCTTTGCTGTGACCTGCAAGTTGCCCTCTCCAGCCCTAGCACCCTAGGTGGCAGCCTAATCAGACTATTGTTTAATCAGGCATGGTGCTGACACTCAGATTGATGGCGGTGGTGGTCATGAATAGGACAGAGAGAAGAGTGAAGATGTTATCCCGGAGAGCCAGAGCTATGGTCTCTTCACCATATCCTAGGGAGCAGTCTTACAGGAGCCAGGTAGGGGGAGAAATCCTGCAGCCGCATGGTTCTGCCTCGCTACTCTTCTCCTTGGGAGCAGGGTGCTCTGCTCCTCCAGGTCCTTGCATAGATCATGCAGGCAGCAGTGCTTCAGGGACTACTTCTATGTTCACCAGTAGCAAAGCTCATCCTGGAAGTAGAGGGCACACATCATCTACAGCTTCCTGGCTTACCAGTCTGCCTGTCTGTCTCGTGGGTGCATGCATAACATAATTTTCTCTCTCCCACTTTCTTCTGTGAAATCCTGGAAGGCTGCTGGTCTTGTCTCACAATAGCCTTTGGTAATCTGTAGCTCCAGGCTTATGTGGCCTTAACCTGGCCTTGGAGATTCCTTGAGTACAGATACTACTGTTGCTATGCTTGAGAAATGGTATCGTACTAGTGTGCAACCGGATACATCTGGTTGCACACTAAATATCACATGAGGCCTCTGACTCCCCTATTTTTTTTTAAGTGATATTGCCCAGTAAAATACCCACTGTACCCTGAACATGGTTGTTCTCACAGTAATGACCAATGGCTTCCATTGTAACCAGGGAACTATTTGTGTGAAGTTTAAATGTTCACCCTACTGTATATTTCATTATCTTCTGGGTGCTCTGTTTTCCTCTCACAGTCAATACACATACTGGTAAGATAGTTGCCTACTGATGGAATTGACCACAGTGTATAGGTTTTGTTGTATGGTAGAGACAGTAAGCTATATATAAGTACTATCTGTTATTAATTATGGTTACATTTATATTGATAATTCATGGAATGGCAGCAAAAACCCAACAGCCATTCCAACCACAATCAATTGGTCTTCTTCAGGGGATGTTCTTTTTTCTAGCATGAAACAGTTAGTGTTACATGTATTTACAAATAATTCTGGACCCTGCACCACTTTCTATCTCAGGTAATGAGTGCTGGCTCACCATTGTATTCTGTGTTTCTTGTTTATTTATTATATTGAGCTAAAGGATGCATACTCATAACCTGTGGCATTCTAGTCAAACTCAGAACTCATTGAGCTATGTAATCCTTCATAAAAACCCTGAGATTTATAACTATATCAATCTACTTGTACTTTGCAAAAATCAGCATTGCAAATCCCTTGCAGTCACTATATATACAGTACCTTCTCAGATTCAATGCTGATTATTTTTTCACAAACTACAAGGTGAGCTATAAATTGTTAGAATTCTAGCATTCTATACAGGGTCAGATAGCTAACAAATAGAGTGTCTAACTGCAATGCCACAGGCTTATGGGTTTGAATCCCAGGTATGTCAGTGTTTTGAAATGAAATAAAGAATAGCATGAAGGAATAACCAAGAGCTCTCAATTTAAATTCAAGAATGTTGTACATGTATTATTAATAGAAGGGGTGGGGGAAAGAAATGGGGAGCTGCTGGGCCTTAAAGACAAAGGAATCTATAAGTAAAAGTAATTACTATAGATAATTGACAAATGCTGCCAACAGTGCCACCTACCCACCAGCGGTATGTGCGGTGGCACACTCCGCAAGACCCTAGTTATGGCCCTGTGTGACCCCCAGGACCACTTTCTCTTTTAAATTCTATTGTGTGTCATTAACTGATTTTCTAATTACCATTAATGTCTACTAGTAAGCCCACTCAAAACTAATGCTTCAAAAGTTAGTAGATGTAGTTTCACTTGCTGCCAATAGATGGTAGTGTAAGCCTGCTCGAAGCCAATGCTTCCAAAGCTAATAGATGTAGTTTCACTTGCTGCCAACAGATGGCAGGGATTCGGAGACACACATATACCAGACATATATATTATAGATAGCGGTTACAAAATTCTTAATGTGCTTAATTTATAGTCACCTGTAAAACTAATACAAAAAATACATTATTAAAGAAAAACAGAACAAAGGGTCACTAAGCTAATTCAAATACTATACATCATTATGTCCCAGCCAAATATAAATCCAGCTCCACAGCTACAGTATGTGACTTAAGCAGTATGCATTACTGCACTGCATACTGCAATGCAGGCACTCAGCTATCTTTACCATACAGTAGAGTATAATACAGTGTATTAGATATTCAAATGTTGCAGTTGAATATTTAGTCTGGAGTTAAGTGCAAGAATTGTCAGACTTTAGCTTCTTACCTCTGTTAAACACTTGACTACAGAAACAATTAAAACATACGGACACGCACACTCATACATTATGCCCAATACACTTGAATTGATTTTCTTTTGCATGTTGAATGACTGTCTAACCTACTGGAAACACTTTTTCAATCATAACAGCGTGGAAACGTTTGCACTACAAGCACACAATAGGTAGGCCAACTGAGTATTGAATGCTGTTTCTGGTCACGTGACCTATGATGTGTGTCGTAATGCTAAACGGCATTTGTGGTTAATTGCAATAAAGAATATAATCAAATCCATCTATCTCCAGCAAGCTTTCCACTGCCTAACCTAATGACTCATGTGTTAACAATACATCCCTGTCTCATTTACTATTGTGCAGCTCAAACATTCAGAGTGGGAGTAAGCACAGCTTTTGTAGTTGCCAGTGATGCTTGATTCAATACCATCAGGCAATTCTATTTTATGCATGGCTCGGTAGTTGTACAGCCCTGCATAGTGATAACCTGCAAAGCTGATCTCAGCATCCAAAGCCCTGTATGATGTATTTTGGGCACAATATTTTAAGCAATGCCTTGGAATGACTGGCAGCTACTTAGTAATGTGTTCCTTCTCACTGAGCTGTGACGCACAGAACTAAGGCATTAGTTATTTTTAACCATTACTGTAAGAAAATAATCAGTCTGTCACAGATTACTCATCAAGCTGATTAGCCCTCAAGTGTAGCCCAATGCTATTGTGTCATGTTTCAACAAAATTCCTTTGTAGGCGTTAGCATTAAAAGTTAAAATAGTTTATGCGTCCACATTTCGGAAACCAATCTACATTTATGGGCATATCAGTATGACGCAGCAAATCTATTTTTCACAGCAGCACGCAAGAGTTATTTGAGAGATTAATGGAATGGTACTAGGCATTACCTGAGATGATCTCCCAACACGCCTGTAGTCATAACTGGTGCCCAGTCACCTGTACCAGGAACAGGAGGAAGCAGAAGCGGAGAGGAGAGGAATGTGCTATGCCCTGCCTGGGCAATGCTCTTATCTTTCTGCAATTCCTACAGAGCTGCAGTGTACTCCTGGCTGACTGGCACTGGCCACTTCCAGTCTGCACACAAGCAAATGCAATACACTAGCTAAGATACTGCTGAGGTTTCACAAAGCCCAACTTAGGAGCATTACAGTATGTTAATCACTATACACAAAGTATTTAACATTCAGTAGTTGTCAGATTAGATGTTGTGCCAGGAAAATGGGAGAGAATGTCCCCATAAATAAAGCTTCTAGCAGGTTTCTAATCATTAAATGTCAGTAATATTTTAACCAAGCCGAGTAATACGCAAGTTGGTTTGGCAACATCCAAATGTCCATGCTGCTGACTTAACAACAAGTTTATTATTTCTGCCCAATGACTAAAGTACGGTAAAATACCTCCATAGAAATCTCTGGGGTTTGTATACAGATTAGATAACTAATCGTTTTATTTAGGAAAGTACAAGTAAATGAACCCTTTAAGTGCCAAGTGAATTTGCCAAAATAGGTGTAAATATTGCCATGCAAACATTTTATTCATCATAATGACCTGTAATGTTGACCTTATATAGGAAATGTAATCTTTTTTGCACAACATTTTTTTATTTGAATTTATATAACAAATGTGAGCGACGCTGTCATTTCTAGAAGATATTTTGACCATCTCTAAAAGAGATGTTGGTACTCAAAGGGTTAATATTGCTATAACAGTAGACTGACTATTCAGGAACCATGATAAAGCACAATCAAGTAACTAAGAAAAGTAGACACCAAAACAGATATATTATGCAACAACTATTCAGGTAATAAAACATAAACCAACAGTGGCGTTTCAAAAATCTACTTGTCAGGTTCCTGCTGCGGTGTTAAATTTATCACCCAGGGCATTGTTTTCAGTATTGTTTTGAGATTGGAGCTGCTGTAAAATAAGAGGTTGGCAGATGGTACCTTGGACATCTCAAAGGATACTATGGGCCTTATTTTGGTTCATTCTTTCTGACAAAATCCTTCTTAGATGGACAAAACATGTGCACTGCAGGGGGGGCAGGTGTTACTTGTGCAGAGAGAATTAGATTTGGTTGAGTAATTTTGTTTCTGTGCAGGGAAAATACTGACTGCTTTATTTTTACACTGCAATATAGATCTCACTTTGAAGTAAAACCCCACCCAAATCTAATTCTCTCTGCACAAGTAACACCTGCCCCACCTGCAGTGCACATGGTTTTTCCCATCTAAGAAGGATTTTGTCAGAAAGAATGAACCAAAATAAGGCCCTATATTATTTTAGGAGACATGAGGTTCCTGGTAAATTCTTCTCTTCATTCATAAACATGTATTTACTGTAAGACATTTGTTTATCTAGGTATAAGAACAATATTTCAGGGATGCAGTGTAATTGATGTATATAAAAATTGTTGATTCCAACATCAAATAACAATTTTATCAATAAATTATTTTGTGTGTGTGTACCGTATGTATACATATACACATTCTTATATTAATTACAGGAGAACATAATTAGGTTAAGAAGGATAGTAATAATTTCCCCAATATTTTAACAGATTTATCTGGGGAACCTGCTATGAAGGTCAGGTGGTGTGCAGATGTAGTCTTAGGTTTAACCTTTTGCAGTCCAATTTTTTTTTTTTTGCAATTCAAAGTCTTGTTTAAATGTTTAAATTAATTGTATTTTTTTTAAATTAAAAATGGTCTATACTGAATGTTCTACGATGTTAATGTTCTTATTTTAAAGTGGCTCACCATTGGATCTGCTACTGGCGCTAGGGCTGTTGAGCTTGACTAGACATGACTTTAGGAAATCCTATTTCTAAATTTTCTTTTATGAACAAGTTGGTTGGTATAAGCTGACCAAGCTCCAATCAATAATACAGTATGAGAAGCATCCACAGAATACCATCACTTAATCATCCAGCAAAGCATTTAATAATGTAAGTAACACTGGATACGCTGATAATGTAACCACAGTAGACATTTACTGAGCACCATTAATCCATTTTCTTGTGAATTATGAGCCTACACTAAGTAAGTAGTTAATTTGGACTTAAAATAACACAGTAAACACATAATAGCGTAACATGACCACATTCACTTTTATAGAAGACTTCTAGAATAAATGATTATTTATAATAAAGGTATTAGTGGCCCTTGGGATATCTGTATTCAGTGAATTGTGTGCAATACGGGGTCCAGGGGGTCCGCACCACACCCACTTTTTCAAAATGTACCCTCTGGAGTCCCGTGTCGGCAGAAGCAGCATTACGGAAACCACAGCAAAAGGGAGCAATGGACATTTTTCTGTTGTTTTGCACATGCACACAAGGTAAATTACTGGTAACATGGCAGATGTGCCTATTTCCCAGAGACCTGCACATGCGGAGTAGACTCTCAGATAGTGCTAGGGTCTTTTAGTGAGTACCAGAGTACCAACTGGAATGGAGCGGGCCCAGACAGAGACAGCAAAAATACCCCCTCTTTCTTTATGAGCACATGGTTTGTGGACACTTGTTCTATCAGGATATGGTGATTCAGCATGTAGTAAAAAAGGTCACAAATAACAGTGTTAACATTCATAATGTCCCCATTGTTAAAATGTCAACAGGCAACATGTTAAATTTCTCAGGCAGTCAATGGGAAAAATGTACTCGTTGTCAGAATGTCATTATTAGGGTTAAGCCCCATACACACTTAACAAGTCCCCACTGATGCCGATTTTGGCGGTGACGGGGCACCGGTGGGAAGCCGTCATTGGCTAGTGCATACACACTTTTGACACAGTGCCACATAAAAGGTTATTAATGAAACTAGGTAATTTAGGGTTAGGAGATAAAATTTGTAATTGGATTAAAAACTGGTTGCACAATCGGGGACAGAGAGTGGTGATAAATGGCATACATTCCAGCTGGGGTAAGGTCCAAAGTGGAGTCCCACAAGGTTCAATATTTAGACCCACCTTGTTTAATATAGTTATTAATGATATTGAAAGTGATATAGTGAGTAAAATTGCAATATTTGTGGATGCCACAAAATTGAGTAAGGAAATGAACTCAGGAGAGGATGTGGAAACACTACAAAGTGACTTAAATAAACTGGAAAGGTGGGCGGAAAGGTGGAAAATGCAGTTTAACGTTGAAAAATGTAAAGTAATTCATTATGGGAACAAAAATGAATGGAGTTATTATAGGGAATTCTGCTGTAGAGAAGGACTTGGGGGGGGGGGGGGGTCATCATAGATGAAAAATGGGGTAATAGTGCACACTGCTCAAGTGCAGCAGATGTCCTCTTACTCCTGATACTGTAGGTGATATCGTTCTGCAATACTCGCTCACTTACTTATCGGACAAAGGTGCACACATCCAGCAAGCAGCAGTGGTTATAGCAAACCAACATCTGAGGAGTCTGGTTTCCATCTATACATATTCTCTATATATCTCCAGGGTTACCCCCTGATTAAACTGTACTGTACCTACATTTGTGATAATATAGTATCCAACAAACTACTGTGCAGCACTGTTAGAATAAAAAGCACATAAGAACAATAACATACGAGGATTATACCATTTATTGTATATTATCTATTCTATATGCTGCTTTTTTCAGGATCTGGGAGACTCTGCACATGAATTTGTCTCTTCTCTGTTAGAGAGTCTATTTACTGACACATAGGGTCTTATTTTGTTTCATACTCTCCCCCGCGTGTTTGCACAGGGGAGCGATGTTTTCCTTAGGCACATTTCTGCGCATGTGCATATGCTGGGTGCGAGCATGCACGGCAAAGTGCTAGTTCGCCATCCCTTTCACACTTAGCAGTGCAAGTGGGGGGCATGGGGTGGTGGCGATGGGCTGCGCCCATTGGAACACCCAGCGTTTCATGGGTGTTCCCATGAAAATGTCTGGCGTACCCATGGAAATTGGGCAGTGAGCATGCAAAAATAAGACATGACAGAGTGTCTTAGTTTTGCGTGCACCTTCGAAATCATGGTTGGGGACCATCAAATGATTTGGCCCCGCAACAAGGCTGCAAAACATCCATTCTCAGCCATGCAGGGGGATTGGCTGAGCAGGGGGGAATTTGTTGATGTTTTTGATTTTTTTTTCAGTAGAATTTCAGTAGAATTTAGGCACGGTTATCAAAATAATGGAAAATATCTCTCACCGGTATCTCTCATCAAAACCAGTGAGTATCAATAACATTCTATATCTGCGGTTGGCCCATGGTAGTACAGCTAAGGATTAGCAATTTGTATTCTCTTAATAATGTAGAAAGTTAATTGTTTGCATCATTGTTGACTAACTAGATATGTTTCAGTCTTATGCAAAAGAACATTAGGAATCCTAGTGGGAAAATGTGTCAGGGTTGTCAGTCATTGTCAGGATGGGACTTTTGCCTTATTTGTTTCCAGAGGAGAAATTTGGTTATGATTGGAGAATTGGAGAAATGTAGTTGTTTAGTTATCATCTTTTCTGTTTTTTTTTTTTGTTGACTGTGACGACAGTCGGGTAAAAAAGTGAACCCCATGTTGATCCGTGGACTGTTGACCTTCCCCATGTCGACCTAATGCGTGTGTCTAACCTAATAACCCTGTCGATCTAACCTCATGTCGACCTTCAGTCATGTCGACCTTGTGGTGTCGACTTAATGACTGTTGACCTTATACATGTAAAGCAAACTATAAAGGTGATAACACTTCATAGATACTACTAGTGTACAGATACCAGAATTGCTGAAGCCCCAAGCAATGGGGAATGTACAGAATAGATGCAATCCCAAGAAACATTCTTTAAATAAAAAAAAAAAAACATTACTGAAAACCCCCAGCATTTGCAATATTTATTGCTAATAAAATATCTGCATATGTTCTGGTAAAACGGGCCTGTGTTTTGGTAGTCCCCTTTCTCTCAATGAGAGGCTCTCACTCACTGGCAATAAGTCATTGGCCACCCAAGCACTGCGCTGCTTTCTCTACAATGGTGGCAGCCAGCAATGTCCCTTTAATGTCAGAGCGGCTGCGCGCAGCAGCCTTCTATCCCCTAGTACTCTGTTCAGGGGGCAGAGTTACTCTAAATGACATTACTGGATCAGCAGCTGCTTTCCATTGCCTAAAAATACATTTTACACTCTTGCATTTCAGACCAATTGTACCATCTTGTCATGAAAAAACAAATGTGAAATGACACGCTGTGTGTATGACATTGCTGGCAATCCTCACCAGGGCAGTAGAGAGCCTGGCCTGGCCCATGTACTTTTCAGGGAGTGGGGTCTAATTGTAGGATGTGTGGCCTAACTGCAGGAGGCGTGGCCATGCACCCTTAGACTAAAATACAGAAAATCTAGTACTTTAAGTACCTCCCTGGCCATACTGTAGCCCAGCTCATAGCAGCATGTGTTGGTTCGAGAAGAGCTGCTGCAACTTCTAGGTAATGGAGAAAGCACTGGATCTGCAACTCCTCATATAATTAAATATTTTGAAGATTCCCAGGTGACTAAACATGGAATGTTATCCATACAAATGACCTTCATATTCTATTAATACAATCAGCATTCTTATTAAGTTTGCATTTCTCAATTACAACTGGCTGATCAGAGCAATCAGAGTTAATAGAGAATGCTATTTATTCAAAGTTAATGAAAGAAGACTTATCTTATAATTAATAACAGCTATGCATGTTTTTGGGGGATTAAAACTAAAAAAAAAAACAGTAATATGTTTAGTATTATTCAAGTATGTTCTTCATCATCTTGGATGTCTTCTCACCACCTCAAACTCAATATTTCCAAAACATAATTAATTATATTCCCACCAGCCAAGAACAGTTACCATCCTGATATCTCCGTAACTGGTGACAACTCTACATTCTACCCTACCCCACAAGCTCCTTGCCTAGGGGTCATCCTCAACTCAACTGTCCTTTGTTCCCCTCATTCAATGGGGGAAATTTACTAAGATGTGTATTCTACTTCACATGTGATTTGCTATGGGCAACCAATCAGCTCCTGTCTACTATCTTCTAAAGGGTGCTCATCATACAGTATTCATATCCAGCTCCTCATATGTCATATCCAGCTTATCATACATCATATATAGCTCATCATACAGTATTCATATCCATCTACTCATATGTCATATCCAGCTTATCATACATCATATATAGCTATATACAGTATTCATATCCAGCTCATTATACATCATATTCAGAGAGTCGTCATTTTGAATTGAACGGCCCCTCATAAGACAGTGACACAATGGGTAATATTTGTTGCAATTGAACTAAAACTACTGAGCAGTATTTTCAGTGTACTGCTAGGTCCAGTTGATATCTCTCTCCAGCCCAATACATTACAGTATATAACCTACTATAATATAAATACTTACAGTAATTGTCACTTATTAGAAAATTAGAATTCATAGTTAAAATAATAATTTATTATAATATATAATAATAATAATAATAATAATAATAATAATAATAATAATAGTATTATTGAATTATGAAATCATTAAATGGCTTAATCACATTAGTACTCCTGTGGCTTTTTTGTACCACATCTTTTATACTCCCTAGTTGTGTCAGTAGTTACTATGAAATTTATTTTCCATTTTAAAACAATGAAGATATATGAATCAAATTTAAAATAACAAAATAGAGGAAACCGATACATGTGAGAGTTTATTCATCCCTTAGCCTGCATTGGGATGCTATAAAGCAGTGATGATTAATAAGAATGGTTCATTGCTGAACTACATGAGACTCTTAGAGTATGTCAAAAAAAGTCCCCGACAGGTAAAAATGTCCAATACATTCTCTTGTATTGTCCATTCAGATTATTTATTGTTAAAACCATGTGGACATATAAAAAAAAAGTGGGTAAAAATCCTTATGATCCCCATGAATGGCGATGATACAAATGATCATTAATGGTTTTAACTATTGATGGTCATCCATTCTCTTTGACTAAATGGCTGTGGGCCAAACAGAGGCTGGGGGTGAGGCTTCATGGGTGTCAGGTGCAGAGCTATGCTCAGTGTCCCTGCATCTTGGGGACAGTGCCGCCTTTCCCATTGGGCTAAATGGGAAGTTGTCCAGGGGCCCAAGGATTCTAGGGCCCCACCCCAATGGGGAAGATGGCACTGCCCCGGTGAATGACGGCGGGTGACTCAGAGCTTGTAGTAACGCTATTTGCCGGGTGAGAAGTCCTGCTGATTTTGAAAAGACTGGCCGGACACTGATTGGCCAAACGCTCAGCCAATCAGCATCCGGACAATCAGCAGCGCTTCCTGTCTGACAAATAGTGCTACAGGCTATCAGCCACCACTAGGGGGCCCTCAAATTTTTTGCCCAGGGGCCCGCTCTAGTTATGCTGTGCCATCAATGGAGGGTTTCAATATGGTTCTCTCCCATCGATGGCAAAACTATTCGACTGCTACCAGGGAATGTGTTGCTATAGGCCGATGGGGAGGGCAAATGTGTATAATGTGTTGATTCATGGAATGGCAGCATCCACAGTAGTAGCAGCACACTGCGTTTTTGTGCAGTGCTTCTGTGTTTAGCAATGTACTATTAAATTGGATGTAACTTTCATGTATAAGCATCAAATAAGCTCTAGAGCAGTGACTCCCAACCACGGCTCTCAAGAACCTACAGTTCATGTTTTCCAGGTTTTTAAAATGTGACAGTTGGTGATACACAGTGCTCCTGCTGAGTGACCTGGAAAACGTGGATTGCTAGGGGTCCTTGAGGACCGAGTTTGGGAACCACAATAGATTGATTGACCTCTAATAGTTGAATGCTTAATATGTAAAGTATATATTTATTATTTATTTATTAACAGTTTCTTATATAGCGCAGCATTTTCCATTGCGCTTTACAAAAGGAGACAGTGATATAACAAACAGGGTATTTACAGACAGTCAAAAGGTAGGAGGACCCTGCTCACAAGCTTGCAATCTGTAGAGAAATAGGCATTGATACATAAGGATAGATCATGCTACTCTGTAATAGAAGAACCCCATTTATACTATGGGTAATGCAGACCCTTTACGTAAAGTAATTGGACGAAGCAACGTCTCATTTGATGCTAAATGAACCAATCAAAACAAATAACCTACACTTAGCTTTTTATTAAAAAGACTATAGAAGAAAAGCTATTTCATTTCTTGTTGCTGTATGAAATCGCCTCTTTAAAAATGAGAAAAGCAGAACAGACTGTGCCCATTTTGTACCAATTACATTCTGAGAAATCTGATCATAACTCGTTGCTGATAGGTTTGCAAATTAATCCACATTTCATCAGATAAGAGAAAACAAGCCATTCCTTATCTTTCAGTAGATTAATAGTATATGCACTCAACTGTGTAAAGACTGTATGTTCTGCTGTGATTATATTAGAAAGAACATTTGAAGGAGTTTCTGATAATTAACTATGAAACTACAATAAACATAATATTCAAGCTAAAAAAAGTAGTCCAATGAGAGAAGTGCGACAAATCATAAGATAACGGCCAGTATGTAATACACTGGCTTCACTGGGGCCTAGGCATTAAGGCAAAAGAGTAAAAATTGTATATTTATCTTCAGCAAATTACTAGTATAAAATATACTGGGCTTTTGGGGTTTGGTATTAAGCCAAAGAATAAGTAATGGGGCCAATTCAGACCTATTCATTCGGGTCCGAATTCAGCTCCTTTTTTGATGGTGGGGGTCTGTGCATATGCAAACCCCCTATGCGAATGCCTTTGTCGAGTATCACACTTGCAAATGCATTCGTACTGTTAGGGGAGCATAAGGTCAGGGGGCTGAGCAGGGGAACGCCCAGTGCTTTATGGGCGTCCCCCTGCACACGCAGACGCGGCGATGCCTGCTCATGTCATGTGATGTCAGTGCCCACCCCCTTTTTGGCGATCTGCAGCCGGAATAAAATCCCCTTATTACTGAAGGGGATAGATATCATTTGGTGTGCGGCAGAGTGGTAGCGTGGGTGGCATTTTTACTGTTAGCAAACATGCCTTAATCAGGACCGATATACATTAGGGGCAGATGTGATAATCCTGTTGAAGTGACAAAGGTGGAAAGTGGTAATGCATCAACCAGTCTGCCCCTAACTGTAATTTTCAATCATGTATGCAACATGACAGTTATGGGATGATTGGCTGGTGTGTTATCACCTTCCACTTTATCACTTCACCAGCCTTAATAAATCTGCCACAAAATATCTCACCCTAGTAAAAACTAAAAATCCAGTATAGATACAGTCCATTTCGGTCCAGGCATTTTCCTTCCTGTTTCCTCCATATCTGACTGTCACCAGGGGTGAATATACAGGTGAGGGCGCCCCTAGGCCCAACAGTAATCCCCCCCCCCCCCCTACACCCACCTCACACCTTGACTAATTCTATTATTTTCATTGATCGGTTATAACCCTAATTTGAGTTTGCCATTTTTATAGAATTATAAAGAAGCCACTATCTATGACTATGATTTTTAGTTACTGTATGTAGACATATTTACAAGATCAGACAGCTGAAAGGGGCAGTACAGTATGTGCATGTCCTACCCATTTAAACTGACATATGGTAAAGTTCAGTGGAAATAATTTGCGGTTACTGGTACATTTTGGGCTGACAGTACCAACATAAGCAAACAGGTGCCGCCCTTAGGCAAGTGCCTCACATACATACATAATAATTTGCATGCATGGTCATATAGTTCACAGATGAGGAGTAGGAACTGAGTGAGGGATAGTAATCATAGCCAAGCATTGACAATCTCTTCCCCTTCTGCTTGCATCAAAGTCCTCCATAGTCATTGCTCCATCTTTAACTAAAGCTGTGTTATATGTAACTAAATATTACATAAAACCAACCATTTGGGAATCTGTATCTTATTAGTTTAAAATATAAAAAATGAAGCAATTCTTTTAAAATAGTGTATCAAGCATGCAGGAGTGAATCTAGAGGACATGTCACTTCCCCCTTCATGTTGGGGCTTCCCAACTGCCAAGGCAGCGCCAACCTGAATTCCCCTTTACTACCACAAACTACCCTTCTTCTTTTTCCCAAGTTACAAAATGAAACAATAATTTTTAATGACATGAACATCCCCCCCCCCCCCCCCCAAAAAAAAAAAAAAAATCACCTGGCCTCATCTGGTCGTGTGGGAAATCCACCACTGATAATATGAAGTTCTCTTGTTATAACCTGCTTTATGTAACAATTGAAAATGTTCTTGCATGGGATTGTGTGTCCATAATGGCAGTTAAAGTATTTTTTTATTGTTTTATTAATGTATTGGATGGCCACAAAGCTCTAGGGTTGGAGAAATACTTGGCATGATGCTTCACAATCTGCCTCAACTGCACAATCAATCATTATAATTATGTAGAAGGCTTAACCATGAGAGAAACACAGCAATATCCTCATTAAAAAACAGACCTCGAACATTAAATAATTCACACCAGAGCATACCAAGTGCGTCTGGTCATGGCTGATGGATACATTTATGTGTAACACTTATGTGTTCATTAATAGACCTTGTACTATATAAAGCAGTGAGGTATTATAGATATAGAAAGTGAGTAGATAGAACAGTTACTGTGTATTGGGTGAAATGGGTCAAGCTTAAAGTACAGATGAGGGAAATGATAGTGCTATATTGCCGAAACTGAGTACCACAGTGGACTGGATGATTTGCTTAGGTTCAACAGTCTGGTAATTCTATGGCCAAGTTGGGATGTAATGCTATTCTGCACTGTGCTGTCAATTTGCATTTGGCATCAATTATAGTGTATGCACCCATGCAACAGTTATTTTGTAATGTACAGTAGTGTATAGGCATATATTTCATGTCCACTCTTGTGGATGCAGGCACAGTAGAGGGATGCTCAATGCAGGAAGCTAGCTGGGCAAGACACAGAGACACGGGATAATGGTACAAAATAATGATCGTGAACTCATGGGAAGATAACATAAAATATGTACTGATATGTTCTAGGGAGAACAGGCTGGGGTTCAGACCACCTGAACAGAACTGAGGAGTGTTAAATGGAATAGATTTTATTCAGGCCAGATGGAACAGTAGTCAGACTAGGACTGGTTTGCAATAGTGTTGCACTCACTGGACTGGAATCAGTGGGAGCTGGAGTAGGAGTCAGACAATGTATATGCTTTGCACTGGCCGGTCTGGAACCGGTAGGGACAGGGGTCAGACTTGCATTGATAACATATAGCTTAGCATTGGTTGGTCTGGAAGCCAGCATAAAGTACTGATAGCAGCAATGCAGGATGAAGTACATCTGCATTAATATACTCAGTACTAACAGGTTGCAGGAAGACGTTAGAACATTTGAATCACTGGAAGCAAGTCAGAACCTGGGAATAGATAAATGTACAAAGAAGCCTGGAGCCAAGTCACAGTTGAGAAGCGCCATTGTTCTGGGAAATTGCAGTTGCTCCTGGGAGTGCTCCTAGCCTTCTTGTTATGAGACCATTAGATGAGGGAATCTCAGCTGACTGGACTGAGGACCACTATTGGTAGAGTGGATGTCAGATGATCTGCAGCATTATGGTGGCGCTAATGCAAGAAGATGGCAGGAAACACTGTCCGTATGGTGAGGGTCACCATAAGTCAGATTGGGGGGAGAGCGGTAAGTGGCCAGGGGTAATTTGCTGGTGACTGACATTTTAGCTGTTTAGTGATTGTTTTATAGATATGTATTGATATTACAGCAACTTCTATCTGAGATATTATCAGTTTTTTATATAACAGACTAATAGCATGCTATGTGACAGCTTTTGACTAATATTATCATTTCATTTTTTATTTATTTCTAAAATTGTACCATTTTCGACAATCAAACCAACACAGGTATCTTTCTATAGTTATACACTGAAACACAATGTTTAAAGGCGCTGTTTGTGAGTGATTACTGAAAAGGATACAATACAACAGAACAGGCTGAAAGTTCATCCTCAACATTATAAATTAGTCGGATTCACATGAGTTGGAAGTAACTTGCACTTGTGACTCATGTATATCTGAAGTAGAGGATTGGAGGGGGGCTTATCATCACTTCTCCCAGATGAAGCTTTGACAGAATGAAATACTGTACATTGAGGAATGCAGTTTATTTCTACCTTGTTTAGAAAAATAATTATCAGGAATACAACTTCTGACTTTCAGCCTGGGCTGACCAATGACAAAATTCTGAAATATCATCCAGCACATCTCTATTCAAGTGAGTCATAGAAGTATATATTTAATTCATAATGCAGTCCTTGTGGAGGAGGGCTGTCTGCACAGATGTATTTCCAGTGACTAGCGCAGAAGTACACATTCCACAATATATTGCTTTGAATACACCCAATAGCAGCATAAATATCAAATTAGGTGCCTTTTACAAGGCAGCCTAAACATCAGTATAAAATGAGTTTGCACCTTAGTTCTAACACACAAATAGGCAATGGGTCAAAATAATACTCTCCTGTGATTTTCTGTTTTCGAAGTTTACTGTGATACATAAAGAAGGAGAGACACAACACAATAAAACACACAATTGTATAATACTGTTTGGACAAAAGGCCGGATTCACACTGCTCGCTGAGCTGCGAGTTTTCAGAGCCCAGTGAGCAGGTAAACACCACCTCACGCCACCCTGCTCAAGTGAATCCCACCCATGTGCACGGATGCGAATGCATTTGCAGCCATGCACACACGGGGAAATCCATATGGAATAACTCACCATAGAATGGATTTCCCCCCCCCCCCCCCCCCCCCCTCCCGTTTTCAAGTGGAGAGCAAGTCTAGACTTACTCAGCACTGCAAAGGCCATGGGGAGAAAGAGGTTGCTGATGACATGAGCAGCCCTCCCTACCAACGTTATCGCTCCCATCCGGTCGCAGGTTGAAAATCAACCTGTGTAAGGACAGCTAGATCCGTTCATACAGACAGCTCAAGAATGTGCGCAGTGCATTTGAAGCACTGCAGGTAGATCTGAATTGGGATCAAAGTGATCAATACTATGCAATGTGTGATTTCCAATATGCTATTGGCAATATAATCCACCACCTTAGAACATGTGCTAATGGTGTTGTCCACATTCAGATCACTCACAACTGGAGCCTGATAATCAGGCATATAAAGATCAAATTCACATTCAGGTCTCCACCACCGCAATGTATGAGAATTACTGGGGTTGCCCCCAAATAGAACACTCTCTGCTCTCCACTTGAAATTGGGCTTGTAGTACTGTATGTACAAAGTCCATCTCCTCAAACCACAATTTTAGGCTCAATTTTATTAAATTATTCAAGTTAAAAAATTCCCCCCAAAAACATATATTTACAGAAAACAGCAAGTCATAAAAAGCAGGCATCTGATTTTCATACCTCAGTGGAAGATAGTAAATAGTAATGCGCAAAAAGTACTTTGAGTCCTTTCTGTTACATAATATAGAGTCCACAGCTATAGCCAGCAATCTACACCAACGCATTTCAATCAGGATCTTTTTTAAGGTGCCCTTTTTTCTCTCTTGTCCTGATGACACCAAACTGCCTGTAGTCTGGTTGCAACAGCGTTTGAAGCCATCCTGCAAAGAGCTAATCTCTGCAGAAACAGTAACACATTGTCAAGTTTATAGCCTGCTCTGAAGTGTTATTACTCACTGAACAAGGCCCTATTTCTTCTATGGTACTTCTGATTGGTAGCCATGAGAATCGGCGTCAAAGTTACAGTTGGGGATGGGTCGGACATGGGTAGTGAGGGTCAGTAAATACATGGGAAGGGACTCCACCTCTATATGACTCCATATAGCAAAGCTTGCAAGAATAAATATAGCTGCATTGTGGTGAAAACTAAAAGTCAAAGCAGATAAACAGTTTAGAGTTAGACAAATCACCAAGAAATCTCTTACCAGTTTACCACACCAATGTCTCAATGCATTGCATCATCCTCCCTGTCCTAGGGATGGCTAATGATATTGAAAGCAGATCACTAGCAATCATCGATATTCCAGATCCCAATAGATATGGCCATCGATATACTATGTAATTATTCGCTAACTGTATTATAGCTGCTACAGTATGGGGTATATTGGTTGTGATGTGATCCTTGTTCCCCACCCCGAAAGGTGGTAAAGAAAATGACTACTTACTGTAAAAATAAAGCTTGTTGTGTGGAGGAACTATAATAAAAAAAAATATCTGCTCTGGTCCCTTCTTCCTAAATTAACAGAATACTTGTCTTTTGCATGTCTTTTGCACAATATAACTTTCATAAAAATGCCCGTTTGTCACATATTGTAACTGCAGAAGTTTTTTTTTCAGGGAAGCTTTCCATCTACATGTATTGTAAATACACAGCGATGGTGGAGATGATTACAGTCAGCTGGGCCCTGGGGTATGGATTAAGTGGGGAATCTATCTTTTTTTAACAAATCTCCGATTAGTCACACTAAAAACAGCTTGAGATATTCAAGTAAATTGAAAATGCAGCATAATGCTCTCATCTGTTTTACTGATAAATACCAGGTAGCACATTTCTCACAGTGCTACAGAGTACTTGTGGCAGAAGGATGAGTGCAGCGTGATACATTGAAAGAGCAGAAGCAGGATCCTGCATAATACAGTGTTTTAAATGAATATACAGGACAGAATCATATAGTTGTAGATTTAACACACATTAAACATAGAAACATAGAATTTGACGGCAGATAAGAACCACTTGGCCCATCTAGTCTGCCCCTTTTTTAAACATGTTACCTCAAACCATATTTGATCCTTATTTTTTTGTAAGGATATCAATATGCCTAACCTAAGCATGTTTAAATTGTACTACTGTATTTGCCTCTACCACCACTGATGGGAGACTATTCCACTTATCTACTACTCTTTCTGTGAAGTAATTCTTCCTCAAATTTCCCCTGAATCTTCCTCTAGTTTCAGTGCTTGTCCTCGTGTTCTGTTGCTCCTCTTCCTGTGAAGAATGTCTCCCACCTGTACCTTGTTAAAACCCTTGATATATTTGAAAGTTTCTATCATGTCCCCCTTTCCCTTCTCTGCTCTAAAGTATACATATTAAGATCATTTAGTCTTTCCTGGTATGTTTTGTGATGTAGGCCATGCACCATTTTAGTCGCCCTTCTTTGTACAGTCTCTAATGTATTTATATCCTTCTGGAGATTTGGCCTCCAGAACTGAACACAATACTCTAGGCGAGGTCGTACCAATGATCTATACAGTGGCATTATTACTTCTTTCTTTCTATTGCTGATACCTCTCCCTATGTAACCAAGCATCTGACTTGCCTTCTTCATTGCTTTGTTACATTGCCTACCTGCCTTTAAATCCCCTGAAATAGTGACACCTAGATCCCTCTCTTCCTCAGTAGTTTCCATTATAGTGCAATTTATACTATATTTAGTCTTTGGATTTTTGCAACCCAAGTGCATGATTTTGCATTTTTCGGCATTAAACTGTAGTTGCCATGCTCTTGACCATTCCTCTAATCTACCTAGATCAATCATGTTTTACTCCTCCTGGTGTGTCTACCCTGTTGCATACCTTTGTGTCATCTGCAAAAAGACACATTTTACCCTCAATTACATTTGCAATATCACCAATAAAGATATTAAAAAGCACTGGTCCAAGTACAGATCCCTGGGGTACTCCACTTGTAACCTTTCCCTCCTGTGACTGTACTCCGTTTACTACAACTCTCTGTTTTCTGTCCTGCAACCATGCTCTTATCCATTCAACTATCTTAGAATCCAATCCCAAGCTTTCAAGTTTATTTAACAGTCTGTGATGTGGGGCAGTGTCAAAAGCCTTACTTAAGTCTAGATAAGCTACATCTACAGCCCCACCTTGATCTATTACTTTAGTCACCCAGTCAAAAAAGTCAATAAGATTTGTTTGGCATGATCTTCCCCCAGTAAACCCATGCTGTTTTGGATCCTGTAAATTGCTGGTTTTGAGATGTTCTACAACTCTTTGTTTTAAGAGTGTTTCCATCAATTTCCCTACTACTGATGTAAGGCTCACTGGTCGATAGTTGCTTACCTCTTCCTTGTTTCCACTTTTGTGCAGTGGGACTACATTTGCTGTTTTCCAGTCATCTGGGATTACTCCAGTAGCTAGTGACTGGTTGAATAATTCTGTTATTGGTTTTACCAGCTCCCCTTTAAGCTCTTTTAGTATCCTTGGATGTATCCCATCTGGCCACATTGATTTATCCACTTTCAGTTTTGAGAGTTCTGTGAGGACTTTCTCCTCTGTAAACAGTGGTGTAGCTAGGTTCCACGGCGCCCGGAGCAAGAACATGTTTTGCCCCCCCCCAAAAAAAAACCGGCGCATGCGCAATGAGAGCGCTCGCCGAATTTTTTACTTACCTCCAGTGCTTAAAGTGGTCTTGGGGAGGTGGGGGAACTCACTATCCCCACCTCTAGCCCCCCCTTTCCATATATCACAGCCAGGGTGGGTGCTAGTGTGTTTAGCGCCCCCTGCAAGCTTTAAATAAATGGTCTATCCCGCACACCTATGAAAAAATGAATGTGGGCCACATAATACCACCCTTAATTGAAATGATGCCCCCCAGTGCAGAACAAGCCAACAGCCAAAAGAAAAACAGAACAGTGTGTGCCGAAAAAATTTAGGGCATGGCTTTGTGGGACAGGGGATTATGCGCACCGTAATGCCCATTACACAATATGCCACTCACAGGTAATGCCTATTACATATTATGCCACATAAGTGCCCCTTACCTACATTCTCATTGCTAGGGTTTTCTTGCTCGATGCCAGGGGTGGTGGAGGGGGGGAGGTGACTGGGGAAAGGAGGGGGGAAGTGACTGGAGGTCAAGCTGACAGGGGGACGGGATGGGGTGAGGTGACGGGGGACGAGGGGGTGAGCTGACGGAGGATGAGAGGGGGTGAGGTGATGGGAGGCAAGAGGGGGTGAGGGGGCAACTATACATTTTGATCCCCCCGCCAAAAACAGTTTCTAAGGCCCCCTCATAATGGCCATACCACTATATGCCACACACCGTAATGCCCCTTACACTATACTCCACACACCGTATTGCTGCTTACACTATACTCCACACACCATAACTCCCATTAGACTATACACTACAAGCCAAGCCATAATGCCAGTAACACATTATACACACTTATATATAATTTTTTTTTTTTTTTTTTATAGAACAGGTACTGTGGTGAATGATGGTGGAGCAAATCTTCAAAAAAATAAATAAATAAATAAATATATATATAAATATATATATATATATATATATATATATATATATACCTCCCAACTTTTGATATTATATATATATATATATAAATATATATATATATATATATACCTCCCAACTTTTGAAGTTGGGAGGTCAGGACGTCCCGCGGTAAGCGTGACAGTTGGGAGGTATGTGTGTATATATATATATATATATATATATATATATATATATATGGGGAGCACACTATGGGGGTAGCTGGTACAAGGGGGCACACTATGGGGAAGGGGTATGGGGCTGGATATAGGGGTTCACTGATCTGGGAGGTGGGGAGTAACACAGTTATGAATACAGACACCAATGGAAGTGCACAGTACAGGCAAGTGCCAACTTACCTGCAGTCTGTGCCTTTTGTTATCAGGAGGGAAGTGCAGTTTGGCCGACAACAGGTTGGTGAGTCCCAGGGCAGGGTGGATATGGAGCTGTTTTTGGATGCCTCCTGTCCTGACTCCTGCGGTTTGTTCTCTGGGCGGGCAGCATTAAGATGCAAGAGCCAGGAGCCAGAAGGGCATGAAGAGCTGGGAGGTGGAGGGGGAGGCTGCCGCGCAGCATTGCCTGTTACCTGCCGCTGGGAATAGCAGGACTGAGAAACAGGTGCTTCTGAAATGGGCGACTCCAGCGCGTCGGCGGGACTCCAGTGACGGAAGAACCTGGAGCCAAGCGCACCGGTGGTGGGGGTGAGAGAGAGGTACTCCAGTGCTCTCACGTGTAGGAGGAGGTCAACTGGGGAAGGCGGAGGACAGTACAGATGAGGGAGGGGGATGCGGCATAAGGAGCTGGGGAGAACGCGGACGCCGGCCAGAGAAGTTGGGGGAAGCGGTGGGCGCGGCCAGAGCAGCTGGAGGTCGGAGGAGAGACTAGGCTGGAGTCCCGACTCTGGTCCCGAGCTCCGATAGGCTGTCTGCACCCAGTGTCAGATTTTAAATGTAATGAGAGGGGCAAGGTGTCCGGACGGAGGCGGAACCGTTCCACCTCCAAAATGGAACTGACAATTCCGCCCCGTTCCGGCTCACTTTATCCCCTGCTTACCACACTGACACTGACGCTGATAGCGGGCGAGGGAGCCGGCGGCAGAGCTCCGGCGCCAGGTGAAATGTCCCCGCCCGGAGCTTGTGCTCCGCCGGCTCCACCGTAGCTACGCCTCTGTCTGTAAATGTACTTGTTTCTCCCTCAGTTTTCTGACTATACTTGCAACTTAACTGTGGCCCCTTCCCCTCTCTTTCAGCAGTGAATACTGACTAGAAATAATTATTAATATTATCTGCTATTACATTGTCCCCCTCAAGAAAACTTCCACTCTCTATCTTTAGTCTTATTATTCCACTTTTTGTTTTTCTCCTTTCACTTACTGTATACACCTAAAAAAAGTTTTCCCCCCTTTACCCACTGACTGGGCCATTTTCTCTTCAGCCTGTGCTTTTGCACATCTGATTACCTTGTTAGCCTCCTTCTGTCTAACACGATACACCTCTTTGTCCTCATTCTTTTGCGTCTGCTTAAATTTCTTAAAGGCCAACTTTTTTGCTTTTACAATACTTGCTACTTCTTTTGCAAACCACAATGGCTTCCTTTTTCTTGTGTTTTCCCTAACTCTTTTGACATAAAGTTCTGTTGCTTTTAGAATTGCACTTTTTCATTTTTCCCACTTATCCTGCACTCCTTTCAAGTTCCTCCACTCTGCCAAAGAATCCCTTACAGAGTTTCCCATCTCTACAAAATCAGCCTTTGTAGTCTTGTATACAAACCAAGATTCATCATTCTCTGTGCAATACCTCCTGGTATCTCTTGCCCATGATGGCGGGTGACTCTCTTGTTATTCCATTGCGCATATTAAATGTTCACTTATTGCTTATTAAAGTTATGTCTATGGGCCTGAGATTGTCAATTTTATGCATAGGAACATTATATTGTCCATTTTGCTTATTTTAGCCCCATGTGTTTTTGGACGTCATTGTAACATTGTCCCAATATTCATATTATCTCCTTTGTCTCCTAGAATCTGTTATCATTTAGTCTAAGCTTGTTACTTGCTTACTTTTTAATATTTTTATTCCTGCATGTTCGACTTGGACATATTGTGCCCTAATGTCTATTTCTATGTATGGTACTGTACTTTATAGCTTTTCTACTATTGTATTGCATCACTCATTGGATCAATAAAAATATTCTTCAAATAAAAGTCTTTTTGTATTTAATGTAGCATGAAGTTAAAAACCATACCACAAAATTGCTCGAAACTATTTTATAACAAACTCACTACAGCAATTATTTATTATACTTTGCATGCAAACGAAAATGATCGTAATAGGCATTACACAAGAATCTAAACTATATCCTTACATACTGTATTACTGAAAATGATTGGATATAGTTTTATGGGGAACAGTTTAATAATTGCAAAATTCATTTTTAAAGGCACAAACTTAGCATTTTAAACAGGTTTTATAGTGCAATACGCTTACATACATTTTTTTGAAAAATAGGGTATTAATTACAATGGCAAACTAATATACAAAAGCATTTATCTTGTAACCTTTCCTATGCATACAAGGTTACCAGCAGTAGCTTCAAATTAGATTTATTTTTAATACAGTAAACACATTTTAAAAAAAGCCATTAACTGGTTTTGCCACAGATGTCAAAAATGGAAAACATTTCAGTTTTCGATTTTCATCATAAAGCAGTTTGGAATGAAAATTGGGCCTTTTAATCCACACTGACTGCAGCTTAATGGAGTATTTGACAAAAGCATAATTTGGTCCATAGGAAATTATAATATGAGTAAAAAAAAAAAAAAAAAAAAAAAACAACTTTAGGTTATAGTCACTGAACATAAGCCCTTATTCAGGTCAGTTTGTAGCAGTGCAACGTTCGCACAGGGAACTATGTCTTACTGCGCATGCACATTTCTGCACATGTGCATACACAGGGTGCGTGCACCCATGGCGAAAGTTATGTTTGGTGTCAGGTGGCCCTGCTGGGTATTCTCATGCTAATGAGGCTGTGATGCAAGTCCTTAGGGTGGGCGGCTGATGTCACCGGATATGAGCTGCCCGCCCCTGGCCTGTGAATGGATATTACTGAGTAACTGCGCCTGCAGATGGGCTGCGGCAGCCAACCATTCCCAAGGCGGGGTTTTGTTGATTCTCAAGGGTGCGAATTCGCATCCACGTGAATTAACCAGAATAATCCCCATAATTGTCCTGGATTTGCATATTAATTTGTTTTGGGGGTAAATTTACGAAAGCTTCTAAAAATAAAAAGAATCTGATTGGTTGCAACTAATTTCCTTTTCAAAAGATTTAGTAAATACTGTATACCCCTTAGACTTACAGTCACGTTATTACGCTTGCCTACTCAGTCATCTTTGAACAGATTTTATACTGCATACTGGACAGTTGGGCCAGACCGTCACAGCTTGTATCAATTCTTGCAAGGTTTTGATGAATGTAAATACTCAGTACATACTTTAATGATGGTCAGCAAGCGCACTCCAAATGCATGTAACTCTGCTATTAGCAACTGAAGGAAACTGTTTTTGGGAGGTGGATTGGTTTTTGATAACATTGGTCTCCTTTTAACCATGGGACAAAAATGTAAAACTATTGGGAGGTATAAAATATATCCTCATAATAAAACTTCATTAACAAACTACATTACATTACTACACTAATGCCCCTTTCAGACCACACATTTTTCCCGTTATTTTGCAGTTTTTTTTACCGTTTTAAAACGGTAATTTGTGAAAGGTGCAGAAAGGTGCAGAGTGAATTTACCGGTTTTATTGAACTGGTATTTCTAAACGATAATAAAGCAGGGTCCTACCTGTGTCAGGCCCGTTTTTTTCATTCACTGTTTTCTATGGGTTAAACGGGTTCAGTTTTGTGAAGGAACAAAAACTGCATTGAAATACCGTTTAAGGACAAAAACTGCACTGAAATACCATTTAAAGATCTGCGGTGTGAAAGGGGTTTTAGCTGGCAGACCCGTTTTTAGAAACATTTTAAAATACCTGGTCAAACCCAGTTTTGCAGTCTGAAAGCAGCATTATGTGCACATTGTAACAGACTTGTATATTGGCCAGTGGGCATCTCCATAGGGTGGCCATGGAATGTGACATTAGCATTACAAGGCAACAGTGGCTTAAACTTTATCACAGCTGCTACTGCAGATCTGTCTTCTAGATCATGAAGATGGTTCCCAACTCCAGTGCTCAAGTACAGTACCTCCAACGGTTCACATTTTCCAGCTCACCTGTAAATTTTTAGAAGGTGATAGTTGGTGGACCAGCTGAGTGACTTGGAAGACCTGAACTTGAGGACCGAGGTTGGGAACCACTGCTCTAAATCACACTTAAGTAGTGTACACATGGTGGACTTACTTTCTATTCAATCCCAATTCAAACACATTCGTATAGAGATCAAATCGCATGGCACCGTGTACACATTCAATTTGGACTATATATAGTACAGATCTGTACTATATAGTCTTTTCTGCACAGTCTACTTTTATATTCAATTTCGATGCTTTCACCAGGACCAGCAGATCCTCCTGTCTGCAGTCCCAGTGCTCCTCCTGTTAGAATGTCACTTGCAAAATGGCCGCTGCCTTAAAGCAGACCATTATTTAGGATGCAAGAGTAAATTTACATATAATGGCAGGTAGGTTCATCTAAATTGGTACAATGTCATATGTAATGTATTGACCAAGCAGCTCACATCTAGCATTCTAGCTAATGATATGCAAATGAGCACACAAAGTGATACAATATTAATGTGTATTCCCTGTGTGAAAGTCTGCAACTGACTTGTACATACATTTACTGCTAGTATTACTATATCTAATAGTGTATAGTGTGGCATAATTGTACGCATAGTTAGAATTTCTTATGCAAACAATGCCATTATGTCTGGAAACAGATGTCTAGGCTGTAATAAAAAGTACATAGAGAAAATCATTACAACATGTATTTCCATGAATCCCAGCTTAGTGGAAGCAACAAAAGAACAAGAGATCCACCTTTGTAAATAGGGTTATATGATGCACCGACTGAGGAGACACACACTATACATTGCCCTTAATTTGCATTTGTATATACTCCATAAAATAGGCATCTCACACAATGCAATGTGTAAACAGCTCAAGGTGAAAACCCTGCCAAATTTATGCAAATCTCTTATGAAATTTGGGGATTGCTATGGATCCAGATTTAATAATACTACAGTACATGTACAGTATAGCACTGAATATTTCCCTAGTGAACATACCAATATCATTCCACATTCACTATAGACTGATGCAACCCAAAGTATTGTTACTTAGTTGAGGTTCGATTCTTCTTAGTATAAACAAATCAACATGAATACCCAATGATTGAAAGGGGAAATGGAAGTCCCCATCTTAATAAAATATTATCAAGCAGGAAATAATGCTGTTTATGGTACTATATATTATGGTGGAAACTGTCATATGGGTATTTCTAAAAAATTCATCATCAGCTGACAAATAGTTATTCAATATTCCTTTCGCTCACCCAATAACCGCATTGTTATGACACCTAGAACTTACCTACTGTACTAGACAAACGAGGCCTTACAGACAGAATTAAGTACTTGTTATTGGCAATTGTACCAATGCGAATAACAGGCTATTGAGTATTGACACATGATAATAAAACTCTGATAGGGTACAACATTGCTGCTTTGTGAAAAGGATGGCCATACAGAAGGAAGTAGTTTCAATCTACTGGAACGTCAGGAATTACATCAGAGAAAGGGATACAATTATTTTAAATGGTAATAGAATAATTCATCATCAGCATTGACATACATAATACTGAAACACAGCCGCAAAGGGGCACTTAGGAGTTGTAAACTGTAAGAGATGAGCAAGGATCTGTTTTATGGATTTATTGGTAACAAACACATAGAACCCTAAACCAAAGTGCCATTGCCGCAATACAATGTTCTAAAAAGACCTTGGCAGAAATACATAGTAGTAGCTACTATTAATAAATAGTATATATTATAATACTATTATTATTATTATAATAATATTATTATACATAGTAGTAGCTACTACTAGACTACTATTTAAAGTTCACTGAAGTTCAATGACTGTAAGAATACTAGAATCTTGGTGATAATGACTGTTCTAATTACTGAGTATGTTATTACACAAAAATATCTAAATTTAGCCTTTGATCCACACTTTTGATTTTAAGGATTGGCAGCTTTGTCCATATTGCCCACAGTGAGAATGATGTAGTATGTTTAAATTAATACAAAAGAGAGTCAAGAAAGACAAAACAGGACCATACATATGTATTTCTGTTAAAAAGAAGGAACACTTCCATCACATATATATATATATATATATATATATATATATATATATATATATATATATATATATATATATATATATATATATATATATATATATATATAGTATTAGCTGGCCAGTTACTTGTGGCAGAGGGGACCTCCATACATCTTTTATCTCAGTTCAACAGATGCTGGAAGAAAGGTAATGGGTATGTAAAAATGACTTTTTATTTATAGCCCATGGCAGCCGCTGAAAACGCTATCAAGCCCAATGGTTTCATCTTCTCTTGCAGATATAACATTTTGCTGTCTCCTTTAATCATGGCCATTATTTACTGTATTAACCCTTTGAGTGCCAACATCTCTATGAGAGATGTGCAAAATATCTGCCAAAAATGCCAGCGTCGCTCACATTTGTTATATATTGTTGTGCAAAAAAAGATAATATACCCCATATAAGGTAAACATTACAGGTCATTATGATGAATAAAAATGTTTGCTTGCCAAATTTCACACCAGTTTTGACAAATTCACTTGGCACTCAAAGCGTTAAGGTCTTACCTGGATCCACTCCATAATACATTTCCAAAATGACTGATTTGTTTTAACAAAGGGTCTGATTGCTACTCTGTGAAATTGCAGAGCCCTGTGATCAGATAACCTCCAACCTGTGAATCGTTTCCAAAATTCAGACCAATCCGTATTTAACTGCAAATTCATTCGCTACTCACTCACCAAAGAATTATTTTCTGACCCACAACCTACTCTACTTTTGCGACAGAAACAGACTGATTGAGGCAGGAGCTGATGTCACACACCCTCCCTGAAAATGACTGGCCACGCCTGCTCTTCTTTGACACTCCCAGAAAATGGACAGTTACTGTTTACCTGTTTGGCTTCGCACATGCGTGCTACGATCCATAAATGTGCAGTTGATCCTTGTGAAATCTGCGATCAGGTGTGAATAGCTTCCAAAATGTACTATTTTAGCCAGCAAAAGGCAGATTCCGAGTTGATTGCAAAAACAAAATCTTTCTCAGATGGTCAAAACCATGTGCACTGCAGGTGGGTTAAATGTAAATGTAGAGTGTTGAGAGAGTTAGATTTGGGTGGGGTGCGTTCAAACTGAAATCTAATTTGCAGTGGAAAAATAAAGCAGCCAAGATTTACCCTGCACAGAAACAATATAACTCTCCCAAATCAAACTCTCTCTGCACATGAAACATCTGCATTGCAGCAGGGTTTAACCCATTCGAGAAACATTTTGCATCGTTGCGATCAACTCTGAATCAGGCCCAAAATAATGAAAGAGATGCCAGTTTCTTATTGTCCATAACATATACATACTATATCATTACTAATAACAAGCAAGGTGTATTCAGTAATGTGGGCAAGATATTCTGCAGTACTAGAGCGATGGCATCTTATAATAGTAGATGATGTTTCGGTCACAAAGGAAAATGAGATTGGAAGGGTAAATGCTATTTTTGACATTGAACCCTAAGCGTCAAAGTGTATATTATGCTCCAGGGCCTCATTGATGGATGAACAGGATAATGGTTAAGTCGAGAAAAATTACAAGGTATCCTTAAAGGCACAACAGAAAAAAAAATTCTTTAACTTCTGCATACTTAGATTAGGTGTTGTCCAGGAAAAATTAGCACTTCCCTTTATCCAATAATGAATTACATTGCAAACTGTTATTTTATTTTAGATTCCGATTTTTCCCTTTTCTCCACTCGCTATGAATAGGGCTGATTGGGCCTAGTTATTAACTTTCGACTTTCAGTGATCGCTGTTAAATTATTGTTCACTCAATAGTACATGACTTTTTTATCACTTTAATACTGCTTTAAGGTGCCCACACACTAGCGCAATTTCACCAATGTTCACCTGATTTCAGATCAGGATGAGAAATTGAGTGAAAAGTGACCAAATCGCATGTGTTTGACATCCCATCTGATCTGATTTACCTTCCTGCGTCAGAAGTCTCGGGTGTTTTTTAGCATCTGTCATGCATCGCATCCGATTTCCCCTGAACTCCCCCGGCAGCTCCCCAGGAGTCCTTTCACCAGTAATAAATTGCATGCGATAAATCACATGTGATGTGGTGCATCATGGACGGTGTAATGGTTAGCATTACTGCCTCAAAGCACTGAGGTCATGGGTTCGATACCCACCTGTGCAGAGTTTGTATATTCTCCCTGTGTTTGCGTGGGTACTCCAGTTTCCTCCCACAACCCAAAAATATACTGGTACAGATGGGGCAGGTCCCATCTTGGCAGGGGATGGCGACGCCATCCCCCGCCAGCGCCATCTGCATAACGAGAAGGGACGCCTCTCGTGCATGTGCGTCCCCTTCTGACGGCGCTTCCAGCCGCTCCCCCGCCTGCCCGCACCCCCCTAACCCTGTCTGTCTCCCTAAGGCGGAGACGGACAGGGTTCCCGTCGCCCCGCGGACGGAGATTGAGACGCGCGTCTCAGTCAGATGGTGAGACAGGACGCTGGCGGATCGCCAGCGCTGACGTTCTGGCGATTCACCAGCAAGGAAGAGGCCTGCCCCATCTGTAATTCAATTGGCTTTCAAAAAAAATGAATCCTAGAGTGTCTGAGTGTGTGAGTACATGTGGTAGGGAAAATAGAGTGTAAGCTCCACTGGAGCAGAGACTGATGTGAATGTTCATCTATACTCTATAAAGTGCTGCGAAATATGTATGCACTATATAAGAAACTGTTAATAAATAAAAGTAAAAAAATGACACATCAAGTGCCAAATCAGATGGAAGGACTCGCAAGGAAGCTGCTGGGGAAGTTCAAGAGAAATCAGTTCCAACTTCTGCCAAGTCAATCTAGTGTAGAACTTTAACCTGAGAATATTTTTTTTTCTTTGTTATTTAAATTTCATTATGTATTCATTTCTACTGCACAAGAATGCCATTATGACTGGTCATCATTGTGCATATCATTTAGAATATTGTTTAGTGTATATGCACCTTTATATATATAAAAAAAAAAACACGCTTCTAGTTATGTTCAGCTTTAGAAACATATTTTTGTTTTAAACTTTCTAACTTAGCTGTACTTACATCCTGCCTGCAACTGGATGCATTCTAGTTAGGGCCAGTGTGAGGCACCGCAGCGACCCAGGCAGGGGTTTGCCCTGCCAGTCACCGGGGGTTTTGCCCCGCCGGTCACACTGGGGAGGGAGTGTTTGATGCGGCTGCCACTGCCGAGTTGGGGGGCTTGTTTGATGCGGCCGCCGAGATCGGGGGGGGGGGGGGGAATGCAGCCACCGAGTCGGACCTGCTGACTACCTGCTGCTCATCTGGCTCCATGGGGGGGGGGGGGGGGGGGGCTGAGTTTCAGGAAACAGTCTGACATTATAGTGTCCGACTTATTCCTACTTTTTCTCTGGCTGCTTCAATTGGCTGTTTTTGCTTCCAGGCCTAGAACTCAATCCTTTCATCACCCCCCACATCAATCTTACTCATCCTTATGTCATTGATTTGTCCCTTATCTTAAAAAAAAAATGCTAAAAATGGTATATGTATTCCAGAAATGTAGCCATTTATTTCCAAGTTGTTGACTATCCAGAGATCACAAGAGGTCAGTGACCAATGTACAGTAATTCCTTCGATTTACTCTGAACAGATGGACATTTAATTTATGTATATATAAATATAAATATATATATATATATATATATATATATATATATATATATATATATATATATATATATATATATATATAGGATAGTGAAGAGACAACAGCGGCACTCTGGGGATTTTTTGAAAAAATATATTTTCAGCAAAAAAGCTTCCAACGTTTCGGGGTATGTGACACCCCTTTGTCAAGGTTATACGCACGTATAACCTTGACAAAGGGGTGTCACATACCCCGAAACGTTGGAAGCTTTTTTGCTGAAAATATATTTTTTCAAAAAATCCCCAGAGTGCCGCTGTTGTCTCTTCACTATCCTGTACTTCTGTTCCTGAAGGCACCTGGGTTATCTGTACTGCTGGAGGAGTGCCAGGCCTACACCTCTACCTCTATATATATATATATATATATATATATATATATATATATATATATATATATAGAGAGAGAGAGAGAGAGAGACTTTATAGAGCTTAGCAGTGAAGCCATTGAGCTTTTCCAAATCCAATCAGCAGAGCTAATAATGCTTACTAGTTTAAATAGTCTTCTACCGTACTAAGGTCTATTGCTGTTCTTTGGCGTTCTTGAACCGTGTCAGAAATTACAGTGTGTAGTATAATTTAGGTACAGTACTGTACTGTGTATCTGAAACTACACTTTTACTTGTGAAAAAGTTCCAACCCTAAGGATAACAATTGCAAAGCAGTAGCTTTTACCTGAATTGGGATGAAAAAATTTAATATAATCCTAAACAATTTAAATGAAAAATAAAACGTCTGAATGTACAGTAGTCTCTGTAAAGCACTGTGGAATATGTGTGCGCTATATAAATAACTCGGAATAATATGGTATGAGGACATGTGTAATCTTACATGCACCACTAGTAACTACACATCGACACATGTCAAAATGTTTAATTTTCACACAAAAAAACAGCATGAAAAAAGATTTAAAGTTTCTGTTGCCTTGGACCTTGTTCATCACTAGCTATGAGGGTAGATACATAGACGTATTTCTAATGGTTGCAGTGTGTGTGGCCTACACCGCACACGCTGCACCCATTTCTTGAAAACATACCCCTCTGGAGCACTTAATGACAGCATTGCTATAGAAATCACAGAGAAAATGTCATAACTGCCATTTTCCCAGTAGTTGGATATGGACAATATTAAAAATTGCCATTTTCCTGGAGATCTACACATGTGGATAAGAGGGATAAGAGTCTCAGCTCTGCAGAGAGGAGGAGACCGGGACGGAGGTGGCTGCACACAAGTCTTCTCCTCTCTTAAAACGCCTCTGGGTAGAAGTGGAAAGTCCTTCTATACTGCAAGTGGTAACCACGGATTGCTTCAAATGGATGTATGTCCTACAGTACACAGTCTAATACACAAGTTCTCAAACTCGGTCTTCAAGACCCCACACAGTGCATGTTTTGCAGGTCTCCTCATAGAATCACAAGTGAACTAATTAGTGCCTGAGGATCTTCTAAAATGTGTCAATGAGTAATGAATGCACCTGTGCACCTGTCAGGTGACCTGGAATACGTGGCTTGTGTGGCGTCCTCAGGACCAAGATTGAGAATCCTTGGTCTAATATATAGAAAGCAACAGATCTGTTGTTTCCCATGAAGCCACCTGTCAGAAGAGCTGTAAATGTACAGCAGACCCAAAGACATGGTATATAAGAAATATACCATGTCCTCTACTTATCAGTATGATTTTAGGTTCCAGTACTTGATAGTGCTCCATCAGAAATATACATTTATAGTGTTCGTCACAGATCAACCTAGAACCAGCTGCCTACAGATAATGCACAGCAGAAGCACTCATTTAAAAAGTAATCAAAACAGTGTGCTTAGGTCTGCAGAAAGACCAGACTATTGTCACATTTTCTGTAACTCGTAGTATTTTTCACACTTAGAAAATCCATAATCTTTTTTCATTATCATTTTAACATGGAAATGTTGACGCTCAGTGGATACAGTTGCTAGGTCAGGTCGACACTATGAAGGTCGACATACGTTAGGTCGTCCACTAAAGTTCAACAGGGCTTAGGTCGACACATGAAATAGGTTGACACGGCTAAGGCCGACATGGTTGGAAGGTTGACAAAAACATTAGGTGGACAATGGAAAAGTCGACAGTCAAAAAGTCAACACAAGTTTTTTACATTTTTTCCCCCAAAACAGGCGGCATTTCATACCCTACGATCTACTTGGGCATGGAGGGAGAATATAATAGTGTGCCAAGTGCCGTTAGGCACCATGGCTGAGGGGATGCGGTACACTCATATGGTGTTGATCTCAAATAAATGGGAGACCCCAAATAAATGGGAGAAAAATGTGAATACTCGCCTATATGCAGTTACATGCACACACACACAATATTACGTAACCTAACCATACACTTGGATTCATAACTTTTAGCATTATCAGTGTGTGCTTGCCCCAGCACAATGTTTGCTGTAAGAGAGCCATAAAGGAAGTCTCTGCCTACGCGCAGCTGTGTATAACCAGCAATTCTGTTGACGCTTCCTTGACATGCCGTTTTCTAAACTCTGCCTATACAGTATGTGAATGTCCCATATCCACCCAGTTACAGCCCATGAGTAGAGATGAGTCTTCCGTAGATGCGTACACAGCATGCTCAGTGCGAAAAACCACAAGTTCCATCATCAAGCCAGACTTGTGCTCAACTTTGAGAATACAGGCCGGTATACTGCATGCATTCAGAGAGCAGATTAATACAATACTATGAATATGAATTATTTTTAAACGCTAACAGACTAATGTTCAAGTGGTTTTCAGATAACTGGAATGGCTTCTATTTGCTGTAAATGACAGCATCCTGGAACACAGCAGAGGAAGCATAAAGATTAAAAATGGATAGTTATGCTAACATTTATCTTGTTTTTATTTAAACTTGGATCCAAATAGTACATTTTAAAAGCATATCCACATTTAAGTGTTTTTGTGAAATAGAGAATAATGTTTATAATTAGTAAGAGATTTATGCCACAAAACAGCCTAATCCTGCATCAGATGTCCTTCATAGCTCTGTACACAGTATGTGCTAAAGCCCTGTTTCAAGATGACTTGGAACGGGGCGAGTTCTGATGTTTGGTGGTGTGCGCATACGCAATCGTGTATTTGCGCATGTGCAGACAGCTGGACAGCTGATGTCCCTGAACGTCAACCACCCGCCCTGCCTTCACCGCAATGGTGAAGATAGGGCGGTCCATCAGTTCTCACTGACTTTTATTTGTGAAGGCAGGAGAAATCACTCGATGCTAGCGGAGGGATGCAATGGGATGTGTTCTCATACACATCCCCTCGCATGTTACCAAGGGGATTCATATGGGGGAATTGGTCAGGTGGCGGGCGGTGTCCCAGGTGCTTGGCAAGCTGCGATGTTCACAGCTTACTGAGCCAGCCTGAATCAGGGCCTAAATGCTAGGGTGTTTTTATGGTTCCTGAGAACATTCAGTTGACTTTCACACTTGGAAGCCACACTGGACTCCAAGATCTACCAACAGTTCATGTTCTCCAGGCCACCAGTGGATCTGTAGAATGTGACGGTTAGTAATGGCTACAACTGTGCACAAGCTGGTGTTCTGGAAAACATGGACTGACAGCAGATCTTGAGGACTGGTTTGGCCACTCTTGTTCTAGACCTTAAACTTATACTATATGAGTACATTGTTTCCTAATAGAGGGCCAGTTATCTGTTGGAGCAGGAACTAAGGTAAACAGTTCACAGCTCAGTGCAGAACAGCATTGAATGTTAGTATATGATATACATATAGTCACTATTATATATATGTTTTTTATGTTTTTTTGAAGGTTTCTCCTAGAATGCATTATACATTTACTCTTTTTTGTCTCTCTTGTCTTTCAGATATAGGATAAAATATAATAGGTCATATACTGTATACCTGGTCCATTTTTGTATTATCGTAGATAACCGTTGCATCTTATATAAATTTTATAGAGTTATAATTTAGCAGAAATAAACTAACTGCTGTTTTTAATAAGATTACATGTTTAATATATATATATATATATATATATATATATATATATATATATATATATATATATATATATATATATATATATATATAGAAAGTGGATTCTCTAAACTAGAGACACAGGCACTCGCCACTTTATCCAAAAAACAGTCAAGTTTTTGATAAAAATCAAAATGTTTTTATTTCACAAAATGGGTAGAAAGGTCAAAGGGATAACATCACCATGCTCCTACGTTTCGGTCCGTACAAAATGGACCTTTATCAAGGAGCCTAAGTAAGCACAAAAACAATGCAAACAGCCCAAAGTGCCAGTACATATTCAAGTGCTTCAACATGGTGTGGAAACAAATAAACTTACGGTACAGGTGAGTAGACAGAGGCACATCAAAAGTACAGGTGCGCTGCATGCAAACCAGCATGGAGCAGTGGTAGACATACACTGAAGAAGCTGTGCTGGCCTGGTTTAAATAGCACTAAGCCGGAAGTCTGTGTGCGCCGGGTCCCGCCGTTTATGCCGGATGACGTCACATCCTGTGTGACGCAACCCAGAAGTAAGCGGCTGAGATGGACCGCAAGGTGATACGCATACCGGTGCCGGATGTCCGGACACCGGAAGTGACGTATCGCGAGCGTGGAACGCAACACAATGGTGTGACCATTCAACCATGTTGAAGCACTTGAATATGTACTGGCACTTTGGGCTGTTTGCATTGTTTTTGTGCTTACTTAGGCTCCTTGATAAAGGTCCATTTTGTACGGACCGAAACGTTGGAGCATGGTGATGTTATCCCTTTGACCTTTCTACCCATTTTGTGAAATAAAAACATTTTGATTTTTATCAAAAACTTGACTGTTTTTTGGATAAAGTGGCGAGTGCCTGTGTCTCTAGTTTAGAGAATCCACTTTCTATCTATTGGAGTCCGGAGTACCCTCTGCACCCCTTCACAGGACACCCCACCGTTGGCTTTTGCCTCCCCCAGTGAGAGTGCGGTCTACAACTATAACATTATATATATATATATATATATTTTTTTTTTTTTATGTAGTTATTTTGTATGTATGTGATTTTTGTATTTTTTGTGAATTCTTTGTGTATTGTATATTAACTGTAAAAACGGGAATATATGCATATGTATAAATACTTGATTATTGTAATGATCCAGCATTTTACAGCATTGGTATATATAAATATATACTTCTACGTTATTTAGTGCATTTTTTACAAAGCTTTTCATGCAACTGTAGCAATTCTTAGTGAACCAGTTTAATACAGCCGCTAATTAAGTTCAGAAGACTGACACAGGTAGCCTGAGATACACCCCCTGACGAAGTCCGTGACTGGATGAAACGCGTTAGTTGAGGGCCTAACACTGTGACATATATTGAAGTCTAACACCAGCCTGCTATCCTGCCTGACCGCCGAGAAGCTCCTGTAGTTTGAACCAGTGTACTCAATTTGAGACCCTGCTGCTTCAGGAGCAGAAGCTGGTGCGTGATTGATTGCCTGAGCTCTGTAAGAACTTGTTGTCTCATCGGTGCTAAACAGCTGTTAATGTGGTCCGGTACTGGGTTGCTGCAGACGTTTGGAGATTAACATCTATAGCGGTGATGGTGAAAGCAAGCTGGCAAGTTTACCTTCATGTCTGTGAGCATATGTTCTCATTTATTCATATAAAATATAAAATTTTGGTGCGCCTTTCTGTGTACCTTTCTTTCAATTAGTGATCGTCTTGGGATCATGGTTTGATCCTTACACAGATTAAAAGAGGCTGCAAACTACATGGAGACCATTCCCTGAAATATTATTGGTTTGTGCCTGAACATACATACATATATATATATATATATATATATATATATATATATATATATATATACACACAGAGGTACTTCACTGGGAAGGACTGCAGGCGGCACTCGGTGGGCTTGTAGTGAAACAGATGGTGATGTTTATTTGGTCATATCGACGTTTCAAGACATGTGTGTCTTTTCTTAAGGATAACAGTGGACGGAAACATTGAGTATATTTCATGACATGTATATGATGCATTTACATTAAATCCACGGACGGTTTTATCTTTTTTGCATATAATGCTGGTGAGTGCTTCCTAATTTTTTCTATAAATACAGACTATTTTTGTTCTGGATGACACCCCGGTGAATGTAATGTATGATATTTAGATGTGAGTGCGACCATTTCTTGTTTGCTATATATATACAGATGGAGCCGCCGTTGTTCATTGCCGGTGCCTGCCAGATCCTCTCCTCTGGCGAGCGCCGGCGATAGGGACTGGGACGCGCGTGCATCTCACGCACACACACACACACGTCCCAGTATCACGGCGGATGGGCAGCATCTCCCTGCCCATCTCTGCTTCAGGGAGACGGGCAGGGTTCGGAGAGGGGTCGGGCGGCGACCGACAGCGTCGCAGAGTGCGCAAGCGTCTCGTGCGCGTGCCCCTGGCGGGAGCTGGCCGCTGGTGATACTTTCACCAGACCCTGCAACAACTAGGCTGGCTCCATCTGTATAAATATATATACAGTATGTATATATATATATATATATATATATATATATATATATATATATATATCCAGAGGTGAGGACCGGCACTCAGGACTTAGTAAGAGCCAAAGATGTAGAGTGCCCCGGTGCCAACCTTAGGGACCTGGCCACCCCTTTTGTATACAAGAGGTGAAGAACGGGCACTCAGGGACACTCAATAGCAGGTGAAGAAAGGAAAAGGTTTATTCCAAGTCAGTTAATGTTTCGGGGTCTCACCCAATGTTCCCTCTAATTTTACGAAGTCTGTGTGCATCAAAAGATTTTGGCTGTGCAACTCTGGAAGGAAATTTTAATTTTTGTGCGTCACTTATATATAACTGGAAAATGACGTTCAGAATTTGTGTTAACTTTACTTCAAAATGATATTACACATTCAAAACACAGCACACAATGTAGTTAATGGGTGAAACACACATTAATTGAGTCCACAACTGCAAAAAGGGACCACTGCTGCTTTGTGCGCTCTGTTGTAATGTCTTTGCGCACGCTCGTCGAGTTGTGTGCGCGCGCACGTGCGCACAGCTTAGAGGGAACACTCTCACCCCCGTCGTCAGGACATATACAGTGGATTATATATATATATATATATATATATATATATATATATAATGTGTGTGTATGCAAGCTATATGCATAAGGCTCAGCTCACCTAGCAATATGAACAGTTGCACCTTTACTTATTCAATGTGGGACCTGGAGTTGGTAGCTATAAATGAGAGATAACATGATGAATAATCAAAAAAGACAGCTCATTAATCCATGCAGATCTAATTGGGGTTTATATACAGGTTGAGTATCCCGTATTCGAATATCTGCTATCCGAATTATTCCGAAAACCATACATTCCAGAAAGTGAACAAATGTTTTATTTTTTTTGCTAAAAACTTACTGGGGACATCTGTAACAGCACTTCTGAGGGAATGATATGTAACTGGCACTATATATGTGCAAGACAATGATTGCTTGGCATTTAAATTCAGTGCCTGAGATTGTACATAAACTTTGTTTCATTTTTTGAAACCTTGTTTTATGCACAAATAAAATATATTTGTGTTTATTTCATGTGTTTGATGTATATGTAAAACATAAATGCAAGATACCTCAAGATACATCATTGAAAAATTAAAATATTCCAAAATACAGAATAATCCGTTATCCAAAATTCTCCTGGTCCCGAGCATTTTGGATAAGGGACCTGTATCTATATATCCTTTAATGCATTTCCTGCAGACCTGACCCACTAGTACCATTTACCAAATAAATGGGACCCCCAAGCTATTTTACATCACTCTTCTTTAATAAATCATTATTTATAGGTTATGTTAGCAGATATAATAGTTTCTTATGTGAAGCATTTCTAATATAGCATATTGCAGGCCATGACTATAGTTGTAAATAAAACATGTACCTTACAATGAAGCAATCCCATTGGTAATAGCTTACATAATTGAATCCTTTATTTACAGTTGCACATACAGTATTTGGCCTTTACTAGACCTAAAATAATACAGTTTTCATTTAGCTTTAGTGAAAAATTTACCAAGGGAATTTTGGAGGAAGTCCTCCCAAAACAGCCATATCTCTTTAGGATTGTAGAAGGGGGATACAGTATCTCTGAAATCTGCTGTGTGTTTTTTGATTTTGGATCCCTCTCCACTAGCCTGAACTGGTGCATGCGCACCCTGACAGCAGCACATGCCTATAAGGTGCTCTGTATCCATACCATAAGCCGTAGTTATCTCTTTCTTTTCAACTCTCGGTTAGGAAAGGGCTTTCTCTTGTGCTGAGATTTGCATTGTCACCTATACAATAAGTGCCAATATTTTCACATCACAACTACTTTTTATTCACATCACAACTACTTTCTAAAATCGCATTGTAGTAAATAGGCGCAATAAAAAGTAGCTGGTAATTATGGTAATTATGGGCTTTCCCTATCACATTACTTTGCATTAATGTGAACTGGATCATTTTCATGCACGTTATTATACATATGTTACATTAGCTGTTATTATGCTCTATCAATGTTTACTATACTGTATATACTGTGTGTGTATGTGTATATATATATACACAAAGGGGCCCAGATAAGGCATTGTAGTATCTATCCATGGATCTATGTTAGGCCAAGCGTTCTTGGTGGCTGGCCATACTTCCTTAGAATGGGCCCCTACCACTAAATTTCCATGGTGTGCTCTTCGTGTCCAAATTCAACACTGGTATTACATTTGGCTTCATTCACTCCCTACAGAAACGTATGTTAATATAAGAAGTAACAGAGAAATCTTTAACAATGTTAAAGCAATATAAAGCATGAGACTGTATATCACATGCTGATACAGTATACAGAATGCAGAAATTTGAAGTGACTTCTAATATTCATAATAATTTACAATAGATGTTTGAATATTCTTATAACATGTACGCTTTTGTAATGCTCATGGAAGAAAAGTTTTCGCAGTTAGGGCCTGATTCTGGTTAATTTGCAAAAGCAAACTCCTTCTTTAATGGACAAAACCATGTGCACTGTAGGTTGGGCAGATGTAGCATGAGCATAGAGGGTTAGATTTGTTTAGAGTGTAGATTTTGTCCTGCACAGAAATAAAATAACTCACCCTAATCTAACTCTCTGCACATGTTATATCAGCCCCACCTGCAGTGCACATGGTTTTGTCCATTAAAGAAGGAGTCTGCTTTTGCGAGTGAACCAGAATCACGCTCTTAGTGTACCCACAAGTGGTCCATAGACAGTTCATTTTCTAATCGTGGGTACAACTATTTGCACCCAGTCATGGCAAATCACTCCTGTGATGCGCGCTCACGTGTTGCGGGATAGATAATGGCTGTCTACTTTCACTGTTAAGCCAAGTAAATGCATTTGTGATGTGTATATGTAACCAAATGACACATTGCAGCAAAAAGGCATAGAAATCAACACATTTAGAAGTCATGCAAATAACACAGCTATATTTGAAATACATAACAGGAAAACACTTTTTTAAAGACCATCATGAGAACACTTCCAATCTAGCATTGAGTCTGGACTATTTAAAAGCAGCGTCGCTGTCTGTAATATAATTGCATGTACCGTATGACCAACATAAACCTACACATGTAAAACTCCAGGTTTGATTGACTGTTCTTTGAGCAATTGTGTCCTAGCCACAGCACTCCAATCACCATGGCAACACATCCTTTCATTCAATCCAGCAAATTTAAAAATAGTTTTATGATAAAATTAACCTTTTCATGCAGCTTATTTTTACATTTTGATCTCTCAATACATATGTGTCTCTAATACAAAATTACTATTATTATTTTTTAAACATTAAAATATATACATTTTCAGATATCCTAAAAAAGAACTGAAAAAAAAAAACATATGTAGGCTTTGGTTAATATGTTGGATACTCTATTCAGTGGTAACATCCATGCTTGTGTACATATCTCCTTTATCTGATTCTGTAGTATGTTCATTTAGTGATATCAAATTTTAAGTATAAATTTGCACCTTGAATTATATCAAAAATTGATAAAAAGACACAGCATTCTATAGAGTATTTTTCATATATGTAGCATACGGAAATAATTTTTCATGAAAGAGAATTGTTGAATTGGGTTAAAGTATCTTCTTAACAATACCCACTGTACGTCCATCAAAAAGAAAGTACTGTACTAATATAAACATGATCATGTCTAAACAAACCCACACACCAGAACACAGGATTTAACTGTCACTGATATGAACGTATTCTGTGTTCAGTGCTAGCAGCTGATCTATTGGTGTAACAATGACATACACTAAGTATTATAATGACACATCTCAGACTGTGTTTTAACACTTCATTTACATTCTGAAAGCACTACAGTTCAGCACCTACAGAAATCACAGCAGTGTCCATTCATGACATATCGCAAAGCTTGCTCAAATGTCCCTTTCCTAGTGGTCTAAACCTATTATTCCAGCTAATGCTTTATTGCATTAATTACTCAGTATCGTAAGATAGACACGTGACCTGCAGCCTGGTGAATTATTTTTGATTCTTACTCACTGTAAATATAGCAAGAGAATTATGTTTAGCACAGATTAATTGTAGGCAGGACAAGTTTGTTTCATCAAATGTAACAGAAATCCCTGGAAAGAAAATGCTTGTCTGACTAGATTGTTTACATGTCAACACACACATGTCAATGGAAACCTTAAGAACGCTTTGGGACATTTCACAAATTTAGTTCCAAGAGGTGAACTGTCAAAGATTGACACAAAGAAGCTTTGGCACAGTGTGTGAGATTGTACAGTATGTCAGCACTGGCTGAGTGGACAGCTCCAAATAGGAATGGGTGGGAGACTCTTCTTACCTGTCTGCAGGTTCAGAGATATCCTTGCCTCTGCCAGATAAGGGGTGTCACTTTTTGACCGAACTCTCCTGATGGGTCGCCGATCAGTCTCCTCCTCTGAAGATGCCGCCATTAAGGGGTGAACAGTGAACAGGGTTGCCCGGCGAGCTAATGCAGAGGGTAAATCAAAACCAAAAAAGAGGGACAGAATAGAAAGAAGGAAGAAGGTGCCAAAGAGGAGGGGGGAGATGGAGGGAAGAGTGAGAGTGCCAAAGACAAACACATAGGAAAGGGAAAGAGAGAACACCGGGGGGAGGGGAGAAGGAAAAAGGCAGAAAGAGAAAGGAGAAGGGGAGGAGGGAAAAAAAGAAAATACGTTAAGGATTCAAATGTAGATGGGAACAGGAGGAGAGCAGCAGTGAGCAGGAGGTGAGGCAAGCCCTCCCCCACCTCAGCTACAGCAGCAGACACACTTGTCAACGTTCACAGAAACATAGAGACAATTACATCTACTGAGAGGCAAGGGACATCCCCTCATTGTGTGCTGGTAATGTGCAAGTGTGAACGGCTACTCATTAACCACTTTAGCTGCATGGCAGAAAGGGTTAATGCAGAAACCCTGTTACATGACAAAGCTGAGCGACTGAGCTGGGGCGATTTACCACACAGATAAACTGCATGCATGGACAGATTCTGACAGCAAGGGATGCTACTGGGCATAATAAATATACTCTAGATCAATGAGTGTACATAGGAAGCAATGTCAAAATAATATTTTGTTAAATTACTTGCCAATTATGCAAATTCTAACTGTCTTTTCAAAGCAATATAATTAATAAATATAATTCACATTTTGTGTCAGATGTTTAGGTTTACTGTATGTGCATAAGATTTCCCATGTGATATTGTGTGTGGTATATAATGAGTTATTGAAATCTATAGCATGTAATGTGCATGTTCAGTTTATCTGCCATATAACATACTGCCCTTACTGACCGTATACACGCTAAGGAAGGAGTTATGTTAATTACATTATATGATAGAATTAAATAATTTCAGAAGCATCTTTCTGTCACCAATGGCATAGTATGATCAAATGATTATATATAGTTTGAGCAATAATGCATTAACTTCATTGTAGCAAGCCAGCTGCTGTAATGCAATACCATTGAGAAGTGATCAAACATTGCTGAGGACATGTGGAGTGCACAGCTATACTTCCTCCTGCACTTCTATAATCCCACTGTACAAAATAAAATTACATTAATACAATTGTAAATACTAAAATTGACAGAGCCACCTACAGTATCTTTTCCAGCCCACCTAACTCTACCAATGCAACTTGCATGAGGCAGATGCATTATTGTAGGTGCCATAGACTCATCTAGTAGTGCATAAATGAGTTACCTAATCCTCATCCTTCATATAGTGGATTTACAGTACCACCTACAGACCTTTAATCAAGGGTCTGATACACATAAGAATATACTACAGAGAGCACCTTGTCTCTCCACATTTTACTCAACCTTTTATGTCACACTGGTACTCATGGTACACTACACCAAACTGACCCAGTAAATATACCAAAGGATACCTGGGGTGCTTGCGCATCCCAGTCAGCACGGGGGCGGGGAGCAGATTCCCTGCCCGTCTCCACTTCAGGGAGATGGGCAGGGCAAGTGGGGGCTGCAGGGAGCTACAGGGGATCAGCGGAGAGCTGGCAGAGGTCGGCAGAGGGCTCTGACAGAATGGGGCGTGCGAGCATCTCGTGTACGCGCACCCCCTTCTGTCCGTTGGCGAACAGCGCCGATTGGCGATTTTGTATGTCACAAAGAATTGACCGGAGAGAGAAACTTATGTTGCTGGAGAAGAAATTGTAAAGTACAGTCCATTTGTTGAGCTGCATAAAAACATTTTGGTATTTGTGTATTATCACGGCGCCCACCTTTTCCATCGTAGGGCATTGTACAACCAAAAAATCGCGTCGCATCGCATGCAATGTCATTGCATGCGATGCGATGCAACGCGATTGGACCCGATTTTTAATCGCACAGGCACCCAGATGCCTGATTCCTATGTTAAATTCCCTCCCCAGACCCGATTTTTAATTGTATACCCACCCTGATGGGTAATGACTATGTTAAATGCCCCCCCATTGTTAACGCCACCCCACTATCAACGCCAACCCGAAGTGTGGCAAGCGCAGCGAGGCCGCAAGGGGCAGCGGAATGCGTCCTCCGACCTTTTCATACCCCCACTATCCACGTCGGCGTGGAGTTGATTTTATATAGTGTGGCGAGCGCAGCGCACCACCGAGCCCTAAGCGTGGCGAGCGCACACGGATGACTTCACATATATTCCGCGTCCACTCGCGGGGCTAGCTACACTCGCTGAAAAAAAAGGCTGAAAAAAAATGGGGAAAATGGCTGCAATTGACACGAAATCACCACAAATTCATGTGGTTTTCCCCGATTGTCATGCTAGGGAAAAAAACTGTAAATTAGGTGAAAAAAACAAATTCACATGCCAGGTGTAGAGAAAGTCTTCAAATTGAAGTGTTGAGTAGTGTACTTAGTAAAACCCAAAAATGATTGGGTTGCATTCATATTAAGAGGTTCTGGATTGCTCTGGTAGCGGGCAGGCAGGCCTTCCCAATCCAGAGCTTGTTAAATTCAACTACACAGCAGCCACCATAGATATGCTACACAGTAGTGAATGGATATGTAGGTACAGTATGTATCTGCAGCAGTCCCTCCGTGGTACATCCTGGGTATTCTTAATATTTGCAGGTACCCACTGGAAACAGCCTTATATTCTACAAATAGGGATTAATAAGGTGCACATTTTTTTTTTACTTTAGTGGAATGAAAAGAAAATGCAGACAGGTGATCAAAATGGTACATACACTACATTACTGGTCTAATTCAGACCCGCTCGCTAGGCAGCGTACATTTGCTGCCTAGCGAGAAGGTTAGCGATGCTCCAGCGAACCCCCCCCCCCCAAATCCCCTAGGTAGAATGCGAGGGGATGTGTTTGCTAACACATCCGATCACATGTGACCACTAGCAGGAGAAATCATTCGATGGTTGCTCACCATCGAATGATTTCTGCTGCCTTTGGTAATAAAAGTATTTTGTCATTAGCAGCTACTGCCCTGTCTCTCACTGACTGCCATAACTGCACTGTCTCTCACTGACTGCCATAACTGCACTGTCTCTCAATGACTGCCATAACTGCACTGTCTCTCACTGACTGCCATAACTGCACTGTCTCTCACTGACTGCCATAACTGCACTGTCTCTCACTGACTGCCATAACTGCACTGTCTCTCACTGACTGCCATAACTGCACTGTCAATCACTGACTGCCATAACTGCACTGTCTCTCACTGACTGCCATAACTGCACTGTCTCTCACTGACTGCCATAACTGCACTGTCTCTCACTGACTGCCACAACTGCACTGTCTCTCACTGACTGCCATAACTGCACTGTCTCTCACTGACTGCCATAACTGCACTGTCTCTCACTGACTGCCATAACTGCACTGTCTCTCACTGACTGCCATAACTGCACTGTCACTCACTGACTGCCATAACTGCACTGTCTCTCACTGACTGCCATAACTGCACTGTCTCTCACTGACTGCCATAACTGCACTGTCTCTAACTGACTGCCATAACTGCACTGTCTCTCACTGACTGCCATAACTGCACTGTCTCTCACTGACTGCCATAATTGCACTGTCTCTCACTGACTGCCATAACTGCACTGTCTCTCACTGACTGCCATAACTGCACTGTCTCTCACTGACTGCCATAACTGCACTGTCTCTCACTGACTGCCATAACTGCACTGTCTCTCACTGACTGCCATAACTGCACTGTCTCTCACTGACTGCCATAACTGCACTGTCACTCACTGGGCCTTATTCTAGTTGACTCTTAGAACTTCCTTCTCAGATGGGCAAAACCATGTGCACTGCAGGGGGGCAGATGTAACAGGTGCAGATAGAATTAGATTTGCGTGAGTTATTTTGTTTCTGTGCAGAGTAAATACTGGCTGCTTTATTATTACACTGCAATATAGATCGCACTTTGAAGTAAAACCCCACCCAAATCTAATTCTCTCTGCACATGTTACATCTGCCCCACCTGCAGTGCACATGGTTTTGTCAATCTGAGAAGGAATTTGCCTCTAAGAGTGAACTAGAATAAGGCCCACTGACTGCTATAACTGCACTGTCATCCACTGACTGCTATAACTGCACTGTCTCTCACTGACTGCTATAACTTACATCTATGTCCAATTTCATGCGTCATTTTCTGTCCACCTTTTCAGTTTACCAAGATCCTATCGCACTTTGTTTATAACACTTGTAGTGTAGAATCATTTACAATTTATTAGCAAAAAATATAGAAAATAAGAGGGTGCAATACTGGCAGTGGCGTAACTATAAATTTTGCTCCGCCCTGCCAAAAAGTTTGTTGTGCACCCCCCCCTCCACGCGATGACATCACATGCATAACGGAGACGCTGAAGCAGAAGAGAGACCAGCATACACTGCTGTTTCCCTTGGCTCCGACGCATCCCGGGCCACCCTAGCACGTCCATCCGCCCGCCCATCCTGTACACAGTAGCCAATAGCTGGCTCTGTGTACAGTCAATTGAATCATTGGGGAAATTTGTCATCTCTGCCATGGCCCCACCCGCACTGCGGCTGACTTGCCTCCAGTGCTCAGTCAGTGGGCAGCGGAAGGCAGCAGCACATCAGTGCGTCGAGCGGGTGCCGGCGCCCACACAGACCCTGCTGCTGCTTGCTCCCCCAAGCGGCTGTTGGGGCTACCTTACAGTAGTTATGCCACTGAATACTGGCACAACTGAGCCATCACTAATAAGTATAACCCAGTGTTATAAGTGTACCCAGAAGCTAGTTATCTATGTTCTTGCCTTTCCCATGAGTTCTGATATTCTCATCTAATGCGAAAAATCCATATATATATCACAACAGATGTTCTCTCGTCAACGCAAACTCAACCTCTCAAAAATGGAGATAATGATCTTTTTAAACTTTTGATCAGGCAACAGAATCTACCAACATGATATATCTATTTCTATTATCCATATGACAATATACCCTACCCTTTCAGCTTGCTGGCTATGTGTCATCCTTGTCTCACAGCAGTCCTTTGTTCCCATATCCAATCAGTATCAAAATACTGTTACATACATCTAAGACATATCTCATCACAGATAACACTGCGAAAATGTGTACTGTACATTCTCAACATTCCACACTAGCTTCTGCAGTTCCCTTATTAATGGGTGAGAGACAGAGTTTGAGAGGGAGAGGCTGAGAATGGTGTGTGTGTGTGTGTGTGTGTGGGGGGGGGGGGGGTGTAGAGAGAGGTGGAGACCATGAGAGAAAAAGAGGGGGAAGAGAGAGAGAGAGGGAGGGAGGGGGGCTAAGTTGGAAGGGTAGAAGGGGAGAGAAAAGGCCGATATGGAGAGAGAGGGTGGAGATGGAGAAGGGGGGGGGGGGGGGGGTAATAAGTAGGAAAGGGGAGGGGTTAGGGAGTGGCACCTTCTCCTTCTTTGGCTGGGTGTCCATGTCAGCAATAGGGGGAAGCTTAGAATAGGACAGCATGTGGATGGCTGTGAAGTCTTGTGTGGCTGCAAGGTGTGTATGTGTGAAAGTGGTAAACTGGATTCAAACCATGTACTGTACTTTCTTTTTCGTCCACTAGGGGGCACAGGAGTTCACGCTGGGTATGAGAGGTGAGGTAGCAGAGCGTGCACCAAAGGGTTACAAAAATGTACCCAGCATGCTCCCTGCCTCCCTTCTCCCTCATAACCCGCCCCCTGACCCTGGGTCACCAGTTTTTTCTTTGGTGCCAAGGAGAGAGCAGCACCATTATCGCGGCTGTTAGAACAGCCATGGGTTAGAGCTGCTGCAGCGGGTGCTCTTTTAGTGAATCACCGGCAGTGCAACTCCATCACTCGGCGGCGGCGACGGCAGCGCTGGCGACTGGGCTGGGGACTTCCGTCGCGGGACCCTCTCTCGGAGGCTCCCGAATGCTGCACTCCGTCCCCGGGCAGGTAAGAGGCGGTTCCCTGCTTGCAGGGAGCCGCGTCTAGCAGCGATCCCCCCCGTTTGTATGGGAGTCAGCGGGGGGGCAGGCAGTGGGGGTCTGGACTGCTCCACCTTTCCACTAGATCACCAGGGACAATTAGTCAGGCTATGTCCCGGGGGTTGATGCCTGAGGGGGAGGTTAGACAGCCTGGGAACCTACAGCCATACACATTGGAAATGTTGTATATTGGGCCTGGTTAGTACTTGAGTGGGAGACAACATAGGAACACCAGGTGCTGTAGGTTAGTCCCTCCCCCACCCCTGGGGAAGTGCTGAGGCTTGCTCTCTGATTGCCCCAGGTGTCCCAGCTCCTCGTTAAGGTCCTAATCAGCAGCCATTCTGGCACTTGCTGGGTTTAGAGACGGAGGCTGCTGGGATTCTCCCCCACACCCTGCTCCTGGAAGCTTGGTGTGTGTGTAGTATTTCTCCTCTCCTGCTGCTGGCTGGATTGTTGAGCTCTGCTGATGTCTTCTTTCCAATATCATTGGAAGCTTGAAGACAGCCTGGGATCTACAGCTAATGCTGTATATTGGGCCTGGTTAGTACTTGAGTGGGTGACCACATAGGAACACCAGGTGATGTAGGATTGCCCCAGGTGTCCCAGCTCCTCATTAAGGTCCTAATCAGCAGCCATTCTGGCACTTGCTGGTTTAGAGACGGAGGCTGCTGGGATTCTCCCCCACACCCTGCTCCAGGAGCCTGGTGTGTGTGTGGTATTTCTCCTCTCCTGCTGCTGGCTGGATTGTTGAGCTCTGCTGATGTCTTCTTTTCAATATCATTGGAAGCTTGAAGACAGCCTGGGATCTACAGCTAATGCTGTATATTGGGCCTGGTTAGTACTTGATTGGGTGACCACATAGGAACACCAGGTGCTGTAGGAGTACGGAGGGTGTAATGGTTAGCATTACTGCCTCACAGCACTGAGGTCCTGGGTTCGATTCCCACCATGGCCCTAACTGTGCAGAGTTTGTATATTCTCCCCGTACTTGAGTGGGTTTCCTCTGGGTACTCCGGTTTCCTCCCACAATCCCAAAAAAAATATATTTTTGCCCCAGGTGTCCCAGCTCCTCATTAAGGTCCTAATGAGCAGCCATTCTGGCACTTGCTGGGTTTAGAGATGGAGGCTGCTGGGATTCTCCCCCACACCCTGCTTCTGGAGCCTGGTGTTTGTGGTATTTATCCTCTCCTGCGGCTGGTATTCTGATGCTGTCTTCCTTCCAATATCATTGGAAGAGATGAAAGTTTGAAACACTGTCACCATTCATAGTATTGGCTTTGCATATACGGTGTCTCCTTTTCAGCTTGCTGAATTGTTGAGTTTATCTGCCCATACCAAATGGCTTTGCTAAAGCTTTGTGGGTAAGGCTGCAAGTGTGTTGCTTGGGTGTCAGTGTTGTAACTGCTGGTGTTTTTTGTCTTTTATCATGGACAGTATGCCTAATGCGAAACCTGGCAATGAGACTCCATCTCCGATGCAGCGTACCTGTAGGGTATGTGTGGACATACTCTCTCGGCAGGAGGAGGATATCTGTTCCAGGTGTTTGGACCTTGAAGCAGATCTTCTGCCGCCTTCACAGCAGGAACCGGCCTGGGCTTCGAACTTGACTCAGGTATTGACATATTGACCACTTGTCAACTCCTTACCTCCTGCGCCCCTGCCCCCCTGTGCCCATGCCCCCTGTGGCAGTGGCCAGCACCAGTGTTGGGGCAGCTCCTGCTTATGTAGAGCCCCCTTGGTGGCAATCCTTTGCACAATCTGTGCAGGGGTTGACGGCTACTCGGGCGGGCAGGGATTCCAGGAGGCAGTGTAGGCAGCAGAGTCCCGATGCGGGTTCTCCGCGTTCCGATTCGGATTCCAGCTCAGTGGCGGAATCCGCAGGGGCCGATGACACTTTGTCCTCAGTGGAGGTAGAGTCTCTGATGCAGGAGGTTAAGGCAGTCCTCCAGAGGGAGGATGAGGCTCCTGCCCCTAAAAGTAAAGACCTGCTTTTTAAGCGTCTTAAGAAAGTATCGGCCCAGCTCCCGCCTTCGGCCCTCATGGAGGATTTATTGGAGACTGCGTGGTCTCAACCGTTTAGAAGGTTCCAGCTTTCCAAGCGACTTACTACTTTTTAACCTGTTCCTACCACAGAGAGGGCTAAGTGGGAAAATCCTCCCCTGGCGGATGATCATGTTGCGCGATTAGCTCGCGCTTCAGTACTGCCCATTTCGGATTCTTCATCTTTGAAGGACCCCTCTGAGAATTTCCTCAGGACTGCTTTTTCACAGGCAGGGGTCATTAGGTGTACCACGCTTGCCGCATCATGGGTGGCCAAGACAGTGTCTGAGTGGGCGGGCAAGGTGGAGAGAGGTTTGTCCGACGGCACTAGTCCTTCCTTTAGATTTTCCTCATCCACTAAGGGAGCCAAGCCCTGCACCAAGCAGCCCTGGGCTACCAGACGTCCAGTGGCTAAACAGGTCAGGGAGGTGGTCTCCAGGGGCTATGCCCTGACATTCCGGTTCCCCCCTCCTCAGTGTTATTTTTGCACGGGTCTTCCAAAGGACCCAGCGAAACGACAAGTGCTACAGCTTTCCATCTGCTCTCTTTTGGACTCGAACGTCATTGTTCCAGTTCCTCAGGAGCAGAGGGGTCAGGGGTTCTTCTCCACCCTATTCTTGATTCACAAACTGGATGGTTCTCACCGTCCTATCCTGAATCTGAAGTCGCTCACTATTTTTCTGCGAGTGCCGAAGTTTCGCATGGAGTCCCTGCGTTCGATCATTCTCTCACTGGAGCCAGGGGACTTCATGGCCTTGCTAGATATACTTCACATCCCCATCCGACAGGAACATCAGCACTTTGAGGTTCGCCCTTCGGGTCGAACACTTCCAGTTCAGGGCGCTACCTTTTGGTCTATCTACAGCTCCCAGGGTGTTCACCAAGGTGATGGCGGTCAGGGCTGCACACCTGCTCCGGCTGGGGGTTCGGATGATTCCATACCTGGACGGCCCACTGATTTTGGAAAGTCCCCAGACCTACTACGGAGTCATTTGCAGGTCGTGATTACACTTCTGTTATCTCACGGTTGGAGGATAACCTGGAAGAAATCGTTTCTTACTCCTTCCCAAAGGACACTTCACTTGGGAGCTCGGCTGGGCACTCGGTTGTAGAGAGTATATCTTCCAGAGGATAAGATCCACTCCCTTCAGAGGAAGATTCATTCCCTTATAGGTCACAGAAGGGTCTCAGTACACAAGTGTATGGTGGTGTCTTCGACATGGTAGAGTATACACAGTTTCACTCGCGCCCACTTCGGCTTTACACTCTCAGCCAGTGGACAGGAGATCATACTTGTCTAAGGAGTCAATTGATCACACTGCCCCCGAAGGTTCGCCTGTCTCTCACATGGTGGTTAAAGACAGACAACTTGTCTCAGGGCCGCCCGTTTTGGATTCCAACCTGAGTCTTGCTTACCACGGATGCCAGCCTACGGGGCTGGGGAGCGGTTTGCAATTCTCAATCTTTTCAGGGTCGCTGGACGGCTCAGGAGAGTTGCCTTCCGATCGATCTCCTGGAATTGAGAGCAATCCTTCTGGCTCTTCAGAGGTTGGGGTCCCTCATCCGAGGGTGCCCTGTAAAGATCCGGTCTGACAGCACCACGCCTGTGGCCTTTATCAACAGGCAGGGCGGGACATGCAGCAAAGGAGCGATAAAAGAAGTCTCCAAGATATTCAGGTGGGCGGAGAAGCAGATTTCTGCAATCTCTGCAGTCTTCATCCATGGGGTTCTCAATTTTGAGGCAGACTTTTTAAGTCGGCAAGATAGTGTACGCATTCCCCCTGTTTCAACTCCTACTTCGCCTTCTGTGGAAGTTCAGGAAGGAGGGAGGAATGATGATCCTAGTGGCCCCAGATTGGCCCCATCGAGGTTGGTACGCGGATCTATGGAACCTGTAGGTAGCCTCTCCTCTGAGTCTACCTCTGCGTCCAGTCCTAATTTCACAGGGGCCATTCCGACACCCGGACTTGAGTCGCCTGGCTTTGACGGACTGGCTGTTGAGGTGTCCCTCTTTTTTTTTTCCGGTTTTCCGGGCACTTCAATCGTCTCCTTTCGAGCCTCTGGAGGAGGTGGATCTGAAATGGCTATCCTGGAAGGTGGCTTCTTGTTGGCTATTTCCTCAGCACGAAGGGGGTCTGACATGAGTGCATTATCATGGAAACCGTCTTTTCTGGTATTTCACCCGGACAGGGCTGTTCTTTGTACCAAACTGGATTTTCTTCCAAAGGTGGTGTCTGAGTTTCACCTTAACCAGGAAATAGTGGTGCCTTCTTTTCCAGGTTCTTCTGAAGCTTCTCTTGATGTAGTCCGTGCGTTGCAGATTTATCTTCGCAGGACTAAGTCAACTTGTAAGTCGGGTTCACTGTTTGTGCTTTATGGGGCCAATAAGAGGGGCTGGCCCGCTTCCAAACAGTCCTTGGCGAGATGGCTCAGATCAGTGGTTCGCCAAGCGTATCTTTCCGCACTGATTACTCCCCCGGAGGGTATTACTGCACATTCTACCAGGTCTGTGGGTACATCCTGGGCCGCTAATCGAGGCGCCTCGGCTGAACAGCTCTGTAAGGCGGCTACTTGGTCCTCTTCCCAGACCTTTATCAAGTTTTATGCATTTGATACCTTTGCATCGGCTAATGCACAGTTTGGTAGACATGTGTTTTCCACAGTCCAGGAGCGTCCCCCACCCGTGAGGGGACAGCTTTAGGACGTCCCAGCGTGAACTCATGTGCCCCCTAGTGGACGAAAAAGAAAATAGGATTTATGGTCTTACCTTGATAAATCCCTTTCTTTGAGTCCATAGGGGGCACAGGACGCCCTCCCAGACGCACCTGGTAGCGGGGCTTCCTATGTAGGAAAGTTCCATGGCTTTAGGGCCTGTATGCTATGTGGGTGTGCGTTTGCTCTTCCTTCTTCTCTGGCTCTGCTCCTACCTTGGGCTTGCTAACGAAACTGGTGACCCAGGGTCAGGGGGCGGGTTATGAGGGAAAAGGGAGGCAGGGAGCATGCTGGGTACATTTTTGTAACCCTTTGGTGCACGCTCTGCTACCTCACCTCTCATACCCAGCGTGAACTCCTGTGCCCCCTATGGACTCAAAGAAAGGGATTTATCAAGGTAAGACCATAAATCCTATTTTTTCTGCTAACTAACACTACTAGGTAAACTAGATTCATACCCCTACAGTACCATTCCTGCATTGTGCTTTCTCTGCTAACAATCATGTAATCTGGTCTATACTGTAATTTATATCAGTAATTCTCAGACTGTAGTGGGGCAGAAAGTAAACGGGTATGTGTGTGGGGTGTACTGGATTTTCATTATTCACACTTTGCTGAGAACCTTTTGCTTTTGGTTAGGCCTATTCCCAGATCTGCATCTCTACTTAACTAGCATGTGGAGGGCTGTGCAGTGTGTAGCTGTGGAGTGTGGTCGTCGTCCGGTCCAGGGTCCGAAGAAATCCATGGGGGACCTGTGGAAGGAAATCCTACTCACCCAGGTCCTCCATGGAAGATCTGAAGTCTTGATCCGCCGTAGTCCTGGACTTCTTCAAGCTGCCTGATTCCTGGAGCTCCCCACGTCGGACTGAGAGGCGCAGAGATCTTTCATCCTCTGCGCCTCTCATCAGAATGATTCTATTGGCCGCTAAGCAGCCAATCAGGAGCTGAGAAAGTCGGCTCATGATTGGCCGCCTAGCAGCAGCTTGAAGAAGTCCAGGACAACGGCGGATCAAGACTTCAGATCCATGAGGTCCTGAGTGAGTAGGATTTCCTTCCACAGGTCCCCCATGGATTTCTTCGGACCCCGGACTGGACGCCGACACGGACGCCGCCGACATGGACATCGACATGAAGAAGAATGCCGACATGGATCCGGGACCAGGACAAGGCACCGGATCAAGACCCTGGGACCTACCTACGGGATCAAGATAGGTAAGTATCAGTATGTGTGTAATGTATGTATTAAAGTTATTTTTTTAGTGTGTGTTTATTTAACTATTTTTTTAACTGTGGAACTACAAGACCCAGCGGGCCCTTTAATGCCCCGCAGGCTGGGCTTGTGGTTCTCCAAGTCCCAGCTTGCAGAGCAGGCTTGCTGGGACTCATAGTTCCACAGTTAAAAACAATAGTTTATTCTATTTTTTTACACTCAAATCAGCTTGATGCCCACCGCCCAGGGGCATCGTGGACAGCACCAGGCTTCAGCCTGGTCAGGTAAGTCCTGGAGGGGGGGACACCCCTTTATTGGGGGTTCCTCACTCCCCCAGGGCCCCTGGCCAGGCTGACCGGTCAGAGGGCTGAATGCTTTGGCCGGGGGGACTTGTATAAAAAGTCTCCCCCCCAGCTGTGGCATTACCCTGCTGGCTGGTTTGGCCTGGGGCTGGTTCTTGAAATACGGGGGACCCCTAGTCATTTTGTCCCCCATATTTTGGGAACCAGCCCCGGACCTGGAGCCTGGGGCTGGTTGTTAAAAATCAGGGAACCCCTGTTTGTCGGGTTCCCTGATTTTTAATTACCGGCCCCGGCTCTGTCAGCCTGGTGCTGGTAACAGCGGTGGGGGGGATCCCACGCCGTTTTTTTTATTTATTTATCAGACAATTTTTTTTTACACCTTGCAGCCTGCACGGATCTGACTGATCCGTGCAGACTGCCTACACTAATTCGTATTAGCGGCCGTATATACGGCCATTAATACGAATTAACACGACATTGGAGGGTTACAAAGCAGTCGTATTTGACTGCTTTGTAAATCCCCCTCCGGAACATGACTTGGCATACAATGTATGCAGTCGTATTCATTCGTATTAAGAATACGAATGCAACTTTTTGCATTTGTATTCTTAGTAAATTTCCCCCAAAGTGTCTGGTATTTATCACTGGCCAATCAACTCCTGCCTGTCATTTTTCAAACCAAGCCTGTAACTTCACAGTTAGGAGCTGATTGGCCGGTGATAAAAACCAGACCCTTTATCACTTCACCGAGCTTAATAAATCTGCCCCTGAGTTACCTAATTTACAACACCCAATGCCAGCTGAATGCACAGCCTGGACATCCCTCATAGAGCTCCCTGTCTGCATGTCTCAAAAACTTCATGCTCATATCCATTGCTTTCTATAACTAGATATCACTTTTTACATCTACTTTGTAACAATTTCAGTTTGCCCAGTGTCGGAACTTGTGAGTGGTGGGCCCAGGTGCAAATAAACAATTTAGGCCCCACACCAGTGGTTGACAGGGGTACAAGCTGCTGGTCTAGACAGCAATGGGCCCCTTAGTCCTAAGGGGTCCCGGTGCAATGCACCTGCTGCACCAATGGTAGTTCCGCCTCTGAGTTTGCCTTTGCCTTGATCTAAGTCCTGTCTGATCTGCCTTTGCCTTTAGTACGCCAGCTTTTCACACTGTTTATCTGAACAGCACTACTGTACTGAAGCGGTGCCTTACCTATCCACTATGCATGCTTTTAGCCCCTCCCCTGCACCCTGGGTCCAGACACCCTCCTCCCCTGCACCCACAACCCTGCTGACCTGATCTACTGTACATCTCCCTTTCTCCTGTGTTCTCTGGAATGTCAGATCAATGTACAACAAGTTGTCTGCTATCCACAACCTTTTTATCTCCCACTCTTTTAACCTACTCAGGGCCAGCGCCACCACTAGGCATTTGCCTAGGGTGCCAGCCACTGGAGGGCGGTACTGAGCCGCCGAGGAGAGCAGGTACCATAGAAAGCTGCAGCAGCTGTACCAATCCAAGAACTCATCACAGCAGGGAGCAGTTGAGCCAGTGAGCATCCCTCCTACACCCGCCCAGATCCCACCCGTAAATCACCACTTAAACCACTGCCCCCCCGCTGGTCATAAGCGGGAATCAAGCACCCACACCATGGGGCATGCATGCCTGTGGATTATCGGCGGGCGCATGATGCCTGACAAGGTGGTGGAGTTGGCCTCCTCCCCATTCTGTACCTTTCAAGTTGTCCCACCTGAACCATCTCTCACTTTCTCCACTTTTGAGGTCCACTCTATTTGCCTCTTCTACCACATCTACCTCTGTGTGGCAGTCATCTATCCTGCCCAGACATTTCTCAAAAACTTTGCTGCCCAGCTTCCCCATGTCCCCTCTTCTGTTCTCCCCTCTATCATCCTCGGCAACTTTAACAACCTCACTGACTATCCCAGCTTCCACTAATCTACTTACCCCCCTCCTCTTCCTTTCTCAGCAGACCTCCAGTCCCCACTCACCATCTTGGCCACTCCCTTGACCTTCAACTCTCCCTTTCACCTCTCCTCCCCACATTCACCTTCACTAGACACCGTTTTAGGTTTCTGGACCCCACTATCATATCCTCACTCAATTCTCTCCTTTCTTTTTTGTCCACCTTCTTTATCCTCCCTAACCAGACATCCTACTCTATTATGACACCCTCATCTCCACACTGGATTATTTTGACTCCATCCTCATCTCTCCCCCTGTCATTCTAAACCCAAGACCTGGAATTCCACATTGATCTGGTTCTTGCAAAAATGATCAAGCACCACTGGAGGAAATTTTACTTTCTGGCAGGCTTTGTCCGTTTCAAGTTTATTTTCTCTTCTTCGAGATCTGCCCTGTCCCTCACCAAGTAATCTTTTTTCCAATCTCTTCTCAGTCCTCCAGTTCCCACTGCCACTTTGATACTTTCAACACTCTCCTTTGCACCTACTCCTCCCCTCCCATCATCCCTTTCTGCACTGACATTGTCTCCAAAATTGAGGTAATCTGACCCAAAATCTCCTCCCCCTATCTTCTGCAGCTCCACCACTCCCACCATCCATCCCACCTTGTACTTCTTACACCCCACCACAGACAAGAAATAAAACTTCCTCATTATATCATCTCCCTTTCCCTCTCACCTACTCAATTTTCCTTACCTCTCACCTTGCTCACTGCCTCAACCTATCACTCGCTACCAACATCTGTTCATCCACATTCAACATGCTCTAGTCTCATTTATTCCAAAAAACTCAACCTTATACCTTCCTTGTCCAATAGCTACTGCCCAATCTCTCTTATTCCTGGTCAAAGTCACCAATGACCTGCTTTCCACCAAGTTCAGGGGGTCACTTCTCTCTGCTTATCCACCTGGACCTTTTTGCTGCTTTCAACACTGTGGATCATCCTCTCCTCCTCCACACCCTCTAGACTATTTTCTTCTCTAGCACTGTTCCTGCCTTTGTTCAGTTCTTACTTTGCTAACTGCTCCTTTTTAGTGTCTGCCTCTGGCTCTACCTCACCTCACCTTTTCCATCATTACTGTCAGTTTCCCCCAGTATTCTGTCCTAGGCCCCTTTCTCTTCAAACTGTACACCTCTTCCCTGGGTGCAGTCATAAGCTCTTTTGGCTTTCTATACCACCTCTATGCTGATGACACACAAGTATGCCTTTCCTCTTCTAACCTTCTATCCTCTATCACTTCGTGGGTATACAGCTTCCTCTCTGCCATCACTTTCTTGATGTCTATGCACTTTCTTAAGCTCTATATGTACAAATCCAAACTTATTATCTTTCCTTCATCTGAAGTCTCCACACCATCATCTCCCTCATTCCCCAACACCATCCCTTGGGTGTCACTCTTGACTCCTGCAGTAACTCATGTCCAATAACTAACTCAATCATGTCCGTTTCAGCTACACAACATCACTCGCAACAGGAAGTTCCTCTCGCAGAGTGCAACTAAACTATTTCAATATTCTCCTCACTGGACTCTCACACTCACAGCTCACTGTTCTTTATTCTGTTCTGGACTCTGCCGCTAGACATACTTGCCTACCTCTGCCGCTGCTCCACTTCTACCAAGCCCTTTCAGGAAAATTTTAACTGGCTCCTATTCCCCTACAGATTTTTTTCACCCTCAAATACAAGGTCATTTCTAACTCCACTGCTCCCTACATCTACAGCCTCTTTTCCCTACATACTCCCTCTAACCCCATCTGGTTTACCAATGATCATCGCTTCTAGTTTACCCTGGTCACTGCATTCCATAAGCATAGCCAAGATTTTTCGTATCCTGTCCCCATAAAGTGAGCTCCTCACTTTATTAGGCTCTCCCCAACCTTGCCAAGCTGCAAATAGCAACTGAAAACTCACCTGATCATCAAAGCGCACCCTCCAATATAACATAGTAAATTGTAAAGCAATTTAAACTGTAAATACATAAATAAACATAGTATTGAGGTCACTTTTTCTACCTGCTGTCTCATGCCTTAGCCATCCCTGCCATGTTTACTCCCCATCTTCAGGCCCTCTTTGCCTGTACCTCATGTCACCTGTATGTCTTCCTCTTCTTCTAGATTGTAGGCTCTTGGAGCAGGGCTCTCTTTCCTCCTGTTTCCTCACAGCTCTCTTCTCTCGTATTTCAATGACAGCTCTATCCTACTCAGTGACCATCTATATTCACATCTCTTCTTATTCATAATTGTTCATCTCTTCCAAAGGCAGCCCGCCCCTAGTCATATGCATACAACTCCTTTGCTTCCCTACATCTAATATGTATTGTGGGCTGAGTATTGTGATGCTTATTGTTACTGTTACTGTAATGTTAAGTTCTGGGTACCCTGTATTGTTCTGATGTGTGTCATACTGTATGTTTGGCACTACAAACCACTGCAATGTAGTAATAATAATAATAATCACATTGTAGCTCCACCCACAATATCCACAGTGAGGGACACTCAAATCTATGTTTGCTTACCAAAAATATTAGGCTCGGGCCAGCCCTGTGTATATGTACTGTGTGTGTTTCTGTGTGTCTGTGTATACTGTGCAGTATGTCTAAAGTGTGTTTATGGAGGTTAAGGCCCATACACACTGGGCGACTTTGAGCTGAAAGTCGCTCAAAACAGCAGGTTTGAGCGGCTTTCAGCTCAAAGCCGCCCAGTGTGTACGGCCCGGCGATGAGCGCTGCTGCGCGCTCCCGCAACATCGCCAGGAAAGCAGTTCATCTGATGGTTATACCAGCAGATGAGCGGCTTTCAGGGTGGCTTTGCATAGCGCTCCGCTATGCAACGCTGTCCTCCCCCCTCCGACGGCGCCGGGCAGGGAGAAAAACGCTCAGTGTGTATGCACTGAGCGGCTTTCCCCGCAGCAATGACAGCGGTCATTGCTGTCCATACACGCTGGGCATAGTCCCCCAGTGTGTATGGACCTTTAATCTAGTTTGATAGCTCACCTGAGGAGCACAGGGTCGCAATGTTTAAAAACTGCGCATGTGCATAAACATTATTTTATTTAGTTTTATTTTTCGAAATATTGTAATACGGATCTAATCATCAAAGTACATGCAACAAAATCAGTATTGAGATATGAAATCTATATCAATCCCAACAGGCCTAGGTCTGATGAAGGGGCCCAGTGAGGCCCCAGTTACCTAGTAGCTGCAGCTGTTCTCAACTCAGCTGTTGTGTGTTGGGCTGCAGTGTTGCCAGGGAAGTGCTTAAGTGCTATTTTTCTGTGTTATTCTAGAAGAGTAAGGTCACGCCTCCCATGATTTGGCCACGCCCCCTGAAAAGAACCTGGGCCCATTCAGACTGTCCTGCACATATGTTTATATGTCTGTGTATATGTTTGTGTGTAAATGTGCATGTTTATGTGTGAGTGTGTGTGTGTATATAGTTGTGTATACATGTGTGTGTGTGTGTTTGTGAGTGAATCTTTATATAAGTGTGTAGGGGGGGGCGCACCATGACATGAGCTTGCTCCGAGTGTCATGGCTCTACACCAGTGGTTCTCAACCTCGGTCCTCAAGGATCTCCAACAGTGCACGTTTTCCAGGTCTCCACACAGAGGGGATTATTCTGGTTGATTTGCAAGGCTGCAAATTTGCAGGCTTGCAAGTCCACCAAACCCCATCCGGCTAATGCCAGGCAGCCCCCCCCCCCCCCCTCACACCATCGAAAGATGTGGAAGGTGCACACATATAAAAGTGACTTTCAAATCACTTACATATGCGTGCGCGCTGGGATGGAAATGGGCGGACAGCTGACATTCAGTGATGTCAGCTGTCCGCCCCCTGCACCCGCGTCATGGCCTCATTACCATGAGAACGCCCAGCATTCTCATGGGAATGCCCATGAAATGCTGGGCACTCCCATATGGTAATGGAGCTGCCCGGCGCCCCACCCCCCTCTCTGCCCCCCGCTCGCTGAGTAGGGGGCATGCACCCGGTGAACAGAATGTTTGTCATGAGTGCACGCACCCTGCATCTGAACATGCGCAGAAATGCGCAGACGTACAACATCGGACCGAGTGAACAGAATAAGGCCCAGAATCACATTTGAAATATGTGTCAGTGACTAATGAGTGCACCTGTCGGGTGACCTAGGACCGAGGTTGAGAACCACTGCTCTACACTATGCCTGATTTTGTTATGGAAAGCTTTATCCACAAAACCTGTATATTGCAATTTGACCACTCAGATTAGTCCAAGATCTGTATCCCTCTTCATCATTAATTAGTTTCTGCCATGTACACTTACTTAAAGGTTTGTTGGTTGGCGACCTCCCAAAGCGACCCTTGCCGGGTATTATGCTGCTTATAATGGATTATAGACCCACCGTGCACATTTTTCCATTGCAGTGTGACTGGACCTATCTGCCAAGTCTGTTTCATTTTGCTCTGTGTTTTTCCAATTGCAAAGCTCTGCAGATTACTTTGGCATTATATGGATAAAAAAATATATCATCAGAAATAAAAATTGACTGGACTATAAAAATCTAGTTTGCATTTTACCTTCATTTAAAAATTAACTAGATTGGTTTGGCACGGCTTGTCCATCACATAGTGTTATGAATTTATTATCTTAAACAAATTCCTACAAATATTATTCTCACATTTTGACTAATATTTGACTGACAGCTTATACCGACTTATTGGACTAGTTCTAAATATGGAGTATTTTTAAATATTGGTAGCACATATGCTTTATGTCAGCCATGTTGTATAACTGCATCCATTAAAATAAGAAATAGTCAATTACTGAACCGGTTGTTATGTCAACATTCATCATTCTAATGTAGCTTTCACATCACACTTTTAAAACGGTATATTGCCGTTTTTTTGCCTTTTAAAACGTTTAAGGCTGCAGTGTGAAAGTGTCATAGTTGAAATACCATTTAAAGTTAACTGGTATTTCAACACGTTTAAAAAGCAGAGTCCTACCCGTTTTAAAGCCAATTCAGAGCCATTTTTTGTGCTGTCTGAATGGCACTGAAATGGTATTTAGTAAAAAATAAAGGTTAGAGCACTGTGATAGGCTGTCCCTTGTCTTGTGTCCCTTCCCTGAACCAGGAAATAAGCTGTGGGTAGAAACGTGTTCAGAGGTTAAACGGCTTGACTGGTGATGTGAATGTAACTTAAACAGTATTTTTAAATGGTAATCTGCTGCAATATGAACACTAGACCCGTTTAAAATACCATTTAAAATTACAGTTTTTCAAAACGTTTCAAAATGTTTTATGTGATGTGAAAGCTACATAAGTGAGCATACACTTGGGCGGTTTTGTTTTTTTCCGTTCTGTCTAGATCTGGGGTAGCCAACCCTAGTCCTCGAGAACTACCAACAGTGCAGGTTTTGCAGGTCTCCTCACAGAATCACAAGTGAGCTAATTAGCTCCATCTGTGTATCTTTTAAAATGTGTCAGTGATTAATGAGTGCAGCTGTGCAGCAGCTAGGTTGTCTGGAAAATGGGAACTGTTGGTAGCTCTCGAGGGCTAGGGTTGGCTACCACTGGTCTAGATCGCTTAGAAATTAAGCACACATTGCCCCGTGTGTATGCGACATAGCAATGTCCCGCGTGTCGCCATCGCCCACTCAGATCTAGTCACATTTTTGGGGCTAGATCACTTAGCTTAAATCACTAAGCACACGTTCGCCCAGTGTGTATGTGGCTTTACAACGATGAAATGTCTACATGATTACAATGTTAACAAAATAACCTTTGTGACAGGGCCGTCATCAGGGGGGTACTAAGGGGACAACAGTCCTGCCGCTCTGACAAAGAGGAGAGGGCCTGGGTGACTGACCCCCTGGGCAATCCGATATGCGGCACAGAAGTTCACCTCCCTGATTGACATCTGGCGCCGCCTTGCAGAGAGGAACAGCTCAGCTGTCCAATAGTATTAGAAGAAGTATCCTGCGACTTAGTGACTAGCTGAGCGCACAGGCTTCTACACAGTAGAGCGAAGGAGGCAGCCTTCATGGAGCAGGGGCGTTGGAATGGGGCAGAGAGGTGCTGGCAGAGCAGCAATGTCAGGGCCAGCGCTATGAAAGGAAGTAGGGCTGGGAGATGCTATCCCCAGCGCTGCTACCTTCCTGGTGTTACTCACCACTGCTGCCACAGGGCAACATACAGGGAGGGTGCGGAGGGGCTGACAGCCTCCAATACTTAGCAGCAACGGTAGTACCTGATAAGCAATATAGCGCACTCCATGGGGAAAGGGGGGGGGGGGGTGTGGTGGTCTGCTGGGCATCGACAACAGTGACTGGAGATCACGTTGAGATGTGCAGAGAACTCCACTGCTGTTGCTCAGCAGCCCCTTAGAGGACCCTCTGTTGGCTGCTCTGCACTGCAGCCACATGTGTGAGGATAGAGGCTGCCGGCTGCTTGTACTGTAGCAACAGCATAATGCACCCCAGCTACACAGACAGAAGACAAGGTCAGCAAGTTGGAGGAGCCTCCCTGCCCCTGCTCACTGACCCTGCAGGAGGCCAGCACCCTGCACAGGTAATGGCATCTACTATTGTAAATCTTTGTTTTGCTGCTGCTGAGCAGGTCATACTGTACACTGTACCCTATATGCTGCAGTGCTGATTTAATTAATGGTATACAGGTTAAGACCTGCTCCTTAAACTGTGAATCGGTGCTGCAGCTTACAAGAGTGCAGAGTAGGACCCTATACAGCGACTGAGGGCCCCATTTATCATGGGATGTGGTCAGCATTCAATGCTTGCATTCAGTATAACAATGCCAACATCCCAACTGCCATCAGAAGACTGGCGCCACAACCTTGAAACTGTTAAGGAAGCCAATGCTGGAATCCCAACAGCCGGCATCCCAATTGGTAAGAAGCGGGCAGCCGGGGAAGGAAGTTAGATTTAGACACTAGTGGGACACTAAAGGCCCCCATACACTAATCTGAAGTACTGTATCACATGCAGCCTTGCATGCAATACCTCTGCAACTGCCGCCCGCTGATAATCCGGTTCTGGCAACAGCAACGATTGGAAGCTGTGTTCAACGGAGAGGGGACAGGCCTGCGGGGGTCGAGAGACAGGGGGGCTACCTATTTTGTCAGTCCCGGGCCCCACAATTTCTGATGGTAGCCCTGCTTGGTGATATAGTGGTGAATTACCCAGTAGGGTACTGCAGCAGTGTCTTTGGGGTCCTGCAGTGATGTGAAGATCACTTCTGGGGTATCCTGCGTGGTTGCACTGGTGTGTTTTGCTAAACCTAATCCAGTGGTGTAACTACCTAATATGCACCCACCCGCTGCAAATTTTTCGCCCCCCCCCTTGCCCTCCCCTCCCCTTGGCCCTTCCCCCCCCCCATGCCCGTACCTGCCCTGTCGAATATAATTTTCATTATAGCAGCAGGAGCCGCCGCCGAGAGACGGAGAGACGGGATTATGACGGCAGGCAAGACAGCAGCGGGTAACTATAGCCCCACAGACCGGTGGCGACCACATGTTCTCTGCGCCTCCCCGCCACGGCGGGGGCTGCGGAGCTATAGCTACTCCACTGACCTAATCCCTAACCCTCCAGGCCCGATTCAGATTTGATCGCATGGGCACAAATTTGCAAGGATAGTGTGCAGTTAAGATGCCGCCTCTTTAGAGTGAAATCCCGCCTTGCGAATGCACTGTGCGAATGGATGTGTATGACTACACTTCCATTCGCATCCGAGTGAATATGAATAAAGCCCATTGTAGCAGGTTCATAGCCCTGGACTTATTAGGCGGCTGCAATGAAAACAGGCATATCCGGCCTGTTGCTGACATCACGCACCCTCCTCTAAAATGCTTGGGAACCCCTGCTTTTTCCTTGACACTCCCAGCGGTTTTTCCTGCACTCCCACTTAATGGCCGTTTTCACCCCCAGACGCCAACTTCCTCTCAAACACCTTGCGAACGGCGTGCATATAGAAATAGTAGCTTAACAGAGATCTTTAATGGGTACTTGTTTCCTAGCACGGCGCCCACAACGTTAATTGCGTAGAGGGCTATTCTGCGTTAAAAAATCGCATCGCATCTCATGCCATTTTAGTGGCATGCGATGCGATGAGATGCAATGCGATTTTGTAAATTAATTTATTCACTGCTTTTATGTCCCCAGGCCATCGCATCGCACCACCTGCAAATCACATGCGATCGCATAAGATGCAATGCGATGCGATGCAATGCGATTTGTCCGTTAATTTATTCCCTGATCTTATGTTCCTAGGGCCATCTCATCGAATGGCATCGCACCTCCCACAAAATCGAATGCGATCGCATGCGATTTTCTGGGGTGCTATGCCATGACATTAGGTATACAATAATATGATTGTATGTGCCAAAAATAGGTTTTACGCAGCCCCCCACTATCCACGCCACCCCGAAGTTTGGCGAGCGGTGGTAAAACGCATCCTCCGACTTTTTCATTACCCCACTATCCACGTCGGCGTGGAGTTGATTATATATAGTGTGGCGAGCGCGAAGCGTGGTGAGCACAGCGAGCCCCGCGAGGGGACGCAGAATACATGTAAAGTGATTTCGGGCGCGCTGCGCTCACCACACTATATAGTATCAACTCCACGCCGACATGGATAGTGGGGTAACGAAAAAGTCGGAGGACGCGTTCCGCCGCCCCTCGCAGGGCTCGCTTTGGGGTGGCTTGGTTAGTGGGCGGGGTGCGTTAAACCTATTTTTGGCACATACAATCATATTATTGTATACCTAATGTCATGGCATCGCACACCCTATAAAATCGTATGCGATCACATGTGATTTTGCGTGACATGTGATGCAATGCGATATAGTGGGGTACAATGGCCATATTAAAAGATATGTAAAAAAGTAAATTAAAAAAATCGCATCGCATGCCACACATGCGATTCGATTTCCCTATGGTGCCGTAAGTATGAAATCTGGGTGCCGTGCTAGGAAACAAGTACCCTTTAATGGATTTCCAATAGTTTATTTTTCAACTTATTTTAATTTATTATGTTTTGTACAATTGTACTGCATAGTATACTGTATGTTTGAAAACAGTATATTTCGTACCTGAAGATGTGACCACTAGAGGGAGCATCTACACCTGTGATATTTCACAAAACCATTAGTATTAGCATCTATGTTCAATGAGCGTTGTGAAAATACTGAATACAGGACATGCGCCACCTGCTGGCAATTTCTTCAATTGCTTCAGTAAATAATATACAGTGCAGAGTTTTGTGTTTATTTAAATAATTAGTACAGAATTTGTTAACTAAAGTGTATTATTGAACTAATTCCATGTCATCGATGTTATATTAATAGACATGTAGTTATATACTTGGTAAGTAAATATACATTTTGTATATACAAGTTTTATATATAAACTACTGGGGTTTATAGTTTCTGTGGCATCAGCTCACAGTCACTAATTAGAGGTGCAGCTGTGCTCACTAAAATGATTAATCAAATAGCAATTTTAACATATATAGCAATCTATTAAAAATACATTTCATAAAACATAATTTTAAGTGCACTTCATGATATATCTATACATTAGACAGACAAGACTAACAACATGTAACATACATCACACATAGGGCCTTATTCTAGTTCACTCTTAGAGGCAAATTCCTTCTCAAGTGTACAAAAGCATGTGCACTGCTGGTGGGGCAGATATACCATGTGCAGAGAGAACTAGATTTGGGTGGGGTTTTTCTTCAAAGGGAGATCTATATTGCAGTGTAAAAATAAAGCAGTCAGTATTTTCCCTGCACAGAAACAAAATAACTCACCCAAATCTAATTCTATCTGCACCTGTTACATCTTCCCCCCTGCAGTGTACATGGTTTTGTCCATCTGAGAAGGACTTTGCCTCTAAGAGTGAACTAGAATAAGGCCCACAATGTCTCTGGCATAAATGGCTGTATGTAGGAGGCTAGAGATGGCTAAAATTTGGGCATACACTTGCAGAATGTGAGACAGAAATCCTTATAAATACCAGTCCCGCACAATGTGTTTCCTCCAATGGCTATGTGTAGAATCCTGGTGTACTTTGAATAGAGTGTCCAGGTGTGCAGCTCCCCTTCTACCATAGTTGCTCTCCGCACTACAGTTCAAATATGCGTTTCTCCACCTATATAGACCACATCAGCAGCTTCCTCAGTGATCTAATTAGATCAACTGATTAAAAGCACATTTTCTCCTGAAAACACACATGTTCAATGACCCTGATGTAGTCGCAGCACCCCTTACATTGCAATAGGGCAAAAGAGAGAGAGGGGGGGGGGGGGGGGGGGATACATGCTGCCGCTGTGCCTGCTGTACTAGTACTAAACAGTGTGCTGATATAACGTATACAAAAAAGACTTCACACTTTATACTCATCCCAGCTAGGATCCTGGCAGTGAATTCCATTCCAGCGAGTATGGTTCACGGTTGAAAAATCAGGGAATCTGTCAGACTTGGCACCTTGACACTGGCAGTAGCTGAAATGACTCATTCGGTGTGTCAGCAGCGAGGAGGTGAGTGGTGGCAGCAGTGGTGGATCGAATAGCATAATGTAGATTTTTAGGGTTTTCTATACCTCAGGTTTTCTATTAAAAAATCTCCCTGTGCAGTGGAAACTGAAACTGTATTCCTGGACAGTCTCATTAGGATTGACTTTGCATGCCAGCACTTAAGCTTGTTCCAGAAACAAAGTCACCTGATCCATGTACAGAACAGTATGATAGCAGGAAATGTGGAGGGGACAGGGGCGTAACTCCTAGAGCCAACGGAGGCGATGCTTCCAGGCTCCAAGCCCTGAAGGGGCAGCTGCATCATACCTGCCGACTTTTTGAAACTCCTCTCCGGGAGAAGCCCAGAGAGGAGTGAAAGGGGGCTGGAAAAGTCTTCGTTTTGGGGTGGGGCGTGGCTGTTGTCACCAAGCCCCGCCCCCATGACAGGTCGCAGCATCAATTTGCGCGAAATTAATATTTTAAGAAACTGGGGAGAGGGGGAGCAGTTGCTACGGTGAAAATGCGGGACCCTTCCAGCCATTCCGGGAGGGTAGGCAAGTATGAGCTGCATATATAGCAGAACCATTGTGGCTTGCCGTGGGACACAAATATGACTGCTGCTCATCCAATAGAGCTCTGCCACACACTAGCTGCTCCTGCACAGTTCATTGACTGTATCCCAGTCAATGATGTGATACAGTGGTGGTGTTTACCTATGGGCTGCAAGACTGCAGCCCTCCCAGGTAAAATCCACCACTGTGTCCTGAACAAGTGATGGCAGATTCAGTCCGTGAGCCTGCACTGGCTTCACTGTGACTGGCAATCACTTTCTTTGGGAAGTCTGACATGCCAGTCACCCAAGGCAGTCCCATTGGAGGTGATACCTCCCTCTGAGATGCCTTTATGGGCTGCTTCGGCAGCTCCCATCTGGTATTGCATAGCCAGTGATGCAGCAAGCAATGGTGCACTTGTCGCTGCTGCTGCGGGAGATGGAGCCCACCGGCAATCACTGATACAGTGGGATGCAGGAAACTTCGTGGTTTAATGAGGCTGGATGACATACAGCGAATGAAGAATGGTGAGGTGCAAGGGAGCAGCTGGGCAGAGTGTTGACAGTAACCAGGAACAGAGGCGCGGTCTTCACCCCCGCAAGGAGCTTTGGTCTTCACTGCACCCAATGAGTAGGTTGCGGCTCCCTGCCCTGGTCCTCTACACACAGTTGACTGGGGATTAAGGTACAGGACACTCTACGGAATGAGTACTGTATGTCTTCAGATACTGTATATCACTTGATGATGCAAATGTAGCTGAAGTACTGGTAACAGTGGTAGTCGGTCTGGGAACCGAAGGGGTATCTGGCATGGGAGCCAATGGGTAATGCAGCCTGGGAGCCATTAGGTGACGCGGCCTGAAAGCCATTAGGTGATGCAGCCTGGGAGCCGATAGGTGATGTGGCCTTGGAGTCATTAGGGGCGTGGTCTGGGAGCCATTATTTGATGTGGCCTGAGAGCCGATAGGTGATACGTCCTGGGAGCCGATAGGTGATGCGGCATGAGAGCCGATAGGTGATGCGGCCTGGGAGCCGATAGGTGAACTCTGCTAGGAATATCCTGAAACAAGCACAGACATCTTCAGGAGGAGGCTTGTGATTTTAAAGCCTAGAAGGGCATCTGGCAGATGGGGAGTTAACCAGGAAACTGCAAGCAGCAGCAACAGCAGTAGCTCACAGGTGCACAAGTACTCTGGAGTAATGAAGCAGGGATTAGCCTGGAGCCTTAGAACGCTGACTCTGTAGACAACTCGGGGAACAGACAAGTTATTCAAGGCAACTTAGGATGCTGGGAGTCTGGCTTATATCCCCCATGCCTGCATGTGATTGGCTGCAAGCCACAGCATCAATTAACCCAGGAAGTACCTGTGTACACCTTGACTATGTGATCAAGTGCACAGGTCAGTGGATCAATGTTTGCAGACAGGATAATGGACAAACAAAAAGGAGATTCAACCTGGGTTGAAAAAATTGAGCGCTGGTACCAAAGCTGTTTTCCTAAAGCGGCTGCTTATGTAAGGGGAAGGTCAAACCCTTAGAGGATGCAAAGAAAAAAGTGTGGTTTAAGCAGCGCTAACAGTGAAAGACACTACAAATGTATAATATAACAATTTATTACACAATTAAAAATATATTATATCAATAAAATCATGACAACTTGAGTCAATGGGGCAAAAGATTGGCAAGTGTTGGTTGGACCAATTGGTGTGGGGGGGGGATCAAAGTATATGACCTGCACTGATCCGTAGGAGTGAGTCCCGATGGATTACAGTCCAATTGAAAGATTGTTCCGGGTGTCGCTGGAGGGATCGGTCCTGAAAGATGTTGATGATAGGACCAATCTTAAACCTCAACCAGAATGCGATGAATTAACCCGATGGTGGTGGTCTGTAGCTTCCAAGCCGGGTATGGTGGGTAAACCAAGGTGATCAGATGATTGAGCAGGAAAGTTCCAAAGTACCACTCAGAGGTCCAAACCAGGGGGGGGGGGGGGGGGGGGGGCACCAAGGCGTTTCACTGGGACTAAATGCCAGCTTTATCAAGGTGGATAATGGACAAAACCTGACAGCTGATCTCAGGTATCATGGCAGCACCCATGCAGTGGGGGACCGGTGTGGGATCAAGGTGAGATGCCGACTAGGCCCTGGGGAACTAGGGGGAACATCCAGCCATGAACTGTGGCCAAAGATGAAGCTGCCCGCAGGTCTGCGCTGCAAGATGCACCAGCCCACATGTAACAGACGCTGCTGCAGATGTGGATGTACACCGCGATTCCTGACACGGGTTGACTGGGGTGAACTTAAGCAGAAAAATAGAGGCAACCAAAAGCCTTTTTGTTCCCTATATTACATGTCATTTAACTATGGTTGCCATGGCAATTACTTGTCACTTAGAAATTAGTAAACTGTTAACAGCAGTTCAAGAACACAGGTAAGAAGAATAAATCACTATAGTGTATCTTTTATCTACAGGAAAGCTATTTATGTTAACAAATACATTTCTAATCGGTTTGCAGGGCTGAGTACAGATACTGTAACTCATTATCCTGTCTATTCTTGAGAAATGATTCTTCCAATTTACTCTTATATGCTTTAACAAATGGAAGTTATTAAATTGTTGGTGTTATTTTTCTATTTCTTCATATCCTGATACAGTTTATTATGGAAATTTTGATTCCGCAATTGTATTGTTTGTGGGACTGGTGATGGAAAGCAGAAACCTAGAGGCACACAAGTGTCCATGGGCCAGATGTACTAAGCCGGTAACCCGGATGGACTGTCTATAGATCTTAACCTCATTTTGAACCACTTAAACAAATTGGAGCAACGGGTGCATTCTAGGCCACGTTACATACTGTACTTAAGGTGGAATGGCAAAACATACTGGGGAAGATGTATTAAAGGCCCCCATACACTAGGGCGACTTGTCCTGAGGACAAGTCGCCCCTAACTTCCCCCTGAGCTTGCCCGGCAGCTCCCCGGGGGAGCTTGATAAGATTGGCACTTGATGTGCCATTTTTTACATGTGATAAATCGTCTCAATTTATCACATGTAAACCCGGGGAGCAGGGGGGGGCACCAAGGCGTTTCACTGGGACTAAATGCCAGCTTTATCAAGGTGGATAATGGACAAAACCTGACAGCTGATCTCAGGTATCATGGCAGCACCCATGCAGTGGGGGACCGGTGTGGGATCAAGGTGAGATGCCGACTAGGCCCTGGGGAACTAGGGGGAACATCCAGCCATGAACTGTGGCCAAAGATGAAGCTGCCCGCAGGTCTGCGCTGCAAGATGCACCAGCCCACATGTAACAGACGCTGCTGCAGATGTGGATGTACACCGCGATTCCTGACACGGGTTGACTGGGGTGAACTTAAGCAGAAAAATAGAGGCAACCAAAAGCCTTTTTGTTCCCTATATTACATGTCATTTAACTATGGTTGCCATGGCAATTACTTGTCACTTAGAAATTAGTAAACTGTTAACAGCAGTTCAAGAACACAGGTAAGAAGAATAAATCACTATAGTGTATCTTTTATCTACAGGAAAGCTATTTATGTTAACAAATACATTTCTAATCGGTTTGCAGGGCTGAGTACAGATAACTCATTATCCTGTCTATTCTTGAGAAATGATTCTTCCAATTTACTCTTATATGCTTTAACAAATGGAAGTTATTAAATTGTTGGTGTTATTTTTCTATTTCTTCATATCCTGATACAGTTTATTATGGAAATTTTGATTCCGCAATTGTATTGTTTGTGGGACTGGTGATGGAAAGCAGAAACCTAGAGGCACACAAGTGTCCATGGGCCAGATGTACTAAGCCGGTAACCCGGATGGACTGTCTATAGATCTTAACCTCATTTTGAACCACTTAAACAAATTGGAGCAACGGGTGCATTCTAGGCCACGTTACATACTGTACTTAAGGTGGAATGGCAAAACATACTGGGGAAGATGTATTAAAGGCCCCCATACACTAGGGCGACTTGTCCTGAGGACAAGTCGCCCCTAACTTCCCCCTGAGCTTGCCCGGCAGCTCCCCGGGGGAGCTTGATAAGATTGGCACTTGATGTGCCATTTTTTACATGTGATAAATCGTCTCAATTTATCACATGTAAACCCGGGGAGCAGGGGGGGGGCACCAAGGCGTTTCACTGGGACTAAATGCCAGCTTTATCAAGGTGGATAATGGACAAAACCTGACAGCTGATCTCAGGTATCATGGCAGCACCCATGCAGTGGGGGACCGGTGTGGGATCAAGGTGAGATGCCGACTAGGCCCTGGGGAACTAGGGGGAACATCCAGCCATGAACTGTGGCCAAAGATGAAGCTGCCCGCAGGTCTGCGCTGCAAGATGCACCAGCCCACATGTAACAGACGCTGCTGCAGATGTGGATGTACACCGCGATTCCTGACACGGGTTGACTGGGGTGAACTTAAGCAGAAAAATAGAGGCAACCAAAAGCCTTTTTGTTCCCTATATTACATGTCATTTAACTATGGTTGCCATGGCAATTACTTGTCACTTAGAAATTAGTAAACTGTTAACAGCAGTTCAAGAACACAGGTAAGAAGAATAAATCACTATAGTGTATCTTTTATCTACAGGAAAGCTATTTATGTTAACAAATACATTTCTAATCGGTTTGCAGGGCTGAGTACAGATAACTCATTATCCTGTCTATTCTTGAGAAATGATTCTTCCAATTTACTCTTATATGCTTTAACAAATGGAAGTTATTAAATTGTTGGTGTTATTTTTCTATTTCTTCATATCCTGATACAGTTTATTATGGAAATTTTGATTCCGCAATTGTATTGTTTGTGGGACTGGTGATGGAAAGCAGAAACCTAGAGGCACACAAGTGTCCATGGGCCAGATGTACTAAGCCGGTAACCCGGATGGACTGTCTATAGATCTTAACCTCATTTTGAACCACTTAAACAAATTGGAGCAACGGGTGCATTCTAGGCCACGTTACATACTGTACTTAAGGTGGAATGGCAAAACATACTGGGGAAGATGTATTAAAGGCCCCCATACACTAGGGCGACTTGTCCTGAGGACAAGTCGCCCCTAACTTCCCCCTGAGCTTGCCCGGCAGCTCCCCGGGGGAGCTTGATAAGATTGGCACTTGATGTGCCATTTTTTACATGTGATAAATCGTCTCAATTTATCACATGTAAACCCGGGGAGCAGGGGGGGGCACCAAGGCGTTTCACTGGGACTAAATGCCAGCTTTATCAAGGTGGATAATGGACAAAACCTGACAGCTGATCTCAGGTATCATGGCAGCACCCATGCAGTGGGGGACCGGTGTGGGATCAAGGTGAGATGCCGACTAGGCCCTGGGGAACTAGGGGGAACATCCAGCCATGAACTGTGGCCAAAGATGAAGCTGCCCGCAGGTCTGCGCTGCAAGATGCACCAGCCCACATGTAACAGACGCTGCTGCAGATGTGGATGTACACCGCGATTCCTGACACGGGTTGACTGGGGTGAACTTAAGCAGAAAAATAGAGGCAACCAAAAGCCTTTTTGTTCCCTATATTACATGTCATTTAACTATGGTTGCCATGGCAATTACTTGTCACTTAGAAATTAGTAAACTGTTAACAGCAGTTCAAGAACACAGGTAAGAAGAATAAATCACTATAGTGTATCTTTTATCTACAGGAAAGCTATTTATGTTAACAAATACATTTCTAATCGGTTTGCAGGGCTGAGTACAGATAACTCATTATCCTGTCTATTCTTGAGAAATGATTCTTCCAATTTACTCTTATATGCTTTAACAAATGGAAGTTATTAAATTGTTGGTGTTATTTTTCTATTTCTTCATATCCTGATACAGTTTATTATGGAAATTTTGATTCCGCAATTGTATTGTTTGTGGGACTGGTGATGGAAAGCAGAAACCTAGAGGCACACAAGTGTCCATGGGCCAGATGTACTAAGCCGGTAACCCGGATGGACTGTCTATAGATCTTAACCTCATTTTGAACCACTTAAACAAATTGGAGCAACGGGTGCATTCTAGGCCACGTTACATACTGTACTTAAGGTGGAATGGCAAAACATACTGGGGAAGATGTATTAAAGGCCCCCATACACTAGGGCGACTTGTCCTGAGGACAAGTCGCCCCTAACTTCCCCCTGAGCTTGCCCGGCAGCTCCCCGGGGGAGCTTGATAAGATTGGCACTTGATGTGCCATTTTTTACATGTGATAAATCGTCTCAATTTATCACATGTAAACCCGGGGAGCAGGGGGGGGCACCAAGGCGTTTCACTGGGACTAAATGCCAGCTTTATCAAGGTGGATAATGGACAAAACCTGACAGCTGATCTCAGGTATCATGGCAGCACCCATGCAGTGGGGGACCGGTGTGGGATCAAGGTGAGATGCCGACTAGGCCCTGGGGAACTAGGGGGAACATCCAGCCATGAACTGTGGCCAAAGATGAAGCTGCCCGCAGGTCTGCGCTGCAAGATGCACCAGCCCACATGTAACAGACGCTGCTGCAGATGTGGATGTACACCGCGATTCCTGACACGGGTTGACTGGGGTGAACTTAAGCAGAAAAATAGAGGCAACCAAAAGCCTTTTTGTTCCCTATATTACATGTCATTTAACTATGGTTGCCATGGCAATTACTTGTCACTTAGAAATTAGTAAACTGTTAACAGCAGTTCAAGAACACAGGTAAGAAGAATAAATCACTATAGTGTATCTTTTATCTACAGGAAAGCTATTTATGTTAACAAATACATTTCTAATCGGTTTGCAGGGCTGAGTACAGATAACTCATTATCCTGTCTATTCTTGAGAAATGATTCTTCCAATTTACTCTTATATGCTTTAACAAATGGAAGTTATTAAATTGTTGGTGTTATTTTTCTATTTCTTCATATCCTGATACAGTTTATTATGGAAATTTTGATTCCGCAATTGTATTGTTTGTGGGACTGGTGATGGAAAGCAGAAACCTAGAGGCACACAAGTGTCCATGGGCCAGATGTACTAAGCCGGTAACCCGGATGGACTGTCTATAGATCTTAACCTCATTTTGAACCACTTAAACAAATTGGAGCAACGGGTGCATTCTAGGCCACGTTACATACTGTACTTAAGGTGGAATGGCAAAACATACTGGGGAAGATGTATTAAAGGCCCCCATACACTAGGGCGACTTGTCCTGAGGACAAGTCGCCCCTAACTTCCCCCTGAGCTTGCCCGGCAGCTCCCCGGGGGAGCTTGATAAGATTGGCACTTGATGTGCCATTTTTTACATGTGATAAATCGTCTCAATTTATCACATGTAAACCCGGGGAGCAGGGGGGGGCTGCAGAATAGGGCTGCTGGTGGGGGGCACTGCTAAGGCAGCGTGCAGGGGACGCTGCGGGGGACAGTGACAGAGCCGGGCAGGGGGAGGCGGGAACTGTCAGTGCTGGGAAAAAAAGCCCATACAATGAATGGGCAGCCTGTGATTGGCTGAGCGCTGACAGCTTTTCCTGCCCGGCTCTTGTACTGCCAACTCTGTGTCCCCAGCAGCGCCCCCCTGTCTTACTAGCAACGCCCCCCCCCGCATTGACGGCTCCCTGCGGAGGTAGTGCAGGCGGGGACCGCAGGCGTCGCAGAGCAGAGACTGTCGGCGCGGCGGGAGAATAGAAAGAAATCTTATTCAAAAGACTGGGCGGCTGCTGAGCTCAGCCAATCAGCGGCCGTCCGGTCTTTTGAATAGGATTTCTTCCTATTCTCCCGCCGCGCCGACGGTCTCTGCTCTGCGACGCCTGCGGTCCCCGCCTGCACTACCTCCGCCGGGAGCCGTCAATGCGGGGGGGGGCGCTGCTCGGATCTGATCATCGTGGGTGCTAAAAAGCACCCATGATGGCTCAGATTCTGTTATACCTTATGTTTTGCAGGTCCGACGCCGTGATCCGATCCGATGCGCGCGGGACCGCGCATCAGATCAGATCAGATGTCAAACACATGCGATTTTGGTCCGATTTCACCCAATTTATCGGCCCAAAGGGCCGAAATCGGATGAAATCGGACGAAAATCGCATAGTGTATGGGGGCCTTAAGCCTTAACAAGAGATAAATGCAAGGGTGATAAGGAGAGAGAAATGTCCAGCCAATCAGCTCCTTACTGACTTTTTTCAAACACAGCCTGTAACATGGCAGTCAGCAGGTAATTGGCTGGACATTTATCTCTCCTTATCACCCTTGGATTTATCGGTACTCTTTACCTAGAAGGGCGCCCATCGCGGCCATCGCATGTACCAAAAAAATCGCATGCGATGCGACCGACACGATGACCGCGATTTCCCATAGGGAACAATGTTAAATGTCCCAATTGACACGATTTTCCATAGGGAACAATGTTAAAAGGCCCACAGAGGCCAAATAGGCACCCTGAAGTGTGAAATGGCCCCCCAATTGTTAACGCCACCCCACGATCAACGTCAACCCGAAGCGTGGCGAGCGCAGCGAGCCCGCGAGGGGCGGCGGTACGCGTCCTCCGACCTTTTCATACCCCCACTATCCACGTCGGCGTGGAGTTGAGAATAGAAAGTGTGGCGAGTGTAGCGAGCCACCGAGCCCGAAGCGTGGCGAGGGGACGCGGACACCTGTGAAGCCCGCGAGGGGACGAGTATACCTGTGAAGGTGTCCGCGTCCCCTCGCGGGGCTCGCTGCGCTCACCGTGCTTCGGGCTCGGTGGCTCGCTGCGCTCGCCACACTTTCTATTCTCAACTCCACGCCGACGTGGATAGTGGGGGTATCAAAAGGTCGTAGGACGCGTACCACCGCCCCTCGCGGGCTCGCTGCGCTCGCCGCGCTTCCGGTTCACGTTGATCGTGGGGTGGCGTTAACAATTGGGGGGCCCATTTCACACTTGAGGGTGCCTATTTGGCCTCTGTGGGCCATTTAACATTGTTCCCTATGGAAAATCGGGTCAATTGGGACATTTAACATTGTTCCCTATGGGAAATCGCGGTCATCGCGTCGGTCGCATCGCATGCGATTTTTTGGTCACATGCGATGCGACCGACGCAATTTTTTTTCCTTACGATGCCCACGATCAAAATCGTGGGCGCCCTTCTAGGTAAAGAGTACCGATTTGTCTCTTGTTAAAGCTTAATACATCTGCCCCACTGCCTGCTGTTGTCCAAAAATGTGTGTATAAATTGCCAAGAAGGGTGTAGTCCAGGGGTTCCCAAACCTTTTTGAATCACAGCAAAAAAATTTATGGCACCCCTAGGCCAAACTTTTCTTATTGAGCAAAATTTTAAATGAGGTGAATTGTTTTTATATGTGATCTTAAGGGTCAGATAAGAGGTGAGGGACAGGATTCCCTTCTGTTTATCCATATATGTTATGATTGGAAGCCACCAACTCTGGTTTTCTCTATTACATTGACCATAAATAATTTGAATTGGTCCTAGACCACCAATCCTTGGCACCTCTGAAAGTATCCCAAGGCATCCCAAAGTGGCCAGTGATAACGGAGCATCCAGTCAGAACCTAACTGTCATTTTTCAAACTTTTTTTTCAAAAAAAGTGTAGATAAAGTGAAAGGCGATAACGCACCAGCCAATCAACTCCTAAGTGTCATGTTTCAAACACAGCTGATTGGTTGGTGCATTATCTCTTTCCACTTTATGTCTTCACAAGGCGTAATACATCTGCCCCCATGCCTGCAACTTGACAGTGAGGAGATGATTGGCTGGAACATTATCACCTTCCACTTTATCATTCACCAGGCTTAATACATCTGTCCCCATGCATGTATGCAGAACAGGGCTTGATTTGGAAAAAAAACTGTGGCTGTAGCACTATGTATACATATTCAGAGACTGTGGGGAAAATGTACAGTAAGAAATGGTTATAGGAGAAGAGAAGCAAGCCAGTGGAGATGTTACCCATGTCATCCAATCAGCACTGAAGTAGCATTTATAATTTGCATACTATAAAATTATACAGAGCAGCTGAGATTCCACTGACTCACTTCTACTCCCTTATCACTGCTTCATACATTGGCCCATCACTTGCACACAGGTAGAGTTAGAGCATGTGGGATCCAGTGTTGGACTGGGGCATGCAGGGCCCAATGGAGAAATGTAGCAGTAGGGGCCTACGTTCAAGGGTGTGGACAGTCTCTAGAGGGGGTGTAGCTAACCTTTACAGAGTGCATGGTCTGGGCCCTTGATAAATATATATAGTAAATACTGCTCTGCATGCATTATAATGAACCAGATTAATAACAGCACTGCACTGTAGGGAATACACCACAGTCAGTTGCAGTATAATGTAACATATTTATAATGTATAATTTATATGCAAGGTCTGGAACCTGATCCTTAGAGGAAGAGGTGGTTCCCCAGGCAGTGGGGCTCACTGAGGGTTTCCACTTTACCCCTGTGGAGCAGTGCAACCCTGGTAAGATCAGAGGGAAAATGGAGGCACTTTGGGCCATATTTATTAAGCTTCAAAAAATGATAAAGTGGAGAGTGGAAAACCACCATGCAATTGGCCCCTAACTGTCATTTCACAATCACAGCATTGAGCAGGGGGGGAACATAGTCAATGATGGGAATTGTTGCACCACACTCCCCCTGCCTTCCACCTAGAGCTTTATGTCCGGAATAAGCCTTAAATGTTGGAATCGTTTTTTATAAGTCTTTCAGAAAAGTGTACCAATAATGGTATTGTATCTCTAGTCTGTATGAATAGGTGATTCATATTACCAAATATTGTACCTTATTGGCAGCTTGTGCGCATGGTATTCTATTTACAATATCTTTTTGTTTCAGAACAGTGTGACAATCCACTTTTATTTCAAAAGGCAAGAGACCATGGTGGGATGGCAGTGGCCTGGCCTGCTAAGCTTAGCACAGTAGCAGCAAACCACAAACCATACTGTATATTGTACCAGAGACAAAACTACTGCTGGTACAGAATGTGCAGTGCACCAGAGCCCCCGAGAACTAAGGTCACACTGTTCCTGTCACCCACTGTTTTTCCCTGTCAAACTCGGCCTCAACCCTACCTCTCATTGTCACCCTCTGCCTCTCTCTGTCACCCACTGCCATGTTTCATATTGTTACCCTGTCACCCACTGCCGTGGTACATCAGCTTTTACTATGTGGTTTGGCATAAACTGCATGATGTTTACAAGTTTCCAAACAACCTTTTAAAAAAAAATATATATATTTTTAACCAATATAGAGGTCAAAACAGCTCTTAGAAGCAGAATTTGAGGACATTGTATACACAGCGTATGTGTGGTAGGAAGATTTTATCGGTTTGCTGATAAATCTTAGAATTGAATGCTGCTGCTACCGTGGGAAGCTACTGTATGGTGATAATTGGCTAAATAAAAACCTTGAGGCAGCTAGATTGATTGAAGGTAAACAGGAGGTTGAATTTCCATCTAGTTGTGCTCTATTAATCTAACCTAACCATCTAATTATTATTTCTTAAATCATGAACTGACCTTTAAAAAAGTTGTTGTTGTCATGACAACCATTACTTTGATGACTCATTCCGGCAATGTCTAGCAGTTTTTACAGACGTGTCTCATTTTTGAACCTATACTCTTCATAAGTACATGAAGCGGTAGCTGCTGTTATACCATGTGACTCAGACGTATTATGCAGCATAAGAATACCATGTATTATAGACTGAATTGTATGATGTAGTTGCTAAACACCTGCTGTACTAAATCCAGCAGGAAATGATCAGGGGAGAAAACATGAGGAGCGACAACAGTACTGTAAGAGCACTGCTTATGCTGCACATATTTAATGTATTTGAGGAAATGTACAACAAATAAAGTTACGGCTCTGAGTTTAAACAAAATAAATTATTGTTATCCTATATAATAAAATCCTAACGTTGCGCCTCATCTCGATGGTGCGCTTGCTACCACTAAGAGGGTGCTTAAACTGCTCTACTGTATTTGCCTTTACCACCTCTGATGCGAGACTATTCCAACAAGGCAGGGGTTCTCAAACTATTTGCCCTGGGACCACGTCAGACAATAAGTATTATTACAGGACCCCAGCAAGTTACCACAGAATGGCCGCCACATGTGTGGACAGTGAAGTGAAGTGACCACTATTGTAACAGGGAGGCAGTGGGTAATGAGGGGATGGAAAAGGGGGTAGGGTGATAGAAGAGGGAAGCAGAGGGTGTTTACTTAATGAGTTATCCCCTGTCCCCCCTCAACAAACACATTAGTCTGATGGCCAGAAACATGGAGTCGTGACCCCATGTTGAGGTGGTCGGGACCCACTTTGGGGTCAGGACCCACAGTTTGAGAACCGCTGCACTAAGGTGATCATTTTCCATATTCAGAGCTCAGGCAGGTAGCTAAGCACTAAATATGATATTTTTATGTTGCTAGCTCTACAGGTTTATACATGTTTGTATACAAAAACATAGAATAAATATAGATTTTTTTGTATGTTTTTTTAATGAAAAGTTTTAGTATCCGCAGATAAATGCCTGGATGTTTTTTTTTGTTTTTACTTCAGTTTTATCACACAGTTTGTACTGCTAATCTTCTCAGGAGATAACGTGCAGTTTTTATTCCATTCAGATCAGGTAAACCCATGCCCTCAACAAGCCTATCAGTAAAATATTAGAAATGTCCCAATTTCATCTGAGTGGACCATAGATTTTAAGGAGCACTCTGGTCCCAGTATAGAGTTTCCTCATTCACAGTGGCATAGCAATAGCCCTCACAGAACCCATGGCGGCTTGAGTCACTGGGTGGCATTTGGCCACTAATGCTATTGCTATGCCACTGCCTAGGCATGCAGATACTTGTCTGCTCTCCCATCGCGCCTGTCCCGATTGAAAATGTCCCTGCAAATTTGGCTGCCGCTTCAGAGGAAACAGTTATTACAGCATGCAAGAGAAGGTGGCGGCCATTTTGGTGGAGCGGAATCCCTTCAAAATGAGCAGAAACCCTAAGAACAAGCAATTAGGCAAATAATGATGTTGAGAGCAAAAGTCTAGCCTGACACAAACATGTTACATCTGTATGATCTTGACAAGAGATAAAGATGTACTGTGCCTTGGAGAGTGATAAAGTAAAGAGAGATAAAGTACCAGGCAATCAGCCCCTGTCATTTTCCAAATGCAGGCTATAATATGCCATTAAGAAGCCTATTGATGAGTGCTTTATCTCTCTCCAACTTTTCATAACAAGTGAGGTTGGCATTATAGACTATATTCCAACTAGCTTGGATTGATAATTCGTTACAAATAATAGTAGATAAAGTTGCTTTATATGCTTAAACACTAGGAACAAGGGGTTCTCTGTGTATTCTAATGAATATATATCTCAATGTAAGTTTACTATAAACTGAAAAGTGTTTCACTGACAGATGCTATGGGCTCAGATGCAATGAGACTTGATAATTTAGCAGGAAAGGCTATTCAATTAAAACCCTTTTTCCTCGCACACCAAAATTGCGGCTAATGTGCGTTAACCCATAGGTTTCAGAAAGTATCCAGAGCTATGGGTTAACGTGTTTGTGGCACCTGTGATAAGGGCACTTATCATGGATTTATGCAGAGCCGGCCTTAGGCATAGGCAAACTAGGCAATTGCCTAGGGCATTTGGAATGCCTTGGGGCATCAGCAGCTTCTGCTGATTAAAATGATATGCAGCATGCCTACATTCTGTGTGTGAGTGAGGCTGTATCTGCATATGAAATAGTGTATTCATGGAAATCACTGTAACATAGCATTCTGTAAGCAGGTAAAGCTACAGTCGCACACAGAATATAGACATGCCACATATCATGTTAATCAATGGAAGCTCCTTGTGTGTCCTGGTCACATAACAATGCAAATAAGACGAATTTTCAGCAAAAAAAGGCACCCAACGATAGCAGAACTGGCCAGGAGTTGCATGGCATAAAATATTGCGGGTAGGAGCACCAAAATGATGACTGCTATGATGAGGGTTGATGGTGCTGGGAAAGGGGAGCAGGGTCAGAGGCAGAACTAGTGGCGTTGCTAGGGGGCACCAGCCAAAATCTTGCCTAGGGTGTTATTTAGGCTAGGGCCGGCTCTGGATTTATGTTTCTGAGCTTCCCTCAAGCTGAAACCAAATTCTGTGGTAAGTGCAGCCTGCAATCATGGGTTGTCCTCGAATAGTCCCGGCTGATCAATTACCCTGCAGTTAATTAAAAAATGAGCAAACATAACTAATTGCCAATACTGTATCTCACTGCTGAAATGGCAAATGCAGTGTTCTGAATGAACATATATCTTATGTTGTCTTATTTCACACAATTGTGCAAGGAGGGAATGAAAGACAGATTCTCTAGCAATGTTTCTGTTCTGCATATGACAGTTTTGTTTCTCTTTCCTCTGGTGCTGCTGTCTTCCACATGACACACACACAGCACTTGACTGCAGTCAATGTTCCGCTACTTCTCTTACACCCACATATTGTCAGAATTGTATTTCCTGGCAGAGGCTCTGGATGTGTTGCTATAATTACTTTCTTGGACAATCAGATGATTACACTAAATAAATTAGAACATTGCAATAGTAGAATAGTAATCAATGAGCATACACATTTTCCCAAAAGAAAACCCCATGCAGTTATCTGTATTTTATAGCACAGGGAAACATACAGTAGGTATCTGCAACGCTACCTGGCAGGTGAATATCAGCAATTCATTGGGCTTATATAAGAACATCAACATTTTAATAACAAAATTACAATACAACAGAAGTTTTTTGAGTCTGCTTAAGGCAATGTTACCTTGAGCTCCTTGGCTGAATAAAAGCCTTGGTATAGAATCCACATCCAAAAAGTTCGTCATCTTTAGGTATCTAAAGCAGTCAATTTATTATCGGAATCCTAAATAAATAGAAAAATTCAATGAGCAAGCATTTCATAAATAAGCTGGTCAATCTATTAGGAGATAAACTTTTTTTATTTATTTTTGTTATTGAGTATTTTGGATCCATTTACAGATGTAGAACTTTTCATTGAGACATACAGTATGGCAGAGATCAGGTGACACCCCCCCCCCAGTTAGAATCACTATGGGGCTGTTTGAATTGTGACACAGGATTTTTCTGTAACGTAGGACGCCCACCCCCGGCACACTGCGTCATGGTCGCATATACATGGGAACACCCATCGTTTGCATGGGGACACCCAAACAATGGACGTTCCCATGTCGGAGAAAGTGGACAAGGATTGGTGAAAAACAGCAGTTAATTCGTCAATCCGCGGTTATTTTTGACAACACAGATCCGACTATTAAAAACCTCAGCTCTGACACCCTTCAGTGCTGTTGTTAACGGCAACATTAAATAGGTGAGTGCCGATATTTCCACCTGTCACGAAATACTGGCACAGATTAAATACCCCCCTAAGTGTCTGCATGGTTACGACATTTCCAACCATACAGCAGCCACAATAGATTTCTAAGGTGGCTGATATGCTGTCAGATTTACCAGGCATTATAAAGTCTTAGCTGATAGTAGCCAATGGTTACTCTTTTGCAAAATGTAATGGAGTATCCCCCTCCATCAGGCTCTCTGCAGTTCCTGCGCCAATTCTGAATCCAGATAAGAGTGATACTGTAGCTCTTTCAGAAGCTCTTCCCTGGCACCCAAAATTAGGTAAATGCACTTTCAAGACTGCATTGCAAGTTGATGAAGTATTTCTATGCCACAACCGCATTATATATGCAGTTATTGGTAAGTATACCCTTAATTAACCTTCTTGGTTTCCTTTCTAATGGTCATAATATTCATTTAATTATTGAACAGCTTATTTTTAGATTTTTACAAAATTGGCACTCGCCTCCAAACTGGGCACTTGCAATTACGCATTATCCATTTGAGTGCCAACAACTCTGTGAGATATTCAAAAATGCCAGCATTGCTCACATTTGTTATATAAATGCAAATTAAAAAAAATATGTTGTATAAAGAAAGATTATATTTCCTATATAAGGTAAAGGTACTTGTTTCCTAGCAGGGCGCCCAGATTTCCTACGTACGCTCAGTAGTAAATTTAGTTAATTTATTCACTGCACCCTGAGTGAAATCGCATCGCATGGCCTTTTTTTGTGGCGTGAGATGTGAGATGAGATGAGATCTCAGTAGTTCATATGGTAAAACACCTAAAACAGCACCACTCTTCACGTCACCCCGAAGCGTGAACGCATCCTCCGACCTTTTCATACCCCCACTATGCACGTAGGTGTGGAGTTAACTTTATATAGTGTGGCGAGCACAGTGAGCCACCGAACCCGAAGCGTGGCGAGCGCAGCAAGCCCCGCGAGGGGACGCGGAATACATGTAAAGTAATCTGCGTAAGCTTGCCACACTTTGGGCTCGTAAAAATCAACTACATAAAATCAACTCCACGCCGACGTGGATAGTGGGGGTATGAAAAGGTCTGAGGATGCGTTCAGCTGCGCTCGCCACACTTCGGGGTGATGTGGAGAGTGGTGCTGTTTTAGGTGTTTTACCATAGGAACTCATCTCATCTCTTCTGATCTCATCTCATCTGATCTCATCTGATCTGATCTCATCTCTTCTGATCTCATCTCATCTGATCTCATCTCTTCTGATCTCATCTCATCTGATCGCATCTCTTCTGATCTCATCTCATCTGATCTCATCTGCGATGTGATTTCACTCAGGTTGCAGTGAATAAATTAACTAAATTAACTACTGAGATCACATTGCACACATCGCAAGGCACAAAAAGCCATGCGATGTGCAATGCGATTTCACTACGCAGAATAGCCCACTAAGCAAATAGCTTAGTGGACGCCCTGCTAGTAAACAAGTACCAAGGTAAACATTACAGGTCATTATGATGAATACATTTTCTTTGTAATTTTCACACCTAATTTGAAAAATTAAATTGGCACTCATAGGGCAGTATTCAATGAGGCTAATTCGCCATGTTCTACGGCGATTTTTTTGCTATTTTCGTGCTGTAAGGCGATTTTTTGACTAAAACGGTGAATCACCCTATTCAATGACCAGATGGCGAATACATTTCAAGGTTTTTATCGCCATGATTCACCGAGTAGTAACCGCTATCTTTTTATGGTGAAGTGGAATGTGAACTTTTAAAATAAAGTGTTTTGCTTTTTACATTTGGTGTCAAAAAATCAGGAATTTTATTCTAAGGAGGGGCATGCTATTTTTATTCATGTTAAAATCGCCCCAGGAGTTAAAATTCGCCAGTATGGGGCAGTGAGCCCCTGACTCGTTGAATACTGGAGCCGGCGAGGCTCCGGAACGCGGCGGGCAGTGGCGAATGTGCAGCGAATCCTAAACAGGATTCGCTGCACATCGTCAAAATTCTCATTGAATACTGCCCAAAGGGTTAAACATAGTGAATACCTTAAATGTGTCATGTGAATACTAAAATCACATTATCCTCTCTCACGCACAGCCTGACATATATAATTGCACCTAGACTGCTATCTGTAGGAATGTATATTTCGGACCAAATCATCTCATCATCCCTAGTAATAATTGCTCGTTCATAAATACATTATATAGGCTTAGGCACAGGGTTTGCATGCTGCTGCTCTTCAATGTTTTTCCAATAAATTCTATACAATATGCCCATCAAATATTAATACTGATAAAATTCTAAACGTTAAAGGTATTCACTTTATTTCTTAATATATTAAGGATACTAAACACCAATATGTATGGACCAAGAAACAGAAAATAGAAAATAATATAGTAGGCACTAGTCTGCTTCCAATGAATGCTGTATAGTTTTCCCAAATACTCTTTGTCTAGATGTGGACTGCAGCTCCAAGTTACTAAGGTGCTGTTTCCTTAGTGACATATTAAAATACAAAATAACACACAATTTGGAGTGCTTTCCACACTCAATTAGGCACTTGTTAGACATTTAAGAAAATTTTAATAAATCAGAAATATCTCAATATATATAGCAATTAAATCAGTTATCCATATAAATGGAATCACTTAAAATGCACATAAAAACAATAAAATTGACAATTCAAATGATATCATGCAATAGATGTGATGACTATTGAGCATACCGTGTTTCCCCGATAATAAGACATCCCCCGAAAATAAGACCTCCCCCAGATTTTGGACATATGTCCAAAATAAGACCTCCCCCGAAAATAAGGCCAATTCAAATTTCAATCCTGTGCATTGCAAAACAATAAATACAAGACCCCGCTAACCTCCGCTAACCTCCAGGTGATCTTCAATCACCTCTGAGGTATTTAGAGACCTCCGGCTTCTACAGATGCCGCTTTGCTCCCGGTCCCAGGGATGCATTGCGGGAGCCACGTGACGTCGCCGCGCACATCACGCGGCTGCAGCAGAGCGGCTGTAGCAGAGCAAGGAGCGCTGGCGTTGATGAGACAGAGAGGAGGAGAGGTGTGTAAAGGAGGCTATGGTACGTTCCCTCTCTTTAACTGGGGGCATGTTTACAAGGGGCACTGGGGCATGTTTACAAGGAGCACTGGGGGCATGTTTAAAAGGAGGACAGGGGCATGTTTACCATATCAAGGGGGTTTGGGGCATGTCAAAGATGGCACCTGTTTTTTGACATTTGCTGCCAATGTGTACCGTATTAAAATAAGACCTCCCCTGAAAATAAGGCCTATGGTGTTTTTTGTTGGTTGAAAAAAAATAAGACAGTGTCTTATTATTGGGGAAACACGGTATTAATACCACCCTTAATCAGTTAATCCTATCTAGTACATAAGTATAGTTGGTACATCCAAATAAACTGGACTTTGAAAGAGCTTTGTGAGTCAAGACAGTGGGCGGTATTCAATGTGAATACCGGCGACGTGCAGCGAATCCTGTTTAGGATTCGCTGCACATTCGCCACTGGTCGTCGCGTTCCAGAGCCTCGCCGGCTCCGGTATTCAACGAGCCAGGGGCTCGCTGCCCCTGACCGGCGAATATGAGCTCCTGCGGCGAACGCCGCAGGGAGCCTGAGGACGGTGGCAGGCAGGGAGATGGAAGTCTCCCTGCCTGCCCCACAACGTTTGTGGGGGGAGGTGGGCTCCCCGGGAGCCAGGCAGCACAGGCTGCCCCCCGGGGTTGCCAGCAGGGGACCGGGCATATTCACTACACCCGATCATGAATATGTTATGATCAGGTGAAGTGAATATATGAATATCTAATGAGCGGCTCGGCTCCGGCCCCCTGCTGGCTGGTCTGTGTAAAAAAAAAAAAAATATATATATTTTTAAATTAAATATATATTCATGTGCTTACAGCACATGAATAAAAATAGCATGCCCCTCCTCAGAATAAAATTCCTGATTTTTTGACACCAATTGTAAAAAACAAAACACTTTATTTTAAAAGTTCACCTTCCACTTCACCATAAAAAGATAGCGATTGCTACTCGGTGAATCATGGCGAAAAAAACCTTGAAATGTATTCGCCATCTGGTCATTGAATAGGGTGATTCACCATTTTAGTCAGAAATTCGCCTTACAGCACAAAATCGCCATAAAAACCTGGCGAATCAGCCTCATTGAATACCGTCCATTGTCTATATTGAATCACTGTTTCAAATATAGAGCAATTGATACACTTAAATGTTGCTTAATTTGTAGTTTTTTTTGTAACAGTTACCGTTTATCCAAATTCTTTGTACAGTAGATATAGTTTGCAATTTATAGCCGATGGATGTCCAAGGTGAGTATTAGGGTTAGTTTCAGGGTTAGGGTTAAGCACTAGGAAGAGTGTTAGGCTTCTGGAGGGGATGAATTGGCTGCAGGTGGCGATGATTATGGGTAGGGTTAAAATTCTCATCAGACAGATCGTCTGTACTCTGAGCAGAATAGTCGAGATTCTGCTTTTGGTATTCTGACTGTCGGTATTTGTTACTGAAACATTCCAGGTTCTTCTCACAATTCCAAAACATATGGAAAAGTAATCTGTACAGTATCTGTCCATGTGGGAAGGATTGTAAGCTCTTTTGGACAATGGCATCCCTTACCTACAGTATCTAACACTAGCAGAGATAGAGGAGGGTCCATGCATGCGGGTGCATGGCTTAGTGGAGAGTGCATAGCTCAGCATCCCAACCCCCGTTTCCATCACTCCAAGGGTAGATGCTGCCCACACAGATTGCTGTGGCTTCAGTATCAGCTCCTACACTGTAACAGGAGTCAGATGCTGCATGTAATATTACAGTGCAGCCACGGCTCCTGCCAGTGGCATACTTAAAAATATTGTGCCACCCTGCAAAAAATGTCTATAATTTTTGTTATACCTAAATGTTTTTTGCTTATTCCCAGGGGTCACATGCTCATTGTCATGGGTTTCTTGGTCATTGCCATGGGTTTCTTGCTCATTGCCAGAGATTACATGCTCATTCCTAGGGGTTACATGCTCATTGTCAGGTCTTTCTTGCTTGTTTCCAGGGGGTTACTTGGTAGTTGCCAGAGGATTACTTGGTCATAGCTAGGGGTCTCCTTCTCATTGCCTGGAGGTTACATGCTCATTGCCGGGGGTTACATGCTTGTTGACAGGGGGTTTCTGGCTTTGTTCCACGCAGTCACATGCTTGTTGCGAGGGGGTAGGTGATCACAGGGCACAAGGCACTCATGGAGTCTGGCACTTCCAGGTAGTTCTGTACACACTGTGCCCCCCTGAAAGAGACTAGTGGTCCAGTGGGACCTCCAGCATCTGTTCTGTTCAAGGTAGGGTCCATTTTTGGAGGGTCATTAGCATGGAATCTGCTGCAACATTGCGCCCTGCGGGGTTGGCTACCCCCACCGCTAGAGCCACAGTGTACTTTGTTATGTCACTGGCTCCTGTCACTGAGAAGGACCTGGCATTTGGTGTCACCCACTGGGATAGGGACTGTTGTGAATTACTAAATATTCTTTGTAAAGTGCTATTTAATATATCTGCACTAGATAAATGATAATAATAATCACAATAATATGCTGCCTTTATTAATTGTAATTCAGGGATTTACATGAAGTACAGTACAATTTCTCACCATGGAAAAGCTGCTTGTATTATATTCTATCTACAGTAGCTGCTGTCTGTCACAATATACTAGCGTTTGGCTATTAATACCCATTTTCAAGTGCAACTAATGTATACGTTTAAACAAATGGAAACTGTTGTATAACAGTGACCATGTAGTTATAAGTTAATTAAACATAAAACAAATCAATAGTTCATCATTTTCTCTTGGTCTTGCTGGGATGTGAGGATTAATGATTCAGTAAACGATTCACAGCAGTGCAGGGCTGCTGGTACAGTGTGTGACACATGCCATAACAATGAAACACTGCTGGTAGCAATACTGATCTCCCCATGAAGCAGTCTTACCTGTGTATTCATCTACTAGCACAAGGGCAACACTGCAGTCCCTCCTACTGTAACTGTGTCCATTATGGAAAATCCTATTCTGGTATACTGTACTTTTCTAAATATGTCTGTATTATGGTGTGTACACTCTTGTACAATGTGCATGAGATTTTGACTATATAATCAAAATCTCATCTGGATCTCATGCAGATCGCACAGGTTTTAACCCTTGCGCTCCCGATGTGATCCCGATGCGCGCTTCCATATCGCAGCCAGAAAGTCTTGGCTGCATTGACTATATAGTGCAGATCTGCACTATATAGTCTAAATTGTATACAGGTAGTCTAAATTGTAATATAGTCTAAATTGTACAAGTGTGTACACACCATTAGACCATTGTATCTTTTATTTACTTATAAAACACACACAGGCAAGCTGAAGAGTACAAAATATACAGTGTAACAATGTTTATAGAAAGTATTATTTTATTGCTGATGAGTTGCTGATGTCATTTTAACACATCAATCAGATCTATAGATAGATAGAAACACACACACACACACACACACACACACACACACACACACACACACACACACACACACACACACTATTTGTAAATGCAAGTCTATTATTTAGAGTACATGTTATCCACAAGTATAGTGTTGATACAAGACACCTACAGTTACAGTATATAAGGCAAAGTATGTAAAAGAAGAATCCAAGCATACAAAATGTTGCCCCATGCATCTTGTTGTAGAATTCTGATCTAGAGCTGCAATGGTAACATGTAAACAACTTCTTACTATATTTCCTATGCCAATCTTTAAAAAAGCAATGCTTGAAAATAAACACCACTTACTGCCAAGTATCATGAGATGATGTCAATCCCTGCAAAACTGCTCCAAAGCCCGGCTTCTTCAGTCATTGAAAAATTTCTCAGCATAAAGAACAATTTTGACTGGGACTGAGATGAATAATGCATAGCATCAGACCAACTTCCTGTGATCAACTGATAAAAATGGCTAGTAGGTGTAACCATGGCAACAGAGTTCCTTGAGCGCCATAGCTTCAATGCCTCTCACCTTACAAGGAGAAAATCACCACCCCACTTTATATACAAACTTATTTAGGATTTCAAATGGAAGAGATTACTGTATGTCAAATGTTACTCAAGCGTCACATCTACTCATTGTTTTGATTTTCAGTCACCCTGTAATTCTATCTATCTATCTATCTATCTATCTATCTATCTATCTATCAATCTATCAGAATTAAATAAGATGATTAGGACTTATGCCGCGAATACACGCTGCGATTCCCAGCGGTGCGATGTATGCTTTGAGGTGCGCGCTCCCGCAGCACCTCATCCCACAGTACAAAAAGTATGTGCTGCACATACTTTTTGTACTTGCTTTTCATCACATCGCATCGCATCGCATGCACAAGGCATGCACAAGGCATGCAATGCGATGTGATGGATGCTATTTAAGCCCGGAACGCATGCCGGGATCGCAGCGTGTATGGGCAGCTTTAGGTTGACAGGGTCATTATGTCGACACAAGCATTAGGTCGACATGGGGAAGGTTGGCAGTCAAAAAGGTTGAACTGTTTTTTTGTAGTTTTTGTCTTGAATGCTGTCAACATGAACATGGTATCGGTGCTCCACGTCCCCTCGCATGGCTCGCTGCACCTGCCATGCTTCCGGCATGGTGCCTTACTATGCATGGCACACTATATCTAGCGGATAGTAGAGCATGAAATACCACCTGTCAACACATATCGGCTCAAAAAAAGTTGAAAAACCCATGTTGACCTTTTGATTGTCAACCTTCCCCATGTCGACCTAATGCTTGTATCGCTGTAATGACCCTCTCCATCTAAGCTCATGTTAACCCTTTCAGGTGTCGACCTAAGGCCATGTCGACCTTCAGTGGTTGACCGAATGCATGTTGACCATAAGTGTATTGACCTAAAAACTGTATTAGTCCTAGTACATAAGTGATCTTTCTGCTGCTCCACCACCAGAAGAAAGAATAGACTAATGAGGTACCTTTATAAAGGTTGATTTTGATCGCTGTTGGTCAACCTTAATAGATATTCTATAGGACTTCCACGGTGAAAACACACATATCAAAATGACCCTAAAAAGTTAACTGTCTGTAAATGTGTGTTTTAACACTGAAAGCAGAACATCGATTAAAGGTCCATACACACTGGGCGATTTTGCCCAGTGTGTATGGACAGCGATGATGTGAAAATCACTGGCCTGAAAAACGCATAATGCATACATACTGAGTGATTTTACTCCTGGCCAGCGATTTTTACAGGGTGGACGACGTCCCATAGCAGGACTCTATGGTAATACCAGCAGATGAGTGGTGGCCACATCAGTGCAGCAGCAGCACTCCCCGCTCTTCACTGGCCCGTACACAGTGAGCGGCTTTTGTGCTGAAAACAGCTGAAATGGTAAAACTGAGCCTTTTCAGCTCAAAATTGCCCAGTGTGTATGGCCCTTAAGAGCGATCTCTAAATCTACCTTTAGTAAAAAGACCCCATAGACTTGTTTTCTTGCTTAAAATAACTGTTTTAACCAGTGGCGGATTTTACCTATGGGCTGCAGGACTGCAGCCCCCCCCCCCCCCAGATAAAATCTGCCACTGTTCTCTGCCTAAGTGAAGCCAGATGCAGTCTGTGAGACTGCTCTGGCTTCACTGTGACTAACAGTGACTTCCTATTGGAAGTCCGACCTGCCAGTCTCCCATGGCAGTCCCATTGGTAGGTGTTCCCTCCCTCCGGGTTGCCTCTACATGGACTGCTGAGTGTCAGTCCATAAAAAACGGGTTTCATGCATGCACACTACGAGGACGATAGTGTGCATGCGCCGGTCCCGGTACCCTGAGTATGCCTCTGGGGTCTGCTGTAAAAGCAGCATGTAGAGGCTGGGGGCCAGCGCATGTGCAGTACCGAAGATGCTACTGTGCATGCACCAGCCCCACAGAGGGGACCGGCGGCTGGACCTGGGACTGTCGGCGGGGACCATGAGCACAGCAGCAGTGGCGGCAGTGTAAGGGGGGGGGGGGGGGCACTGCATCGCAACAGCCCCCCTCCTCCACAGAAGTAAGAGCCGCTGCTGACTTTAACTAATGTTTTTAGTGAATAATGAATTGCAAAGAACAATTCCAGTACTTACCTCTATTACTGACCTTTTCCAATCCTCTGCTAAAGAGTGAGATATTGCAGTGTGTTCAAGATAATGAACACTCACAGCAGCATTTCATGTGCAATAAAGATTTATGATGGAGCATTAATTCCAGTTCTGCTCTGTTTTTTTTTTATGTGATGATGTAAAACCTCCATTGATTCTGAATGGTACAGTTCATTATTAACATGCATTACCTGCTAATTTAAGAGAAATGAAAAGGTTTTTTGTTTTTTTGTCATTGAATATTTCAGAGTTCTTCATCTTCCCCCTCAGATTTCATTAGCATGGAAAATTACTCATCTGCAGGTCTGTGGAAGGTGAGCAGAAAAACACATCCACTCGGCACCTTTCCTACTGTAATGTATACTCTTGTTTGTCCAAAAGCCTCCTTTGTTATTATTTTAATCAGACAGAAGTGGTCGAATAATTATAATATCTGTTTGTATTCCCAGGGAACAGTCATCCAATTGGTTGCGCACAGTCTCTGTATGGTCACTACGGGGTTTTTATCTAGACCCAACACACTAGCGATGACTCAGAACAGTCATTAGCAAAAATCAATGATAATAATATACACTGAAGAGGCGGAATACAAAAGAGGGACTAAACAGTCTAACACAGAATACGTACAAGGGAAGAGATTTGATTTCCATGCTGAAGCAATGGTTTTTATTCCGACCTATGCATCACACAGCAATTTAGTATGAGATGCACACTAAATAGGTTCATAGGGTTGGCTTAACGAACGTCAACATACATTGAGTTGACCACTGAAAGTCGACAGGTCTTAGGTCGACACCTAAAATAGATCAACATGGCTAAGGTCAACAGGGATGGCAGGTCAACACAAGCATTATGGGAAGGTCGACAGTTTAAAGATCAACATGGGTTTTTCAGTTTTTTTTCCCCCTGAATGTCAACATGTGTAAATGTACCGTGTCCCCTCGCATGGCTCAGAGAAAAAAACATACAAAGAGAACATCTGATCATTACCATCCTCAAGGTTCCTGACGGCTAATGAAGAATTTGTCCTTCTCCATCTACACCTTGACCTGCCCATGTGGCTTAGGTTACATTGGACAACATTTAAATAAAAGAATGGCAAACCATCGCACAGCCATCAGGGCTGCTATTATTTTGAACGGCAGTAGCGACCAACCAGTAGCACGCCACTGTATGCTATTGGGACATTCAGTGGGGAGCATTTGTTCAAAATGAATAGATCATGTCCCTATACCCGTGTGCGGTGGCAATAGTAGCAAATTATTGTTACAGTTGGAATGTAGGTGGACATATACAGTAGATTAGATATGATTTCACCTAGGGGGTTAAATGAAACCCTTGGATTATATAGCTTTTTGTAATCTTGCATCAGTAAGCTCAGAATACTAGTTTACCTTAATGTGAAAAAACCCTTTCTATTGGTTTTTAAATATTATTTACAATACTTTATATAAGAAAATGGATTTAGAACTTCAGCGAAGAAATGTTTGGTGTGTTTGTTATACCCAGTTTTAAATATGTAGTGACATATCTGTAGTGCTGGCAGGTGCTGGCAGAGGGCATGGCTGGAAGACGGGGATATGTGAGAATGGGGAGCGTGTCTCGTGTGCACTCCCCATTCTGGCGGATGGAGTGTTGCAGGATGGCGAATGGCGCATGGAGCGCCAGGAGCCGCTCTCATTAGAGCGTCTCCTTATGTATTGTCTGTATCTGTTTTTTTCACTTTTTTTTCACTTTGGGAATGGGGTTGTACATTTGGAGGCTGTGAGTGGAATTCCACCTACCTCAGACAGTATGCCCTGTTCATTAGAGGTGGGTTGGGTTGTTGCTATTGTCTGTATAAATGTATCACCTGTATATTGCTGTTTTGTCCCTGGCGATGGGTGTAATGGGCCCGAAACATATGTCGGAATAAAACTTTGACATGCGTTCACCTTAATGAAAAGTCTACTGAGTGCTGCTTCTTACTGTACTTCATGCTACATATTCCGCCCACTGGCCTGGAAAAGGCACTGAAGCAAGTTACCTGGTCATTGGAGTTGTACCACTGGCCTACAGTAAAACCCTCCTTTTGGGTTGCACTGTGTCAGGACTGTGCAGATTTCAGGTACTAGTTCATGGGACCTATCTATTTGGATGCTTGTAAGGCAGTGGAGGGGCATGCAAGTTTCTTGTAGTTGACATGTGAGACAGCGGAAGCTGCAGCAATGTTGGTATGTACAGTAACACTGGTTGTGTAATGGTGGCCCGGGTTTGGAGTGTTGGTTAGGATGTCCCTTATTTGGGGTCAATTTGTTAATTTGAAGGTACAACGTGAGACACCCTCTACTTTTTTATTTTTGCTATTCTGAGAGCCTATGCAAAATATGAAATTAACTGGACAACTCTAACCTGTGCCCCAAGATGCTTAAAAAACAAGAAAATTGCTTAAATAAAATAAGTTTATTACTTTTGAAACATACAAATCAACTGAAGTTTGACCCATTTGGGGTATTACCCATCCCAAAATGTATCTTATAATATAAAGGACAACACATCGCTCTGCCGCATCATTCATAACAAAGAAGTCTTGGCGAAAAAACTTGAGCTTTTTTGAAGGCCGCAGTCTCATCCCCCTTGCTTGGATTGCTGTCGTGAAAGGCCAGTGGCAAATCGTACCTTTTGAAAATTTCTACTGGACTTAAGTCCACGAAGTCACTCATATTTCTGGACAAAACCAGAGGCAGATCTTTTGGACCTATCATTAGGGGCAATTCCCGGTGATTTCCGCAGAATGGCAAAGGGTCAGTCTTCATCTCTTGACCACGTATTGCTGCCACCATTCTTCTTTATCATGTCTAGAGGGACAGAATAGTCCAGCAAAGCCAGTGCTGCCCATTCATGTGTTAGGTACCAGAGATGATTGCTAAATTTCTTCACAGCTACTTGCGATACTTTCGGCTGAACCATAAGCATCCAACGTTCGAAAGATTAACAAATCGAGATAAGGGGCAGCGATAGCCCATTGTGAATGGATACTGAGTCTAAACCTTATGTACTAAGCTCCAAAAAGGGAAGGTTTTTGGAGCTTGGTCCCAAAGGTTATCGACATCTGGCTCTGATGGTGCTAGTTGCTTTATGCTTATGGAGGCATTGTCAGCGGTGAAGGCTATTATGATTTCTCTCCTGCAGTCTTTGTCTAGCACTGAGGAGATGTACATGGCGCAGTGCCAGTCACTGCGCAGGAGTCTTGCAACAAAATGACAGACTCCGCCAATGTGTCAAGAAGTATTTCACAGGGACAGTGGTTTACAGAAAGCATTGTCCCTGTAGAAATTGTTAGTAAATAATGTGATCAATAAAAAAAAAAAGGATTATTCTCGTGGCGATATTTACTGCAGCGGAAAAATGATGTGATGACCATTATACCATCATTTCCTTTATTTGTGTGTGTGTGTAGTTACACTTATTCCCTGAAATAACCTCATCTCCTTCTCCCTCACTGCTTCCCCCTCTCCCACTCCCCCTCCCAAGCGCATTGTCTCACGGCATAACGTCAACACACTTGATCTTGCTGCCTTCTCTAACACGCTGTGTCCTCTTCTCGCCCCAATCACCACCATGTCCTGCCCGAACCTCGCCGCCTCCTTCTATAATGACACCCTATCTTCGACATTGGACTCTGCCTGCCCTCCATCCTCTATCCCCCTTCGATGCTCCAACCCCCAACCGTGGCACTCGCCTATCACCCGATTCCTTAAAAAGTGCTCTCGCACTGCTGAGCGCTTCTGGAAGAAATCACGCTCCCTCGCGGATTATCTCCATTTCAAATTCATTCTTTCCTCCTTCAGCTCTGCCCTTGCTCTGGCCAAGGAATCCTACTTTAAGTCCCTCATCCTTTCCCAATCATCCAATCCCCGCAGGCTCTTCGCCACCTTCAACTCCTTGCTCTCCCCCCCTCCTCCAGCTCTTCCGTCCTCCATCGTAGCCGCTGATTTTGCTACCTACTTTTCAACCAAAATCTCCTCTCTCAGGACTGCCATCACTGCTGCCATGACCCCACCCTCTCCCTCCTCCCCTCCTACATCCCCACTCCCCTCCTTCCAACCCCTGTCCTCATTTTACCCCACCACTGCTGCTGAAGTCCACTCTATCCTTCAATCCGCTTCTCCCTCCACCTGCCCGCTCGATCCTATCCCCTCCAATATTATCCGTCGTCTCAGTCCGTCAGTCTGCTCTCACCTGGCTCACCTGTTTAATCTTTCCCTATCCTCTGGGATCTTCCCTTCCTCCTTCAAACACGCTCTTGTCTCCCCAATTCTCAAAAAAACAAATCTGGACCCCAACTCCCCATCCAACTACAGGCCCATCTCCCTCCTCCCTTTTGCCTCCAAACTCCTAGAACGTCTGACCTATAATCGTCTCCTAAACCACCTTACTGCTAACTCCATTCTCGACCCCCTCCAATCCGGGTTCCGCCCTTTACATTCCACTGAAACTGCCCTGACCAAAGTCACTAACGATCTAATATCGGCTAAATCCAAAGGCCTCTTCTCTATCCTCATCCAGCTTGATCTGTCAGCTGCCTTTGACACTGTTGACCACCCTCTCCTGCTCAACACACTCCGCTCCTTTGGCATCACTGGCACGGTATTCTCCTGGTTCACCTCATACCTCTCCGATCGCTCCTTCTCCGTCTCCACTCCGAGCTCCTCCTCTCCTACTACCCCGCAGCCAGTCGGTGTTCCCCAAGGGTCTGTCCTTGGCCCTCTCCTCTTCTCTCTCTACACCACCTCTCTGGGCACTCTCATCAGCTCCTATGGTTTTCATTACCACCTTTATGCTGATGATACCCTAATCTATCTCTCTTCCCCCGACCTTTCCCCATCACTCCTGTCCAAGGTCTCTGAATGCCTCACAGCCATCTCAGCCTGGATGACCCAACGCTTCCTGAAGCTAAACATGGCTAAAACTGAACTTCTAATCTTCCATCCCCCGAACATCCCCTCTTCTCCCACTATCTCCATCAGTATTGGTGAAACCGAGATCACCTCCACCGACCAAACGCGCTGCCTCGGTGTCATCATTGACTCCTCCCTCTCTTTCACCCCCCACATTCGTGCTCTCTCACAGTCTTGCCGCTTTCACCTACGCAACATCTCACGCATCAGACCATTCCTCTCCACTGACGCGACCAAAATTCTCATTCACTCTCTTGTCATCTCCCGCCTTGACTACTGCAACATCCTTCTCTCCGGGCTACCTCTCACCCGCCTCGCACCTCTCCAATCCATTCTTAACGCTGCTGCTAGGCTCATCTTCCTCTCCCGCCGCTCTACCTCCGCCTCCCCCCTCTGTCTATCTCTTCACTGGCTCCCCATTCCTTTCCGAGTTCTCTTTAAACTCCTCACCACCACCTACAAAGCTCTCTCCTCCTCCACCGCTCCTTACCTCTCTTCACTGATCTCTATCCACACTCCCTCCCGTCCTCTTCGCTCCATCGCTGACCGCCGACTGACCTCTCACCTAATCACCTCCTCCCACTCCCGTGTCCAAGACTTCTCTCGCGCTGCCCCCCTGCACTGGAACAACCTCCCGCCACCCATCAGGCTTCCTGATTCCCTTACCTCCTTCAAGCGCTCCCTCAAAACCCACTTTTTTCGACTAGCCTATCCCTCCTCCTAACCTCTTTTGATCCTCTTATCCTGCCTCCGTTCCCCTCCGTTCCTACTTATCCTATTGTTTTTCGTTCGTCCACCCACCTATTTTTAGTATGTTAACTCTTATGAGTAGGGCCCTCCTTCCTCACGTACTCACCCTACCTCTTTACCTCACCTGTGCTCCTGTCCTGTTCTTCCCTTCCTCTACTTCATCTTTAGTCTCCTTGACAATTTTGACACCTACTTCTGAACTGATGCTGATTTTAGTTCTACCAGCTATACCCCCATTTATACTGTATTTTTCAACACACCCTGTACGTTACCTCGTCATTTTTTTTTTGTTTGCTATGTACGGCGCTGCGGACACTTTGCGGCGCCCTATAAATAAACGTACTACTACTACTACTACTAAACTTATTCATTTTAGGTTTCTATCTGAAGAAATAATGAAACCTTAAATGAGTAAGTTTACAATTATTTCATTTTATTTGTTTTTGATTACTTGCTGTTAAAGTTTGTGAAAAATGAATATACTACTTCATCATTGGGCATTGTGTGTATATTATAATTGTATATAATAAACACAATGTCCAGGGATAAAGTAACATGTTGCTCACAGGCCCTTCCATCGATCCTAATTCCCACCTTTGCAACTAAAAAATAGTTTGAAGCAATTTTAAGAAGTCATACAGATAGTGGTAGATGCTCAATTAGTTCAGTAGCATTTCCCAGGTGCATGAGGGAGGGGTTAAATACTGGGTAAGTAAAACAATACATTTTTTCCCTCAGCACACTGAGCAATGCTAGTAACCAATCTAGAACACTACATGATAATAGAATTCAGAGATATTGGTTACATATACCTGCGCAGGTGTATGCTATGCCCCCAAGCCGCGTCAAGGCTTCTCTGTATATTGGGGGTCCCTAGCGCTATATCTAGGTGCAGGGTGCGGCACCCCAAAAAACCATCATAAGCTGGGAAGCCCAGTGCGGCATGCCAGTGATATACTAAGTGTTAATAATTAGTGATAGGAAGCCGAAGCTATATAAAAAGAGAGAGATAAATGAATGTAATTAAAATAGGATAGAGATAGTGTTAGTGAGGGAAAAGTGTTAATATAATGTAAGGGCATGCCGCACTAAAGTCACCCAGCCCATCCAGTCCAGGAGCACCGCACCCCACACCACCATTACCCTAAATTGGGTCTACGATTAACCAGCAAGGAGCCACATGATAATGGCTCCTTACTTGATATATCCAAACTAAGAGCTACCTACCTTGGAGCAACCCCGGACTACTCCATGTGGCATATCAGGACCCACATCTCCTCCTAATATGGGCTCCCTTCTGCCTCTAACAACATACATACAGATAGTGGTAGATGCTCAATTAGTTCAGTAGCATTTCCCAGGTGCATGAGGGAGGGGTTAAATACTGGGTAAGTAAAACAAGACATTTTTTCCCTCAGCACACTGAGCAATGCTAGTAACCAATCTAGAACACTACATGATAATAGAATTCAGAGATATTGGTTAAGGTGCGTACACACGGGGGCGATTTTGTCCAAAATCGCGGGAAATATGGTCGCTGAGCGACCATATTGCCAGCAATTGGAGTGTGCACCGGCGATATATCGCCGGGTGCGCGCTCCCGTTTTTGCCCCTGTGGTGATCGCTGGTCGCAGGAACATGCTCCTGCGACCAGCTGATTACCACTGCCGGGCTCCCCCCGGCAGTTTCTTTTTCATCAGCGACCATCTCTGGTCGCTGATGAACAGGAGAAACTGAGCAATATATTGCTCAGCCATATATTGCTCAGCAATATATGGCTGAGCAATATATCTCCACCGTGTGTACGCACCTTTACATATACCTGCGCAGGTGTATGCTATGCCCCCAAGCCGCGTCAAGGCTTCTCTGACCCCCAATATACAGAGAAGCCTTGACGCGGCTTGGGGGCATAGCATACACCTGCGCAGGTATACGTAACCAATATCTCTGAATTCTATTATCATGTAGTGTTCTAGATTGGTTACTAGCATTGCTCAGTGTGCTGAGGGAAAAAATGTCTTGTCTTACTTACCCAATTTTAAGAAGTCACCTAAAATGCAAAACTTTGTTCCGCTTGGGGCACAGGTTAGAGTTGTCCGATTAATTTCATATTTTGCATAGGCTCTCAGAATAGCAAAAGGAAAAAAAATAGAGGGTGCCCCATCACTTTTCGGACCTTAGATTTTAAGGGACACCCTAGTGTTGGAATGTCTTCCAGGTGATCTGCATCCTTGCTTGTCTGTATTTTGGTTTGGCACCGCCATGTAGGAAACCATCAGGTGGCTTCCAGTAACCAGAGGCAACAAGCAGTGTTCATGTAATTTTTTTTTCTAGTTCGCATTCCGCAGTGGGAGGTTGTCGAAGGTTTTCCAGTCACCCAGATTCCAGGAGAATCACGAAATCTGGGTGACTGCAAAAGCCTGCTGGAGGGTTGCCACCAAATCATGGAGAATCCCGGAAATCTGGGAGAGGTGGCAGGAACCCTTGTCTCCTTGTGCTCTGTCATTATCTAATTATTCTTTCAGCTCACCCTGCCTATGTTTTTGGTCTCTGCTGACACATTAGCCAAACTACACCAGTTGGGGTTACCTTGTTTACCTGCTCCTCTGCAGAATCCTGTTTACCTGCACTTCCTCCACAGCTCAGCAGAATCCTGTTTACCTTCATCTGTTCCACAGCTCTGCAGAATCCTGTTTACTGGCACCGGATCACAGCTCCACAGAATCATGTTTACCTTCATCTGCTCCACAGCTCAGTAACTCTGTTTATCTGCACCTGCTCCACTGTTCAGCACATTCTGCTCTCCTGCATCTGTTCCACAGTTCTGGCCAGAGTTTACATACTGTGGCATCCACATCTTAGCTAAGTGTATCCTGAATGACTGGAACTGCTCAAGTGTACCTGTGTACGGCACTTCTCCATCGTTCAGTCATTCCTGCATCTCTATAAAAATATTATATGTCACTGTTTTAAATCCATATATATTATATTTGACTGAACTGTTATAAAGTTGATTACATGTTGTTCTATTGAAATTGTTCTGCTTTTTAAGTTCCTACAGAGGAAGCCACTTTTGTTCATTCCGCCAGCTCACCATATCGGAAAAGCTGGCAGACAGCGGAGACATGGATGGGTACTTGTGTATTATCACGGCGCCCAATTAGCATACGTACGCTACCGTACTGAAATCGCATTGCATGTAACAGTGCCATGCGATGCGTTCCATGTGATGCGATGCAATTTCAGTAGTTAATATGGGACTTCTATAGTTGTGTCTGTTACGCATTAGTTACTAACTGTGGTTTCAGAATTAGCGTAGGTAACGTAAATTGCGTAGTCAGTCAGAGATAGTATTCCCACTCCCTGTCAGAATCAGTCTGAGGTGAATTTCTGACAGGAATGGCAGCATCACTCAGACCTGCAGGAGAATTGTCGGAAATGGCTGAACCTGTCACTAATATGTTCAGCCTGCCTAAGACAGAGGAGGAGGCTGTCCAATTCTTTCAGCACCATCACCTGCTGCCGTTGACGCAGAATTGTACCAAATGGGCACCCCATGCGCTTGACAGTTAAGGAGTGCATGTGGCAGTGCCATATCAAAGCATGCCATCAGAAGGTGAGCCTAAGAGTGGGCCATTGGTTTCCGGGGTGCCGCTTATCATTCCTCACCCTCATACAATTTATATAGTCCTCGGCAGAGGAGCTCACATCAATCGATTATGATGAGCGTCAGCTCCAAATTTGTAACAAAACTGCGGTCCTGTACAATGGATGGATGGGGGAGGCCTGCACCATGGACCTGATGGCGCACCTGCAGCGGCGTATCTGTGGTCCAGGCCAGATTGTTGAGGTCAATGAGAGCATATTTGTAAAGAGAAAAAGCAATGACGGCCGTGTTTTGCCTCAACAATGGATTTTTGGTGGGATCTTACGTGAAACTGGCCAGTGCTTTATTACAGTAGTGCCAAAACGTGATGCCACCACTCTGACGGCGGCCATAAATGAGAACATTGAGCCGGGCACAACCGTTTATTCAAATTGCTGGCTGGCATACTGCACAGAGCAATTGGAACAGGCTGGATATAATCATGCCAGAGTTAATCACAGATATAACTTTGTTGACCCCGATACAGGTGTACACACACAAAACATCGAACTGCTTTGGGGCTCCTGCAAATAGTGGAACAAGTACCAAAGTGGCACAGCACGTCACCATTTGCAATCCTACTTGCAGGAGTTCATGTGGCGTAAAACTTTGGGTGCTGATAAGCCATTTCAGCGCATCCTTCACGCGCTGACACTGCTTCCAAAGGCAGATTGGCTGTTGTATTATCTTTTTTTGGTCATTTTTTTCCTCATTAATGTTGTTATTCTTGATTAATTGCTATTATTGTCATTATTTATTGTGATTACTGTGATTACTTGATTTAATATGCTCTTCGGCGAGCGCAGCGTGCCCTGCAAGGGGATGCGGATTACTTAACATGTATTCCGCGTGCACTCGACACACTTCGGGCTCGCAACACTATATAAAATCAACTCCACACCGACATGGATAGTGGGGGTATGAAAAGGTCGGGAGGACGCATACTGAATCCGCTCGCCACGCTTCGGGATTTGCATCACATACATATATACACACTGTGTTATTTAGCATCACATATGCATATACACAGGGTGTTCTGTCGCAACACACATAAAATCGCATGCGTTTTTTAGTGTTATGGTTTGCAGTGCAATGCGAAATTTGTACAGGGTGCAGTGAATAAATTACTGAGATCACATTGCATCGCATCCATCGCAGGCAATGAAAAAGTGCCATGCGATGCGATGCAATTTCACTACGCAGAATAGCCCACTAAGAAAATAGTGTACTGGGCACCGTGATAATGCACATGTACCCATGGATGTGCGAGCATATTCTCCATTTATGGTGGACCGCGCACATGGTGGTAGTCACGCTAGATCCCCCACCAAGAAGAGCAGCTCCATCTGTAGTGCTCTTGTGGTGACATTAGGTATTACAGACCATCAGTTAGTTATATACAAAATAAGCATGACCATCTTCCCATGTATGCTAATGCACAGGGGCCCCACAAAGCATAGGTACCCCAGAGCAGCCTAAGGCAGAGCAACTCAAAAATAAAGTGTTGCAGGTGGCAATACCATTAGTGCTGGCCAGCATTTCTAAGCATTGGTGACATCCCTCCTCCCCTGCCCTCCTCCAGTGGTCACACTGAATGTTGGACGTGACATCATTACAGCTGACATTAACAGTAAGGAGCGCCAAGAGAGAAGCCACAGCCATGATGGAAAAGACAGTTGATTAGAAATCAGAAGAAAGAAGGCAAAAGAAAGGTAAGTAAAGAGCAGCAAAAGCTGCATAATGGAGGGCACAGAGTGTTGTATGTTTGTGTTGAACACTACATTAATGATAAATAATTCATACTGCTCCATTTCTTATTAGTTATCATCGGAGTACCATTTTTATGTTATATTTCTTGTTTATCAACTTCAAGTCTTGTTATATTGCCCAAATGTGTTTGTGGATTATTAATCTCTGCTGTACAGGATATTTTTTTTATGTTTAAACACTGCTTTAGTTGCAGGTGCCTATAAATATAAGCTTAATTGTTTTGATAACTAAATTTTTTTCCTGTGAGTGATTGTTTAGGTAGGGGCCCTACTGCACTGATTTGCCCAGGGGACTGAAAGTGGGAAGTGCAAGGCTCCCCAAATGTGCTGCATACTATACTGATAAAAGACTCCAATTAAACTATAGTGTGAAGTATAGCTGTATTTCATGTATATATATTGTCTACTAAATGGGAGAGTGGGGTTTCTAATAACCACTGATGGGTGACTATACAAGACCCGCATTATTGACTGCTTAAATGTAACTTCTGATAAGCCAATAATTTGGTCATTTTACCAATAAAGTTTGACAATATCTGATCTACACTTAAAAAGTTTTAAGATCTTTTGGAACAAAATCTTATGTTTTGATTCTCGCAGCGAAAAATGAGCAGGGTGCGGGAGATTTACCTGCTTTTCCAGGTGGCCAGGAGTGCCAAATGATCTTTGGGAGCCTCCCAGCTATGTGAGAACACCTGTAGCATGCCCAACTCAGAATCAGGCTTCACAAGTCTCCTCTGTTTCAGCTACTGTCTTGTGCACATGTAAGGGAGCTGAAAGAAAAATGTCCATAATAAAAATATATGTAATTATCTGTAATGAAACACATATACCTGTACATACACATATTTATAAACAAATATTTAGTTCCATAGCAGGGCAATTACTGTAGTGATATGCTTTTAAGAGACCACCACTTTATGTGTTGGTTTCAGACAATATGTGCTCCAAAGCTATTTCCAGTTTAGCTGATTGAGAGCTCTTATTGCTGTCAAAAGCCTTTCAATCACTCATTGTTCCTTCGTGCATTGTTCCTGATGTCAATGCAAATCTCATTATTATTCCTGCCGCATGTACTGTATGTCTATTCAATTGTTTCCAACTTGGTGTAGGAGTATGTGAAAATGAATTTTAACAGGTACATGACTGCTATGAAGATACTAAATACGTTTTTATATTTTATATTTTATTTCCACTGTTAAGAATCCATGATCCCATGTGTTTGAAACAATACTGCTTGCAGCAGGCTGCGCCCAAGATTGTGATAATAGCGAGATCTCACGCATGTGCAATGAGCCGGCCTTGCAGACAGCGCATCGGTGTGAGGGGGACATCGCTGGAGGGTGGAGTTTATGCTCACCATTTCAGTGGGCAAGATGTTAATACATCTCATCGGTCTCCCCTCCTGCTGTGCCTCGTTAATTAGGCGAAGCAGGAAATATTATAGCGGTTCACTAAGTATAATACCACTTTTACACCAGAATGCCGGGTAGGACCCGGGAAATTGAACACGGGAAATTGCCAGGGCATGCCCTGCCTCAGACCCCATTTACACTGCACTTCAATCCAGGTTATTCCCGGGTAATGCCCTTTTACACTGAAAATGGATCAGCCCTGCCTTTCCTTGCTGGTGTCATTAAAAAATGGCTTTTTGGTCTGTTGATGAGGTCACAACAAATGGAACATGACACTTCAATTTTTTTGCTTTATTAAGCTGAAAATATGCATAAAATCATCATACATTGGAATCTTTATAGATGTAATGCATTCTCATAAAGAAAGATGAAGATGCGTATGAATAAAAACTCGTAACACACTGGGACACACTGTGTGACAGCCAGCGTGTGTTGCTGCAGCTGAGGCTGTAAACTCACTGGGGAGAGTGCTTCCAGCACAGAATGTTGCTGTAGTGTAGGGTACAGGCTGCAAACAGCATTGTAACGCTGCTTCTGCTGCTGCTCCATGTGCCCTGTGCGGGTCTCTGGCAGATGACATCATCTGCCAGAGCCGTAGAAGCACCAATCAGCTCTTCGTGGCCTTCTCCCTGCTAAATAACCCGGATAATGACCATTTACATCACCCTGAGCCCCGGATAAGCCCCGTGTCCGACCCTGAACATTTGCCGGGTCAGATCCCCGGGAAACAGGACCCGGGTTATTTTTTTTTAGCCCATTTACACCACGCCCCGCCCCAGACTGGAGAGGCAATATCCCGGGTCCAACCTCTGGTGTAAAAGGGGTATAATACACCTACCCCGTGTTTAAAAAATGGCAGGAGCTGCTGCCAGTGAGGTGGTGATGTGCTACTGCCAGTGAGGTGGTGATGTGCTACTGCCAGTGAGGTGGTGATGTGCTGCTGCCAGTAAGGCAGTGATGTGCTACTGCTAGTGAGGTGGTGATGTGCTACTGCCATTGAGGCGGTGATGTGCTACAGCCAGTGAGGTGGTGATGTGCTACTTCCAGTGAGGTGGTGATGTGCTGCTGCCAGTGAGGCAGTTATGTGCTGAATTCCAACTTTCAGACCCCATACCACACCCCTTCATTCTGGATTGTTATCCAACACAGAGTAGTTTCTGCTGGTGACATATTTCCTACAAACATGATAACAACAGGTCAGTCTGTTTACCCATACTAAAGTCCATTGTCTTATAACGGTCTGGACAATCCCAACGTTCACGACCATATTTAACCATAGTGGAATAGTTATCTGTTTTAACAAGTGGGACCTAAGTCCTGTGCTTAGGAATTGGTTGTAACCCTTGCTTAGTGTTATTCAATTTTCCAAGGATCAGATACTGTTCAACAACCATGGCTAACTCCTAAAACTTTTTGGGTCAGCCTGAAGAGCCCACTGTTGTGGTGTATGGTATAACACCCATATAGCTTCTTCTAAAGCCACAACTTCCACTACATGCTTAAGGGTGTGTTTGTCAGGTTGTAACCAAGCTCTGTGACTAGTTCCACCAGTTAGAGCTTTGGGGTCTGAGAAGAGTTCAATCGCCATTCAGGAAATTATTGAGTTTTGCTGGGCTCTGTCACCCCAATCCTGGCGATGATGGTTTCCAGGTGAGGGTAGGAGTCTGCTTCTGACACTGGTAAATCCACATAGGCCCTTTGGGCTTCTCCTGTGAGACAGAGAGCTAATCTTGTGACCCATTGCTCCTCTTCTTTTAAAAAAGCACAAAAATACCTCTGTCATCTGATAATATCAGCTTCTACACTTCCTGCTTCAGTCCATCACTCCTTATTTCCACTAATTGCTCACACAGTATTTGAATCTGGGTTTGCTGGTCCTGTGTTAGTGTTTGTTGGCCTGTAGCCATACCATTGTCTTTTTGGGGAAGGATGCACAGGTGTCTTAATTAAACAGATGATATATAAAGAGTCCTTTTCTGCTCTTTTCTTGCTTTGCCTACCTAACCCTCTCCTTCAGGGAGAAAATGTTCCTGGACTTCCGTGGTAATGTATGATTGCAATTACCTGTGGTGAAACACCTTTCTTATCAATTACCTAGCTCCCCACAGGTGATGGCAATCATACATTACCAGGGAAGTCCAGGAACAGAGCATGTTCTCCCTCATGGATCAGGTAGGCAAGTATGTCCTGATTATCTTATGCTGCAGATTTTGAAATATATTGATTGGGTAATTAATGACACTGCTAATATTTTATCTAGATTTTAGTGGTCTAAGTTTAAACTTAATTTTTACCTTCAAGTGTGGGCAATCTGCTACAGTATTTCAATATTTGTTTATATTGGAGTTTTATTGCCTACCTTGTAATTGGGGAGGGAGGGTGGGTGGGAGGGGGGGGGGGGGGGGGTTGCTCAGCCTTTGATTAGAGGTATTAAATTCACATGGACTGGATCCATCATTCTTAAGTGAAATCACTAGGCTGGTCAAGCCGTATGAGGGTAAGAGGTATATTAGAAGGCAGTGGCGTAATTTTGTCCCAGTTGCCCGGAAGCAAGATATGTATTGCCCCCCCCCCCCCCCCCCCCCACATACACACACAAAACCTTATATAAAGTATATACTGTATGTCTGTTATGAAATATAACAGCCATACAGTATATAGAGTATGCATACAGTATATGTATATACTGTATATATATATATATATTATATATATATATATATATATATATATATATATATATATATATATATATAAAGAGAGAGAGAGAGAGAGAGCACATATTTCAGAACTCAAAAGTGATTTCAAGGGCTTTCAGTTAATGAATTTAAAATTGCAGGGGAGGTGCCCCTTGGGCAGAGTTCTGCCTCTGTTAGACGGGTTTATTTAAAAGAGTTAAGTAATGCAAGAATAAATTCAGGACTTATTCTGGACTTGAACAGGACAAAAACAGATGAAAACATCTCCAAATCATCTTCGTGCCTAAGAACCACCATTAACACCCTGCTTTTCACCCTTTTGCAATAACTCCTCTATATTTGAACGTATGTACATATATTGCATTCTAAGACCGTCACACAGTCACTATGATGCCTTTTTGTATATGTGATACAGCAATTATTATACAACACTCTCCTTTTTTATTGTATGAACTGTATTTGCTAAATTAGTCAAGGATGTATTGCTAATTGAAGCCATACAAGGCTGGTGTCTGCTTAGCAAAATACAGTGTAACTGCAACTTTAAACATTTACTTCACTCCAAGCCACAGCATTGTATGCAATCTATGGTCAGTGTGCAGTCACATACTGTATATGAAGTGTTTACAAATGACCACCTGAACAAAACCAGTAAGCAGGCATTAACAATTGCAAGTCTTTGCTCTCTAAGCCTATATAATTCTTTATTCAAATACACCATGTACTACAAATTATCGCTCTCCATGGCATTCTCTCAGTCTCATCCAGTAATCTCCCTGAATCTCACCCATCAATACGCATTTCTGCCTCAATTACCCACTCCCCTCTTATTAACACTCATCGCCAGATTTCACTAGCCGGAGGGCGGAGACTCGAGCTTGCATCCCATTGCCGAGAATGGGGTGTGCGGCAGGGGCTGGCGATCATCATGCCTGGAGCAGCGGCTCCATCTGTATCTCTCTATATTGACAATAACATCCACGACCTGTAGCCATAAACAACATTCACAAACCTCCTGCAACTACATCAACTCTCTCTACTGCTTCTATTAGCTGCTGACATTTCACTGACATTTCACTGAATCCAGGCCCCATCTGCTTGCCCCACTTGCAGCCTCCTACCTCTCATGAACATAGTAATCCAGCTAATCTCATAAACATCAAATGTCTCCCTTCACCCCCAAATCACTAAAGTGTGCATTATAGAATGCACGCTCTGTTGGCAACAACCATCCATGACTTCTTAATTTCAAACAACTTTGACCTGCTGGCTATAACAAAAACATGGCTCACACAATCAGGCACTGCTTCCCCTGCTTCTCCACATCACACACACCTCCAGGCTGGTGACAGTAAAGGAGGTGGGGTTGGAATATTACTATTCCAATCCTCAACATATACAGCTCTTACACAAGTTCTATCACTCACATTCACATAATTTGAAGTAATTCTATCAGAACTTACACTCCTTTCTCGCTGCATGTAGCAGCTATCTATCGCCTACCTCGGCAACCAACACGATTTCTGGAAGATTTTTCTTCCTGGCTCCCTCACTTCCTCTGACATCTCAACCAACATCATGGGTGACTTCAACATTGCTATTGGTATGGGTGACTCTATATAACATCCTTTCTCAGCCTTTCCCAATGGACTGACTTCTTTACTCATCGGGAGGGCCACTGCCTTGATCTTGTATTTACTAAGCTACTGTATGCTAAGTGTCTGAATTCACCAATACTCCTTTCCCTCTCTCAGATCACAACCTTATCCCCTGCATGCTCTCCTCTATTACTTCAAACTGAAAGACACTGAAATTCCTCAATCCACCTCACGCTCGCAGAAATATTAATAATATTAATTTTCAAGAACTCTCCGCCTCCCAGCAACAACAGCTTGCACCTATTTCTGCATTCACTACTCCAGAGATGGCGGTATCACACCTGAACTTAACTCTTAAAACAGTCCTTGATTGGGCTTCAGTTATCCACCACACTTCACCTAGGCCTAGACCCCAACTGTGGCACTCTAAATTAACAAGACACCTACAACATCTCTCACAGAAAGTTGAACGTAAATGGCATAAATTTCGCAGTCCAATTGACTTCCTCACATATAAGACTATCGACCAGTCCTATAGTTATGTCCTGGAAACTGCTAAACAAACATATTTCCAAACTCTCATTTCTGCTGAAGCTTCTAAACGTCTTTTTAATACTTCCCTCACTCAAGCCACCATGGTATGCTCTGACTCAGTTGGTAACCGGCTGAATTCCCTATCTGAATTCTCTGACACATTTACTTAATTTGATCCCTCAAATGAAGATAAAGTATCTGCACTTTTCTCTTCCTCCCACTCTACTACCTCTCCTTTTGACCCTGTATCCCTCACAAATAAGTCAATCTCTGTCTCCTGTGCTCATCCCAATATTAACTTAAATCTATAACCACTCTTTCTCTACTGGTTTCTTTCTTCATTGTTCAAACATGCAGTTATTACTCCGATTCTAAAAATACACAATTCTGACCCAAGCTCTCTCAAACTATCGTCCCAACTCTCAGCTTCCATGCCCCTCCAAACTACTTGAGAGACGAGCCTTCACTTGCCCCACACTCTTTCTTAACTCACAAAACTTATTGGACCAGCTTCAGTCAGGCTTTCGTTCACAACACTCCACAGAGTAGTAGTAGTACGTTTATTTATAAGGCGCCACAAAGTGTCCACAGCGCCGTATATAGCAAACAAAAAACAAATGACAAGGTAACGTACAGGGTGTGTTGAAAAATACAGTATAAATAGGGGTATAGCTGGTAGAAATAAAATCAGCTTCAGTTCAGAAGTAGGTGTAAAATTGTCGAGGAGACTGAAGATGAAGTAGAGGAAAGGAAGAACAGGACAGGAGGACAGGTGAGGTAAAGAGGTAGGGTGAGTACGTGAGGCAGGAGGACCCTACTCATAAGAGTTAACATACTAAAAATAGGTGGGTGGACGAACGAAAAACAACAGGATAAGTAGGAATGGAGGGGAACGGAGGCAGGATAGGAGGATCAAAAGAGGTTAGGAGGAGGGATAGGCTAGTCGAAAAAAATGGGGTTTGAGGGAGCGCTTGAAGGAGGTAAGGGAATCAGAAAGCCTGATGGGTGGCGGGAGGTTGTTCCAGTGCAGGGGGGCAGCGCGAGAGAAGTCTTGGACACGGGAGTGGGAGGAGGTGATTAGGTGAGAGGTCAGTCGGCGGTCAGCAATGGAGCGAAGAGGACGGGAGGGAGTGTGGATAGAGATCAGTGAAGAGAGGTAAGGAGCGGTGGAGGAGGAGAGAGCCTTGTAGGTGGTGGTGAGGAGTTTAAAGAGAACTCGGAAAGGAATGGGGAGCCAGTGAAGAGATAGACAGAGGGGGGAGGCAGAGGTAGAGCGGCGGGAGAGGAAGATGAGCCTAGCAGCAGCGTTAAGAGTGGTTTGGAGAGGTGTGAGGCGGGTTAGAGGTAGCCCAGAGAGAAGGATGTTGCAGTAGTCAAGGCGGGAGATGACAAGAGAGTGAATGAGAATTTTGGTCGCGTCAGTGAAGAGGAATGGTCTGATGCGTGAGATGTTGCGTAGGTGAAAGCGGCAAGACTGTGAGAGAGTACGAATGTGGGGGGTGAAAGAGAGGGAGGAGTCAATGATGACACCGAGGCAGCGCGCACTGACTAAATTGGTGAATGATCTGGTCACTGCTAAGTCTAAAAGCCACTACTCACTACTAATTCTCCTAGATCTCTCTGCTTCTTTGACACTATTGACCACACACTTCTCATACAAAAACTACAATCCCTAGGTCTTAAAAATGCAGCCCTTTCTTGGTTCTCATACTACCTATCTCACTACTCCTTCAGTGTTCGGTTCATTCATGATTCCCCCTCCTCTTCCCTACCTCTATCAGTTGGAGTACCACAAGGCTCAGTCTTAGGTCCTCTGCTTTTCTCAATCTATACCTCAACACTTGGCAAAAAATCAGCCTTTTTGGATTTCAGTATCATCTGTGTATGCTGATTATACTTAGCTTTACCTATCCTCCCCGGACCTGTGCCCATCTGTATTGAGCCGTGTCATCTCGATTGGCGATCCCTATTCATTTTTGATTGGGATCACCAAAAGGGGGAGCCCACACATTAAAGATTAATTGTGACAATCATCTCCAGAACGGAGGATTATCACAATTAGTTGCTGATGTATGGGGCCCAAAACACTTTAAGCTGGCCATACATCTACAGATCGATTGTCAGATTGGGCTGGTTGGAGCAGAAACCTGGTAATATCTGAATGACAGTGTTTTGAGCCCAATCAAAAATGAATAGGGATCGCTTCTCCTGCATAATGAGGATAAGTGGGCACTCGTAGCAGCCAAATGTATTAACCCCCCACGCGCCGCTAGCGAGATCTGTTATTCCCAGCTTTAATGGCTCTCCTTATCGGTGTCTGCTCAGGCCTGCACATGTGCATTTTAAAATATCCTCCCTCTCTCCCCCTGCTGACTGGACTGGGCATGTGTGGGATCTTGCTACTCATGCAAGATCTCCAGTGCTGTCCCTGCTGTGGAGCTAGGGCTTCACCAGCCTGCTGCTGCGCATTTGCCCTGCATATCGGCCTGCTATCATTTAGATAGCAGTCGATATGGATAGGGGCACCTAACTTTTTAAGGCCTCCGGCTTTACTATTAGCTATATGTACACCCCCTCCCCCCAGCACTTACCGTACTTGGCTATTCCATAATAATTCTATTGTGCCAGTGGAGTCATATTGCTGCAGTTTGAGTTTTTTGTTATTGTGCCCCGTTTTTCTCTCCCTTTGATAAAGCTACAGCCAGTAGCAAAACGCATCAGATGTTACTGCCTCAAAATCTCCAGGATTGGATTTCAACTTCTGGAACGACTGTGATGTAACGCCTGTCTTCTTCTTATTCATCTCATTACAGGTATTTAACCTTATATGCCATTGCCAGTATTGAGTCACCATCACTCTGCCTGCATATTGCATTCTTATAGGTATTTAACCTTATATGCCATTGCCAGTATTGAGTCACCATCACTCTGCCTGCATATTGCATTCTTATAGGTATTTAACCTTATATGCCATTGCCAGTATTGAGTCACCATCACTCTGCCTGCATATTGCATTCTTATAGGTATTTAACCTTATATGCCATTGCCAGTATTGAGTCACCATCACTCTGCCTGCATATTGCATTCTTATAGGTATTTAACCTTATATGCCATTGCCAGTATTGAGTCACCATCACTCTGCCTGCATATTGCATTCTTATAGGTATTTAACCTTATATGCCATTGCCAGTATTGAGTCACCATCACTCTGCCTGCATATTGCATTCTTATAGGTATTTAACCTTATATGCCATTGCCAGTATTGAGTCACCATCACTCTGCCTGCATATTGCATTCTTATAGGTATTTAACCTTATATGCCATTGCCAGTATTGAGTCACCATCACTCTGCCTGCATATTGCATTCTTATAGGTATTTAACCTTATATGCCATTGCCAGTATTGAGTCACCATCACTCTGCCTGCATATTGCATTCTTATAGGTATTTGTGCAATTGTATTAAGAATTAAAGTGAGTTAGAATGTATTAGTGGCTGGGATGGTATGTAACCTCTTACCATTTGTTTATCTTAGTTTTATTGCTAGTGGGAGAGGGGCTCTGGCTGGGTGGGGTCTTAATCAATTAACTTAGAAACAGCTTTTAGTATTTAGTGAGAATACTAGGCTGACACAGCCTGGCTGACTATTGAAAGCTGACTATTGATATTTTGTCAGTTTTTAAAGTAGGAAGATTTTTAAGTAGGGAAAAAGTTACATAGATTAAAGATTGGACTTATTCTGGACTTAAACTGGACAGAAACTGCCAACCAACTTAACATCTTGATATCAAAGTGATTCAGAAAAACAGAAACTACAGCAACTCAGAAAACCAAGGGACTGCTTTGAGTGAGCTCACTTCATACTCACAACATACTACTCCTGGCTATCTGTATGTTCATCCAACTTATCACTATTTCTGCAACTGCTAAAACTTTGAATATCACTGTTAATGCTTGTATTTGCACTGTCTGTTTTGAAAATGCACAGCTGTACCTCTAATGACTTCACCACTTCTGCTCTTCCATTGATAGTAGGTGTCCCCCATCATTTTATTCTTGGTCCTCTTCTTCTCTATCTCTATATGTCCTCCCTGGGTGAGCTTATTTGCTCACTTAACTTCCACTATCACCTCGATGCTGATAATACTAAAATATACTGCTCCTTTCCTGATCTCTCTCCCTCTATCCTCACTCATATCTCCTACTGTCTCTCTGCTATCTACTCTTGGATGACCCAGCGCTTTTTTAGACTTAAAATATCAAAGACTAAGCTGACCTCTTCCCACCCTCCAGCATAAAACCTGACCATCTCTCATCCTAAACTACTGTTTATGCTCACTTCTTTCCCTTCTAGAATGTAAGCTCTCACGAGCAGGGCCCTCTCTCCTCTTGTGCCTTTCTTAGAATATATAGACCTCTGCCACCCTGATGATTGCTTCAGTGTCCTGTCCCCTGATGCAACTATCCATTTTTACCATGTACTTGTCCTAAACTGTCTTGTACTGTAATTTGATATGTGTTTTTGCTCATAATTATGCTTTGTAAAGCGCTGCGGAATCTGTGTGCGCTATATAAGAAACTGTTAATAAATAATAAATAATAACTTACTTACAGCTGCCTTGGTCCGTTTTTTTTTTACCTGCACTTCCTTATTGGGAAATTTCCAGCAGGATCCCTCTGGCCCCCTCATGGACCCTCAGCAATTGAGACCCTCAGGTGATCGTTTTATTAAAGTCACCCCAAGTGGACAATTTCCATCCTCATCGACTGACTCCACAAACGACAACTGGGATATTGTCAAATTCAAGAGGGATAACCACATCTGAGGGCCCTTTCATCCACACTTCCTCCAGCGGCACCAACTGGGATACCGTATCACTAGAGAGGACCTGTGATTTGGTCTTCACCCAGATCTTCTGAGGGCAATCATATCCTCACAGTGTCCTCCAGTGGCACTGGACTGAGTAACTGTATGAATAGAGAGGACCTGTGACCCCCCCACCTTCCCCGTCCCCTTTCATCAACCAACAGCAGTAAAAAGTGCACTTACCTCAAAATTATTGACTACTGTATCTTTTGAGCGTATGACATCTTTGGCTCCCATATCCATCCTGTGAGTGAGGCATATATAATCTTTTAATTCTGCTTTTAATCATTTATTGTATATGGTCTTTGGTATGTTTTTTAGTATGTATTAAGTGGCAACTATTTTTAATTATATAAATAAATATGTTATATAAATGAGATGCACATGTGCATGCGTGTGTGTGTGTGTGTGTATATATACATACCTACTATATATGCACTGTCACCTTACTGTCTGAAAAGGGGATAACGGGGGGGGGAGGGGGGCTAAGATGACATTTTGCCTAGGATGTCACTAATCCTTGGACCGGCCCAGTATTTACCCTGCACAGAAACAAACTGACTCTCCCAAATCTAATTCTCTCTGCACATTTTACATCTGCCCCCCTGCAGTGCACATGGTTTTGTCCATCTAAGAAGGAATTTGTCAGAAAGAGTGAACCAAAATAACCCCCTATGGGGCCAAACCTAAAATATCTAGAAACGTCCTTATCCTTCCTATACATGAAGGTGGGGTTGCCTTTCCCGACTTTGAAAGCTACCATAGGGCCTGCCTCCTTAGTCAACTTAGCGATTAGTTTAATCTAGATAACCCTAAATCTTGGGTGATAATTGAACATTCTTTTTCCCCGTACCCTAGATAGACCTATTGTGGCTACCAGCAGATCTCTCTATGATGCGCTGTGGTCCGGGTGAAGCGATATGGGTGACCTTGAGGACATGGCATAAGTTTGTCTCCTGTGACGGCGTCGCTTTGCCCGGTCCGGAGCTATCACTATCCATTGCCGCTTCGTTTATTCCTGATTTATGCTTTGATTCTTGGATATCTAGGGGTCTTGTTAAACTTGGTGATATTTGTGACTCAGGGGGTCTAATCCCTTTCAGTAGTCTACAGTTGTCATATGATGTGCCAAAGCATGATTTTTATAAATACTTGCAGATTCGACATTGGTAACGCTGCCAGTCCTCATTTTCTGTCATCTCTCCCCCCACCTTGAAGCTGATTTGATCTCACCTACACTTATTGCATAGTAGAGGTAGTATCTCCTGGTGGTACTATTATTTGATTTTGGAAACTAGGAAAGGGAAGTTACCATTCCAGTTAAAATGGGAACTTGACCTTGACAGGACCCTCTCTGATGATGACTGGACACATATTGCATACCCTCCAACATTTGGTCATTTTGAAGCATAAACCAGCAATATCATACCATCCAACATGATCCATTCCATTAGGTACAAAATGCTCTGTTCCTGGACTTCCCTGCCAGTGGCAGTTGCAGAGCTGGGGCTGCAGCACAGTCCAATATTCAAAAAGGGGAGCCACACCTAATGCCATTCCAAACATCACTGCCCTAGACTCACTGGAAGTTGATGTGACCCCCCTCTTTGAATTTTGGACTTAGCTGGAGTCCAACCTATTTAACTGCCACTGGCAAGGAAGTCCAGGAACAGAGCATTTTGTACCTATTTGAATGGATCATGTTGGAGGGTATGATATTGCTGGCTTATGCTTCAAAATTACCAAATGCCTGTCTCACTCTGAGATGTACTACAAACTGTGTTATAGAGCCTATTTCACACTGGACAGACAGCATAAAATATGGCCCTCCACATCAAAATACTGCTGGAGACAATGTGGTTGTATTGGTACCTTATTTCATGTGTTTTGGTCCTGCCCGATGTTACAGTTCTTATGGTCTTCTGTATTTGCACTTATTAATGAGGTGTTAGTGGTGGATGTCCCTGTTGATCCTGTTGTGGCCCTATTCCAATACCACCCCAGGCCATTAGCCGTTGGTGATGCCTATCTGCTGGGTTATGTCCTAATTTCTACAAAAGGCGGCTATCGCCCAGCTGTGGAAGTTGACATCAATTCCTAGCCTTTTTACTATTATACAAAAGATTCATAAACACTATATATATATGAGACTTACTTGTATGACAGTACTTACTCCAATTCAGCCTCATCACCACTCAAGAAATGGGTTAAGTGGGGTGAATTCATGGATAGGCGGGGACATTCCCTCCTTAGTACAACACCTAATACTTTTCCTCCGAATTCATAATTCGTTTTTGCGTTCATAGCATGCAACTGGCTTACCTCATCTTTTCTTTCCTCTCTCCTTTTTTCAATCCTCCTGCCTCCCTCCCACCTCCTGTTAAGGAGGTGCTCCTTTTTCTACTTTTCAGTACGAGTTATAGCTTACTGGGCTAGTGTTGCATTGTATAACTCCTTATGTCACGATTGTTTGTGTTTTTATTACTATTTCTGCTCTTCAATGTTGAGGATATCTTTGCAGAGTATACTAGCTCTCATGTGTTATTATTGTGTACTGTGTACCCTGTTTAATACTCCCTCCCCTTTTTTCTTCTGTACCCTTATTTGCTTATTTCTCTAAATTGGAATAAAATAAAATGGCTCATATAAAAATTTACAGTAAGTGGCACTTTTGGGGGCATTGCTTAAGGGACGCTACAAGTGGCGGTATGTGGGGGCATTACGCATTATATGTGCAGCATCATGTGTAAGGGACATTATGTGTGTAGCATCATGTATAATGGGTACTATGGTGCACGGCATCATGTGTAATGGGAAGTATGGTGTGCGGCATCATGTGTAATGGGTGCTATGGTGTGCGGCATCATGTGTAATGGGTAGTCTGGTGTGCGGCATCATATGTAATGGGTGCTATGGTGTGCGGCATCATGTGTAATGGGTACTATGGTGCCATCAAGCAGGAACCCCCGTGTAATGAGCACGTAGGTAAACAGCACTTATGTGGCAAATATGCCATCATGAGTCTGACTGGTGGTAGCAGCTTCAGCACTTCTATCAGGTTGCTGATCTCCCACTATTTCCTCCACCATCATCCTCCAAAAAAATAAGTTTTTATTTTATTATTTTTATTATTTTTTCTTATTTTTACACTGGACACAGCCAGTCACACTGGACACTGTCCCTGGACACTGGACACTGCCCCTGGTCACTGCCCTTGGACACTGGGTTAGGGGGAGGTGCGAGGAGGTGGCGCGGACCGACGGGAAGCTCCTTCAGAATGGGGCGCGTGACCATCTCGTGCACACGCGCACCATTCCAGAAGATGGTGGCTGGCGATTCGATCACCAGCCCCAGTCTGAAAGAGGTGGTGCTAAATCTGTACGCTTAGTAAGTAATGCCAGTGACTAGTGTTACTGATCTCATCATAAGTGTATTACCTTCATGGTGTCTCTCTGTGGTTTCAAGCTGCTTTCCAGGTTCCTTGTTCCTGAGAATTCTGCTCTTCCAGGTCCTGTGTCATCTCCAGCAAGCAGCTGCCTGGCTACATCAGTGCTTCGCCATCTAAACCACTTATCATCGGTGCCCAGCCATCGATACTACTGGCCATCAGTGCTCCTCTATCCATACCATTCTCTATTGGTGCTCCACCATCAACACTACTCACCAACGGTGCTCTGCAATCTATACTTCAACCCCATCAGTGTCTCCTTCATCACATTCAGTGCTCCTACATTGATAACCACCACCAGAGGTGTCTCCTTCATCTATATTAATCACCATCAATATCCCTCCGCCACTACTGATCGCCAAAGGTGCATCCTTCATTGATACTCACCACCATCGGTGTCCTCCATCGATACAGCACCTGCGATTGGTGATTCCCTGGCCAATGTTTCCCACCATCGGTGCTCCAATATCGTGACCCATCCTTCGTAGTATTCTCCAGGTTCACAGTGGTCAGTATTCCATTGCTGACAATCCATCTGCATTATTGTGTTTACTCTATACTCCATCACTGTTACTACACTGCACCAGTCACCCTTCAGTATTATATACCGTATGCTCTGGACTTCATCAATGTTCCTACACTACAGCTATTCCCATTTTGCTATTACCAATAATGCATGTCTTCTATTGGCTGTGATTACCCTTTATACCAATATCATTCTTTAACGTCTTCAGTTACCGTATTGTCTTCTGTGGTCAACAAAGACTTTACATTTTACCTTGTGGTCACATCTAGCAACTATCCGGGGTGTCTCTGGCATGCACAGTTCCCTCATTAAATCTCCTCGGTTCCAGTACTAGCCATACCCTACGCCTGTGGTTAACTCCAGCCAGGATCTGACCACAGGCATGACACTGGGCAGCTGCTGGGTATAACTGTACATCAAGATGGCCCTGTCTCCCGTGCAGACCAACTGTTTAGATTGTCAATGCATCACAGAGACATTCACATTAGTGATGCACATAGGGCAGGTGGTGTGGTGTGTATTGGGTCTGTTTCAGATGTGGTTGGAGGTGCACCCTGATCCACAAAGTGCCACGGTTTTGTAGTTTGCACACACACAGGACCTATTCTGCACGGGGGATAATGGGTCTTGCCACACAGAACTCAGGAGCAACTTTAGACATTATTGACTGTCTGATGTCATCCTCAAATCACAGCCAAAAGCTCCAACTCTTTTTCCTGTTGAGCCTAGCATCCTCCCTTGTGGTATTGGTGTCTTCCAGAATCTTCGCCCACAGCATTGGATCTATTGTTCATCTCTGCCAATCTGGTCACTGATCCCACTGCTGTTAAACTGCCCTGTTAATGCCATGACGTGGCAGTCTTTGTTGATCTGCTGTGGAGGCTCCTAGGTTTTCTCTGGGTAAGCTGCAGTTGGCTCACAAGATGGACCCGTCAAAAAAGATTGACAGGAATTGGTAGAGCTACAATTGTTTTGCATTCAAGCCCAGTGGCTCCAAGGCTGGTTGCTGGAGCCCAGTGCACAACAAGGGACACCTTCTTTTAAATGTAATAATTACCCATGAGTTTACTGAAGCCAGCTATACCTCCCAATATGTGAGAATTTGGAATCAGGGTGGAGGGCATGGCAGTGGCACAATAAGGGTGTGACTTCATTGTAATAGGCATGGTCACACTCATGGTGGGCATTTATATACCATCTGCATTTCAAGCAAATGGATCCATAAAATGGATTGCTGTACAGAGTACAGCCTTTGGCAGGAAAATACCTCTCAGTAACCCCCTTTTTGCAAATTGGGATAAACCATGTATACATTGTACAGTAAGTAAGGGGCAAAAGCAGGTTCTCTTACCATGAATGATAATCTTACGCTCTGCTTCTCCTTATCTATTATGTGACAAGATCACTGGAATAGTGATGGAATCAGGTATATTTGCACAGTGTTTATGTGCAGTGAGTTTTAAAACCCAAAAGAATTGTATTGGCTCTGCTGAGAGCATTTGGCTTCTGCAAAGAGCCTGGAAAGAGTCCTAAGGTTGAATGGTTGAAGAAAGGGAGGGTTCTCCCTACATTTATGTTCAGTATGGGTCTTTGGGCTATTAACCTCGCAGAAGACCAATCAGGGTCTTCAGCTGTGTAGCTGTGTTGAAAGGCTGTTAGCCTGACAAATACTGTCTCTCACACTGCTTGGGAGGTAGAGTATGTACTAAATGCTACAGTTGCGAGGTTCTTGTTCTGGATGATGAGATCCTCTGTCTGGGAATGCACTAATAAAGTGTTGTTCGTTTTATTTTTTTCTCTGTAGAGAGAAATATTGTGGTACTTCCATGATGGTATTTTAGCCCATTGATGGCTGAGGAGAAAATGCGCCGCTCTAATGTACTATCAGCAGCGGTGCTAAGTGTCTGCAGTTATTGTTGTCTTTTATAATACCACACATAGCTGGCATTGCAGTGTATAGAAGTTTACTTTGCATGCTGAGTCCCAGCAGGAAGCAGTGAATCCGAGGTCCGGAGCAAAGCAGAAGGCTGGGGCAAATTACTCCATGCCCTCAGCTCCCTGCATCCACTAGTCTGGAATTAGTCAGAAAGTAGCACCGCTCCCTTGATACTGGCATCCAGCAGTGTGTACTGAGCATGACCCCTAAAAAATAAATGTACATGCACAGACAATGTAAACACACTGCTCAATAAAATCAGTGAGAATGGTGTAACCGCATTAGTAGCAGGACTAGACAACAGTTACAGCGGCAAATATTTGAAAACTAGCAAACATTGCGACTATATCAATGCGATGTTAGCGCGAACAAAAACATATAACGGAACAAAAACTAGTACATCCCGCCGCTCTATGTGAGAGAAACCTGCTTGGAAAATCAGGGAGCCGTGCCTGGTTATAAACTGCTTGTATTGTTCTCTTTGTAAATTAGGGGTATCGTGTGCATAGTTAGAGCCGGACGGCAAGGGGTTTATTTTGTGATTTTTGTTTTCTATTTCCGTACAGGACAGTTGCACCAAAACCACTGACTTGTGTGGTCTTTCAGATGCTGCACACTGCAAAAAATAACCCATGACATGGTATATGTTTCCCTGACACTGTTGCTACAGTATATTGCAATCGCATCGTGAGGAGTCGCTCTGTATGCTGGGTGGCCTTGCCCTGTGCGGGGGGGGGGGGGGGGGGGGGGGGGCGGGGGCCTAGCATGCAGGAGGAAGAAGTTGCAGTTTTTTAAGCAAAGTAGCGACTAAAACTGAATCAGGCCCTCAGTCTCCATTGTTCTACCACACACAAGTGCAGAATTTCAGAGATCTGCATTAGTGTTTGTGTAACCAGTTGGTTTTCTAGGTAGTGATATGCAGAGGAGGCACAGAGGAGGTGCTGCAGCGCAGTTCAAAATTCAAAAAGTGGAGGCACAGCAACTGCCACCAACTGTCATTCCAGTGGCGTAAGTTCATCCCAGTTGCCCGGAGGCAAGATAAGTATTGGTGCCCCCCCAAATAGCTCATTCAGGGGTAGATTTATTAAGCTCGGTGAAGTGATAAACTGTCTGGTTTTTATTACCGGCCAATCAGCTCCTACCTGTGAAGTTACCGGCTTGATTTGAAACAGGAAAGGTAGGAGCTGATTGGACGGTGATAAAAAACAGACAGTATATCACTTCACCCAGCTAAATAAATCTACCCCTGAGTAAGGTGTCTGTCTCCAGTAGGGTCACAGGACAATTGCAAAAATGATGTTAGGAGGGGGAGTCAGCCTCATTAGCAATATCAACTGCTTACATTTGACTGATTCAAACTTGAAGGGAAGAAAAGGTGCCCCCTTGGGAGCAGGAGCCCGGCGGCAGATGACTCCATTGCCTCCCAGAGTTCTGCCTCTGTGTCATTCCAAACACACTGTCAGTTACTGTGGCTCCCCTATTTGATTTTTTAGACTGTTTTTTAGACTGTTCTGCAGACCCACCTTTGGAGCCACCACCGGTGTTATGCAATTTACTCTATGCCAGTGGTTCCCAAACTCGAATGGTCAAGGAACAAATCTAAACATTTGTGGTCCATATGATGTGATAAAACAGTGCTGGTGGCTACCAATCACAAGATGGGGCAGGGACTTATGTGAATGTTCAAATACTCTCTGTAAAAGTGCTGCGGAATATGTGTGCATTAAATAAGAAATTGTTAATAAATAAATATGTGGTGAAACAGAAGCAACACCCTGCCCCACCAATAAGTTACCTAAGGATGAGAAGTAAACACACTTTATATAATTCAATCATTTTTGCTGACTTTGTTAAAAAGAAACTTTTGGCCTAAGGATGAAGTGAAAATATACTGATAGAGCGCTGTGATATAGGAAAGGTAGAAAACCACTGATCTATGCAAACTAGTGTAGTACTCACTGCATCAGCCAAGTGGATGCTTCTCAACAACTGCCATCTAGTGGTGGTTACGCAAAATAAATAAACATAACGGAAATGTTTCCAAACTGTGTTGATAATGTTCTACTGTGTTCTAGTTTTGTTTTTGTAATTTTTATTTAACAATAGAAGTCATGTTAATAAAATATTTGGGAACTTAATAATGTGATATAATTTCTGTAAAATGTGTTATGAGTGACATACAGTATGTACTGTACAGTTCTCCAATATGATAACTTACCCTCCTACCTCTATGTCGGTTTACTACCCAGTTTGTCTTATCACTGTTGTTTCCAATTGTAAAGTGCAACAGAATATGCTGCGCTATATAAGAAACTGTAAATACATTAAATAAATAAATAAACTTAACAGTATGAAATGAAACACAATATTGTTAGCAGTACAGTAACTACCAATTACAATTCAAGGTTTTATTTATTATGGTCACTACAAAAAACATTAAAAGTTCAAGGCAACTTCTTCCAAAGCTGTTTTAAAATTAAGATGTAGCCCCACCTCGTTCAGTCCCGGCGCCCGCCAGAACCTTCCCTCTGGTGAGCACCGGTGGAGAGGGACTCCATTAAAACTGGGACGCGCGTGCGTCTCACACGCATGCACATCCCAGTCTTTGATGGCGGTGCAGTGCGTCCCTGCCCATCTCCGCTTCAGGGAGGCGGGCAGGGTTGGGGGGGGGGGTGTTTAGGGGTGGCGAGGGGGACCGGCGGCGGCGGCGAGGGACCCGGGGGAAGCATGTCGCATATTGTGAACCTGGGTTGGGGTTGAGGAGGGGAGCCCAAATTATATTTTTGCACATAAGCTCACGACCCACTGGCACATCCTATCTTGTTGGCATAGTTGCTGCACTGTGCCAGAGTCTACTGCACATGCACAGGTACAGAGGTGCACTACTATGTGATGTAAAATAAATCAGGGGCACTGCATGCAGTGTAATGTGAATATGATTATGTAAAACCTTGGTAGGAATTATTCACGGCATATGTGCAAGTTTCACTAACCTCTGTAGATTCTTCAGCCAAATAACTCCTGCTTCAGGTTCGCTGGTGATGGCGGAGAGATGAAAGTACAGTATTTGACCAGAATATCATGATAGGCCTCAATGACATTGTTTTATTAAACTGGATAGCTTTGGAATTAATTAAGGAACACTGCCCGCAAGGCGGGACCACCGTGATATCAGGCAATACAATCACTACTTACTGTATGCAAATTATCAAAAGTCACAGTACTTACTCCTGCAATATTCTGACAATGCGAATCGTCTTTAAATATATATATCACAAAGCACCTCCCACTAATATCTGTAATAGCATCAGATGCATTTAAACAATTTCCACTATTATAACATAACTCACTTTCTATTAAAAGATGCGTAAGCAATTCTGCTATGCAAATCTTTATTAAATACTCTATGCAATGAAAATAGACAATTTTCTAATACATTAGAAAAAAATCGCTATGCATGCAATCAGTGATATGCAGTAGAATTTCAACACAGTTCACAGTAGCAATGTTCCTGGCGAAAAGTTCCAAGGTACCTGAGCTAATGTAAGAAGGGATGTATATGCATATACATAAAACCCTTGGACCTGCACCTGTTACCTTAAATGCACAAGGAAGTGAATGTATTTCTGAACAGAAGATGATGTTGCTCTCTCTTTAACACTACCAGTGTTGAGCCATTAATACTGGACACTGCATGAAAGGGTAAAGATCTCCTTTAACTTAAGGCCCCCATACATTATGCGATTTGGGCACGATTTTGCCCGATTCGGATGAATCAGGCTGTGAAATCGTCCCAAATCGTATATGGAGACATCCCCTCCGACCCGATGCACGGCCCCGTGCGCATCAGATCGGAGTCGGGAGGTCGGACGGGCTGCACATAAGATTTGCCAAATCTTATGTGCTGCCCGGAGCTGTGCTCCCCCGCAACGGGGGACCTACCAAAGCCGGGTGGAGGGATCAGGCGCAGGGAGCCGGGCAGAGGAGGAGGCCGATGCCATCAGTGGGAGCAGGGGGGGGGGGGGTGGCGCAGAGTACCAGGGAGCCGGGCAGGAGAAGACGCTGCAGCGGCAGCGCGAGTGGCTAGAGCAGCAGCAGAGCACTTCCAAAATAAGCCCATACAAAAGCCCATACAATCGCTGATTGGCTGAGAGAGGTCTCAGCCAATCAATGGCTTCCTATGCGTTTGTATGGGCTTTTTCTTTTTTTTGGGGAAGTGCTCTGCTGCTCCTGCCACTCGCGCTGCTGCTGCAGCATCTTCTCCTGCCCGGCTCTCTGGTACTCTGTGCCGCCCCCCGCTCCCTGCCCAGTGGCTTCATGCCTGGCTCCCTGCGCCCTGCCCGCTCTCTGGTCGCGGGCATATTCCCGCTGCTGTCCCCCGCTCCCATTGTCCCTGCAGCTCCCTGGGAGTTGCATGTGATAAATCGCATGCAATTTATTACATGCAAAACTTGCCACATGAAGTGCCATCGCATGTGATCCCTCCCGGGGAGCTGCTGGAACAATCGGGTCCGACTTGTCCTTATGAAAAGTCGGAAAAATGTATGGGGGGGCCTTAGAACTTGGAACTGTGCTGACTACTCCTGGTAAAGTTAGTACCCCTGTGTCTCTGACTACAGTCAGCAGGGAAGTTCTTGACCTTTTCCAAGCTAGAAGGGGTAATGCAATTATTGACAGAACACAGGATAAGAAACTTCAGTCAGTAATAATGCAGGATGAAAGCCACTGTGGCATTTGATTAGCCCTGGTGCTGACTGATGGACTATACAGGGAATAGTCTCTACTTTTTGTCAGAAATTGGTTGGCTGTAAACAGACATAGGGAGGTATTCAATCCCTGCTGCTATTTCCGATGGGGGAAATAGTGGTGGGAGCCTATTTAATGCTGTCTTGCCCGACAGCATTGAAAAGGCAGATTGAGAGAACGAGCTGTCGGGCCCATTTTGCCAAAAACGGCTGTGAATTGTCATGCTCATGGCTGGATCTCGACAATCCCCGTCTGTTTACATAGACACGCCCCCTTTTTGCCGATTAGCAGACGGGACATTGAATCCCGCCTGGCCATTTGCAGTCAACCAAAACAAAAACAGGCCAGGGTCAAGGCTGTCAGGATGCACCAACAGTTGTGACCCGGGATTGACTACCCCCCGTAGGGCTGGTTGAGATACAGGGCACTGTGGGCTTATATCATGGGGTACTGTTTGCTTACCCCACCACTCTCTCTGCTAGTGCTGGGTTGCCTCCACACGGGACAGGCTGCTACTATCATGGCTCTCGCTGGCTGTCCCAGCTGCTCACACAGTCTCCACACACACCAGGATGCTGGGACCTGTAGCCTCTGTCTCTGTCCCTTCTGGATGGCTAGCACTCCCCACCTTTTACAGCAGTCACGCTGGATCTCTTCACTGGCTCTGCACTTGACTGTATCACTCCTCACTGCGTCTCTAATTTTCCTGCTCTGGGAAGGAGCTATTTATCCCCTCTTGTCATCCAGGCCAACATTCTATAACCAGGGAGTGATGTTTCTGGCCCTCCAATACTGTAGGCACATGTGCAATGCTTACCCTGGGCACAGTATAGATACACCCAAACCAGTGATGTGCAGTCATGGTAGACAGGACCTCGCCTTTCATACTTCAGTAGACGCCAGAATTTTGACTATAAAAATTATTAGAATTAGGGATGTGCACTGGCCTCCATCATTGGTTTTGAATCTGTATCTTCTTCCGTTTTTTTTTTTATCTGTAGAAGGTTTTCCCAAGACCATCCTTGTTGGTTTTGAATAGCGAGTGCAAATAGCGCAAGCATTCGTAAACTCCAAAGCAGTACAAATGAATGAGCCTTGCACAATTTAAGTAGTGAGAAAATAGTTAATTGGTTTGGAGTCTGGATCTAATTTGAATAATGGGAGTGTTAGGGAGGAGCTAGCAGACATGTTGTGTGATGCAGGAGTTTCGTCTTACTCTTTCCGTAATTTCCCTGCCCTCTCTCCCCAAATCACTCTTTTTTTCCCCACCCATTTTTCTTTTTCTTTGCTGATTGGGGTTTGTCAACCTATATATGTGGCAGGAAAGAACAGCAGTTACAGTGGCTATTGCACTGCTCTTTTGGGGTGCGCTCTTTGCCTAATACATTGTATACTCTGGACCTCCTTACCGGGGTCATTGGGCTTGGCGTTCTGGCCAGCCATATTATGGTCTATTAGGGAGAGTGAGTTGGAGACCTGGCATTTATTGGCATAGCCAATTATTTTGAGAAGGTCACGTCGTGGACATGTGTAGCGGCTTTAAGTCGAAATGTCACTATTGATCTGGCCGTACTTTCTTATTGCACCATACTCAGTTTAAATATTATAATAAATAACCGCTGACCAATTTTAATGGCATTTCAATGGTCTGTGTCGTTATTTTATTTAAGTTAATTTAGTTCATATTAGTGGTAAGGTTATGGTGCAATGATGTCATACAATCCACATCTGCTGATAAAAGGTGTCAGCAGCATCGCTGCTGCGGTGTCCGGAGCAGGGCTGCCCAGACATTCTGCCCGGCAGTGCATGGTCTTCCACCCGGACGGGATGCGTCTCTTCTGCCCAGCCGGGGGACGCAATTGCAGGGGCTGTGCAGGCCGTTCTTATTATTTACTTTGTCCGGCTCTCCTAGGTATGGAGAGGCCCATGGTTGTGGGTTCACGACTATTTTGGGGTACTGTTGTAGTTGTGTACTCTGCATTTACTTTGGCATGTTTTTAGTTGGTGGCACCCCATTCCATCTGTGTCTGGTGTCTGTGACTAGGTCACACTCCCTGTCCTTGGCCTGGTGCCGTCAGGCAGGGTGTTCCTCCCAGATAGCGCCTGTTAACTAGCAATCCTTTTGGCACTACATCTGATGATCGCCATAGTTTTGTCACCTCTTAAAACCTGGTTGTATCGGGGTTGGAGCGGGCCTAACTCGCTCCTTCGAATGCCGCAACTAAAGGAGAAGCCTAGCTTACTGCAGACTATGGTAATCTGTCCGAGGAGGTCAACAGAGCCAGTGTACGGTGCGCCATGGCCATCCTAAACAGCAGTCCCGAGTGAGGGCTCTGCCCACCACACGCATGTACCCGCCTCGTTACAGAAGGTTTATGGTTTTAGATCTACAACAAAAATAATGCAGCACTGGTGTTTGAGGACCTTTCCTTAGTCTGATAAAACTGGTGGTTAACGGCGAAACGCATCAAGCACTTGCCACTGAGTACACGCCTTGCAGCTTCCTTATATCCTGGATACAGTGCTGTCAGATATAAGTGTGGTTGGATACATTGCAGGATACAGAGCAGTATGATTCAGTGCATGTTGGATATACTAATCGTGAACTTACTGTGACAGTGACAGTTTTTGCAGTGTCTTCAGTGTGGGGGTGTCAATACGGCTGACAGTCCGCAGTGTGGGGATGATTGGGGTGGTGGCAGTGCTGAAATACCGGCAGTGTTTCCTCAGTGCAAGTTGGTGGAGGTGGCAGCAGTGCAGGCGTGCCAACTGTGTTTTTAGTGCAGAAGTGCTTTCTGTACCAGCAGTGCAGGAGTGCTGGCAGTGTCCTCAGTGATGAAGATCAGGCAGTGTCAGCAGTACAGGAGTGCTGACGGTGTACTCACTTCGAGGTTGCCGGTGGTATTGGCAGTGTGGGTGTGCCAGCACTTTCCTTTGTGCATGAGTCTCAGTAGTGGTGCATGAGTTCAACCATGTCCTGCAGCAGTGCAGGGGTGTTGGTGATGTCGTTGGTGCTGGCTGTATCTTCAGTGTGGTGGTGCCAGCTGGGTCTTCAGAGCAACAGTGCCGGCGGTGTCAGCAGTGTGGGAGTGCAGGCGCATGGTTGTCTACCCTTCTGCATTCTGCATGAGACTCCCTGAAATACAGATGGAGTAGGAGCCATCCTTGCAGGGGATGGCACTGACGACGCCAGCCGCCATCCCCCGCCAGCGCCATATCAATGGCGAGAAAGGGACGCGCGCGCACGAGATGCACGCGTGTCCCCTATCGACGGCGCTTCCATCCGTTCCCCCGGGTCCCTGAGGCGGAGACGGACAGGGTTTCCGTCGCGCTGGCGACGGAGATTGAGACGCGCGTGCGCGTGAGACGCACGCGCGTCTCAGTATGTTCGCTGGCGAGGCTGCTGGCGGGTCGCCAGCAGGGACGTTCTGGCGATCCGCCAGCAAGGATGGCCCGTACTCCATCTGTAGCATCAATCTCCCCTCTCTCCCTCATTATTCTAGCAATCTCCCTCATTTTACCTAGACCACATTACACTGTTACATTTTTGTGGAAAAAAAGGAATGAGAGACAGATACATTTACTTTGAATCATCAGCACCATTTTCCAGCACTTTACCAAGTATAGTAGTTTTTACTAACTGCTTTGGGGCTCATCTACATTTGGATATACAGTAAGTCATTTAAAAAAGTTTCCTCTCAGATGTAGCAGTGCACACCCACGCTTCTAGGTGCCACGTTCACAATCTGTTTTCACAATCTCTCCATATATGGAACTAGACACGCCCATTGGGTGGAGCATGACATGCCCCCTCAATAGGGCGCTGTGCAAAATTCTACTCTCAACTATAATCTCCCTGAAACTAGTTTTCAAATGTAGGCAAATATATGCAGAAGGTGTTGACAGTACAGGAGTTCTCAGTTTGAGGGTGCCAGCGGTGTCACCATTGATTTCAATGGGCCTTTTGAAAGTGGTGTCTGAGGCAACTGTGGGATCTCCAGGAGTAAGATGTGCTACCTTGCTGAGGCTTATAGTGTGAGACACAAATGGAATCTCGTTATTAGCTTAAGGTAATAACTGGCTCCCACAGCTGCCCGCAAATACAGACACTTTGGACATTATTCAGATCCGTTTGTTCCTCCGTGCATTCGCATGGAAGACCAATGTTGTGCATCTGCGCTTGTGCAGATGCAGGGTTCGCCGGGTGCATGCACCGTACACGGCGAGCGGGGGACACCAAGCAGCATATGGAAATGCCCAGCATTTCATGAGCATTCCCAGGCTAATGAGGCTGTGACGGACATGCGGGAGGCAAGCAGCTGACATCACGTCAGCTCTCACATACCCTCCAACATGACCCATTCCATTAGGTACAAAATTCTCTGTTTCTGGACTTCCCTGCCAGTGGCAGTTGCAGATGTGAGGCTGCAGCACAGTCCAATATTCCAAGAGGGGAGCCACACCTACTGCTACCCCAAACATCACTGTCCTGGACTCACTGACAGTTGATGTGACCCCCCTCTTTGAATTTTGGACTGTGCAGGAGCCCCACCTTTGTAACTGCCACTGGTAAGGAAGTCCAGGAACAGAGCATTTTGTACCTAATGGAATGGGTCACGTTGGAGGGTATGCTGTCTGCCCTGTCCTCGCACAGGGCGCCCGCAGTTTAGAGTCACTATATAGGTGTCTCTGAACTGCGAGCGCTCTAGAAATCATTCGATAGTCGGTGACCATCAAATGATTATGTAAATCAGCCACTCGCAGCCGTGCGTGGGGTCATGCATGCGGTAGCGGGCGGCGTCTGATGGACTTGCAAGGCTGCGAAATTTGCAGCTTTGCAAGTCAATCAGAATAAGGTCCTTTGTGTGGGACCTACAGTATATGCGAATCAGCTCTATAATAATTACCATTTTCATCCATTTCTTTCATGAATGTATTACAAATGTAATGTGTTCCACCTTTTTTTATAGTACAGTATTTTCACGGCCACTAGATGGCGCTCAGAGATCAGGACTACTGCAGCTGAAAAGTTACAGTCTGAGTTGTAACATGAACAGTACAGACTTCAGCTTTGTGAGTACAGTAGCTGCACACTTGAGGACATAACAAGTTATTAATGACTCAACAAAAAGCAGTATGCTGCCTACTGCAATCAGTGGATTCTTTTCTACCCCACTTTATATTACTAATATAGCAAAGTGCTTGAGAGCTTCCCTTCTCATATATCACAAAGCATTCTTTGCAAAGACACATACAGGTATTTGAAATATGTCTTTATTCCAACACAGAATGTTTAAAATTTACAGTTTAATCACATTGTTTGTGCTTCTAATTAAAAAGTTTAATTGAATTTAAATATAAGTATAAATATAAAAACACAATCTCTATTCAGAGTGTTTTGTTATGTTGATGCAACTCTAAACAACATAATTAATGATAAAGTTGCCGGTTGAGTTAATTTATGTTTCCCTACTGCCAAAAACATTTAATTATATGTTATCAGTTCACTTCAGTTGCATTAATTGCTGCGTTTCTTACACTAAAGGTTTAAATTATACTGGCAGCCAACCTGGCTGATTGTTGACATAGGGATTAAGAGGAAAAATGACAGACAGCGATGCAGAATTTGATACATTCCATTATAATTGAATCTGAATCTAGGAATCTGCCCTTAGATTAACACACCCCAAATTACATGTTGATGCAAAAAAAGAACACAGGCTACCAATGTGGTATATGTTGTCTTGTAATTAAGCTGCAATTATTTTTGATTTTTGCGATTTTTTTAGGCAAAAAACGGCCGAAATCGCACTTTTCCCGAATTCGCATATTTAATAAGAGGTGAAAAATGACAAAAAAATAGTTTTTTTCTGCAAATTCTGAAAGTGCGATTTTAAGTTGCGCCGTCACTTGCATCCAGATTTTTTCCCATTGAAAACTATACAAATCGCATATTTAATGAGTAGCGAATTTGGGAAAATGTGTCTAAAAATCAACACACATGCAGGTGTTCTGACAGGCAAATTGGCCAGAACCTTGCACATATCATTGAGATCTGTGCATGGTCCTGTGTAAAAAAATGTGTAAAAGTGTTTTTTTTTTTTTTAAATGGCATGGGGTCCTCCCTCCTGAGCATAACCAGCCCCGGGCTCATTGAGCCAGACCTGGTTCCAAAAATATGGGGGACAAAAAGCGTAGGGGTCCCTCGTGTTTCTGAAACCAGCCCCGGACTCTTGGACTGGTCCTGGACAAAAAAATCTGGGGGTCCCCAGTATTTTTAAACCAGCACCGGGCTCCAACAGCCCGCGGTGTCATGCCACAGCCAGGGGACACTTTTTACATAAGGTCCCCTGGCCGAAACATGAGCACCGTGGCTGGACAGCCTTGGATGGGGTACCTGGAGGAGTGGGGACCCCCCCAATAAAGGGGTCCCCCCCAGGCTTCACCCGTCCAGGGCTGAAGACCGGGGCTGTCACCAGCGTCCCAGGGCATAGGACTGATAGGGTTAAATTAGACATTCCTAACATTGCTTTATACAGGTGAACTACAAGTGCCAGCAGGCATCCCCCGCATGCTGGGACTTGGAGAACCACAAGTCCCAGAATGCGGGGCATTTATGGGCCCTCTGGGACTTATAGTCCACCTGTAAAAAGAATGTTAAAATAAAAGACACACACACACAGAAAAGTATAACTTTATTACACACACAAACACACACATCACTTTTACACCAAAATACTTACCAATCCAGGGTCCAGCGCTGGTCTATTGGCTGCAGAGCCAGCTCACTCCGCACTGACAGCGGGGTGAGCTGGCTTTCTTCTGCGCAGATAACAGCCTCTGTCACGGTGCTACAGAGGCTGCTAGCATGGTTGGCTTATGCATCTCCATGAAGACGCATAGCTCAGCCCTGATTGGCTCAGCCCTGATTGGCTGAGCTATGCGTCTCCATGGAGACTAGGGATGCCAATCCCGGGGCATTTTTTCAATCCCGGGATCCGGGATTGAAAAATGCTCAATCCCGGGATTCCCGGGATCCCGGGATTGGCATCCCCACCAAAAAAAAACATTTTTAGCATAGGACCCACCCCAGCCGACCCGCACATCTACTTACATTAGGGTGCGGGCGGGTGGCCGGGAGTGGGTTTGGAGGTGCACGGTGCCTCCCGGCAAGTGCACCTCCATAGAAGACAGCAGGCGGGCGGAGGCAGGCGGGTGGCGGAGAAGAGGCCGGCAGGCGGGCGGAGTCAGGCCGGCGTGCTGGCGGGCAGCGGAGAAGAGGCAGGTAGGCGGTCACTGGTGACGTGTGGCCTGCGCAGCGTGACCTCTACTGTCACGCTACGCAGGCCGCACGCCGGGTCAGGTTACGGGAACAGCCGGGCAGCGTCTGAGCGAGTGCTCAGACACTGCCCGGCATTAGACTGCGCATGCGCAGTCTAATCCCGAAATCCCGGGATTGGAGATTGAAATCCCGGACTTTTTTAGGCCAAATCCCGGGATCCCGCCGATCCCGATCCCGGGATTGGCCACACTAATGGAGACGCATCGGCCAAAGATGCTAGAAACCTCTGTAGCGCTGGGTGAGCGCTACAGAGGCTGTTATCTGTGCAGGAGAAAGACGGTTCACCCCACTATCAGTCTGGGGTGTACTGGCTCTGCAGCAGATAGACCAGCGCTGGACCCTGGATTGGTAAGTGTTTTGGTGTAAAAGGGATGTGTGTGTTTGTGTGTGTAATAAAGTTATACTTTTCTGTGTGTGTGTCTTTTATTTTAACATTCTTTTTACAGGTGGACCACAAGTCCCAGCAGGCCGATTAATGCCCTGCAGGCTGGGACTTGTGGTTCTCCAAGTCCCAGCATGCGGGGGAGGCCTGCTGGCACTTGTAGTTCACCTATATAAAGCAATGTTAGGAATGTCTGATTTAACCCTATCAGGCCGGCGTCCAATGCCCTTTGACGCGGATGATAGCCCTGGCTTCAGCCCTGGATGGATGAAGCCTGGGGGGGCCTTTATTGGGGGGTCCCCACTCCTCCAGGTACCCCGTCCAAGGCTGACCGGCCACGGTGCTTATGTTTCGACCGGGGGACCTTATGTAAAAAGTGTCCCCCCGGCTGTGGCATGACACCGCGTGCTGTTGGAGCCCGGTGCTGGTTTCAAAATATGGGGGATCCCCAGATTTTTTGTCCCCCGTATTTTTTGAACCAGGTCCAGCTCAATGAGCCTGGGGCTGGTTATGCTCAGGAGCCGGGACCCCACGCCATTTTTTTAAAAACACAAATTCGCACATTTTCATGACTAAAATTCGCACATTATCGCACTTAATCACACTTTTTTGTCCGGAATAAGCACCTCATTAAATATGCAAATTCGCAGCAAAAAAGGCAATTTTAAAAATTGCGATAATGGGCAAATTTGAAAATGACTAAAAATCTGCTTTCTATTAAATGTCACAACACTTGTTAAGGGTATCTGAAAGCACATTAATTTATACAAGTTTACCAAATATATACAAAAATGAAATATGTACAGTATGTATGTATATATTATTACAATGTGGCAGAGACAGTGGGTGAGATTTAATGGGATGAGAGATTCAGAAAGTGAGAGATTTGGTAATAAATCTCCAGTTTTTTTAAAGTGGCAATCCTTTACACTTCAAAATCAAACTGGTTTTGCAGTGTAAATGATTGTCGCTTTAAAAAACCCTGGAGATTTTCTACCAAATCTCTCACTTTCTGATTCTCTCATCCCATTATTTCTCACCCTGTATCTCTCCACATAAAGCCCTGAACACATGCATCGATTTTTCGCGATTTTCGAATCGATTTTGCTTATAGAAGCAAAATCGAATCGAATCCTAAAGGAAATCGAATGGTTTTTGTGTTACTTTTGATCTACATTCAATTTGATGCGCGCTCCCGTTTTCACAAAATCGAACAGAAAAATCTACGGTACTTATGTATTATCTGGGCTCCCATGTTAAATGCACCCCATTTTTTCATACCCCTACTATCCAACTACGCATGGAGTTGATTTTATATAGTGTGGCGAGCGCAGCGAGCCACCATGCCCGAAGCGTGGCGAGGGGACACGGTCTCATAAGAAAAACGGGAGCCCAGATATTACATAAGTACCAAATCTACTGTGCAGCCAAGGAAATATCGAATTCGATCTAGTAAATCGAATGTGTACAATGTACCATGAATGTATATCGAATTCGATATTGAATTGGATATCTAATGCAAAAGTACAGATCTAATGCCAAACCGAATGGAAAGATCTAATGTCAGATCTAATAGAAAATCGAATCTAACATCGAATCAAAAGCAAATCGATGTGTGCGTACAGGGATTTAGAGTAATGTGGAAGATTCAGACCAGGTTTTGGAGCATTAGCAGCAACAAGCTTGTGTAATTAGCATCTGTGCTCTCTTGATTTAAGTGTTTCCAGGGCACAAGAAAAAAGCTCTTGATGGTGGATAAGCTGCACAAGTGATAGGCCAGGTTGTTGGCTGCAGTGGGGACCATTGGAGCTTCCTGAGGTGCTTGTGTTTTGCTGTGACCTGTACACTGCAAATGCTATATCCATCATTTCTGTGCTGATTATGTGGTATTCTGTTTACCTGCTATGAAAAATAAACACCAATACTTCATCTGATCCAGTTTTTGGGCTTAATTCTTCAAATTTTGGCGCCCAACATGGAGCCCGACAGCTGAAATTTAAAATACAGAAACCGAACCTCTGGTAGAACAGCTAATATACATGTGTTTAAAAACTGGCAAGTTTTTCTTGGTTACACACTATGCAACTGGTCTGACAACCAGGAAGGGTTAATAGGAGTGTGTCTCGAATACTGTGGTACAAGAACAGGGCAACTCAGGAGTTGATAGAAGTGTGTAAAAGTGCAGCCATCCTTAAAGGGCCACCATACCACTGTAAAATGTGTTTGCTGTTTTGTGTTAAGTAGACAACAAAGCATGTGGAAGTTGGCTTGGTCTGTTTTACTAGTCTGGTACAGCAGATTAAGCCTCCTAAATTTGCCCTTAAATGGGAAGTGCAGGGCAATATGGAGGAAATACTAAAAAAGTTAACTGACATGGCTGTCGGGCAGCAGGCTCAGGTTCAGATGTTGCGTTAGGGGCAACAAGCCCTGATACAGAGCCAGGAGGGTCAGGTCCAGATGTTACATGCAGGGCAACAGGAACTGGCTGCTAAACATCAAGCCCAGATGTAGAGCCAGCAAACTCAGATTCAGATGTTGCATTAGGAATTGAAGGGCTGAGGAAAAGTGAGCCAAAGTGGGAGAGGCTACTGAAGATCCCCCCAGCTGATGACATGGAGGCATTCCTTTGCATTTTTAAACACACGACCATGCCTTTGGCATGGCCTGCAGAGGAATGGGCTGACAGGCTGGCTCCCTGTTTAACAGGGGAGACACAGCAGACATATGTGGATATGACTGTGGTTGAGGCATGCTCCTATCCTGGCCTTAAAAAGGCTATACTTGACAGGATTGAAGTGATGGGGCCCAGCCAAGCCCAAGATTCCATGACTGGTGGTTGTAGGGCTCTGAGCCTCCCAGGATTCAGCTGGCCATACTAGCTTGCTGGCAAGGGCCTGGTTACAGGCAGATAAAAACTGCAGTAAGGGTTGTGAAGATATTTGTGCTGGACCATGATATGTGGGTGTTCGGTGCAGCAGTGGGCCCTTCAGACTGATCCATAGACATTTGAGAAGCTGGCAGTGGTGATTGAGCGGCACCTGACTCTCGGAAAGCTAAATAAAGCCATGTCAGGATATATGCCAGTACCAAAGCCCAAAACTCATGTCCCAGTGGTTAAACCAAAGGCTCAGGTTTATACAAGATTTCTAGGGCGGCTCCACAAACTGAAACTCTTAAAAAAACAGTCCCCAGACAAGATAATGTGGTCCAGACCAGAGGAAACTTCTTGGCATGTTTAAGATGAGCTTTGTGTTCTGAGCCTGTCTTGCAAGTTCCTGACTTTAAGAAACCATTTATATTACATACGAATGCCTCTGAGACAGAATAAGGAGCATTCCTTTCCCAAGAGGTAGATGGAGAGGAGAAGCCCTTCCTCTACTTTAGCTGTATGTTACTGCCCAGAGAGTAATTAAGTGGGCTATTGAGTCCTTAAGATGTTATTTGTTGGGACATGATTTTTAGTTGGTTACAGACCATGCACCCTTACAGTGGATGTATACAAACACAGAGGTAAATGCTCGTGTGTCCCGTTGGTTTTTGACCTTAAACCCATTCAAGTTTTAGGTGTGGCATCATCCAGGGAAACAGCAGCTCAGTGCTGATGCTATGTTATTGCAGCAGTATCATAATTTGTGTTCTTTTTTTCTACAAGTTGGATCACCAATGGTTTTTCTTCCCCATCCTCTCAAAAATTTGTACCACTTTTGGTTCTCTACAGTTTGGAGCCACTCCAGTGCACTCCTGTATTGGATCCTAAGCGATACACATCTTATATATACGATAGTGGGCTGGGTACAAAGCCATAGATTCTAACTCATTAGAGCTGATTCGTTCTATAGAGGATTTCTATATTCGTACTATAGAAGATTCCGCCAATGGTTGAATATCCCTGATCACAATCTGATTTTGGTTTGTCCGTGTATGATACACACCCCATTCAGGAAGTCTTATAGACGAAACGCGTTGGGCCCTATTCTTTGACCGACGAACTCCTATAGACTAATGAACTGTGCCGTAACATACTAACATCGGTTAACCACTAATCTAAGCAGATATCAAGTACCAACAAACCCTTCTAAGTGTATGCAAATTGCACAATCAGTGTATAATTGTTTTTATGACATGTTTTATGTGTCTATATATGAATTGTATATTTTATTGTAATAAACATTGTATAATACAAGTGTTAAACTACTCTCCAGCGCCCTCTGAAACCCTTTATATATATATATATATATATATATATATATATATATATATATATATATATACAGTATATATAGTCTGTGGAGACGGCCCGGCACTCTCCCTTTTGGGCAACTGCCCGGGTGCCTTCTGGAAACAGTAGTTACAGTGGACGGAGACAGCAGCGGCACTCAAACGGGAACTTTTCAAAGACTTTATAACAGCAAAAAACGGACCGACGTTTCGGGGATTATACGCCCCTTTGTCAAGGTGTAAAAAGCAATACTGCTTGACAAAGGGGCGTATAATCCCCGAAACGTCGGTCCGTTTTTTGCTGTGATAAAGTCTTTGAAAAGTTCCCGTTTGAGTGCCGCTGCTGTCTCCGTCCACTATACAGTATATATATATATATATATATTTACAGTATATACAAGGTACAACAGCACTCACTCAGGTTCAACAAACAAAAAAGACAGTGACAGACCTCTTTTTTGTTTGTTAACACAGGAACAGCTTGCGAGTGAGCCGGTGCGGGGGTAGCCTAGCAACCAATGAAGTTTTCCCGTCTGGACGTGTACGTACCCACGGACGTCCTGACGCCCGGAAGTACGTGGTGACACGGTGGACACCTGCCCAGGAAATCACGCAAGTGGGTCCGGTGCTGGTTTTGCTATTTAGGCAAGTTTGTTTGCTCTCACAAATTGTTGCTTCAGATTTGAAAAAGGAATAAACTTCCGAAACGTCATCACCATCCAAGTTACCATGACTGGTAGTGATTTATTATGCTGAACCCGAGTGAGTGCTGCTGTACCTTGAATACATTTTCCTCCCTGGCGACTGCACCCCGGTAGCTGTATTTTTTAAATGGTGTGCCGATCTTGTGCACTAATATATATATATATATATATATATATATATAATATTAGATGAAAGTATTTCCACAAATAGAGATGCACCCATAAGCAGACCATCCAACCAGAACACTGGTCACACCTCCCACATTATTAGGTGCTGGCCACAACCCCCTATAATTGTGCATAATAGGGCCTTGATCATTTTCAGCTCCAGGTCCATTTAGACCTTAATCTGGCCCTGATAGTGAGGAGCAGGGGCGGAAACTTGGCTGGACCATGGTAATGCCCAGTGTTTTATGGGCGTCCACATGAAAACATTGGGTGTTCATATGGGAACACAGACAGGCCAATGCCAGCCGGGGGCAGGTGGCAGACATCACTTTGATCTACACTAAAGGAACTAATAGTTGAAACTGATTTTTATTTACTGTATGACGGCTGGATAAATCAATCGATGGTTGCCAAACATCAAATTATTTCTCTTGCTAGTGGACGCATGTGAGGGAAAACCGATGGTTTCGCCCTGTGCATCATGCGCATAATCAGTTATGTGCATGTGCAGGGTTTCTGTGCGAGCATCCTCGCTGATTTGCACTGTCAGCATGGCTCTAACATGGGGGGTGGGGGGTGGATGGTGTTTAACAAGTAGCCAGTTCAAATTGTGGCGGGATGTGGGGTGCCAGGGTTGGGCGGCTGAAGTCACATGACATCAGACACCCACCCTGTCTTCGGTCGGAAGCCGACAAATATACAAAGTCAGTCCACACTGACATGTATTTGCGAGGCCTGGAGAAATCATTCAGTGGTTGGCGACCATCATATGATTTCCCCAGCAACATTACATGCGAGGGGGTGTGTCTTTGTGACTCATCCTCTGGCATGGTTGCAAAAGCATACGGTGGCGGGGGAGCACGATTCGGAGGGGCGGGCACTCTGAGGCTCAGTAAGCTGCAAGAATGAGGGCCATACATAGTCAACCAGAATCTGAGGGCCATAGATAAAAAAAGCCTCCATTACTGACAGAGGAAGCTTATTCTATATACCTGCAATGTGATATAGTACTCTCTACCAGTGAACAGAGAAATTGGGGGCGCCGCCGGGGGGGCTGCGGGGCTATAGTTACCCGCGGTCTGCGCCTCGCCCGGCTCTCTGTCGGGACCTTCCTGACGTCACGGTCCCGGCCGGCTCCTGCTGCAATGAAAACTGACAATTAGAAAATGGCTGCCTCCATACTGCAGACAGTTTTCTGTCTGCAGTATGGGGCAGCCATTTTCTAAGAGTCTGTTTTCATTGTAGCAGCAGGAGCCGGCCGGGACCGTGACGTCAGGAAGGTCCCGACAGAGAGCCGGGCGAGATGCAGACCGCGGGTAAGAAGGGGGGGCAGGTTAGGTGGGGGGGGGGGCGCCGAATAAACGCGCGGCGGGGGGGGGGGGGGGGGCGCTTAATAGTTGGTTACGCCCCTGCTCTCTAAGCTGAGAACATAACTGCAGTAGCTGGATTCAGGAGTAACAGCATATCATATGAAAAAGCTTTAAACAGAGAATGATTGTGGCTCACCAAGTACACATGTGTTCAAATGTTAAAAGTCTCCAAAATCACGTACTACGTCAGTGTCACATCGTTTTAACGAAATGCAGTCATCTTCCTGTATGAGCACATTGTAGTTCCACTGCCAGACAGAACAAGGCTGTCTCCGCCTGCAGATGCAAAAATAAACTTCTATCTGAAAATACTCAATTGTAGTCAATTTTATCAGTCAGTCAAGTCCTCTTTTTAACTGTGTTATCTTTAGTTTACACTTGCTACCAAAATATCTATATGATGCCATATCTACTTAAAACTGATTCACCCTATTTGGTATTAAAAACCGCATGTTTTGAATTATAAGTTTATAATTTTATCTTGCATTAGTACATTTTAGAAAATAAGTGTTTGTTCTTATTGCATAGTATTGCATATATTGTATATACTGTACAGTAATCTGCTTTCATTATTGTATTTATGACAACTGTGCTGTAATATACAGTATAATATTGGGCTATAATATCGCTGACCGTCGAATGATTTTTTCTCCATTCATGGATAATAGTAAGTCTATACCAGGGCTGGGCAACACCGGCCCTCCTGATGTTGATGAACTACACATCCCAGCATGCCTTGCATCAGTTTCAGCATGGCCACATAGCAAAACTAATGCAAAGCATCCTGGGATGTGTAGTTCACTAACATCTGGAGGGCCGGTGTTGCCCAGCCCTGGTCTATACTTAATTTTATTCTAAGATGGCCGAAAAAGGGGCGGGCGCTGACGTAATGTGATGCCAGCTGCCCACCCAACACAGGCATCGACCCATCTGTGTTCCGAGGAGAAAACCCAGCATCTTCACGGGGATACCCATAAATAGCAGCTGCCGCCCCCTGCCCGCCCACAGACCTCCCTGTCTAGAGCGAATGGGTCGGCAAATGTGAAACACGACAAAGCTGTTCGTTCCCCGGATTTGCGTATGTGCATATTTGCTCTTGCACATGAGAAAACCCCAACTATCGGACATAGAGCCAAATTCAGACAATAATGAGCGGGTCTGATTCCGTCTTATTTTTATTTAAAGTTTGCAAACTGTAAGTGCAAATTAATTTTAGCCAATACAGAGGACTCATATTCACTAAAACACCAACACCATCTTATTTAACTAGTGAACCTGCTATAAAATAGACTACTGAACTACAGTACGTGTTTATCACTGGTTCCGGTTGATAGGTTGACAGTGTCTAAGTTGACAATCAATAGGTCAACCACTATTGGTCAACAGACAAAAGGTTGACAAAAGCAATAGGTAGACATGGCAATGGTGGACACATTAAAAGGTTTTTCAAAAATGTTTTCTTTGAGATAACTTGTTTTCATATGATCCAAGTGGACTACAGTTTAGAATGGTAAGCATGCCAAGCCAATCGAGTCACCATGCCTCAAGCATGGCAAATTGAGCAAGGGTATACATTACACTAAATGGGGTCCATGCACCGGAGCGCCCCAGGCGGGGAGGAGGGGGGCGCCGGGGCTTGCCGTGCGATGTGGCGCTGGCTGCCGCGCCTCTCTCCACAGAGAGGGGAAGTGGGGGGGGGGTCCGGCGCCATGACATTCCAGGGGGGGGGCTTGCCATGCGATGCGGCGCTGGGGCGCCGTGACATTCCAGGGGGGGCTTGCTGTGCGATGCGGCGCTGGCTGCCGTGACTCTCCCCGAGGAGGGGGATGTCCGGTGCCGTGATGTCCCGGGGGGGGGGGGGCTTGGCGGGTGATGCGGGACTCCAAACTGCCGCCCTCCAGCGGCCGGCGCCCTAGGCAAATGCCTAAGGCTGCCTAGTGGTGGCGCCGGCCCTGTGTCCATGTCAACATCGACAACAAAAGTGATGGACCACACATCACTATTGCCTGCAGAGATAAGCAGTAAATGCACTGTCTATCCTGATTGTGGTGTTTTGCATCCTGATTGTAGTGTTTTGCTTATAAACATAGGAAAACCACTGTTCAGCCATGAAAAACCATTTCCAGGTCGACCTTTTGTTTTTATCAACCCTTTGTTAATGTTGACTTTTTTCTCTTCTCGACCTTTTCACTGTCGACTATTCATGGTCAAATTTATGACTGCCGACTTATTAATTATGAAAAAGGTAGACAGAAATTATTCAATTCAGTGCTTATTGTAACTACAGAATTGAAAAAGAAAGATGCAGTTTCAGAGGTGAATGTGAAAGAACACAGGAGGTGTCTATAGTTTAAAGATGCCCACTGCAGGCTTCCTTGATCTACTACTATGTCCAAGGACACAGCATCGGGTCAACTTTGTGGCTGTTGGTAATCTGAGCAACCCTCTGGATGATGGTGCAATCATGCTATTGGAGTCAGTGAAGCTACATCCTAGGACAGAGCCACTGGCTTCTGCATGGCCAGAAAACAGAGCCTGTTCACCACTGCCAAAAGCTAGAAGCAAGTCAATCATACTGCAGTGTTTGTCTCACTGCAAGCAACATCACAGCCCAGATCTCAACATACACCATGCAGCTTCTGCACATGCCCATTATGCCCACGTGAGCAGATTAGTCCACAAGTTGATTCTAAAGGTTCTATTGATAACAGGATACATGTGATAGAAGATAAACAGCAGTCAAAATTATAAGGCGTCAATCTCTCCTGGACAGCCGTACTGCACTTTGACACTGCAGTAACACAGTTATAGGCTTGTCATATGCAAACTCTTTTATAGAGGCAAATAAACAACATGTGCCTTCAGTCTAATCAGATATACAGTATACTGTAAGTATACTCAATGCACTAAGGAGCAATTAATTCAAATAATATGAAAACTATATAAGTTCTTTGTATATTTGTTGCACACACTACTTCATTTTACATAAACCTGTGTGAATGTATATTAAAAAGAATATATAAAAAATTAAACATAAGATTGCATGTGTGTATAAACAACCGATGGATCCACTGATTAAATATTTAATATATAAAGAAAAACATTGAAATTAAGTAGGATTACACATAATGTACAATATTATCACATTATATAATACATTGGGCGGTATTCAATGAGGCTGATTCGCCAGGTTTTTATGGCGATTTTGTGCTGTAAGGCGAATTTCTGACTAAAACGGTGAATCACCCTATTCAATGACCAGATGGCGAATACATTTCAAGGTTTTTTTCGCCATGATTCACCGAGTAGCAATCGCTATCTTTTTATGGTGAAGTGGAAGGTGAACTTTTAAAATAAAGTGTTTTGTTTTTTACAATTGGTGTCAAAAAATCAGGAATTTTATTCTGAGGAGGGGCATGCTATTTTTATTCATGTGCTGTAAGCCCATGAATATATATTTAATTAAAAAAAAAATATATATATATATATTTTTTTTACATATGCATGATCGGGTGTAGTGAATATACCCGGTCCCCTGCTGGCACCCCCGGGGGGCAGCCTGTGCTGCCTGGCACCCAGGGAGCCCACCTCCCCCCCACAAACGTTCTGGGGCAGGCAGGGAGACTTCCATCTCCCTGCCTGCCACCGTCCTCAGGCTCCCTGCGGCGTTTGCCGCAGGAGCTCATATTCGCCGGTCAGGGGCAGCGAGCCCCTGACTCGTTGAATACCGGAGCCGGCGAGGCTCCGGAACGTGGCGACCAGTGGCGAATGTGCAGCGAATCCTAAACAGGATTCGCTGCACGTCGCCGGTATTCACATTGAATACCGCCCATTGTATTCAGTAATAATAATTTTGATAAAATCATTTAAAAAGCAACTACTGTGTATTGCAGGCACTGAATACACAGTATGTGGTGAGCTGGTGCACAAAATCGCAGATGGAAACAAATTAACTCAATCCAAAGTTACTGATGATAGAAAGATACACATAAATAGTCACTACTATGAATCACAGTCTTTGTACTATGCCATCAGTGTCCTTTAGTGTAATTCTTATTTTTAAATTTTGTCTTTTGATTTGTATATGAATAATAAATAAATAAAATTAAACTTCAGTTGGTATTCATATGCATATACAGTAGTAGTACAGTGCAGTAGTATAATTAAATTTTATTTCTAAGGCACCACAAGTCTAAGCGCTCCTCAGCAGAGTATATATATATATATATATATATATATATATATATATATATATATATATATATATATATATATATATATATATATATATATATATATATATATATATATATAATGTGATATCCAGACCCCTTTTTTCGCACTAGAGTTAAGAATAAAATGTGTAGAATGCTAGTGATGGGCTGCCTTATTCACAATGCCCCTGTTGGCTAGGGGGAGATGAAAAGATAAAAAGACAAATGGGGAGTGGCGCGACAATCTATATAGATCCATATTGTAATACACAGAGTCCTTGTATAATAGTATTTTAAAAAGTATTTTTTCTCTTTTCTTTCTCAATAGACATTTCTTCACTGTATATTGCTTGCTACAAAGTTATAAAAATGAACCAGGCAATAACCAGTGGAAGAACTTTAATCGCACCACCGGAGACAAGTGCATGAGCCAGACCACTCTCACCACCGAACTCAGGGACCAGATGCCACACGCTGGAGATCAATGGACAAGACGTCATTGTTCCTGGGGATCAAGCCCAGCCCTATATATATACAGTGGCGGAACTACCGAGGGTGCAGGGGGTGCAGCTGCTATGGGGCCCGGTGGCTGGGGGGGCCCCGTGGATAGCAAGCAGTCCCCTGCACCCTCAGTAGTAGTTTCATTGTTTTATTATATAGCCGCTGCGGCCGCATGCTTCAGCGTGCCTCCGCCACAGTAAGAAGCCAGGTGGGGAAGGAGCCGGGCGGGGGGTACCGGTGTGCAGCACCATTCATTAGGCCGAGGGGTGGCAACGTGCGCAAGGAGCCGGCTGCGGTTTAGCGCTGCCGCTGTGCACTGCAGAAGGAGCCTGGAAGGGGGATGGGGCCGCGTCACTGAAACCGAACAGGGAAAGAAGCGGTTGCGCACGGAGCCTGCTGGTGCCCGCCTTGCATCCAGCATGACTAACTAGCCATCCACCTGCTCTGCCAGCTCAGTGTGCCCTACAGAAAGTATACGGGAGATGTCCTGCTGGCTGCTGCTGATGCTGGTAGGGGCTATTCCTGCATATTTCTGCAGCATTTAAAATGTTTTATTTACTTTTTTAATGTGTTTATCAGGCTGTGATTATTGACATAGATAGTAATGTCATCACAGTGTGCTGAATAATGTGTATGGGGTGTTGCAGTGTGTCGCATAATGTGTAAGGGCATTGCGGTGTGTCGCATAATGTGTAAGCGGCATTGCGGTGTCACATAATGTGTAAGGGTATTACGGTGTGTTGCATATTGTGTAAGGGGCATTGCAGTGTGTCATATAATGTGTAAGCGGCATTGCAGTGTGTCGCATAATGTGTATGGGGTCTTGCAGTGTGTCACATATTGTGTAAGAGTATTACGGTGTGTCACATAATGTGTAAGGGGCATTGCGGTGTGTTGCATAGGGCCTTATTCTGGTTGATGCGTAAATTTCCAAATTCTTTCGGATGGCGTTTTTTAGCCATCTGCGCATGTGTGGGCAACGCTATGCGCATGTGCCACGCACGGTGTCTGTACTCGTTCTCACTAATACCGTACAGAAATGTGCACCGCATTCACTCGGGAAATATGGGTGTAATATGGGCGTCATTCGGAACTACACAGGGGCGTAGTTTCAAAGTGGGCTAAACTGGGCGTAAACATGGGCGTACACGAGGGAGTGCACTAATTCTGGTAGGCGTGCATTCGGACAGAACACCGACTGCAAACGAACCAACAGGCAGGAAATATGTGGTCTTCATAAGCAAGTTTCACTTTGCGGACACCACTCGGTCATGTGCTAGGCATTCGGATCGCCCAATTAGTACGGCCGCACCTGAACCACTGTCAGCTGAAGACAATACAATCCACTCCTCTACTAATTACTCATTAATTACACTCTTTAACTTCACTTCACATGATGTAAGGGTTAATGTAAAGTGGTAGTAATGTGTTTAATATGTTTAAGTATCTATTAGGATTTAATTGATTCCAATAACAAACAAACAATTATTAATGAAGTAGCCTAATTGCATAAGTGTGTCATGTGAGTTCAGAGAATAGTCGTGAGTTTTGCGGAAATACACTGCATCGGTGCGTACGTGCAGCTTCACGTCCGTTCTGACGCTGTAAGACCTTGCAGAATCTTTGTGTGGCCAACGCACATGCACGGTTTGGATGTTGTCCGTAAACACACCCTCTTCTTAGAGAGCGAGTCCGTCCGTATGCGGAGGACCTGTGGACGTTTCTTCTTACAATGTCCGCACAGCGTGGCGTGCGTTCCGCTCCGAAAGAATTCGGAAATTTACGCACCAACCAGAATAACCTCCATAATGTGTATGGGGCCTTGCGGTGTGTCACATCTTGTGTAAGTTTATGTGTGTCACATATTCTGTAAGGGTGATTACAGTCGCATAATGTGTAACTGGCATTTCCAGGGGGCCCCATTATAAATTTTGCTATGGGGCCCAAAAAGTTCTAGTTACGCCCCTGTATATATAGCAGGAAAACTGCAGGCACTCCCAAGGCCCCTGTAAGGGCTGTGTTGCCCGGGTGCCAGAGACGGACAGCATAGACGGCTAGTATAGGTATGCTGTGGTAACGGCACTCACAGTCCATTACCCATGCTGACAGGGACGTGGTGCATTTCAGACGTTCACACGGCCAGTTTGACAGAACGTTTACTAAGGTCTGGAAGGGGTAACATAAAATAAATATATTTTTGTTTGTATTGGATAGTCTAATAAACTTTTCAGGGTGTACTGTATGGACTTCTGCCCAAAATGGTTCAAGCACTGGACAAGGCCACCAGACATGGGCTATCATACCCTGGTGGGCACAATCTCTCAGCAGGGGGACAACGCAGAGGTTAACATATGGGGAACTTATAAAATTTTGCCCTATGCATGTCCAAAAACAGGGAACGTCTGCCTTAAAGTGCCTTCTCCACCCCACCATGTCATGTAAATAATCCATTATCACTCTGCCTAATCTTGAGCCTAATCTGCATGTAGCGTGAAACCACCCCATTTCAACAACTCCTTTAGGTTGGTGCCAGTTTTTCTGCACTCCCATCTTGGCACATTCATATACAATCTATCCCTCCAGTCGTCACTGCTCCTATTCCCTGCACTCTGGAGTCAAACACGCATTCTAATAAATCGTCTGTCTAACGCAGCAGCATCGCCGGAAGGTAGGAGGCTGCGCCGGAGCCGCTGTCATTGGGGAGACAGCAATCATCACTGAAAAAGAGTATATCATCAATATACCTGAACCAGGGACTGCAGGAGAAGTATTCTGGCATTACCAGCAGAGGGGACTCGCTTGGGACTGAATCCGGACGGGACCAGACGTTACCCCTGACATCTACGCTTTATATGAGAACATCCCTAATCGGATTTCTCATATATTTCTGGTAATTACAGAACTTATACTCTTTCTCACCACCCCTGCCACAGCACTTTAGCTTTTATTTGTTTTTATATGTATCTATGTGTTTTATATAAATAAAAGGATTTCTGCACCATATGCACTTTCCTTTTTTCACATACTGCATGTAAACTGGATGAAACACCCTGGGAGAAAGGACAAAGATCCCAAGAACATATGCTGATTTAAGCCTGTCTGTCTGGTTAACCCCTGATTGACTGATACGGAGAAGAGGAACGGTACCCCTATTAAGGGATGCATATTTCTTAAATTCCTCTTCCTATTAGTGGCGCCTACATTAGGTTTATCCCAACACCCTTTTCTTTCTGTATCTATAAAACAGGTGGGAGGACACCTGAAGGGATTACCCACGTGGGCTGCCTATCTGCGCACTGAAAGGGACTTGTATACTTTTTTGTCTTCATTCATATACAATGTATGATGCATTTGCATAAAAGATAGGTTAGTGAATTTGGAAAACTTAGAAAAAATACCTTTTCCCTTTTTGGATTTTTGCACATGACTCATTCTATCATTACTTGACACTGTTTTTAGCAATCTGCTTGAGTCAATTTCATAACCAATATTTAGGAACGTACGCATTGAACAATTTCTGCTAAAGGCTCTATCCATTTATGGTTTAGATTTCCATGTCTAATGTGAATCCAAATACTCAAAATAACCTTTTTTTTGTTCTTCTAATATCCAGTGTTGCAACTAATGAAAATAGCGCAAGGGTTTTCTTAAACTGACTTTGCACCCCACTGGCATTATTACAAGTAAAAAATGTTCTTTGCGTTTTTATAAGGATTATGTTAGCTTATGAATGCCTTACAGAAAAAAATGCCTGGAATTACATTTCTTTTGACCATGAAAACTAGACTTAGTAACTGGCAGAGTTTGTAAATTCTTTGGGAAGGTTAGTAACGCAACTATTGGAATCATTCCCATGTGGAGACTGAAAATTTGTTTTGGAAGTATAAGCACTTAGATTCGCTTAATGTTCAGGCAACGTATACTTATATATCCCACCAATACAAACTGATGAGTGATTTAGGTTCAGGTGGGGCTTGGGTTCATTTAAGACAAATGACTCCTATCATTACCCTCTTCTCTGTGTATTTTTTAATAAACATCCCCCAAGCGTAATGTTATTAATGTTATTACTTTCTTTACTTGTGATCTAATCAGTTCACACACAAAGTAACCTTAAATCACCAATCAATCAATTGCTGGCTGTATAAGAGCTTAATGTGGATTCAGGCAAACCTAGAACAAGAGTGATTCAGTCCAGAACACATCCATTGGAAAGATTCCCAGATTTTGCAAATTGTTTTACTGATTGAAATGGGTGCAGATACCAAAAAATGCCATTTACAGCTATAAGGATCCTCTATGCTTCACCTCTTCCACTGTCATCCATGTAATCAGGTGTATTGACTAAGTTTGTTATCAAAGAAACAATTATTAAAATAATTATATTTTAAGTGTGGGCTAGATAAATGCTCAGAATCACTATGTCTGCTAGTCTACCTTTTGTATATTCCCTTTGTGGGAGATAGTTTTAATATCATAGCTTTGTTTATTTGATTTAAATCGATGTCATTTGGAATACTAGCTCCGCTGCTTACTGGGAGGATAATGTAGTGATACTAGTGTCAGATCTCCATTGGCTGGTATGTTTAATAGGGCATACACACAGGGTGATTTTAGCCCTATTTCTAAGAGATTAGTCTAGATTGCTTAGAAATTAAGCATGGATCGCTCCATGTGTACGGGCCATAGCTCGGCGATGCGAAGTCCTCCACTTCACCATTGCCTGACTAGGGGCCAGATTCTCTAAGCTTCAAAAGTGATAAAATGGAGAGTGATAACCAGCCAGCCAATCAGCTCCTACCTGCCATGTCACAGACTGTGTTTGAAAAATGTTAGGTAGGAGCTGATTGGTTGATTATCACTCTCCATTTTATAACTTTTGAAGCTTAGAGAATCTGGCCCTAAATCTTGACTACATGTAGTTAAAATTTAGTCAGATCGCCAGTGTTCTCACCAGAAAAAAAATCTCTGTAACAATCGAACTAACTCATGTACAGATATTTCCTTTTATGTCTTTATTGGATGCTGCAGCATTTGTGCCTTGAAAAACTGGCATGGCATTTACTGGTGTGCAAGGTGTGAATGGTGCCGCAGCCTGATGTAATACATCAAGCATTTTTACTTAAATTTGCATGCTTGCTGCATAGCAACAACACAAGAGGACACATACTATATGTACATAGAGGCATTTTAAGAGAGGAGGAGGCCCATGTGCAACCTCTTCCACCCAGGCCCCTCATCTCTGCCAGCAGCACTGTAGAGTCTGAGCTCTAGGGGGCTCAGAATCCAATTCGCAGTGGCCAGTTTCCCAGTCAGAGATGAATTTTCCACAAGGCAACATAGGCTTCTGCCCAACAAAACATTACCAAAGGAGCCTTCAGCGACTATTGCGTGCCAGCATGACACCACACAGACCTGCCCACCTTATCAAAGTGATGATCTTTGATCAGATATAAAAATGTTTGGACACACAAAATGGTTTCATCCACTGTATGAGGGCAGTCTGTTTACTTTGAATGTGACACAGGTGTAAAGCCTACTTCTACAAGACTATGAGTGAAATGCACTAAGCTTCAAAAAGTGATGAAATGGTGAGTGATAAACAGCCAGCCAATCAGCTCATACCTGCCATGTCACAGACAGTGTTTGAAAGATAAAGGACATATTGATAAAGGACATATTGTCTGAAACGCGTTGGCGGAGGGCACCTGTGAACATTGGACACAACACCAGGACTTAACATCTACAGCGAGTATCCAGGGATGCCAGAAGTTTATCATCCTTTGCTATGTTTGTCTACTTTATCACTGCAGACATTTGCTTCTGGTGAGAGCATAGGTGCTGATTCTGTGGGTGCTCAAGGGCCCAAGCACCCACGGAAATTGATGAGCACCCACGGGCCCAAGTCCCGCTGCTGGGCCGCCATATTAACTTGATAATTTGCGGCTGCAGCACCCACATTGCCGGACCCACCACCTGGGAAACAGTATACCGGGAAGAGTGTATTCTGTCCGCGGAGTACCTGTAGGGGCATTTATGTACCTGCACTGTGGGGGCATTTATGTATGTGGAACTCTGTTGCCGTAATTTAAATATTGGAGACAACTGTGCTCCGTAATATAAATTGGTATTATTTTGTGGCCACACCCCTTCCCCATGAAGCCACTTTTGGCTTGAGCACCCACCAGCAAAAACATAAATCGGCACCTATGGGTGAGAGTCCATTGTTTGCACCCAATATGAAATGTATTAATCTTTTAGCCTATTAAAACATTATTTCACTATCTGGAGATATATTCTGATTTCTCTGCATGTTGAGTAACTTGGAGAACGTAGGAGGATCCATTGGAGATATACCTCTTTCTCAATCCTAAAGTGATTATTGTCTACTTTATTCAAATGGACAATTTTATAGGGTACGTTTTTTATCATAAATGGTTAAACCACTACCTGACGGTATTACACCATATCTGGTTTCTCTTTTTTTCATGATACATGAGCTGTCATCAAGTGATACATAGTATGCAGTGACAACTGGAGCTATATAGAAGGAGCGCTTGAAAAACTGTCAAATTTTCTCTCTTTGTCCATGTGTTGTGTGTGTGGTGACACACTTACTGTATAGTTCAAGCAGCCCTAAGCACATGAATTTGTCCCAAATCTATCTTTTGTACAGTGTTTGAAAGATGTCAAACAGGAGCCGATTGGCTGGTTGTTTATTACTCTCCATTTTATCGCTTTTGAAGAGCAGTGCATCTGGCCCCTAGAGCCTGATGCAGGTTTGTACGCAATGCTGATGTTCACGCAGCTGAACATTTATCGGTAGACACGCGTCAAGGTACTCTATTGATGCTGACTGCAATCAGCAGCAAAAATATAGTACTATGGATTGTTGGAGGGAGGAGGTTCCCAAACCGGTATCTTGCCTATGGCTCCATGAGGTCTAATTCCACCTCTATTCCTAGTGATTTTACTACTGCACATGCACAGTACACTGGAAAACTGGCATCCACATAATTTTCTCTGTGATTTCCACAGTGCTGCTGCCATCGGCACAGAACTGATGAACATACCTCCCAAATATCCCGATTTTCACGGGACAGTCCTGTTTTTTGGGGGGCTGACCCGCGTCCCACCCGTGGCTGGCAACATCCTATGGTGGGGGCAGTTGGGAGTCCCCTTGTCAATGCTATCCATGCTGATCTGTCTATACAGGGAGACAGGGGGCTAAGGCATAGCCAGCAGCTCACAGAGCACTGGCCATGTACCAAACAGTGACAAAAGCCACAAAGCCATGCCCCTTTCCAGAAGCTACACCCCTTTAGGTAGTGGGTCCCAACAGGAGGTGTTTCAATGTTGGGTGGTATGGCTGAGTATGTATTCAATAAATGGGTGCAGGGTGTGCATTGTGGGCCCCCCTGGACTTAAGGGCCCCTGTGATTTTCAGCACCCAGGGCAAGGCAGTAATTTGGCTCTGATACATCTCCCTCTTTCCTTGCATGTACATACTGTTATCACATCCAGCATTCGGGGCAGTCTAGAGCCCTCGCCACACCACCCTAGTTTCGGCCCTGGCAACACGCACTGCACCTATTATGAATACACCAGTGATTTACATGCAGGGGTTAAAGTGAGCCATTCTGTCAGTTCCATATTGGAGGCGGAACAACAACATAAAGGCAGCGCTAAAGCCCAACCAAATACAAACACTCCTAATAAATAAGAGACTGGGAAACCCTTAATAGCTTGGCAGTGCCTGATGTACACACCAACAAATAGTGAGCGCAGTGTATCACCCCCAATTTTTTCTATAAGCATGAGAAGGGGCTGCCGCTGGCCTGCTGTGCACTGTGTCTATGAGTACAGTAGCATGTTACCCCTGGCACAGAGCCTGTTACCCCAGGCATCAAGCAAGAAAACCCTAGCAATAAGCATGTAGGTAAGCAGCACTTATGTGGCATAATATGTAAGGGGCATAACTATGTGTGGCATATTATGTAATGGGCATTGTGATGTGTGGCATAGTGTATAATGGGCATTACGGTGTGCATAATCCCCTGTCCCACAAAGCCATGCCCTAAATTTTTGTGGCGCGGGGGGTGGGGGGGGAGGGGTAGGGGTTGGGGTGCGAGTTCCACCACCTCACCAGGACCACTTTAACCACTGTGTACATGCACACACCTACTGACAGAATCACTGCTCATTGATCAAACATTGATGTGATAATCGGATGGACATGTATGCCTTGAATGACCTACTTTGTGTCCCAGTTATACAAGGTATTATGTATATAATTCAAATATACATTAGAAGATAACATCAGACACCATTGAAAAGTGGCACACTGTAGAATATGTCATGCATCACAAATCATTCCACAGCACTGCAAATTGTTGTCTTACCTTGTCATAGGGCATCCAAGTGCAGAACATAATGTCATATGTACAGAGCAAAGTTCACCGAGAGTCTAGACCTATGGGCAGCTGGCCAAATAGCAATTGCTATTGTTCATCTTTCACTTCCAGATAGCTTTATTCCATAGGCATGTGTGCTCTCCAGTGCATTTTAGAGTTCTTGTTCCTATGGCTATGGATCATTATGTTCACAGTAACTAGGTTGACAGTCAATAGGTCAACCACTAATGGTTGACCGTGAAAAGGTCAACACAGGAAAAAGGTCAAAATGCACTATGTCTACATGGACAAAAGGACAACACAAGCAAAAGGTCGACATGAAAATGGTCGACACATGAAAAAGTTGAAATGAGTTTTGCTTAGTTTTTAGAGTCTACGTCGACATCTATCATCATGGACCCCCAATTAGTGTACCACGTACCCCCGCATGGCATGCTTCGATCGCCATACTGTTCCCAATTGTAGTCCACGTAGATCGTAAAGTACAGTACAGATGGAGCGTGGCTCATCTACCGGGGATCTGGCAGTCGGATCGCCAACCGTCAGCCCCCACCAGCCGTGGGAATGGAACGCGCGCACATCCACTTCCAACGGAGCTCCCCACCGGTCCCAGCCCCCTTGCCGCCAGTCCCCACCAAGCAAATATAATTCCACAGAGGCCTTTACATCTAATCATAATGTCAACATTGCAATTTGTGTCATTGAGCGCCATATTATTTGCTTAGATGATGAAAAATGGAGGGAAATGCAGAATTAAGTATTACAGAAATATATTTAATAACGTTTTAGGATGTCATATATGGAAAAAAAATTAATCAAAGACTGAAAACTTTTTTAAGCTGTTACAGATGTTAAGTTATTAAATATTTATCAGTAAGCCTATGGGATGCAGATCTATTCACTTTGCCTAAGCTTATTCTAATCCAAATGTAGTTATGTTTTCCACTGTTTCTTATTAACTGGTCAGACATTTTATTTATTATTGGTCATCTTCCCTGAAGAGATGAGACAATTAAAGGCTACAAATCATCTGCCAATTTTTCTCCGCTAATAAATGGGACCTGCAAGTGAGGGGGAAAAACGAAGACGAAGAAAAGATATAGAAAGTGTGGGAACAGAAAGTATTACAAGATAAGGGGGTGATTCAGTTCTGATTGGACTGGCCAAATTCGGCCCCATTCCGATGGTGGCATGTCTGTACATGCCTGTATTTGTGCATGTGCAGACCCTGGGAGTGAAAGGCTTCAGCGAGTTTCACACCCACCAAGCCGTTCACTTCAGACGGGGAAAGCAGTGTGGACATCGTGCTGGAGCAGGTGAAAGTCCAGCATTTCATAGGCGTTCCCATGAAATTCTGGGTGTTCCCCTGGGAACACAATCGGGCTGATGCCTGCTCTGGGTGGGCAGCTGCCGTCAGCGCCTGCCCCCTCTTTTGGTGAAACCTTTTTGCTGACTTTTTTGCTAAGCAATAGAAGAACGCTGCTTAGCGAGTGGGTCTTAATCAGGCCCCTAAGTTAGTAAAGTTAAGGTAAAATCCACCACTGTAGTGAAGCCAGATGCAGTCTGTGAGACTGCACTGGCTTCACTGTGACTGGCAGTGACTTCCTATTGGAAGTCCGACCTGCCAGTCACAAAGGCAGTCCCATTGGGAGGTGTTCCCTCCCTCTGGGACGCCTTGTTGCGGGCTACTGGTCAAAAACGGTATATGCGCAAGCGCAGTACCTATATTGGTACTGTGCACGCGCTGGTCCCGGTGCCTGTAACTTATATTGGGTACTTGTTTCCTATCTGGGCGCCCGCTAAGTTAATTGCGCACCATGCTATTCTCCGTAGAGAAATCTGATCGCATCGCATCGTACACATACACGATATTGAACGATGCGATGCGATCCGATTCGATTTCCCATAGGAAACAATGTTAAATGGATCAATTTACCCAAATCAGCATAGGGAAGAATGGTAAATGGACCAGAAACCCCCAAAAAAACCACAGAGCAGTGGAATGTCCCCCCAAAAGTAGTTGACGCCACCCCGCCATCAACATGAACCCGAAGCGGGGCCTGTCATCATAGGACAGGCCCCGGGGACAGGAAGAGGCGACGATGGCGGTGACAGGGAGAGGGGGTGCCTGCGGCCAGAGGCAGCCCCCCTCCCCGAAAGAAGTAGGAGACACAATAATATAAATGGCTAAATGTCCAAGTTCATTGGAGGTGCCGGATACTGGCTGACATTGGATGTTTTTATAAAGTGGCAATCATTTATAAGACACAGTTTTGTCTTGTGCATTAATGCTGCTTTAAAAAACCTCTGACTTTAATCGGCGGAATCTGCGAACTCAAATTGTATTACACCCCACCACTGAACTTATTTTTAGTTGATCTTTATTACACTAAAGGCCCCATCCACTAATCAGATTTGGCCTGTTTTTGTCAGATCCAGATGGATCTAACAGACCGATCTGACGAAAAAAGATGAGATGTGCGGCTGAATCACAGATCCATCTGACGAAAAAATCCTTGGTGCTGCACCAAAGATCTGTCTGATCTGAAGCTCTCATGGGTTTAAGTTTAATGGTGGGACTACTATTCTATTACTGGTGCTTGTCCTTGTGTTTCCCTCCTACGTCCCTATAGATTGTAAGCTTGCAGCAGGGCCCTCCTACCTCCAAGTCTGTCTGTTGTTACCCAGGGCGGGATGTATTAATATACATCGCCGCCCTTCGCCTGGCAGCCGCCGCGATGCTGCCGCATATGTACTAACATATGCGGCTATCATCGGGTTGCGGTGACAGAGACCCCCGCGATACCGGTAATGTGGTCTGGGTGGGTCTCCATCACCTCCCGGCGGCTGCCAGCGTCCCCCCGCATCTCCTCCTCCCCCCTGAAGCCGGATGTCCTCCCGGCTGTGACACCTGCAGGGGGAGGAGGAGATCAGGAGGACGGAGGGGGGGGGGGGGGGGCGCGCGGACGGCGGGCGGCGATAGAAGCCCATAGGGTGGCGATACCCTGCCATGCGAAAACAGGGCGGACGGGTAATGGTAAATAGGAAAATGCGGTAAAACCCCCGTTTTACCGCATTTTCCTTTTAGTACATCCCGCCCCCAGTTTGTTTTATCTCTGTTTACAATTGTAAAGCGCAACAGAATCTGCTGCGCTATATAAGAAACTGTAAATAAATAATAAATAAACTTAAGCCCCCCCCCTCCCTTCTCCCCCATCCACTATGCAGACATATCTGAAACTACAAATCTCTTCAGACTTCCCTTGAACTCTCCCAGATATCTGACTAATTTTTCACTCTATTCCCTTCGGATACATCTGATCAATTCTATGTTAAAATCCTGACAGCTTCAGATCAGATGGATCTTTGGCGCAGCACCAAGGATTTTTTCATCAAATGGATCTGAGCCGCACATCTGATCTGAGGGAGCTCAGATTTGGCCTTTTTCCGTCAGATCGGTAGCCAGATCCATCTGATGGGGCTTTTAACCAGATGTATCTGAAGTAAATAGAGTGAAAAATTAGCCCAGGGTCAGATCAGATATCTGGGAGAGTTCAAGGGAAATCTAAAGACATTTGTAGCTTCAGATATGTCTGCGTAGTGGATGGGGGGCTTAAGATCTTAATTAACAAACACCATTCACCTCTACTGCTCCACTACTGTATTTTGGGAGTGGTAGGGCACAATATGCTCATCAGCTGAATTTTGGATGCATTTAATGTCACCATTTAACACACGAAACACATCAGGTTAAATTTACTAAAGCTTCTAAAAAGAAAAACTCAAAATCCCGGCGTTTTAGGGGCCAAATCCCGGCATCCCGCCGATCCCGATCCCAGGATTGGTCACCCTATGTATGATATACTTCAATTGTTGTTTTACATTATTACCCCAATGTGTTTTTGATCTGCTCTGATCCGATGCGTGGCCATAGGATTGGAGTCACTAGATCGCCATCGCTTCAAGTAGGATCTGTAGGATCAGACAGCTTCCGGCAGCACTTGTTGGGATTGCAGGCGATATACTGTACAGTATCACATGCAAAAGATTCTTCTCGGGCGGCTCATTGGGGATTGGCTGGCTCTACACTGCTGTGAGAAGTCTCAGCAGTGTATGGCCACCTTTTACTTATCATGTTGTTTAGGCCTGGAATCTACAAATGTGGAGCGACGTTAGCTGGTCATCAGATATCTTAGGAACCTCATTGTGCTCTTGCTGAACTGTCAGACCGCACAACTAGACCTCATGTAAAAACAAATATATTACACTCTATATGCTTATGATTAGCTATTGGAAAATGTCTGCAGAAAATAAATAACATAATTAAAAAAACAATCGCGCCAATCTGTCACCGGTTGTTCCCTCTGGCTTGTGCCTTTCTATTAGCAAAATATCTGTATTCAAGATCACGGAGAGCATGCAGGTGTTCTGCAATGTTTTCCCTGCTAGTATTACACTGGATTTACTATAAGACATCATGAAAAGTATGTTGTTTTAAGTTTTGTTTGCTGATCTTTTTGGCTGCTAAGTAAACTTTATACATAAAATAGTGTAAAGATATAAAACACTTTCTCTGTTGCTTCAGGGACATGCTGTACTTTCTAAAGATTAGAATGTATTTTCCATCTGGGGAAGCCTAGATATGTTTGTTTTTCCTGCATTAGAAGTCCGCTGACTAATTGTATATCTAATTAGCCGGAGTCTCATTCTTGTGTGCTTAGTTGTTATGTCTTTTTGTTGTTTTTTTTTTATAACAAAACAGAAATAAACATGGCCGTTTATGCTCATAGATACATACTCCGGTGTGTAAATAAAATGATGTTGCTATAGCATAGATACATTGATGCTGCGCCGGCCACACCTGGTCTCAGGAATTTAATGGCAAGAAAACACACCTATGCTTAATAGATGGAGGCCACTGAGTCATCACAGTCCTGGCTCCACTAAAGACATTGCAGCTGGTCTGGCATGTATCTGAACATTCCCATTACAGAGGAGGGATTACAACATGGTAATCATGGGAGTGTGTGTTAAATGACTTGTAAGAAGTGCATATTTCATCTATAATGGCTCTTCCCTGTCTGCAGACACAATAGGTGCATTACTAAACAGGAGTCACATGTTTTATAATGATTTGCTCAATTTGCTTTGGTAATTGACTTGAAAAGTATGCATAATATTTATACAGATTGCAGTCTGGAAGGATGTTACGGAGGCCATTTATGAGCGCGTGACAGATTGTAAATCTGTGCATCTAAATGAGTGTCATTGTACCTGCTTCTGGTGTTTGACCACATTCCCCATGGTGCCTTATGATTGGCTCAGACATTTCTGGGCTTCTCCATTGCAGGGATTGAAAAGAAAATAGGTCAAAGCACAGCCTGCTTTAAGTTAAAGCCACATTCATTCATTCATTCATTCATTCATCTTATTCCTGATTTGGTGTTACTGTATGTTGGATGTGGAAATGACAGGGCCATCTCCACCATGAGGCAGCTGCCTCTGAGTTTGACTAGCACAAAATTAAGGATGAGGGGGAAATTTACTAAGTTCTGTTTCACATGGGATGTTACTATGGGCAACGAATAAAATCCATTTCTTACTTATTTTGCACCTTCTAGAAGATAATAGATTGTTGGTTTCCCACAGTAACATCATCTGATTGGTTGCCCATAGTAAGATACCATTTGAAAAAGAACTCCCATCTTAGTAAATTTCCTCCCTGAAGAGGCATCCTTGTTGAACTTGTGAGAGATCCTCAAAATATCCATCCGAATTGTCAGCATCGCTCACGAAGACTGCTCATTTTTTGTATGTGATATTAAACTAAACATGAATTAATTGACTTGGCTGTATTTGTATCTATTTAAGAACAGTCGCTCAAAGCAACATTGGCATATTGCAACTTCTAAGATGCCACTTCCACATCTTCACCTGAGGTTCTGGAAAGTCGGTATTGGTGTGAGTAGTAAGCTGCAGCTTTTGCCTATGGTGCCGAAAAACATTGCACCATAAAACAAAATACTGGTATGCTGTGTATCATTGTTGATATGTCAACCTGGGAAATGTCGACATCGGCATAATTTCAAAATATTCAAAATGTCAACATTCTGTTTAGAGTTAGAGGTGTTACCTCATGAGTCCATAATTCATCATTGCACCACTGCTGTAACCACTGATCAAGTAAGTTACCGCTGGACCACATGGACTGTTCTAATGTCATGCTAATCATGCCCACATTTTACATTTTAGCATTGTCGACATGATGATGTCATCATGTTTATTGTTGGCATGCATAGCATGCATGCATGTTAACGCCATATGAAAACTGTAATGTTGGGACAAAATATATCCACATATGTAACAAACACTAGTAAGCCTGCTCGAAGCGAATGCTTTGAAAGCTAGACTGCTACCTTGTGATTGCTCCTGTGTTTGTGCATGTGCGAGAGAGAAAGAGATGTAGTTTCACTCACTGCCAACAGATTGCAGTGTTTCGGACACACAAATGGACACTAGACATATATAGATTATATATAATATACAGATGGAGCCGCTGTCTTAGGAGCGGCTCCCAGCCCAACTATCACCGCGCAACAGGTCCACAAAGAATGGAGCTACCTGGTCAGGTCAGTGCCTCTCACAAAATCATCACACCCCTCTTTTCAAATAATATCTGCTGATGGGAACATTCCAATGAATTAATAGTCTACCACAACCCCTCTGACTCTTCTCACCTTAAAATAGTTTCCATGCTTTACAAACAATTGAAATTCACAATTCAGTGTTGAGAACTTGAGACACCTATATGAGTTGTGCTAGACAACATTCCTGCAGTGGAATGAATTGTGTGAATAACCAGCATAAAAGCATGTGAAGCATGTGTTAACGAGCATGTGTTCCACTGTCAACCCTTGTTACTGAGCACAGAAAAATACTCATCCTTTCACTGAGGAAATATTTTTTTCCAGTGATCCAGCTCAGCTTGGTAATAGAGAAGGCAGTCATGACAGAAAGCTCATTTAGAAATAATAAACCATCCTCCTGACTAGAGCTCGATCCTAAGATGCTTTTTAAGCATATTTTCTTGTAGAGACATGTGAGAGTGTTTCAAGACAATTGGTCTGAACCAAGGACAGTTGATGTCAGGTGAGATAAATGAGCTGCTTCACATATAGACGCATTGGAGTGTACTAATACTGTGGCTGCCACTACATGTCTCTCTAGTGCTGCTCTAAATGTTTTTTCCAACAAACAGAGGCACAACTCTGGGAGGCAATGGAGTCATCTGCCGCCGGGCTCCTGCTCCCAAAGGGGCACCTCTCCTCTCCTGCAAGTTTGAATCAGTTAATTGAAAGCCATTGATACCACTTATGTGGCTGACTCCCCCTCCCTCCCAGCAGGACCATAGAAGTCACAGTTTCTTTATTTTTAATTATAATATACTTAACATACATACATATATATTTACTGTATGTAAGGTGCAGTGTGTGTGTGTGTGTGTGTGTGGGGGGGGGCACCAATATTTATCTTGCCTCCGGGCAACTGGGACAAACTTATGCCACTGCCAACAACTTTCAAACTGCTGCAAGAAGATTTGGAAATGGTTTGCAGGAGTTAACTGTTATATGTGTCTACCAGGATCCTGAACTTGCAGAACCAACTTCTCCCATAACAACCCCTTTCACTGAACTACTGTTGTTCACTGGTTGTCACAAGGACATAGGGGCCCATTTATCATCTATCGCATACTGAATGCAATCTGAATTACAGCCCAGGATCGCATAGTAATATGCAATCCTATCGGCTGGATGTATCATCCAGCACTGGCAGGGACAAAGGCTCCAAAGTAGTTATATTCAGAACAATCTGTATTAGTTGCACTGTGGAGAAATACTGGCTGAACAGCACAGCAAAATGATTTCCACTGAACAGCACAGAGTAGGTTTTCAACTGAATACCAGGACTGGCCAAATCACATTACAACCCACAAAGGAGTGTCCGAGGGAAATCCCTATTAGGGCTAAACAGTAGGGCGGAATGAAAAAGTTGAAAATGAGATATTCAAAATCAGCTAGTGCGGAAAAGTTGTGACTACCTGAGTAGTGTGCAAAAGCGTTTTGCTCTAAGTCAATATCTTCTGTTCCAGGAAGACACCTAAAGTTTCACTTTTTAGATGAAAATAACGAAACGTATGAAGAAGATCCAATCTGATTAAAATTATGTCAGGACGTCTTCAAATAGTTCATTAATATACTTTGTATATCAGGGATTTTTTTTCTCACACCAAAGTCAGTAACTTTGCACTAGGACAAGCTCGTAGTCTTTTTTTTTTTACTATACTAAAGCATATCCTCCAACTGTACCGATTTTGCCGGTACAGTACCGGTTTTTAACAGTCTGTACCGGCAAAATCAGTTTGTACCGAATGTACCGTTTTTTTGGAAAATCATTCCTCCTCCGCTCTTGGCTGTCAGAGTTCCTGTGCGTGCTGCCCTGCGCCGGCTCTCCCCTCTCCCCCTCCGTTCCCATGAGTGCATTGCGGGCATGGCGTCATGACGTCAGGCGCCAGCACCGCACTCAAGGGAAGGATGTCTCTGTGCCCTCACTGTCTGCGCATGCGCAGAAAGAGAACTGAGGGCGCAAATCTCTGTGAGGGAGAGAGGGGTGCGGCGGCCAGCCCCGGCACACATGGGGGATGATCTCCAGGAGGCCATCTATAGGTCGCCGTCCGGAGTCTACCACACATTGAACATCACATCAGAGATCTCATCCAGAGTGCAGCAAGTAGGTGCAATAAATCACTCAAGCTGTGTCTGCTATATCCAGCATCGTGTCGCACCTGTTGGCCTGCAGCTCATGTCACTTGGTGGGCTGCTGGTAAATTAAATAAGTATATTTAATATACTTATTTAATAAATAAGTATATTAAATATACTTATTTATTTTAATATGCCAGCAGCCCACCAAGCCACCATGTGACATGAGCTGCATCAGGTGCTGGGCGGGGGGGGGGGGGGATAACCTATAAATGTGGGGAAAAAACTGCCCAGAACACATTCGGAAAGGGGGCGTGGCCCCTCAAATGTTGGAGGGTATGCTAAAGTATATTTGTGAACCACTCTAAGACATCCTGACATAATTTTAACTAGATCGGAGCTTCTTCATACGTTTCGTTATTTTCATCTAAAAAGCAAAACTTTAGGTGTCTTGCCGAAGCAGAAGATATTGACTTCAAGCAAAAGGCTTTTGCACACTTCTTATTCAGGTCAAGTCACAACTTTTCCACACTAGCCATTTTTGAATATCTCAATTGCAACTTTTTCACTCCACCCTACTGAACAGTCAATCATCATAAGTCCAGAAATAATCAACGCTCTAAACTCAGCTGCAGAAATCAAAAGTCAAAACACAGTCTAGCAGGATGACACCTAGTCTGCACAGCTGACGGGTTGGCAAGAGACTGATCACAAGAAGTAACCTCACCAGGAGTTGCTGAACTGTGCTTGCTCTGGATTCTAACATTAGTAATCATCATTCAGTATTGTTTCTGACTCCAAAAGTAAATAGATGCACAAAGAAGGCTGATCTGTCAGTAGTATATGCCAAGTGACAATTATATTAACTTTAGTCTTCTGCACTTTGAATCACAGTCACTTTAACTCCATTTCCATTCAAAAGATAAGGACAACTATGTGAGGGGCTTGATTGTACATGGGAGAATAGTTGTTAGGTTGCCACAGTGTGTTAAGAGGTACAGGGCCAGATGCACTATGCTTCAAAAGTGATAAAATAGAGAGTGATGAACAGCCAGCCAATCAGCTCCTGCCTGACATTTTTAAAACACAGCCTGTGACATGGCAGGTAGGAGCTGATTGGCTGGCTATTTATCGCTCTACATTTGATCACTTTTGAAGCTTAGTGCATCAGGCCCTAAGAGGTAAGCCCACACTAATTAGTTATCAGGAGAGGGCAACCACAGAGCATGTCACTTTCTGGCAGTCTGAACAACAGCAAACTGGGGAACAGCACTAACATCCGCTACTGCCACCCAACATTGCCAGTGCACTGAACTTGTATGTGGCTGTATTCACTATCAGAAGATAGCATCTGTCATTACTATCAGCTCGCATTTGCTCCAGCCCTATCCTTTGTGCAATAGATACAATTGAAATTGGGGGTTATTCAGACCTGATCACTGCTCTGTGAAATTGCAGAGCCCTGCAATCTGGTATACAGTACACCGCCCGGACAGTGTGAAATTCTGCCCCATGTAAGCCTGTGAATTGTTTAGCATGGCTTGTGAAAATTAGCTGGATCGGCTATTCGCTTCAAATCTATTTGCAAACCGCTTACCTTCTAATGATTTTTCCAGTGTGTGCAGACTGTGCGCAGCCCAGGACTGCTCGGCGGCTGCGGTAGAAGCGGTCAGATCAGAGCTGGAGCTGACGTCAAACGCCTTCCCTAAAAACACCTGTGTTTTCCCTGACATGCCCAGAAAACAGACGGTTACCACCACCAAATGCTGGTATGACTATCAATCAAAAAAGTAGCAGGAATTTATTGCAGAAAGGCCTCACACAGAGGCAGAACTCTGGGAGGCAATGGAGTCATCTGCCGCCGGGCTCCTGCTACCAAGGGGGCACCTCTCCTCCCCTGTGAGTTTGAATTAGCTAATTGAAAGCCGTTGATATGGCTTCTGTGGCTGACTTCTCCTAGAAGGACCATAGATGTCACACTCTTTATTCTAAACATAATATCCATAGCATACATACACGCATACATATATTTATATAAGATGGTGTGTGTGTTGGGGGGGGGCACCAATATTTATCTTGCCTCCGGGCAACTGGGACGAACTTACGCCACTGGCCTCACAAATGCACACTAGGAGCCATACACCTACGCAGGGTATCGATAATCGCTCGGCCTTTCAATCCACAGCAGTGCAATCAGGTCTGAATAATCTCCATTGTCACATGCTTGTCTACAATTACTTCAGGTCTAATACAAACCCACAGCAAGTGACCTTTTGCCAACCAGTTACTCCCATGTAGCTGCAAATGGAGAGTTGTTACAGTATATTTCCATGCTACAGATGGATCCACTCTCTAGAACGGGACCTAGCATGACTATTGTCATGTGCCAGGTCCGCTGTCCACCAGGAATGGGGCGCGCACGCCCCATTCTCGAGACCATCCAGCAGAAGTCCCATCGGCAGCATTGCGCTTCTAGCACAGCGCAGCTGCTTTACCGCTCCCTTTACCACCTGCAATGAAGCCTGCCTACCATCAGCTGAGGTACAAACAGCATAGCAATGGGACGCGTGAGTGAGACGCTCGCATGTCCCCACCAGAAACTGCGATATGGCAAGCTGGCGGGCTGGCTGAGAGTGGCTCCATCTGTACATTGAATAACCTGGAGATCTGCCGAGATGTGTAAGTACATCTAGTGTAGCCCTGTGAGCATCCGCAGTAAGTAAAAACTCCTATGCAGCAGCTATGCGTGTACTCTGAATCAGATGCTGGGACGCTCCCTGATTTAAGGCCTACTTCAGCGTGGAGCACTAATCAGAGCGATTACCAAATGACTGCTTGTGTATACTATTGTATATACCTTGTTCAGGCGCAAGGGGAATTAGTGACTGAAAATGTGTATGGATTACAAATGCAATGAAGCCGTAGTTTGATTGACAGGAAGACATCTTTTAGGGGTGAAAACATGGTGTTTTCTGGGTGTGTTTAAAAAAAGCATAGACACGCCCAGGCATTTTTAAGGAGGGACTGTGACATCAGTGCTGACCAGCCTCTCTCAGTCACAGATTAGTGGAAGCCTCAGTCCGCTGTTGGCGGCTTTCTTGTCATTAGGCCCTATACCCAACACAAGGAAACACCTGCAATTCACAAGTCTGCAATGAGAGGGCAGTGTTAATTGACATACAGTAACTACAGTCATTTACCCTCATTCCCGTCCCCTGGTCCTGTGATTGTGAATGATTATCACACCATATTTGCCCCCTTCTCCTGCAACTTCTGGGAGGGTAGACAAGGATGCTACTGCAAAAGTTACTAATAATAGACCATACAGTTGCAAATGGGCCTGATCCAGTACTAGCTACTTTTTTTTTAGAAAACACAAAACTGCAACTGTAATATGCTGGGTGGCTGTAGCATGCTGAAACGCAATTTGAGCCTTGGAGCATGTGCATTGAGGCATACTGAATAGCCCACAATGAATGGTAAGCCACCCCCTCAGCTGTGTCACCAGACAGCAGAGATACTGGACTCATCCTGTCTTCAAAATTCCATCCTGTGCATCTGCAGTAGTTTTTTTTTTCCACTGACAATAAGGGGGGTATTCAATGTGAGGGTCACGGCGGTTGAGCTTGCTCGACCGCTGTGACCCAGTCCTGTTTTCGGTCAGCTCGACCGAGAACATGCAGATGGGATTCAATGTCCCGCCTGCCTGGGAGTGAGAAGGGGGCATGGCCGCGAGTTGCAGCCGGGAAGAGGCAAGCTGCAGCCAGCAGCTCGTCACTTCCCGGCAGTTCTCGGCAGAACGAGCCCGACAGCTTGTGATGTCGGGCTCGTTCTGCTGAGATACCCTGCTCAATGCTGTCAGGGAAGACAGCATTGAATAGGGCCCGGCGGGCATCTCCCCAACGGGAGATGCTCGCCGGAGATGGAATACCCCCCTAAGCCTCTGTTGACAGAACTCAATTCCTGCTTCTCCTGTCAGGAAAAGCTGATATATCAGCTACAGCTGACAAAGCTAGTGCTGGAGAAGTCTTTGGTAAAAATTGGGAACCCAGCGATCAGGTAAATGCTGCCCCGTCAGGGGGGTGCCCATCACTAGTTTAAAATGAATACTGCTAGGAAGGTCAAATTTAAATTTGATAATATATTTTTAATATTGTCTTCATTATATCTAAGTTTGAGTGCCAACATCTCTGTGAGAGATGCACAAAATGTGAGTGCCAGCAGCTCTGAAAAAAAGATATGCAACATATCCGCTAAAAATGCCAGCTCCGCTCACATTTGTAATATAAATTGAATTAAAAATGTTGTGTAAAAAATAAAGATTATATTTACTACAGTATACAAGGTAAACATTACAGGTCTTTATGATGAATTTAAAATGTTGCTTGGAAAATTTCACAACAATTTTGACAAATTCACTTGGCACTCAAAGGTTTTGACGTGCGCACTGATAATGCAGTGATATAGAGAGTTATATACACTTACCCCCCAACATACTTGCAGTCAGGGCTTTGACAATTGACCTTACCTCAGCTTAAAGAGGCATGGCTTTGGGGGAATAATACACATTTTTGGAACTATGGGGGCAGAAGCTGAGATCATGCCGCCAGCCCCTCTGTCTCGTGTGAATAGACGCTGTCTATTCACCACTGTTCTTCTAAGCAGAGCAGCGAATGACAGGCGGATCCCCCAACTACCCCACCTCCATACCACCACCACCCCAGGACACTGCTGCCCGCAGGTTTGTATACACGTTGGGTAATTTGACAATGTTGAAATTCTTGCCCAGTTATAAATTCTTTGCAGTTATAAATGTCTGTTAGATTTCAAGTTCTCAAGAATGTAGTTTGAAGAAGCACATTCCTGAATAACAAACACAAAACTCTGAGAGATGACTTTTGGTAATGGCTATTTTTATTTCTCCATCAGAGAAGCGTAATGACTGAATAGGAATGGAGAGCGTTAAACATCTAAGGCTGGGGATGGCCTTGTGGGTATCATATTTTGGGAATACTGTATTATCCAATAGGGACGCAGAGATGGAAAGGGTCGTTTTTGTTCATAAGGTATATCTGGGGTGGAGTCAGCCTATTTCCCCTTATTCTTAATTCCACCCACCCTCCCTTTTTGATGGATGTGGTAATTTTGCGTTAGCTGCTTGTCGGGAAAGAACAACATATTGCCTGTTATAGGTAATTTTTAGATGTTTATTGATTAATTCATTGTGGTTTGGTGCGCTCACCTTTGTTGACCTAAACTGGGCAGTGACACCACCTGGATGGGTGTCAAGTCAAGGAAGAATGTTAAGTGGATATCATTTTTTTGGTTAGCTTGTTTAGTTTGAATGATGTAGTTCTGTAGGGGTAGGAGTTTAGCTGTTCTTTCTTAGCCATCACTATTTAATCATTTTATTTATGGATATTTAAGTTTAGAGTTTATTTAAATAAATCAGCTAAAATTCTCTCCCAACCTAAGTCTCCATGACTTTATTTTAGCTAAAGTTATAGCATTTATGTATTGATTCATGCACATGGTCATTCATCAGCCATTACGATGTTAAATTCCATTTTATTGCATAGAAGATAATTACTATTTATGTACTCTAGCTTTTAAATCTAGTATTTATAGCTGTGTATTAGCAAAACTACAGCAGGGATTTACTGTGTTAGAGATGTGACCTGTTGGCTGGGCACAATGGCAAATGTAGCAATCTTTCTAAATAAAATGGAAAAGGCTTTTTCTGTTACAGAAAATGTTACCTTAGCTTCTCATTGATGCTCCTTTTGTGCATCAATGAGACTGTAGTTGCATATAACACATTGATTACTGTAACTGCTGAAATTATTAAAAGTAGAAATCCAAGAGTAAATCAAAGCCATTCAAATTTAGTAGCATGTATATTTAAAAAAAACACTCTAAATGCCAGACTTGGACACAGTAGAGTGATGTGTATGCACCTGCACAAAATGTGGATCTTGATTTTGTCCCTGCAGAACTGCAACATTTTAAGACTTGTGGTAGCAGAATAATCAGCTGTTTTCCTGGGTAATAGGGAGGAGCTGGGGTGGAACTACCATTGGTGCATCAGGTGCATTGCGGCCCCTGGTTACCAAGTAGCCCATTGCTACTCAGGCTAGCAAAGACGTCATGGGTTGGGGTAGAGAAGGGTGCCCAAATTATGTTTTTGCACCTTGACCCATTACTCACATGTTCCACCACTGGGGAGGAGGCTAAAAACACACACAGAGTTGCATCTTATGGGAGTGTCACAGACCTGTTGCTGAAACCAGTTGTGTGCAGAGACGCATAGCCGCTAACATAAGTGGCCAGGCACAGGTGGAGAAACTGTATCTGCCATAAGACTGGTGCTAGTTTTAATGGTGCTACTGATGGTCCATCAGTGATGGACCATAATGCAGCATCTACAGACACTCACAATGGGTGTTTTAGTCATTGCACATTTAGATCACGGATATACTGTATATACCAGGTTTTGTAATGGCATTAGCATTAAGTATAGGATGCAATTACAGAGTAATACAGTATATAAGGATGGCCACAACTGAGCGAGACTCTAAATCAGACCTTTTGGGGGAAATTCAATAGGATAAGAGATTCAGAAAGTGATAGATTTGGTAAGAAATCTCCAGTCTTTTTGAAGCGGCACTCATTTACACTGCAAAACCAGTTTGAATTTAAAATGTATATGATTTCCATTTCTTACCAAATCTCTCACTTTATGAATCTCTTATCCTATTACATTTCACCATATATATATTTTAGTAAAAAACGCCATCTATATTGTGATAACCGGTATAAACCTTTAGTCTCCAAATCACAGCTGTCACATAAATGTGGCTTGAATTTAACATTATTTTAACAGTGTTTTGACTTTTTTCTCTGTCCACAGCTATGTGCTGTATAAGTGCACAACATAAGATGCCCAATCCTCCACTTATGACCACCCCTGTAGTCGTAACTGTCAGACAGCTCTAATTTCTGTGGTTCCCTAAGCCCTAAGAAATATCTTCTATTTTTCCAGTGGAATATTCCGGTAATTGTTATTGTTTATCTGTAAAATATTTGCTATGACCTATAAATATTCGGTGACCTGTTAAAAATATGTATCGCTAATCTTGTTCCTAATTAGATGTTAAGCTATCAGAACATAATATAAAACATAGCAATCTCAATGACATTGTTTCCGTGAAAGTATTTGATAAATAAATACAATACTAAAGATACTCCATGAACAGATGATGACGGTGACAGGAAAATGTGGGTACATTTAGTCAGGCACATTTCTGGACACTGTCTTTGGACAATGGTCTCTCAGTTTTGTTAGGAGATAAAACTAGTTTGCAGAGGGATTGAAAAAAAAAATTTGCATGTGGAAAAGTTCCGTAATGAAAATCACAACTTCGTCATCAAAGCATTTTATTGATAAAAGTAATCTGGAAAGTGCTGGAACTAAATCTAAGACATGTCTTGAAGTAGATGGTTTACATGGGGAAATATTCAAACAATGCAATTAAAAAGCAGTACTAAAAAAATTGAGGAAAAAATTACTTCAAGAGCCATCCTGTAAAGTTGCCTGCTACTTACATAATAGTTCACGGACATGGGTTAAAATTAATATATTTTTTTTGTTTAAATGTCCTGTCCTGCTGCATTCTATACTGATGTGTTTTATTTTTGTCAATATTCAAAAGTATAATAAAAAAATGATTATATTATATAGCATGTTTCTTCCGTAGGACTCAAAGGGCCATATTCAAATGTTTTTCACATCAACAATTTTGATGAGTTGAAAGCTACAAAAAGTCAACCACTTGAGCATGCAAATGGGACTTTAAAGCGCCCATTAGTTTGATCGGGTTTAATTGGCATGATCGGCATTAAAAAAAACTTTAGCAATTGCAATCTCCCATCACTTTACACAGGAGATCTCTTGTGATATGACAATTGAATATGCTTTTTTTAAGGCATCAGAAACACCATACACTGGTGGTACAGAAAATAGAAAGCCACAAGTAAATAATAAAAACAACAGAAAGCTAAAGAGCACAATAAGTATACTACAGGGTTGGTGCAACCATTTAATAACTTCCACGGGTCATATATTCTACCCACTTATGGTACCAGGTAAGGCCCGCAGTCTTTGGTGCACTACATAGGTTACACTTAAAAGAAACTGCACTGAATCAATACAAAATATCCATATGAAAAAATTAATGTGGAAAGTGTTGGTTAAGAAATTAATGAAGTATATGTTTGATCCTCATTCCAAGCAGTGGTGTCACAAGGTGGTGTGGACATTGTGTGCAGCACCCAACTCCTACCACTGTGAGTGTGTAAGGAGCTGGGACTGCACTCTCACTGGTCTCTGAGGGCAGCCCACATCTTCAGAAGCCCTGGAGTGATGAAATGGGGGTTTGGACTGCAAGGCCATGCCCCTTATCCTGATCCCCTACATGCAAGGCAACACATCCTTTTTACCTTCCCCACACACTCTATATAGATCCTTGTACCATGTGTTAATGCATGCAGGAACGGGGATCAATTAAGGTGTGAAGATGTTTAAATGTTATATGGGGTATGGTGTATTTATGATAAGAGCAGGGATATATTTGTATAGCAATATGTGTGGGGGATGTATTGATGTTACAGATATATCCATCCTGTGACTTCTGTGTATGGGCACACTGCAACTTAGCATGTTGCCCATACTTGCCTATTTTTGAAAACTATTTTCAGGGAGATTATAGTTGGTAGTAGAATTTTGCAAAGCGCCACTTTGAGGGGGCATGTCATGATCCACCCAAAGGGCATGTCTAGTTCCATATAAGGAGAGATTATGAAAAGAGCTTGTGAACACCTAGAAGCGTGGGTGTGTACTGCTACATCTGAGAGGACAGATCAAAGGGAAAGTAATGTCCTTTATAATGGTGCACCAAGTTTTATAACTTGGTGCGCGGGCAGAATGGCACACGGATACTTTGTTATTTTTATTATTGTAATTTATTGATTGTGTTCCCTACCAGTTTGATGATCCTGCAGCCCTTGTAAAGTTGTAAGGGCAGCAGGAATCACTCTGTGCAGTGTTACCCCCCCCCGCCTTGCACTTCCACCTCGGACTGCCCAGCACTGTGCACGATACTCCGGCACAGGTGATTGACGAGCAGCCGCAGGAGTTACCCTCAGTTGGATTCTCCCATGTGCAGGCCTGTAACTGGAGACCCATAGCCATGCTTACACTGTTAGCCACCCATTATTAACCTTGCTTACCCCACAGAGGGAGAGACGCATATACTATAAGTCTGTGTAAGTTTCAATTGTGGCTATTTTGTTATTAGCAAATTAGTTCAGAGTACTACCTGATTGTAGGAGAAGCCATCCTATCAGAGGCGTAGGGAGGGCGGAGCCACCGGAGCTCATGCTCCGGGCGGCGATTGGTCGAATGGCGCCGCCGGCCCGCCCCCCCTCCGCAAATGATCCCACTGCACTGCAGTCTGCTAAGTGCTAACGGGTAGCATGTGCAGCGCCGGCGGCTGTCCTGCCCGGCGCCTGCCTCCTGCCCTGCGCGCCCGGTCCCTGCCGCCAAGCGTCACGGTCCGGACGGTGGGGCCGGGCGGCGGGCTGACATATTAGTTATGACCGCGGCCGCGGGTTACATACCCAGGACTCGGGGCCCCCCCCCTCCCCCCCATCACCAGCAGCCCTGCACCGCGTTCCTCAGCAGCAGCGGCGTGCGCATATCCTGCCACAGCCAGCAGCGCCCGGGGACAGCAGTAATGACGGGGAACTGAGATATGGAGCAGCTCATCCCGCTGGTGAACCAGCTGCAGGACGCCTGGAGCTGCCGCAGATAGCCGTGGTGGGCGGGCAGAGTGCGGGGAAGAGCTTCGTGGGCAGGTAACAGGTGGGAACCATGGTTGCTAGATCCCAGGAGCAGCACATCTCCATGATATGGCACTGGGCAGGGGCCATGCCCACAATGGCTTTTTTTTAAAAACTGTGTGCACAGTAGGAAAATTCGCGGCCTGTGACTCTAGCCTGCATACCCTTTTCACTGATATATAATGGGCATCATGTATGTGGGGCATATGTATAATGGGCATCATGTGTGGGGCATATGTATAATGGGCATCATGTGTGGTGCATATGTATAATGGGCATCATGTGTGGGGCATATGTATAATGGGCATCATGTGTGGGGCATTTGTATAATGGAGCTTCGCGTTGTGGGGCTTATGTATAATGGGCATCCTGTATGTGGCATATGTTTAATGAACATCAAGGTGTGTGGCATATGTATAATGGGCATCACGGTGTGTGGTATATGATTAATGGAGCATCATTCTGAGGGGCATTTGTATAATGGAGCTTCACGTTATGGGGCATATGTATAATGGAGCATCACGTGTGTGGCATATGTGTAATGGAGCATCACGGTGTGGGGCATATGTGTAATGGTGCATCACGGTGTGGGGCATATGTGTAATGGAGCATCACGGTGTGGGGCATATGTGTAATGGAGCATCACGGTGTGGGGCATATGTGTAATGGAGCATCACGGTGTGGGGCATATGTATAATGGGCATCATGTGTGGGGCATATGTATAGAGGGAGAGTGAATCTCTCTGGCTTCTGCTGCTGCCCTGCTGTGCTGTATATATCTTTATATGTATATATATATTTATTTATTTACAGCTGTCAGCATGTTATATAGCGCAGCAGATTCCGTTACAGCGTCTTATATAGCGCAGCAGATTCCATTACAGGTTGTTATATATAGCGCGAGCAGATTCCGTTACAGTGTCTTATATAGCGCAGCAGATTCCGTTACAGCATCTTATATAGCGCAGCAGATTCCGTGACAGTGTCTTATATAGCGCAGCAGATTCCGTTACAGTGTCTTATATAGCGCAGCAGATTCTGTTACAGTGTCTTATATAGCGCAGCAGATTCCGTCAGTGTCTTATATAGCGCAGCAGATTCCGTTACAGTGTCTTATATAGCGCAGCAGATTCCGTTACAGTGTCTTATATAGCACAGCAGATTCCGTTACAGTGTCTTATATAGCGCAGCAGATTCCGTTACAGTGTCTTATATAGCGCAGCAGATTCCGTTACAGTTTCTTGTATAAAGCAGCAGATTCCGTTAGCCACGCCCCCAGTTCATTACCGGGTGGGGGGCGCGAAATATGCCCTTCCTCCGGGCACCATGGCACCTAGCTACACCGCTGCATCCTATAGTGCTAACCACATATATTTGGGTATGATTAGGTGTACACTGTGAAAACACTAAACACTGAGATACGGAAATTTCATTAACCAATTATTTCACAAATTATCTCACTGGTAATGTGACACACCTACAGTATACTGCAACATAAAGTAAATTCCAGTTTGCCACCTGCCTGCCACCTTCACTTTAAACACCTGTATTATCATTTTCACCATTACATATTGTACTGTATGTCTTTCTTTAATATTTCACAGTTTTTATCAGAAGTTTAATAAAAGTAATTTTTTTATAAACTTGGTGCACCATTATAAAGGACATTACTTTCCATTTGATCTGTTCTATATCTTTTTATGTCCATTGGTCGCGCACCTCCAGTTTGATACCCACTTTATTGTGATGAAACATATGGGGGCCCTTATCAATATACACTAGTCCTGTGCACCTGGCATCCCTTCTCTCCTCCCTTACATCTGAGAGGAATATTTTAAAATTGTTTATATCCAAATGTAGATGAGCCCCAAAGCAGTTAGTAAGAGCTACTATACTTAGTAAAGTGCTGGGAAATGGCGCTGATGATTCATAAATGTATCTGTCCTTTTTCCCCCATAAATGTAATTATGTAATTAACGTGGGCTAGGTGAAATTAGGGAGATTGCTGGACTAATGAAGGGGAGAGGGAGATTGCTGCTAACTCAGGGAGTCTCCTGCAGAATGCAGGAGGTAGGCAGCTATGATATTGCCCATGTATTCCTCTTGGTGTGCATACTTAGATGCATATGCTCATCCTAGTCTCAGGCACATTTGCCAAGCTTAGCGTGAAAAAGAGAGATGAGCGTGGCCAAATCTGTATTGTATGGGTAACTGATGCTCTCTGACTGAAGTTGTTTGTATTATATGTTAAGCCTTGATGCTCTCTGTATTGTATGTTTGTTATTAATGTCCTATTTATTATATGGTGATTACTGGTGGTCTGTATAGTATGGTGATCAGTGATGGTATTTGCATTACATGAAAGTCCCTGTTCACTGCATTATATAGCAGTCACTGATGCTCTCTTCATTATATGGTAATTACTGCAGTGCTCTCTGTATTGTATCACAGTCACTGCAATGCTCTGTTTTGCTGTGGTGGGTGAGGTACTGTACTACAGACAGACATACTTTATCATTGAGTATTGAGACAGCGGTAAGCTTGAAGTGATACAGTAGCTCCTAAGAACCACAGAATAAATGCAACAGATTCTGACACCTTAATGTAATGGGACTAAAATGGAGTTTGCTGAAGGCAACTATTATATACAAGGTGTGGGCTCAGAGCAGTCTGCACCTGGGTGTCATCCTCAGAGGCTGAGACACAAAAATGCCAACACCTCTGCAGAAACAGAAGATAGGAGCTGTAGTGTGATATTCTCCTGCAGAACTCGGCTTCCTTTCACTACATACAACCCTGTCTCCGGGTGCAGGCAGCATCTCCGTGCTCTGGGCATACCTCCTGGAATATTGAAATCTGTCAGGGGCTGTGAATCCCAGGTATGTCATGCCCACCACCTTAAGGGTGCATGTGAGGATGCACTACATATTTTAGAACTTTTACTCTATTACATTAAGCCTGTGGTATCTTGGCAAATCAATAAAAATCTAGTAAAAATATATTTGTTTGCCAAGATACTGCATCTGAGAGTGGGGGCTATTCAGAGGTGATCGCTATTGTGGGAATACACAATGCTATTGATTATCAATTCACAGAGCAAGTATGTGACAAGTGGCCGAGAGACAGATGGAAGACGTTGCCCGGCCACAGTGACTACTAGGATCAGATCTGCAGACATCCAACGTTGTATTTCCAGTCACATGGGAGATGTAGAAGAGCATGACTCTAAGACGGGAATATTGCGGAACAGTTTCAGGTGGGGGCCCGCAATGCATGGAAGCATCAGGTACTTGCAGGATCCGGACCAGGGCAGTCTTTTCGTATGGGCTTAATGGGCACTTGCCCGGGGGCACCAGGTGTACAAGGGCCCTCTGTTGATAGCTGAGGATCCCCTTTTTCCAGGGATACCAGAATTTTGAAAATCGGCCCTGGGGAACTGGAGATATCCAACTTCAAAACAGCAGTCCAAATCCGACCTGTTAATTGCACTTCCCAGTCATATTTCTCAGGTTCTCTCTGACTTAAAAAAATGTATTCCAAAAGCTGTGACTCTCCCCTTTCTGTTGACATTAGCGGCTTGTCTCTATCATGCTCAGAACCAGAGATATCAGCCTTCCAGCAGCCAGTCCCTGCTCCAGCTCCAAACATCTGGTGTACAGTTTTACATTTTTGTCAATGGATTGCTCTGGCTCCTGATCTCTGATCCCCAAGTCCCCAGCACCTTGTAATACCCTTAATGTACATAGGTATATAGATCGCACATTGTGTGTTGTGAACTTAAGGTTAAATGCTGGGGGATGTTATTTGATGGGGGCAGCGGGGACTGTTCTGTGCCCAAGTACTGATGGGGGAGGACGGTGGCATTGTCCCTGCAGCTGGGATAAAGACTGCAGCTGCGCGTTGTCTGCAGGGGGTTAATAAAGTTATAGTGCGCGTGGATAGCGCTGCGGAAACTGTTAACTGAGGGAATATTCTGGAGAGAGTGAGAGCGCGAGAGGAAGGGGGTTAACGTAACGAACGGCGGTGACCCGCGAGAGACAGTGGCGCAGGACAACACCTCAGAAGGATTGTGGACGAAAGGCTACCAAGTCCGGCTAACCTGAGGGTAGAAGTGCGGTGTTAGAGGCGGCTGGTGTCGGAGACGGTCTGCCGGTGTCCAGAGCTTGTGAGAGGTACTTGAGTACCCTGCGGGGAATCCCTTGATACCGGCGTCATCCCGGGGCGGAGCTGACTAGGCCGCATCATCCTCCAGGAGGTGGAGAGGGGGCGGACCATTTTGGGACTATGAACGCAGCAGATGAGGGGTGGTGAGTACATCCCCCTCCCAGGCCAGCCCCTACTATACTTAATAAGGAAAAGGAGGAGTGGCAGTGATAGTGAGAAACTACCACCAGTATCTTTGGCTGCAGTAACCCAGCTACATAGGATATTATTGACTGTATAACTGGCAGCTCCCATAGCCGTCCTTGTAAAGGAAAAGGATCGATAGATATATATATCTAAGCCCAGAGACTGATAGATCATTCAGAGAGGAGGCAGGAGAGCCGTGGTGGATGTTATAAGCTAACTGAAAATATAGCCTAGCTTCTGCAGGTTGTCAGTAAAGGAATAAGATAACCCGTACTCACACTTGGTTGCAAAGATCACTTACCTCATCCCGAAATACCCTTATATTTGGTCTACACCTGATGAAAGGAGATGCAGGGAATAGGTGCAGATTAACCCCTGCCATCACCCCGGACACTGTCAGGATTATCTAGTATTATTCTTCAGAAACTGTCTGGCCCGCCGCCAGTATTGACCTAATTCCTCCAGCTAACCAGCGGGGTGTGCGGGGACTTGCTTGTATATACCGAATCCCTAAACCATCTGGAGGTGTATCCTTGGGCTAAACCCGACCCCTCGGTGGTCTGGGGACGCCCATAGTTGACAAGACTTCTTAGGTCAGGGGACCACAGTAGTCTATTATCCCTAGTCCAGTACAGCAGTTCAGGAGGGCTAAACCCGACCCTCTTCCAGGGTCAGGGGACGCCTGTAGATCGGATTGCGGATCCGGAGCTCGACTCAGGGAAGTGATTAGATGCCGAGGAAGTATTCCTATACCTATACTAAGCCTTGACAAAGCTTATAGAGAGCGAAATGCGCATTGGCAGATCGCTGTAAACTGTTTGTTTGTACCAGTGTTTGCTTTATTAACTGTAAAAAATTTACTCAATGTATTGTGGTTAGAGGTAGCGGGATAAGAGAGCGAGTACTAGCTGCAGGCAGCGTGAATAAACACGCTAGCACACGCAGTGTACTAGTGGGAATATACCCCCTGATTGTGAAGGCACAGTATTGCAACGGAGAATCACCACAGATCTCCGGCTGCTAACTGAGCACACACGCTGACACGCGCGGCGAGTACAAAGGGAACAATGCCTGACAGAGACTTCTGTACTCAAGCCCGCCACCTTACCCGCATATTTAACTTACCCTAGGTGTATATATATAACTGAGAATTGGGTATGAAGATACACACGGACGCACCCTAAATATCCACGTGTATACTACTGCCATAACTAAATAACAGTGCCTGCTTCATGATACCAGAGCATATGCTATCTTAAGCCACTCAATTGCAGACACCCAGAACTGGCTATATCAGTACAAATCAGTGTTTGGAAGCTGCGTGTTTTTGAGTGGCCTAATATCTATAAAAATGCATGAGTAGTATGTCAAACCGCCTGCAGTATGAATAAACGGGAATCCCTCTGCACACTACAGTAAATTACTCCACCCGTTATAGCGGTAATTTAACGCACAGAGAAAGCCAGCACTAACTAACTAAGCTTGCTTCTGTGGCCGCAATATCTCGGATGGAATAGGAGACAACATTACCATGATTAAATACTGTATTTGAGTGATATGCAGAGCGTATACGCAAATACACGCAATTAACACTGCGGGAACACTCCCAAACGGTGGGATTATTGGATTATACTTACTACTTTATCTGTCTTATCAGCTAGCCTGCAGATGCATATATAATAGATGACATACTGTGAATGTGCATAATCAGGCATCCCACATTGTCGATATATGCATCAAAGCATAACCACTAAACAGTGCTTGCTATAAGGTGCAATAATATAGGTGAACCAAAGCCATAATAGCGCAATATTTAAAACCAGCTATACCAGCACAATCGGTGTTATAAAGTCACATATATATGAAAGCACACCTTATGGTCTGATACAGATACCCTGCATGCACATTGGCAACGCTATCTCCACATCAGTAGCGGAAACTATAGTATTAAACCGTCATAGCGGTAATTATATATTCATACAGACTCAGCAGGCACACATGTACTGTAGCCCGTTTCTGTAGCCGCAATATTCTTGACGGGGAAATAAATAGCAGTGTTCTCATGAATTGCATAGTAGCTACTGTTACAAGTGTAGAATAATTACTTCTGAAGGCAACAGTGTGCTTTAGCAACAACAATAGTTGCGAATACATATAAACCCACACATTCAGTGAATATATACCCCTGGCCACACTAGTACTCACTGGTACAATACCACTGATAGTTATCACCAAACTATCAGAGCAAACCTGATAAAAACAACAGTTTACAGATTTTAATCTTCTTATTTTTCTTTTCTTATCTATATTCATTACTTTATTTTAATACTTCGCTATCAATATCCCTGCCACAGGGACTCGTTATACCAGGTCACCAGACAATTAATAAAATTGACCAAATGGAATAATAAATGATGGCCTTTTACCTTTAATTGCATACCAATAAAGAACATGGGTACTTGTTTCCTAGCACGGCCACACCGATTTACATCGGGGTGGTCGTGTCGGAAAAATCGGGTCGATCGCATCGCATGCGATTTGGTCGCATGCAATGCGATCGACGCGACCGACCGATTTTGGACCCGATTTTTTTTTTTAATGAAATGTAAATCGGGTCCCTGGGACCCGATTTTACATTGGATTCAATGTAAAATATTCCCAACCCCCCCAAATGTCACGGCGTACACCCCACCCCACGATAGACGCCAACCCGAAGCGTGGCGAGCGCAGCGAGCCCGCGAGGGGCGGCGGTGCGCGTCCTCCGACCTTTTCATTCCCCTACTATCCACGTCGGCGTGGAGTTGAGAATAGAATAGTGTGGCGAGCGCAGCGAGCCACCGAGCCCGAAGCGTGGCGAGCGCAGCGAGCCCCGAGAGGGGACGCGGATACCTTCACAGGTAAACGCGTCCCTTCGCGGACTTCACAGGTGTCCGCGTCGCCACGGACACCTGTGAAGCCCGCGAGGGGACGCGTATAACTGTGAAGGTATCCGCGTCCGCTCGCCACGCTTCGGGCTCGGTGGCTCGCTGCGCTCGCCACACTATTCTATTCTCAACTCCACGCCGACGTGGATAGTAGAGGAATGAAAAGGTCGGAGGACGCGCACCGCCGCCCCGCGCGGGCTCGCTGCGCTCGCCACGCTTCGGGTTGGCGTCTATCGTGGGGTGACGACGGGGACATCTAAAATGTGAAATGGGTCATATTGGCCCATTTCACATTTTTCACATTTTTTCAGGATTTCAATGTTAAAAAATCTTTTAACATTGAAGCCTATGTAAAAATCGGGGGCATCGCGTCGGGACCTATGTTAATGGTCCCGACCGACGCGATGCCCCCGATATTTTACCTTTCCCGACACGATTTCAATGTTAAAATATTTTTTAACATTGAAGCCTATGGGGAAATCGCGGGCATCGTGTCGGTCGCGTCGGTCGCGTCGGGACCATTGTTAACGGTCCCGACCGACGCGATGCCCCCGATATTTTGTCCTAGCCGGCCAAATGGACCTGATTTCAAAGGAAATCGGGTCCATCGTATGGATCGTGTACCTTAACTTAAAGGTACACGATCCATACGATTGTGGCCGTGCTAGGAAACAAGTACCAGAACATGTACTAATTTTTATGTCCCATGGGACAATGTGGATGAGGAGTGCATCCCAGTGAAAACTGATTTCTTTCCTTCTTTTTCTGGCCGAGGAAGTATTAACCTTCTATTTGGAGTGTGCATAGTATCGATCAGATAGGATTGAACCACAAACACAGGGAGAAGAACTTTGGGAAAGATTCGCCCTCTCTTTCTTAGCGAGTTAACTGCCTAGATACAAATTTGTGGGATTTCTAATATACCGCCGACAGGCTGTGCACAGTGAAAAGAGGAACAATAGCCGGGCAACTCCTTTAACTGTATGGGATGTAGACTGAGACAGCCAGGTTTTATACCCCAGACTTTGGGATGAATAATATATTTGTTGTATAGAGTTAATATTGTGACTAGCGGAGGGTAAACAAGTAACTGCCCGCTGAAATGGTAATATAGTGAAATATATACTTACATGTTTGAATGTCTTGTATCTTAGATGTAGGGTACCTAGAAGTAAAGTATGTCAGTTAGGAATACAGTATGTAAAAAAGGCCACCGGTATTGTCATTATTGCGCAATAATATTATTAACTTTACTGCCAAGGTTAATAGGAACTGGAGGGTAATTGTTAGAGTATTCATTATTTAGAAGAGGTACTACGTTTTGGTTTTGTTTATAGCACGCTACTGTAGTACTGTTTAACCTTTCTTTTTTCAGTAGACATTCCAACTGTCGGACTGAGGGATTATAATTTCAGCCCAGTAAAATAAAACTTTGAGTTGGATGTCCATGCCGTGGTTTATTCTATTCATTATGCGTGGATTTGCTATGTATACTTGCATTTCTGGGTTGTAGGATACTACACCTCAACGGGCGGTTCCCCAAGCTCGCCCAGTCACTAATACCCACACCGATAGGTATTCACTATACACCATCACAACTAAGCTTGGGGTGGAGGCACTTACAGTTCGGAATCACCACGTCAGGATAGAAGACAGCGTTACATTATGGAGGCACTGCTGAGATCCACGTCAAAAGATATGGAAAGTTTAAGTAACATGATATCCATGAATGGATTCAGAAGCATGGAATTGATATGGACTGTAGTTTTGGGATTGAAGGAAATTTTAGCAGCAGTTCCGATGAGGAGATTATGGAGGAAATGCATAAATTATATGGCATACAGCGACCCAAGTTAATTGATAAAAGGATCCGTGATGGGGGAGAAGAAGTGTGGGCCGTGCTAATCACCAACTTGAGTAAACTAGACCCCAACTTGATTCCAGCCCAGATCGCACTTTCCCATTCGCCAACCCAAAGGTGGAAAATCATATGGCCAGAAATGCCTCTGGAGCCGCTGAGAGAAGGCCACATAGAACATCAAGGGATCAGCGCTGGTGATGGGATCAATGACAGGGATCCACTCCCCAGATATACTACCAGACCAGATACAAATAGTGAGCAAGTGGCAGAACCCGCTGTCGATACTGTAATGGATCGGGTGGTTAGCCAATTTGAGAGATGGCATTACGAAGGCGGTTACAGACGGTTGCGCATTTTTTCTGGTATACTCCCAGTACCCACTGGGGAAGAAAGTTACGAGGCCTGGAGAGAAGCCGCCTCTCAGCATTCGGAGGAATGGAGATGTCCTGAGCATGTAAAGAAACAGCGGATTGTTGAAAGTCTTCGAGGACCGGCAATGGGCATCATTCAAGCCACAAGGAGAAGCAATAGTATGGCCTCTCTAAGAGACTACTTTGATGCATTAGACTACTCGTTTAGAACATTGAAAGATGTGGGAGACATATTGTCCCGATTAAATCATACTTACCAGGAACCCAGCGAAACGTTGACCACCTATATTTATCGCATTGACAAAATTCTTTATAAGTTGATGGAAAAAGGAGGAGTGTTAGGAGCAGAGATAGATGAAAAACGAATGAAGTACGTGCTGAGAGGAGCATTGACTACAAATCCTGTGGCACAGCGGCTGCGGTGCAGTATGTCCAAGGTGCCCGCTCCGACTCTTAGTGAACTGATCAAAGAGGTGAAACTGGAAGAAGTCCAAATTGAGAATCGAGACAAAAGTTTAAAAAGAGTAAAAGTTATTTTACCGGCCCCTGAAGTACCACTTCCAGCTGATAAGTTATACAAGCTAATGGAAGAGCAGACTAAGAAATTAGATCAGCTTATTGCCATACAATCTCCTAGCCCCCGTGAAATGCCTAGAGGACCCTCTGCGAGTCGGGGGAGAGGGTATAATCGACGATCTGACGATAGAGGGAACTATACTTGTTACAGTTGTGGTCAACTGGGCCATCGCAGTTTTGAATGCCCTCACCGAGGGGGATACACCAGAAGAGTAAATCATCCTGACTCTAGGGAGACGGCACAGCCGGGAAACTCCTAAGGGACGCCGATGAACCCTGCATCGACTCCCAACTCATCGATGTAAATTCAATGGGGAGCACCCAGTGGTCTAGTTTGATGCACCATGGAATAGTCGGAGACGCCCCAATGGTCCCTGCGTTAATAAATGGCCAGTATTGCAAGGTGCTTTTGGACAGCGGATCACAAGTTTCAATAATCTTTGAGAGCTGGTATCGGCAACATCTGGCGAACTTACCTTTGAACCCCATTGATGGACTGGTGATATGGGGATTAAGTCATCAAAAGTACCCCTATTTGGGATATGTTACTACTCACCTACAGTTCATGGACCATACGACAGATTCTTTTTCACCTCCGTTGCCCTTTCTAGCACTGGTATGTCCTGATTCCCCTTCGGGGCAAGAAGTCGTTTCTGTCATTATGGGGACTAATTCAAATTTATTCAAAACCTTGTCTGACTGGTGCCAGAAACAAGATCAAATGATTTCACAGTATTCCGAGCGCGAGACTAAGTCGCTAAAATCCTTGGTGTCCCCGACGAATATGGCAACCCCCAGAAAGGATACTGGTGAACCTCCCTCCTTTGACACCCGGATTCTTGAATGTTTTAAAGGCAGCGATATCTCCAATGACGAACGAGAAAAACTAATCCTGGACATGAAACAAATTAAAAAAGTATATTCATTAAGTGATTGGGATCTAGGAACAGCCACTGGGGTGGAACACCGAATTAGAATGACGGATGACACGCCGTTCCGAGAGAGGTCGCGAAGATTGGCCCCAGCTGATTTTGACGATGTGCGCCTTCATTTAAAATTCTTGCTTGAGAATCAAGTCATAGCTGAATCCCAAAGTCCCTATGCATCACCCATCGTAGTAGCAAGGAAAAAGAACGGCGATATAAGACTATGCATAGATTATCGAACTCTCAATAATACAACGATTGCAGACCAGTACACCGTACCTAAAGTGGAAGAAGCTTTGGACTGTCTTCAAGGGAGCCAATGGTTCTCCGTACTGGACTTACGATCAGGATATTATCAAATCCCGATGCATCCAGATGATTGTGCTAAGACTGCATTTATTTGTCCAATCGGGTTCTTTGAATTTCTCAAAATGCCACCGGGTATCAAAGGGGCACCTGCGACTTTTCAGCAAACGATGGAGAAAGTAGTTGGGGACATGTGTTACCGAGGAGTCTTAGTATACCTTGATGATGTCATAGTGTTCGGAAAGACCTTAGAAGAACATAACATTAGGTTAATGAAAGTACTAGACAGATTACATAATAAAGGATTGAAGCTGTCCATTGATAAATGTCGGCTATGTCAGAACACCGTAAAATAATTGGGCCATGTCGTCAGTCGGGATGGGGTATCTACCGACCCCGATAAAATATCTGCTGTGAAAGATTGGCCGAAACCCCTGAAACTGAAAGACTTACGGTCATTTTTGGGGTTCAGTGGTTACTACAGACGATTTGTACCGCTATATTCTCAAGTCGCTCGCCCCCTAACTGAACTTACCAAAGGGTATCCCCCAGTGGGAACCCCTCGACCTGCTCTTGGAATGTATTACAAACCTTAAGAGGAATTTGGGCCACGTTGGACAGTTGAGTGTGACGAGGCCTTTCAACAACTAAAGCATCATCTGACTCACTCTCCTGTGTTGGCCTATGCCAACCCAGAATTACCATATGAAGTACATATCGACGCATCCATGGAGGGTATAGGAGGGGTTCTTTATCAATGGCAAGAGAAGACTCTCCGCCCTATTGCCTATATTAGTAGAAGCCTGTCTAAGAGTGAAAAGAATTATGCAGTCCATAAATTGGAATTTCTGGCTCTCAAGTGGGCGGTAGTGCATAAGTTCCATGATTATCTATACAGAGTGAGTTTCACCGTCCATACTGACAACAATCCCCTAACGTATATCAATTCTACTGCTAAACTGGATGCTACTGGGCACCGATGGCTGGCGGCTCTATCCAACTACAACTTTACCCTGAAATATAAGCCCGGGATCAATAATACTGATGCAGATGCCTTATCTCGCATACCTCATTCCAGCACTAGTAGCGAAAATGATGATTGGATAGAGGTACCCGCCCCCAGATCTACAAGGGTTGTGTCGCCAAGTGACTGTCATGCATCATCAAATGCCAGAAAGGGTTAGTGCACTGGGGGCTTCTGGAACTTCATTACCGTTGATGTACTGTTGGATTACAAATGAAGAAATGAGAAATTTACCTAAATGGTCCAAGGAACAGTTACGTAAAGCACAGGATGACGACCTTGAGATAGGAAGTATGCTGCAGCAATTTCACCATCCGGCTAAGGCTGTACTACCCGATTCAGTGACTCTAAAGTATAAGATATTATGTCGACAAAGAAAGAATTTGGTGGTGAAACAGGGACTGTTGTATCGGAGGACAAAACCTCCCAAAGGTGTGCCGAAAGAGCAGTTAGTCCTCCCTGCTGATCTCAGACCTGTAGTGTTGAGGGCGCTGCATGATCAACATGGACACCTGGGATATGATAAAACCCAACATTTAATAGCTGAAAGAGTGTATTGGCCAATGATGAATAGGGACATTGAAGAGTATTGTTGTAAGTGCCGAAATTGCATTCTCAGGAAGACCTTACCCCAGCATGCTGCAAATCTGGTGAGCCTCCAAAGTTCAGGACCTATGGACTTAGTCTGCATAGATTTCCTTTCGTTCGAGAGTCCTACTGGGAGAGACACTAACATCCTGGTTGTGACAGACCATTTTACTAGATATGCCCAAGCCTTCGTGACAACAGATCAGAGGTCCATTACGGTGGCAAAAACACTTTGGGAGAAATTCTTTGTGCATTATGGCTTACCCGCTCGCATTCACTCCGATAGGGGACCGGATTTCGAGAGTCATCTCATCAAAGAGCTCTGCGAAATTTGTGGAATAAGAAAATCCCGCACCACTCCCTATCATCCACAAGGAGACCCGCAGCCGGAGCGGTTCAACCACACTCTCCTAAACATGTTGGGAACATTGGATCAGCAACAGAAAATCCACTGGAACAAATACATCTGTCACCTAGTACATGCATACAACTGTACCCGAAATGAAGCAACCGGATTTTCTCCATATTTACTAATGTTTGGTAGAGAAGCAAGGCTCCCCATTGATATTAGTTTGGGCACCTCTCCTACGACTGTGAAAGCCCCGTCGCATTCAAAGTATGTTGCCAATTTGAGAAAGGAACTCAATTATGCTTATACGTTGGCCCAAGACTCCGCCCGGAAACAAAGTGACAAAAATAAAGCACTGTATAATCAAAAAGTAAGGGAACAAGTATTGCTACCCGGAGATCGTGTCCTGCTTAAGAGACTGGGTTGCCCTCGCAAGCAGAAACTTGAGAATAGATGTAAAGACGTCCCGTGTGTTAAAACAGTTGCCCGGTATCCCGGTGTACCAGATTGTCCCTGAGGGTGAGAAAGGACCTCTACTGACATACCATCGTCAACATTTATTACCCATTACGCAAGACATTATATTTCCTCCCAGGGATAATTCAGAGAGTGGTGAATTGGCCATAAATCAGGCCCCCATTACCTGTAAGAAAAAGAAAGCCAACTTGTCTGAGGGTCCAGACATGAAAGAGGCCAAAGAAGAGGAGCCCGACACAGAAATGGGGTATTTTTACAGAGAAGGAAGTACCGAACCAACTGCCAAGTGGGAAATGGACTTCAATCTAATGGCCGATACTGGAAGTTCAAATATTGGGGAAGCCATCCTAGAGCCGGAAATTATCGATCACCATGTAGTCACGGAAGAGAGTTGGGGGAGTGAAACTTCACGCAGTAATTACCAAATTGAACCTCCACTAACTGCCAGGGAGCATAGACCTCCAAGAATGTTAACCTATGATCAATTAGGGTGTCCTACAGTAGTAGATAGAGTAGTACACCCGCAAATTGTATATTCATGGCCATATTTTGGAGGTATACCTGTAAATTGTTGTTACTGTTAAAGTGGAAAAGAATATTATATGTACTGCGTTATAAGGGGTGATTAATGGTAAATGGAGATCAGGTTGCCTTTGTGATGGAACAAGCCAACTTGATCGCCAGGGGGAGAAATGTAATACCCTTAATGTACATAGGTATATAGATCGCACATTGTGTGTTGTGAACTTAAGGTTAAATGCTGGGGGATGTTACTTGATGGGGGCAGCGGGGACTGTTCTGTGCCCAAGTACTGATGGGGGAGGACGGTGGCATTGTCCCTGCAGCTGGGATAAAGACTGCAGCTGCGCGTTGTCTGCAGGGGGTTAATAAAGTTATAGTGCGCGTGGATAGCGCTGCGGAAACTGTTAACTGAGGGAATATTCTGGAGAGAGTGAGAGCGCGAGAGGAAGGGGGTTAACGTAACGAACGGCGGTGACCCGCGAGAGACAGTGGCGCAGGACAACACCTCAGAAGGATTGTGGACGAAAGGCTACCAAGTCCGGCTAACCTGAGGGTAGAAGTGCGGTGTTAGAGACGGCTGGTGTCGGAGACGGTCTGCCGGTGTCCAGAGCTTGTGAGAGGTACTTGAGTACCCTGCGGGGAATCCCTTGATACCGGCGTCATCCCGGGGCGGAGCTGACTAGGCCGCATCATCCTTCGGGAGGCGGAGAGGGGGCGGACCATTTTGGGACTATGAACGCAGCAGATGAGGGGTGGTGAGTACATCCCCCTCCCAGGCCAGCCCCTACTATACTAAATAAGGAAAAGGAGGAGTGGCAGTGATAGTGAGAAACTACCACCAGTATCTTTGGCTGCAGTAACCCAGCTACATAGGATATTATTGACTGTATAACTGGCAGCTCCCATAGCCGTCCTTGTAAAGGAAAAGGATCGATAGATATATATATCTAAGCCCAGAGACTGATAGATCATTCAGAGAGGAGGCAGGAGAGCCGTGGTGGATGTTATAAGCTAACTGAAAATATAGCCTAGCTTCTGCAGGTTGTCAGTAAAGGAATAAGATAACCCGTACTCACACTTGGTTGCAAAGATCACTTACCTCATCCCGAAATACCCTTATATTTGGTCTACACCTGATGAAAGAAGATGCAGGGAATAGGTGCAGATTAACCCCTGCCATCACCCCGGACACTGTCAGGATTATCTAGTATTATTCTTCAGAAACTGTCTGGCCCGCCGCCAGTATTGACCTAATTCCTCCAGCTAACCAGCGGGGTGTGCGGGGACTTGCTTGTATATACCGAATCCCTAAACCATCTGGAGGTGTATCCTTGGGCTAAACCTGACCCCTCGGTGGTCTGGGGACGCCCATAGTTGACAAGACTTCTTAGGTCAGGGGACCACAGTAGTCTATTATCCCTAGTCCAGTACAGCAGTTCAGGAGGGCTAAACCCGACCCTCTTCCAGGGTCAGGGGACGCCTGTAGATCGGATTGCGGATCCGGAGCTCGACTCAGGGAAGTGATTAGATGCCGAGGAAGTATTAACCTTCTATTTGGAGTGTGCATAGTATCGACCAGATAGGGTTGAACCACAAACACAGGGAGAAGAACTTTGGGAATGACTCGCCCTCTCTTTCTTAGCGAGTTAACTGCCTAGATACAAATTTGTGGGACTTCTAATATACCGCCGACAGGCTGTGCACAGTGAAAAGAGGAACAATAGCCGGGCAACTCCTTTAACTGTATGGGATGTAGACTGAGACAGCCAGGTTTTATACCCCAGACTTTGGGATGAATAATATATTTGTTGTATAGAGTTAATATTGTGACTAGCGGAGGGTAAACAAGTAATTGCCCGCTGAAATGGTAATATAGTGAAATATATACTTACATGTTTGAATGTCTTGTATCTTAGATGTAGGGCACCTAGAAGTAAAGTATGTCAGTTAGGAATATGTAAAAAAGGCCACCGGTATTGTCATTATTGCGCAATAATATTATTAACTTTACTGCCAAGGTTAATAGGAACTGGAGGGTAATTGTTAGAGTATTCATTATTTAGAAGAGGTACTACGTTTTGGTTTTGTTTATAGCACGCTACTGTAGTACTGTTTAACCTTTCTTTTTTCAGTAGACATTCCAACTGTCGGACTGAGGGATTATAATTTCAGCCCAGTAAAATAAAACTTTGAGTTGGATGTCCATGCCGTGGTTTATTCTATTCATTATGCATGGATTTGCTATGTATACTTGCATTTCTGGGTTCTAGGATACTACACCTCAACGGGCGGTTCCCCAAGCTCGCCCAGTCACTAATACCCACACCGATAGGTATTCACTATACACCATCACAACTAAGCTTGGGGTGGAGGCACTTACAGTTCGGAATCACCACGTCAGGATAGAAGACAGCGTTACAACCTCCTGAAAGTTGGGACTCTAGGTTTATATACTATTGAAGGCTAAGAAATCTAATTCCAGATAATGGCAAAATCTGCAGTCAAACAAGCTGCCCATCCACTGGAAAATGACAAATATTAAGCCCACTCCATTATCCAACCCTCTCCTGCGTATAAAACACCCCCTACCTCCCTGGAAGTCATTTACAAGGGACCCTTCATTCAGCTCAGTGCCCCCTTCCCCAAATTAGTGTTCTCCCTCCCACCACCTGTGCAGTAAAGGATTAATTAGCAGAAGTTACTGCTCCAGGTCCTACATGTTGAGTGGAAGATAGAGCACCCCCTGCCACCCGTGGGACATCAAAGCTGCTTCTGATAGCACCCCACACCCCTAGGAGGGGAGAAAGGGTAAGGGGCCCAGTGCATTGCTTTGCCCAGGGGCCCACACTGCTGTTAAGACGGCCCTGATCTGGACAGCAGAGCAACCTTTTGAAATGGGGAGCTGGTTTGCAAACCAATCAGAACTCGCGATCTGGCAGCTAATCAGGAGCTTTCCACCCCCAAAGACCAGCGGCATATCAATCATGCTGCAGCTTTTGTTGCACTGGGAGTGTTGTTTCAGATACAGATCTGCACATGCATACATAAGAAAATAAATTGGAGATTTACTTAAATTTTTAATGTATGTAATTCTCTGAATAAGGGTTTTAGCTCAGGGGTGGACAAACCGGGCCTGTGAGATCAACCAACAATTCATGTTTTCCAGGCCACCTGTGGATCTATTGAATGTGTCAGTTAGGAATGACACCTGTTCACCAGGGAGGTGGTCTGGAAAATGTGAACTATTGGTACAGTAGATCTCGAGGACCGGTTTGGCTACTCCTGCCTTAGAACGTATTGTAGGTCAGCAACAACCCTTTGCTGGGCAATACGCCCATTAGGCATGGTGAAAGGGAGTAGATTGAAAACCATTTGACACCGTAGGAAGGCTTGTGCAGAAAGTCTGATTTTCTTGCATTTGGCTTTGCCACCATAAGTGTTATGCTGTGTACACACAGTGAGATTCCCTTGCTATTCGACTTTTAATTCGAGTGCTATACAATCTTTGCTACCTCTGTACTATCTACATACAATTCATGCTATCTACATTTTATTTGCACTATATAGTCATTTCTGCCCTGTCTATCTGGGTTTCGATTTGTGCAGCCATGGGAGCGCGCATCGGGATCGCAAGGTAAAAACCCTGTGAGATCTGCATATGATCTGCATGTGAGTCAAAATCTCATGCTGATTGTACCCGTGTGTACACACCATACGAATTATACAGTATGTTCTCAGTATATTGATGACCAATAATAACACCAGCTCTGATTAATTGAGTTTTAAGTTTTTCACTGTGGGGTAGATGTATAAAGCAGTGATAAGGGAGGAGAAGTGATAAAGTGTCTGGTACTTTATCACCGGCCAATAAGCTCCTGACTGTTAGGTTACAGGCTGGGTTTAAAAAGGGACAGTTAGGAGCTGATTGGCTTGGGATAAAGTACCAGGCACTTTATCACTTCTCCTCCATTATCACTGTTTCATACATCTACCCCTGTGCTCTCTAGTAGCACATACTATAGCATGTATATGGCATTAATGGGTTCATTTGCAGGATATGGTGAAAAAAGAGTGAGTGTGCTCCTGAGGAAGCCGGATGCACAACTTTCCGGGGAAACGCGTTGAGCTTTATTAAACTGGCTTGCTGACACCATCCCTGCTGATACGGTGACTTGTCCAAACCCACCCTCAGACGTCCCTCGATTTACATATGGATCAATTTCTTATGGGATAACTCCATGATCCCTAATTTCTTCCAGCGAAAATAAGAGGAGGACCATACAAGTGGGAATCGTGAGTCCTTGAAAATATAGGACAACCCAGGACTAACACGTCACCTGTCTGGACACAATCAATCACCAGACCCCTCAGGATGGTAATATAAACAAACACTCATTGTCAACATACGACCTGCCACCCAGCTTATAATATCCCAGTGATATATATTTTAAATACTATGATTGGACCTAGAGTCTATTGATTCACACTCCATATCATTGTTATATATTGTACTATATTTGTGTTTTTATAATTATTAAAATTGTTATATTTTTGAGAACTGTCTGATCCAATTATTGGCATAGCCAGCGCTGACACATTCCTCTTTTTGTCATTTGCAGGATAACATGTTTTCAACATACCAATACTACATGAATTAAATGAATGAATGTAAACTTTTTTCTATTTTACATGCAAAATCATTTAACTACCAAAACTTATAGTAAGTCTTTATTGTTTGCACCATACATTAGAATTACTATCATTCCTTGTTTATGATGATGTCATGTTCTGGAAGTCCTCGAGTTCTGCTGTGAGATGCTATACTTTGCTGCCATATGATGTCACTGGGATATGGCTGCTCCGTGACTGTCTGCACGCGCTCAGTGGACACATCACTGAAAGAATTTGACAGTTCTTACAAATCCTTGTAAACAGATGCCAAGAAGCTATGACATATTCCCCATGCCATCCTGAAAAACAGATTGATAAATAGCTCCTTCAGCAAACTGAGGGATTAACAAAACATTCTGTCCTGCAGCTCACAAACAATATCATTATTTCAAAAGACATTTCAAACACAGTGCGATATTGTATGACCTTAAAAGCATTAGACATCTAGCATACCACAGACTGTTTTATAAAGTACAATAACTTCCTGGAATTCTTGAGGTAGCACAGCCGGAGCCCTGCGATTCCTGTTTTCTTTGCATTGTTTCCTGAATGGGAATATAATCAGTCTTGCTAACACTTGTAACCATGGTACTGATAAACAACCCCTAAGCCCGATAATGGCATATACTGGATTTCCAGGCTCCTCTCTTCCATCTCTTCCAGCTTTGGGGGCCATTCAACAGACCATCGATTGATTTCTCCGGCCTTTGCAAATAAAAGTCAGTCTGAACTGACTTTTATTTATGAGCATTAGGCCGAAGATGGGCGGGTGGCAGAAGTCCTGTGACGGCAGCCGCCCGCTCTCGGCAGACATCGGCCCGCCTGCGTTCCAATGGGTGAGCCCCATTCCCACCGTCGTCTGCCCCCATTCCCACCGCCATTCATTGCCGGTGTCTTCATGGGGATGAATTCGCTCTGTTACGAATTTTGTTGAATCACCCCCTTTGTGTGATACATTTGTAAATAAGCAGCTTTATTTATAATTAGTTGTTGTTGAGTTCTTGACTGTAGCATACCAACTTTAGAGAAATTAAGAAATAAAAATTTGGTTTACTTGTTTCCTAGAACGGCCAAACCGATTTTGATCGGGTCCAAAAAATCGCGTCAATCGCATCGCATGCGACCAAATCGCATGCGATGCGACCGACGCGATGGACCCTAATTTTGCATTGATTGAAATGTGAATAGGGTCCCTGGGACCCTATTTTACATTGGACCCCAATTTTAACCCCCCTGATGGCTCAGATGCCCCTATTGTGAACGTCACCCCACGATTGACGCCAACCCGAAGCGTGGCGAGCGTAGCGAGCCCGCGAGGGGCGGCGGTACGCGTCCTCCGACCTTTTCATACCCCTACTATCCACGTCGGCGTGAAGTTGAGAATATAAAGTGTGGCAAGCGCAGCGAGCCCTGCGAGGGGATGTGCATAACTTCACAGGTGAGTGTGCTGCTGCTGGGGAACACCTGGCACTGTAGGGGCATACTTATTGGCACTGTGGGGGCATACTTATTGGCACTGTGGGGGCACACTTATTGGCACTGTGGAGGCATAATTGTTGGCACTGTGGGGGCATACTTGTTGGCACAGTGAGGGCATACTTGTTGGCACTGTGGGGGCATTGTTGGCACTGTGGGGGCATACTTGCTGGCACTGTGAGGGCATACTTGCTGGCACTGTGGGGGCATTGTTGGCACTGTGGGGGCATAACCGGCACTGTATGGGCATTGTTGGCAAAACCGGCACCATGGGGTCATAGTGCCGGTTTTGTGGGGGTCACCTGGCACTGTGGGGGTATTCCTGTTTCTGGCACTGTGGGGGCATACCTGGCACCGTGTGAGCATATGTGTATCTGGTACTATTTGGGCATATGTGTATACGGCACTGCACTGTTGGGGGCATATGTGTATCACACCCCCATTTTCATTGGACGCACCCCCTGTGGCTATACCCAATTTTTGGCGCGCGCCTGAGTCGCGCGCACGCAATTGTATATATGGCATTGTGTGTCCAGGGAATTACAGTGTGTTCCATAATGTGTAAAGGGCATTATTTGGTTATTAGGCAGATTTTTTATTTATTTTTATTTTAGTAGCTCTTTGGGTAGTTTACTTTGCTGTGAGAAGCTCACACCCCAAAAAAGGTTGGAGACCACTGCACTCTACTATTGTGGAGTGTGCAGACACTCTCGGTGTGGTCGGCTCTAATAACAACAACTATATTTACCTGGATATAATGCTTCTATAAATATCTGCAAGGAGTTTACTAATTGAGATATCTTGTTTGGGTATTTTTGATTGACAGTCCAATATACATTTTTAAGGTTATAAAATTACCAACAGAGGTCCCATCATAAAGGACTAAGGAGTTCTATACCAGGTGTATTATAAACTCCATTGATGGACTTGTCCTAACAATATTGATGAAGTCATTCGAGTGTGTAATAATATATTTGATTATATTTGATGGCTTCATTAGCTGATTTTTATATTTTCTTTTTGCTTTTTATATGTAATAAAATGACTCTCTTTGTTTAATATATTGTTCCTGATTAGTGTTCCAGTAAACTAGTTGGGAGCTGCTAGATGTAGATTGACCATTAGATCTAAGAATCTTTTGGACTCAGCATATATTTATAGAAAATAATGAATATTATAAATATTTTTATTGAAATTTAATTGGGATTATTATCCCCACATTAATTCATGACATAATTTTTATACTTTTAATGATTTGCGCCTGAATTTTGTGTTAATACAGGGAAAATACTGACTTAATTATTTTTAGACTGCAATATAGATCTCACTTTGACGTAAAACCCCACCCAAATCTAATTCTCTCTGCACAAGTAACATCTGCCCTCCTGCAGTGCTCAAGGTTTTGTCTAATTGAGAAGGAATTTGCCTTTGTGAGTGAACCAGAATAAGGGCCATTGAGCAACATTTCAAACCGTTAAAGATAAATTCAGTCCAAAATTTATCGCTGCCTGCAAGAGCACGCAACCTCCATTTTTTAGATTTGAAATCCAAATACGGCTCTCCATTAAAAACATTAATTGTAAACTTCTCAGAATTCAATTTCAGTTATACCTGTCATTACAGAACTCTGTTTCTTACATGTCTGATCTGAAATCTTTGCATCTTCTTAGTCAAAGACTGTGAAGAATTCCAATTCTCTAAAATATTTGAATCCACATATCTTCAGTGTAAATGCCAATAATATCTTATCAACTGGAAGAAAGTTCTAACCAGAGATTTTAGATGAAAGCTCCATCTGATTTCACAGATATATTTCATTCAAACTTGGGGGGGCAGAGCCAGATTAAGGTCTAAATGGACCTGGAGCTGAAAATGATCAAGGACCTATTATGCGCAATAATAGGGGTTGCGGCCAGCACCTAATAATGTGGGTGGCGTGACCAGTGTTCTGTTTGGGTGGTCTGCTCATGGTTGTGTCTCTATTTGTGTAAATACTTTCAACTAATTATATATGCCTGGAAAAGGCAGGGGGCTGGCATAAGAAAAATGCAGGGAGATATATTGGCGGGTGCACTCCAAAGGTGCACCCGCAGGACGCCGATGTCCTAAAATACTTGCGGCGGCACTCCAGTCATAAAAAAATACTGAAAACCGAAACTTGGTAGACAATATGTCAGCACCTTTTATGTGGTAACCTAAATTTACCACACCATATACTCCTTATACAAATCATGCAACACAATAGTAACCCCTTATACTGCACTTGCTTCTTACACATTATGCCACATGGAATGAGACAAAATTCACACCGATTGAGCAAAAATTCACACTATGGCAGACAGATTGAGTCAAAATTCATGTTATGCCACACAGATTAAGGCAAAATTCACATTTTGCCACATGGATTGAGCCAAAATACACACTATACCAGGCATGTCCAAACAGTGGCCCTCCAGCTATACCACCCAGCATGCCTTGACATAGTTTTAGCATTCCCTAACAGGGGTAAACGCAGGATTTTCAGAAGGGGGTTTCCAGAGGGGCGGAGCAAAGCAAGTAGATGGACACTTAGGTGACCCAGTATATGCCGGGTCAGTTAAAGTATTATAGATAGACCAAATACATACATATACTGTACATACATATAGATATATATATATATATATATACAGATGGAGCGGGTCTTATTGTTGCTGGCGAATCGCCAGCAGCATGTTGCTGGCGATCCGCCAGCAACACGGCGCTCCATCTGACTGAGACGCATGTGCGTCCCCCACGCACGCGCGTCTCAGTATCCGGGCGGCGGGGCGGCGAGGCGGACGCAATCCTGTCCGCCTCCCGCTTCAGGGGGCTGCGGCGGGCTTCAGGGGGCTGCGGGGACCCGGCAGCACCATCGTGCGCGCGTGTCCCCTTCCGGCATACAGATGGGGCGGGGCAGGGGATGGCGGCTGGCGTCGCCATCGCCATCCCCTGGATAGATAAGTCCCGCTCCATCTGTATATATATATATATATATATATATATATATATATACATACAGGGGCATCAACAGCAGTGTAGACCCCAGGGCATAGCAATGTATTGGGGCCCTACTGATCCTCCAGAGGTAGGGGTGGGGGTGCTTTGAGCGGAAGCTTTGATGTCCTGCGGGTGGTAGGGGGTATTATATCAACCGCTCATGTAGGGCCTGGATCAGTAATTTCCACTAATTACCCCTTTACTGCACAGATAGTGGGAGATGAGTTGGGAGAAGGGGGCATTGGGCTGAATGAAGGGGCCCTGATACATAACTTCCAGGGTGGTAGAGGATGTTTAATATGCAGGGGTGTATAGTGGAGTGGGCTTATTATTCATAATTTTCTGGTGGGAGGACAGCTTGCTTGACTGCAGATATCTCCAGTTCCTGGAAATAGATTTCTTAGATTTTAATGGAATTTTAATGGAATTAAAAACTAGAGAATCCGAATTCAATCTGCCAACGAGTATTTAAAACTACATACCAGGTGTGTGGAGCTGGAGCAGTAACTAGCTGCTGGAAGGCTGATATCTCTGGTTCTGGGCACAGTAGAGACAAGCTACTAGTGTCCATCAAAGGTGGAGAGTTCCAGCTTTTGGAATATACCCTAAAAAAAAAACCTCTAAGTCAAACAGAACCTGAAATATCTGACTGGGAAGAGCAATTAACAGGCTTGGATGGGGATCACTGCTTTGAAGGCAGATATCTCCGGTTCCCAAGGGCCGATTTTTAAATTTCTTGTACCCTTGGAAAGAGGGGACCCTCAGCTTTCAGTCTAGCACCGTTAGACTCCTGGGGGGGTTTCTGTGTACTCAGAAACCCCCCCTGCGTGTGCTACTGCCTAATTGCAAAACTGTGGCAATGCATGATGGGACTTGTAGTTTCACAGCTGGAGGGCCATAGTTTAGACATGCCTGCACTATATCAAACAGATTGAGCAATAATGCACAATATGCTTAATAAATTGGGGCATTGCGCGCCAAAGGCGCACATTAAAAATTAATAATTAAAAATTAAAAATTTACACCATAATGCCCATTACATGTTAAGCCTCACACCATAATCTCCATTACGTATTATGCCAAACACCATAATGCCTGTTAAAAATGATGCTACATAAGTGTTGCTTACCTACATGTTCATTGCCAGGGGTTCCATGTTCATTGCCAGGGGTTCCATGCTCATTGCCAGGGGTTCCATGTCGTTGCCATGTGGGATTACATGCTCATTGCCAAGGGGGAATACATGCTCGCGGTAACTGGGGGACAGTCACCACCGGGCAGAAATGACAGCCATTAACAGCTGGGCAGAGAGCAGGGGGCTGCCCGGCTGTTTTCAGAGCACTGCATGTCCCGTCTATTTGAAATAATACCCCTTTCATACCAGAAAATGCAGGGAATATGGTCCCAGGATCATGCAGGGACATTCTCGGACTGGCCCCTTTACACCAGCCTAGTCCCTGCATTTTCTGGTGTGAGGGGGAGAGAAAACCACCCCCGCCCCCCTTTAAACAACCAGCTATATCTAAAGAACCAACGGTACTTGTGAGTTATCCGGGCGCCCGATTTTTTGATTGTATGCCTTAAGTTAAGGCATAAAATCAGATGCGATGCGATGCGATATCGCATCGCATCGCATCGCATGCGACCATCGGATGCGATGACCCGATTTTCCCATAGGAATCAATGTTAAAATGATTCCTATGGAAAAAGGGGTCCTTTTCATACCCCTACTATCCAAGTGGGCATGGAGTTGGATATAAACCTGTGGCGAGCGTAGCGAGCCACCGAGCCCGAAGCGTGGCGAGCGAAGCGAGCCCCGCGAGGGGACGGTATTCCGTGTCCCCTCGCGGGGCTCGCTACGCTCGCCACGCTTCGGGCTCGGTGGCTCGCTACGCTCGCCACAGGTTTATATCCAACTCCATGCCCACTTGGATAGTAGGGGTATGAAAAGGACCCCTTTTTCCCACTGAATTCCATGTTAAAATGGACTCAGTCCATTTTAACATTGATTCCTATGGAAAAATCGGGTCATCGCATCGCATCGCATCCGATGGTCGCATGCGATGCGATGCGATGTCCCGATCCGACCCGATTTTGAAATCGGGCGCCCGGATAACTCACAAGTACCGAACCAACTGACCCATTTACATGTAACCTTCAAATGATTTTGGTCCCGTGAAACTGGGTCATTTGGTTCCAAAGAAATCTGTCCTCAAACAACATGAACAGCCATGAAATTACATTTCAGAAATGAAAAAAAATATATAGTTTTACCTGCAATATCTCTAGAAGCAATGAAACCATATGGACCAGCCTGGTATCAGATTAAAGGCCCAGCGATTTGGGTTCGACTGAGATCAACCTCGAGTTTCTGTGATGCTGTAGGGGGAACTGGCAGCTGTTGGAACCGGGTGGAGGTCGGAATTAGTGGGTCCCATGTTATCCTATGGGGAAAACGTTCCAAGTTTGCCTGGTGGTATCTCCGGTTCCCGGGGGGCTAGCGAAGCGGGGCTGGTCTCGTTGGAAAGCCCTGACCTTTCAGCTACAAAATGGGCCTATTTGGAGAGTGGGCCTGGAGCTATAGCTCCATCAGGCCTATTGTTAATCTGGCTCTGTTGGGGGGTGATTCTAATTTAATTGTTCGCATGGGGGACAGATTCTTAGTGTATGAGCATAGTAATTTTATGTGCATGTGCAGCCACTGTGTGTGAGTGGCCACAGCGAATAGATTATTTGCCAGGCACTTGCGCACAACAGTGTATGCAGGGGGCAGCAGAGCGGCAGATTAACCCATGGGAATGCCCAGTAATTCATGGGCATTCCCATGAAATTGATGGGCGCTCCCAGTGCTATTTTTCAGCAGGAGCCAGCAGGAACTCAGTTCCTGAACCTCTAACTAAACTTTCATCAGGAAATGAAAATCAGTCTACTTTTCATAAGTTAAGTTTGAAGTCCCCTGTGAGTTCCTTTGTTTCTAAATACAATTTATACATCTATCTCTCTCTCCCTCTCTCTACTATATATATTTTATTTCATTGATGAACCCCCAGACCTGGAGTTTCTGGACCTATTTTCCAGAAAAATAGTACTGGGCGCTCCCATGGTATTTCCATGATGATGCAGATTCCAGATGTCAGCTGCCCGCCCGCTTCCCGCACAGGGAGACCACAGTTCTGAGACACCACAGAGGTGTCTCAGATCTGCGAATGCTAGAGAAATAATTTGATGGTTGGCGACCATTGAATGATTTCTCCCCCGAAGGCTGCGAATGGATGTTTATGCAAAACATCCATTCGCAGCCGTGGAGGGGTGGGTTGAGGCCTGGGAGGGTGAAAGGGTGGCTGTCCTGGTGACTGGTGGCGTCTGGTGGAGTCAACCAGAATAGCCTCATTGGTCCAATGCACCAGATATTGCAATAAATGGTAGGGAGCAGGGCTAATTTTGGGCAAGAACACCCCGGAATGCCATTCCTGAAGCTCTTTTCCAAAGTAATGTCATCAGGAACAGCATTCCGGCTGCCCTGCTGTCTGTCTCCTCCTCCGCCGGTCAAAGTGGTGTGGTCGCTGTTTCCCTTCTGAGGGGATGGGAGGAGAGCGAATTGAGGATCTTTCCTTCCCCTCACTGTGTCCCTGTGAATGGGCCATCAGTCAATCTGAGCTTGCGGGCCATTTCCTGATTGGCTGACGGCCCGCGAACCAATCAGAGCTCACGGGCTGGGAGCCAATCAGGAGCCGGCCTGTGAACTTTGATTAGCTGATGGCCCAGTCACAGGGGGGTTTATTCTAGTTCATTCTTTCTGACAAAATCCTTCTTAGATGGACAAAACCATGTGCACTGCAGGGGAGCAGATGTAACATGTGCAGAGAGAATTAGATTTGGGTGACTTATTTTGTTTCTGTGCAGGGAAAATACTGACTGCATGATTTTACACTTCAATATAGATCTCACTTTGAAGAAAAACCCCACCCAAATCTATTTCTCTCTGCACAAGTTACGTCTGCCCCACCCGCAGTGCACATGGTTTTGTCCATCTAAGAAGGATTTTGTCAGAACGGATTGACTAGAATAACCCCCAGGGACACAGTGAGGGGAAGGAGAGATGCGCGTTGTGCTCCCCTCCCCTCCGAAAGGAAGTGGCAGAGGAGGAGACAGACAGCACTGCAGGGGGCCACCGGACTCTCCTCTCCCCGACAGCAGCAGCAAGAATGGTGAGTTGTGCTGCTGCTGGGAAATTCTGACACATAGGCAACATATGTGGGTACTTGTGGAGTATCACGGCTCCCATCGCATGCCATCGCATGCCATATATAGTGGCATGCGATGCGATACGATTTTTACTGATTTTGGCCGTTTTTTGACAAAATCGTATGCAATCGCATCGCATGCGATCGCATCGCATGCGATTTGATCGTATGCAATCGCATACGATTTTGCACTGAAAAGCATCCAAATGCATTGGAATTAGTATTAAACATGTTCAATGGCCCCCAACTGGCATTTTTGAGGCTGTACCACCCCCACTATCAACGCGAACCCGAAGCGTGGCGAGCACAGCGAGCCCGCGAGGGGCGGCGGTACGCGTCCTACGACCTTTTCATACCCCCACTATCCACGTCGATGTGGAGTTGAGAATAGAAAGTGTGGCGAGCGCAGCGAGCTACCGAGCCCGAAGCGTGGCGAGCGCAGCGAGCCCCGCGAGGGGACACGGACACCTGTGAAGCTCGCCACACTTTCTATTCTCAACTCCACGCCGACGTGGATAGTGGGGGTATGAAAAGGTCGTAGGACGCGTACCGCCGCCCCTCGTGGGCTCGCTGCGCTCGCCACGCTTCGGGTTCGCGTTGATAGTGGGGGTGGTACAGCCTCAAAAATGCCAGTTGGGGGCCATTGAACATGTTTAATACTAATTCCAATGCATTTGGATGCTGTGCGATGCGATACAATGCGATTTTTTGGCATACGATGCCCATCGTGGGAGCCGTGATACTCCACAAGTACCCATATGTGTTTCTGGCACTGTGGGGGCATACCTGGCACTTTGGAACTATAGGGGCATACCTGGCACTGAGGGGAAATACTTGGTCCTGTGGGGGCATACCAGGCACTTTGGGGAAATATCTGGTACTGTGGGGCATACCTGTTTCTGGCACTGTGGGGGCATACCTGGCACTGTGGGGGCATACCTGGCACTGTGGGTAAATATCTGGCACTGTGAGGCATATGTGTTTCTGGCACTGTATGGGCATACCTGGCACTGTGGGGAAATATCTGGCACTTTGGGGCATACCTGTTTCTGGCACTGTGGGGGCATACCTGGCACTGTGGGGGCATACCTGGCACTGTGGGGGCATACCTGGCACTGTGGGTAAATATCTGGCACTGTGGGGCATATGTGTTTCTGGCACTGTGGGGGCATACCTGGCACTGTGGGGACATACCTGGCACACTGGCACTGTGGGGCATACCTGGCACTGTGGGGCATATCTAGCACTGTGGGAGCATATTTGTATCTGGCACTATTTGGGGCATATGTGTATCTAGTACTGCTCTATTGGGGACAAATGTGTATCACACCACCATTTTCATTGGCCGCACCCCATTGTAAGCTTGCGAGCAGGGCCCTCCTACCTCTATATCGGATTGTTTCTACCTAGTTTGTTTAATCACTGCTGTTTCCAATTGTAAAGTGCAACGGACCATGATATGCTATATAAGAAACTGTAAATAAATAATAAATAAATGTGGCATGTGGATACACCACTTTTTTTACTGAGTATTTTTTTAGCCTTGCACCACTGTCTGGGGGGCATTGTTTACCTAGCACTGCTGGGGGCATTGTGTTTCTGGCATTACTGCACATATTGGGGGCATTTTGTAACTGACACTGCTGGTGGCATTTGTATATATATATGGCACTACTGGTGGCATTATGTGCATTTAAGGCACTGTGTATATATGGCACTGCTGAGGGCATTATGTGTAAAAATAAAATGTTTATGCAACAGTTGATGCCCCTCCCCTTTGGTAGATACACCCACATCACCACCAACTTCTGCCTCACCACAGTTCCTGAACCTATCTTCCTCAGGGTTGCCTACCCTCCCGGAATGGCTGTGAGGGTCCCGAAAATTGGGTCCCCCTCCCGGCCCCCCAAAAAGGTGGGAAATCCTCCCGGTTTCTGGGGGACCCCTGCTCCCTACACCTGATCACAGCTTCCTCCCCCCTGACCGCGCAGTTTAAATAACCTGATATGCTGAGATCCGGAGAGGGGAAGGGGCTAAAGTGGCATAATCGTGTCATTTTAGCCCCGCCCCCTATACAGAGATCTGCAAATTGGGTCATTTTCCATCATGGGGGTGGGGATTAATGATGTCACGTTCAAGTCCTACCCCCTAAACTCCTCCTGAAAGTCTCCTCTCTGGGCTTCTCACGGAGAAGAGATTAAAAAAGTCGGCAACCCTGATTTTCCTACAAAAACAACACTGGTAGGGAGTATTGTTAGTTTGCTTTGTTGATGACAAATAACATCCTGGGCAAATGTCAAAAACAATCCTATTAAACTCACCATCGGTAACCTTTATGCATACACTTAACAACTTATTTAAACCTTTAACTATACACTTAACATTAAAATAAAGAGACAGACACAAGTCCTGGCGTTTCAAATAGAATGTCAAATTTATTGATTGACAGCTATATCTGACTATAAATGGTGGGGGCCCTAAAGAACGGTTATAGAAAAGAGGGGGTAAAGATTGACACACACTATTCACACATCGTTGCTGTTCAACTCTTCCCATCGCAACCCACCCGTCCGGATGGTGCAGCCCATCACCTGTCCAGGGGCAATGGGCTAACGACATATCGATGTCGGGAGAGCACACCCCACTATCTACATACGATTTTCATGTAAACAAGGACCGTTTCTTACCGCCGCCAAGAGATAGAAAAAACAGGGATGTGACAGTGGGGAATTTTGTTCCAAAGGGGAAGATCACTTGACTTCCTGCCTACTTCTAAACTATACAATCCTCCTCTGATTTCTAATTGGCTATTCCTATCCTTGTCAGAACACCCTAACAAACTCTAATCAAGTGCCAGCATCTCAGATCCCTTCGGTGGGTTATGTCACCTCTTGCTTAAACAGCCCTCGGTTTTCTTAAACTCACCATCGGTAACCTTTATACATACACTTAATTTATCTAAACCTTTAACTATACAATTAACACTAAAATAAAGAGACAGACACAAGTGCTGGCATTTCAAATAGAATGTCAAATTTATTGATTGACAGCTATATCTGACTATAAATGGTGGCGACCCTAAAGAATGGTCATAAAAAAGAGGGGGTAAAGATTGACACACACCATTCACACATCGTTGGTGTTCAACTCTTCCCATTGCTACTCACCTGTCCGGATGGTGCAGCCCATCCCCTGTCCAGGGGCAATGGGCTAACGACATATCGATGTCGGGAGAGGGCACCCCACTATCTACATATGATTTTCATGTAAACAAGGACCGTTCTTTACCGCCAACAGCTAGGCCCTAAGCCGCAGCACCGCCACCGCCAAAACGCACAGCACCACTAACCTATCCAACTAAACAAATCGTCCAGAAAAATGGCCATTCCTTCCAGACTTAAATGGACACCGTCCGGCCTATACAGGCTGTCCCGCTTGAACACAATGCCATCGTGCCAGGTGATGCCCCCCGCCGTTCGCCAACAAGTAGTGCTGAACTGCAGCATTAACTTTCTTACGGGCTCCATCCAAGCGAGGACAAGACCTGGCATTCCTCCAAACCCTCCTGGGGATCATTGAGGACCACACCAACTGACAACTGGACAGCGTCTGCGCAATAATATGCAGGTCCCTGATAATAATGGACCTCAGCTCAAAGGCAGTTCTTCTACCTAAATCATTGCCGCCCAGATGCAGGATGAGTACCTCAGGGACCCCAAAGTCCCACAACGATGCCAACAGCAGATCATGCAACGCTGTCCAAAGCATCCCACGCACACCAATCCATCGGACCAATTGGGCCCTCTGGCGCACACTGTCATTCCAGACCCCACAAGAACGTTAAGCCCAGTGCACAAAGGAGTGACCCACTCCCACTCACAATTTAACATTTCTAATATAGCTCTGTTTCGCTATTTACAACTACGACATGCAATAAAAGCCGAATTCCCAAGGGATCCTCCAATAATTATAGAGTCACCGAAAGTGTTACTTTCTGGTTTGCGTCTGAAGGGGAGGGTGTCACACATATATGCAGCTCTTAATAGTAAACTTAGTCCTGACCAATTAGACGGTCTAAGACTAAAATGGGAGGTTGACCTGGGACCTATGTCAGATGAGCAGTGGATCCAAATTCTGGGATCCATTGAATATACATGTCCATGTATCAGATACCAGCAGGTATTTTTTTATGTTTTTCACAGAATATATCGTACACCCTTATTTTTACAGAGAGTCGGCCTCAGAGGTAATTCTCTATGTTTGGGGTAGCCAACCCTAGTCCTCGAGAGCTACCAACAGTGCATGTTTTGCAGGTCTCCTCACAGAATCACAAGTGAGCTAATTAGCTCCATCTGTGTATCTTTTAAAATGTGTCAGTGATTAATGAGTGCAGCTGTACAGCAGCTAGGCTGTCTGGAAAATGTGAACTGTTGGTAGCTCTCGAGGGCTAGGGTTGGCTACCACTGCTCTATGTCCTAAATGCTTCTGGCATCTGCTGTGGAATTGTCCCTTAGTAAAATCATTTTGGGAGGTGGTGTGGAATGATGTGATGGTGACAGCTCCGACTCTTCCAGGAATAAGTCCTGGAGTGTGCCTTTTTGGACTAGATCTTGAGGATCAAGAACAATGTATAGATATGTTATGTGTCTGACCACATTGGCTAAAGTGGTTATAGCCAGAGTTTGGTTCTCTGCAAATTCTCCTAGTATACATACATGGAGGGCATTAGTTAATGATGTTGCTAGACATGAGAGGCATATGTCTAAGGTACGTGGTTCGATGTGTAAATAGTACAAAAAATGGGATATATGGTGCAGCTCCAGCTTGGGCAGTAGGGAGGAGGTCTAAGTAAGTAAAGATTCTTAACCTGGGAGTTAGATTGTCCTGTGGCAACATATCAAAATTAATTTTCATAATGTGACTAATTAGTATAAGCATGTTGATCTAATTAAATGGAAAATATATATACTTGGGTAGCTCAATGAATCTATTATTTTATTGATGGCATATTTGTAATATTTTTTTGTTTTGTTTTGTTTTTGTTCGTTTCTGTTGTTTTTTCTTTGTACGCTTATTGTATTTTGGAAATATCTTATAATAATAAAAAATATATGATAAAAACAAGCATGCCAATGCAAATTGTAATTAGTCCGAATTGTGCCCCTGGGGGAAAGTGGACCACCTCAAGACTCCCGCTAAAGTGAGACGAGTACTTATGCGTCCAGTGGGCAGCGGTGTAGCTAGGTGCCACGGTGCCCGGAGCAAGGGCATGTTTCACGCCAACACCCCCCCCCCCGATTTGTAGTAGACGGGGCTCTTGCGAGGTGAAAAGGGGGTGCAGTCTAACATTATACCACACACCGTAATGCACATTGCACATAAAGCCACATGCTGTAATGCCAGTTACACATAAAGCCACACATGATGCCCATTACATTTATAACAAACCATAATGCCTATTACACATCTGACACATAAGTGCCACTTACCTACATGCTCATTGCTAGGAACTTCATGCTCGATGCTATGGGCTTCATGCTCGATGCCAAGGAGCTTCATGCTCGGTGCCAAGGGGGACTAGAATGGCTCGTTGCCAAGGGGGGCTAAAGTTGCTCGTTGCCAAGGGGGATTAATATTGCTATATATCAGGGAGGGTGGTAGTGATAGTGCAGAGCAGGGACAGAGGGTTGGAGGGAGTAGTGTGGAACAGGGGGGGAGGGAGGGAGTAGTGTGGAACTGGGGGGGAGGGAGGGAGTAGTACGAAGGTACAACACATTGAGGTTAGATATGTATGAAATAAAAAAAACTCTACATAGGAGATCTGCCGGCCGGGGACCGTTTGGGGGAGCCGGTGATCACCACTGCTATTCTCAGCAGCCGAGGTCAATACACAGTATATGTGCTGTGCGCGCGACATCTATCAGTGGGACCCCCCAGCTGTCCGCTGTCCCAGCTCCCCGCTGTAGCAGACGTGCACTAGTGTGTGTGCTGCTGTGCCTGCTATTTAAGATTCACATCTCCCACTGGACCACGCTAGCCAATAGGCGCTTGCAGTCCAGCAGCCACCAGTTGATAGGCTGCTGGATCGCAAGCGCCTATTGGCTAGCGGTCCAGCGGGAGATGTGAATTTTAAATAGCATCACGTCTCCTGCACACAGTGGGCCGGGGAGCCGGGAGCTAGCAGGGGAGATGGAGCGGGCGAGCTGGTGGTGCCGGCACGGCTCCGGCGCAAGGATAGCTTCCTGCGCCCGGAGCTGGTGCTCCACCGGCACCACCCTCGCTACACCTCTGCCAGTGGGCCATGGTCAGGCAGAGGGACAGAGAGACCAGGCCGAATGTATCTGCAGAATGCTGCAGAGCACCATCGACCCAGAGACTGAATCTCTGCATCAGAGTGGTCTGCCGCAGCAGCAGATGTGGCCGCCCCAATCCAAAAGGAGTGTGTACCACACTCCTTTGGATCCAGGCCAAGCTCGCCCAAAGCCCACCCCCAGACATGGCAAAACTGGTACTTAGTCAGCGATGAACCGTCCAGGTGCATTAACCATGCTCCAGAGAGGTCGGGTCGCACCAGCGCAAAGGTTTTCGCCATTGTCACCGGGCAAATCCCTTCCACTGAGCATGGTCGCAACGATAGCCAGCAACCTCTCCCAGCCTGGTCCGTCTTGGAACGACGCAAGCGACACAAAATCAGATCAGTCTGAATCACGACATCTTCCCTCAGCAGAGGAGAAGGCCGTTGCCTTGCGGGGGCAATCAGCTCACCAACCCTGAAGGCTCCATGGTACGCCATGGCGTACACCAGGCGGAACAGCTGAACCTCATAATCAGAGAGGCAAATGTCCTGGATAGCCCCTAGTAATGGGGGCAACAGGGAGACATCTATAGGGCGCCGGCAGTCGGAAACCACAGGTGCAGCGCGCTGCCACCCCCGCAAGGCCCTAGAGACAATGAAAGACAGAGCCGGGTCCGCTCTCCTACACAGAGATGAGAAAAACAACACAATCTTTGCACCGTCGCCACAGAGTGGCCTCCTGAGTACAAACTCCACACAAAAGCCAACATGACCTCCCAAGGAGTCTTACCTGCATGAGCGGTGGACAGTCTGAATTGCTCCCACTCAAGCCAGCCGGCCTGGTAGCATCGCAACATCAGTGGAGCAAGAGCCCGCATAGCTAGTTCTTCCATGCCGGCCTGATCACCTGCTTATTATAATGGGGACAGGGCTCACCAACCAAGTCCGCCCCCGGAGCCAGAGCCCGAAACCTAACCCAGTCCCTTCTGGACAGGATGCCGGCAATCGAGTTGTCTACACCGGAACCGCGAAGTGCCACAAATTGCAAATTGATTTGCAAGCAACGCAGCACTAAACGTGCAAGTAAGCGCACTACCGGTAGTGAGGAGGAGCTCTGCCGATTGATGGCCTGCACCACCCCCAGGTTGTCACACCAGAAGATGATTCAGGCATCACACAACCTATTGCCCCACAGCTCCATTGCCACTATGATTGGGAACAGTCCAAGCAACAGCATGTTCCTGGTGAGGCCTTCCCTGACCCATTCAATAGGCCATGTGTCAGCACACCAAGATCCATGCAGGAAGGCCCAAAAACACCCCCCGGCAGCGTCGGTGAACAGCTGTAGTTCACCACTGCCGCGAGCGGGGCTGGGCCAGATCAGGACAGCATTAAATTGCCTAAGGAACACCTCCCACACCCACAAGTCGCACTTCAATTCCGCCGTCAAGAACTGTGGCCTAATGCTGCCTGCCAGGGATCGCTCAAGTTTCCTACAAAAAACACACCCCATGGGTATAACCCTGCAAGCAAAATGAAACAGTCCCAGTAGGGAGCTTGCCGGAGACCAGAGACCGTGCGATTGCCCCCTGTAGCCGTACAATCTTATCCAAGGGCAAACGGCAGCATCCGGTGACCGTATCAATCTCGATGCCCAAGAAGGAAAGGCATGTACTCGCCCCTCCGTCTTGTCCACCACTATCGGTACCCCAAAATGACCAAACAGCTGTTGCAATCTGGCCAGCAGCGCCCCGCACCGTGGGGAATCAGCAGGGCCCACGCACAGGAAGTCGTCCAAATAATGGGAGACCCCGTTTCGCCAGAGAACTGTGTGACGCACCAATGCAAGAAGCTACTGAAGCATTCAAAGTACGTGCAGGACACAGAACAACCCATGGGCAAAAATCTGTCTATGTAATACCCAGTTGGCAACCTGAAACCCATGTACCTGAAGGAATCTGGATGCAAGGGGAGCAAATGAAAGGCAGACTCAATATCAGCAGGGCCCTTTCGCTGAAGGCACGCACTATTGCCAGGGCATCCTCAAAGGATTGATACCGTACATGACACAACTCCGCCGTAATTGCATCATTCACGTACAACCCCGGGGGTGAGACAGGTGCTGTATGAGTCGGAATTTACCCGCCTCCTTCTTTGGAACAAATAACACTGGAGAAATAGACATCTCCCTAAACTATGAGTCTGATTCAGGTCCCATTGCTAAGCAGAATTGTTTTGGGTAAACACTGCCTGGCAAGCGAGCGAACGTCTGCCCTGTGCCATTGTGCCTTTATGCAAATGGATGTGTACACTTACACATCCATTCACATGCAGCCGTACAGGCCAAAAATTATTTTATTTGCCTCGGACATGGCCAAATTCAGTGCTGACGCTGACATCATGTGAAATCAGCCGCCCACCATGAACAGGCATTGGTCCGCCTGCATTCCCATGGAAATGCTGGGTGTTCCCCTGGGTAAGCCCATAAAACACTGGAGATTCCCCTACTCCGGCCCAGTGTCTAGCCCCCGTCTGTCCCCACTGCAGCAAACGGCTCAATGAATGTGAAACTCACCAAAGCCATTTGGTTCTGGGGTCTGCACATGCGCAAATACATGCATGCACAGACCCCCATCATCGGAACAGGGTCGAATTAGGCCCCCGTGCGATCAAAGCTGAATCACCCCATTAAAGTCTATGTACAGTATTCTGTAAGATGCTAAAAAAATTTTACTATTTTTTAACTAATCTACACTTTCAGCTCATTAGTAGACTCGGGGAATGGCAGGGACAAGTAAAGCAGATAATGTAATGGTCGCAATTGTGGCTTTTTGGCCCTAATGCACTAAACTAGTTATAAAATGGAGAGCGATAAACAACCAACCAATTAGCTCATGCCTGACATTTTTAAAACACAGTCTGTGACATGGCAGGTAGGAGCTGATAGGCTGGCGGTTTATCACTCTCCATTTTATCATTTTGAAGCTTAGTGCATCTGGCCCTTTGTGTGGAAAAAGTCTATTAGTAGAGTATATGTTCTACACATACTGCATATTAAATGTTCTTGTGTCCAAGGAAGTTTATTTATTTTTTTGTACCTGAAATATTTCAAAATGTAATATAATGCAGACATTGTAACTGTATTTATAGGTTCTAACAATCAATCTGCAAATTTGCCTCTTATAACCTCCATAAAGTTCAGGATAGGTGGAGACCGGACAGTACCCTTCTTCTACATCACACCTGTCAGGAACAAACTCATACGCTGCCCTTTCAATTTGTCATGTCACTCAGCAGATCCTCTTGAGTTTCCTTCTCACGGCCATATTCCAGTTGCTTAAATCATGTGATCCTGTCAGATTCATTATCAACTGTGCTCTGTCAGCATCATTTACACCAATACTTTCCAGCTAAAACTGCAATAGATTGAAGTGTATTCCAACTTTCTGCCGCTACATGTACATTACATGCACATAATGAGAATTATAATATACTAAAACATTTATTTCTAAAATGATATAATTGTGCATTAATTAAAACTAAGAAATAGAAGTTATTCAGGAGTTTGATGTACGTACCATTTATATTAGAGCTGAGCGATCCGGATTCCGTGAAATCAGAACCGCTCCGAACAGCGCCCCCCAAGCCTGACGCAAGCCGTGCTCGTAAGTTTCCGGCTTTGCTTGGAAACCCAAGCACGGCCAAATGTGGGAATATCACACCGGATTCTCGCGAGACTCCAAGTCTTTAAAGGCCATAGAATTTGGCGCCATTTGTCACACGCTTTCATAAGCTGTGCACAGCTTTGCAGTGTAGACTGGGGTGTTACTGGCAGGGGTCTGAGGGGTGTTGTGCATTAGAGGGGTGTTCTGCAGCTGAGAGGTGTTGTGCAGTGCAGAGAGGTTTGTGCTTTGCAGAGGGGTTTGTACTGGGTTATTGTACTGGTAATGTGTCATTGCGCAGAGGGCAGAGGCTGTGGGGTATAGTACACAGGCAGACTGTCAGTGCTTGAAAAAGCACCTTAGCGTGTGAAACGCGTTGGCTGAATTAAGAAGCCCCCAGACGGAGATACAAAGCAAGCCCCGCCAGTGCTGCTACAAGCGCAAGTGAAAAGCCGGCAGGTGACGTCACTCGTGAAAACCTCCGGAGTCCTGCCGGAAGCCTACAAAGCTGCGTTTTGCGGCATAACCACACATAGTGCAGGGTAAGCTAGCCTAAGTCTCCACCAATACCTGGACTGCTTCTACAACTCCAATAAGGAGTGTAAACATTAGTTTGGTCATACTTATTTATTTTTATTTTCATTTTTATTATTTTTATTTTTATATTTATTTATTTTTATTTTATTGTATTTTATTCATTTCTATTTTTATTTTTATTATTTATTTTATATATATTTTTTATTTTTCTATTCTTTATTCTTCACATTTTGCCTTCACTATTGCTTCTCTAGATTATTCTATACCACTGCTTTTTTGTATCCACCCACCCCTTCTTCCCTTAGCGCTTGGTAAATGCTGTGCATCCCACATCCATTGGTTACATTATCTAGAAAAAGTATCAAGCTGCTTGAAATTTTTTTCCTTAGCGCAAATCTGTCTAAAAGGAATTTATTCCTTTTTTCCCCTCATCCAAGGCTGTCAGTCAGCTTTTCATTTTTTTCTCATTATTTGTGCTGTGTGGTGTGCTGTACTGCACCCCAATACACCATACTGTACACTATATTGTACAGTTGCGCGTATATACTAGAAGTTGCGTGTGTGATTGTTCTGTCACCATGTAGTGTTATACAAGCCCCTTCCATAAAAAAACAATTTTGCTCTTTTTTATTGTTTGGGTATACTGCACCCCAATACACCATATACTATACTGTCAGAAGTTCCATGTGTTTATTGTTCTGCCTCCATGCAGTGTTATACAAGCCCCGTCCATAAGAAATAAAAAAAAAAATTTTGCTCTTCTTTATTGTTTGTGTGTACTGCACCCCAATACACCATACTGATACTGTCAGAAGGGATTCGGTATGGAATCCCGACGGTCGGAATCCCGGTGTTCAAAATCCCGACGCATGAATCCCTACCGCCGAAATCCCGACATGGGGGGGGGGGGGCGTGGAGCGCCCCCCCCCCCCTTGCGGGCTCGCTGCGCTCGCCACACAGCGGGCCCGGTGCCTCGCTACGCTCGGCACGCTAATTTATTCTTGCTCTATGGGTGTCGTGGACACCCATGGAGGGAGAAAGTTTTGGGATTTTGGCAGTCGGGATTCCAGTGTCGGGATTCTGAACGCCGGGATTCCGACCACCGGGAAATTGACTGCATCCCGTCAAAAGTTCCTTGTGTTAATAACAGCTAGCTTACTGGTGACCTTGGCCTAAATTGATTGAAACAACATTATGAGCTGTAAAGTGGTCAAAATTGTCTGGAAAGGGTTGGAAATGAATGTTTTTGAGGTTAATATTACTCTAGGGACAAAAAAAAAAAACCACAAAAATTATGTGATTTGGGCGGTTTTTGACCATTTTTGAAAAAATCCAAATCCACAGCCTTTCATTGCCGCTTGACAAAGCCAAATCCAAATCCCGGCGACGAATCCAAATCTTCGGCCCGGCACCAATCTCTAATTTAAACAGGTCTATAAACACTACAGTACAATATAAATGCAAAAATATATATTTGGCGGCAGATGTATTAAGCCTGGGGAAGAGATAAAGTGGTGCAATATTACCTTCCACTTTATCTCTTCACCAGGGTCAATACATCTGCCCCAATATGTTTTATGGCTCAATGCTGGACAAATCCTTTCAGTCCTTGGCAGAATTAGCTGCAACTGCAATCTAAAGTAAACAAAAAGGGGTACCACAGGAGTACCACACTGGGACTGCAGTGCTCATGATCTATGATGTTACTGCAATGCTGGTTTCAGTTCCCTGGAAGCCACAGCCTGATTGACAGGCTGCAGGTGCATGGAGACCATTAAGGTTATTTTGGTTCACTCATTCTGGCAAATTCCTTTTTAGCTGGACAAAACCATGTGCACTGCGGGGGGGGGGGGGGGGGTTGGGGTTGGGGGGCAGATGTAACTTGTGCAGAGAGAATAATATTTGGGGGGGTTTACTTCAAAGTGAGATCTATTTTGCAGTGTAAACATAAAGCAGTGTTTTCCCTACACAGAAACAAAATAACTCACCCAAATCTAACTCTCTCTGCACATGTTACATCTGCCCCCTGCAGTGTACATGGTTTTGTGTATCTAAGAAGGAATTTGTCAGGATGAAGGGGTGTAATCCCCGAAACTGTTGACTAGTAAATTTCACCTGTTATCACCACTTACAAGTCTCTGAGTGCCGCTGTTTTTCTTCTTGGAATCTACACATTGGGCTTTGGCCCCAGCAGAAGGCAACAGAGCAGGATACCCCACGGAGGGGCCGAGTGTTGGGCATCGGGATTGCTATATATTTATATATATATATATATATGCACACACTGTATAACAGGACCATGAGACAAGGCTGCACACACTTAATCAAAGCTAGATTGGAGTGCTGAAGCTTATAAACATTTTATAATACAATAAATGCATTAGAAAGGCAGCATCATTAGTGCAAAAAAATATTTATTAGAGCATATAAAGTGCAAATTGGATAAAAGGCCAATAAAAAAGCAGGGGAGGCATCTACTTAGCATTATACTGGAACAAGCATTGCAGATTCTCTACAGCGCTCTCCCTCCACCAAACAGTCATGGCACCCGACAGGCTGTTTCGGTGCTAACAGTAGCACCATAGTCATGGGCAAAGACTGTAACAACACATGCACCTACATATACCCCAAGGAGACAATCAGAGCAATAGTGCTCACCTGTGAAAAGCCGGGAGTCAGCGCACAGTGACTCTGTCAAAACCGGAAGTTCGGGCCGGTCATCATGACAACAAATAAATTAGCGTAAGAGGGCGCCATGTTTGACCCCATTGGTTGTAAATAAAAAGAATTCTGAAACAATATTGCGCAAGAGGATGGCATGGACGTCCGTGCTCTACTAGTCTCCAGTCCACACTACATTGGCCCACCCATTGAATTTTTGTTGTTACTCATGGATATTATTTTGAAAAATTATTATTTTTTGTTTCAGAATTATTTTTATTTACAGCTAAGAGGGACCGCCATGGGGTCAAACATGGTGCCCTCTTACGCTAATTTATTTATGAGTATGTATGAGAAACAACATATCATGGCTAATCCCATTTTTTTCAATTTCATTCAATTTTATGTTCGTTATATTGACAATTTATTTTTGGTGTGGACTGGGGGCATGCAGGAATTGACGGAGTTCATCGATAGCCTTAATGCCTTGAACACCACAATCAGGTTTACGCTTTCCTTTAGTGAAACCACTATACGTTACTTGGATGTGTGTGTAACAAGGACTCCTGGTGGCATCAAAACGTCCATTTTTAGAAAGCCAACGGACAAAAAATCTCTGTTAGCAGCTGATTCATTTCACCCTTTACCCTTTAAAAGGGACTTACCGGTATCTCAGTTACTTAAGGTGATGCGTATCACTTTGGATAATGAGCCTCTGCTACAGGCACTTTCCGAGATAAACACTCGCTTTTTACAATGTGGTTATGATGCAAAAGAAGTCTCAGAGGCTGTGACAAAATGTTTGGAGACCCCACGGGACCAAACGTTCATCAGACGTGATAAACATCTGGAGACTAACAGACGTATTTTTTCGAGTACTTGTTCTATTTGCCTCATCGCATATTCGAAAAATTGGTACTTGTTTCCTAGCACGACCACACTGATTTCCATCGGGGTGGTCGTGTCGGAAAAATTGCGTCGATCGCATTGCATGCGATTTGGTCGCATGCGATGCGACCGACACGACCGACCCGATTTTTTTATTGAATCAAATGTGAATAGGGTCCCTGTGACCCGATTTTACATTGGATTCAATGTAAAATATTCCCTAGACCCCAATTTTACAGCGTAAACCCCACCCCACGATTGACGTGAACCCGAAGCGCGGCGAGCGGACGCGTATAACTTCACAGGTATACGCGTCCGCTCGCCACGCTTCGGGCTCGGTGGCTCGCTGCGCTCGCCACACTATATATTCTCAACTCCACGCCGACGTGGATAGTAGGGGAATGAAAAGGTCGGAGGACGCGCACCGCCGCCCCACGCGGGCTCGCTGCGCTCGCCACGCTTCGGGTTCACGTCAATTGTGGGGTGACGACGGGGCCATATATAATGTGAAATGGGTCATATTGGCCCATTTCACATTTTTTACTATGTGAGATGGACTTAATCAAGTCCATCTCATCTTGTGCCATTATAATGGCACAAGACCGACGCGATGCTCCCGATTTCAATGTTAAAAAATATTTTAACATTGAAGCCTATGGCAAAATCGGGGGCATCGCGTCGGTCGCGTCGGGGCCAATGTTAATGGTCCCGACCGACGCGATGCCCGCGATTTTCCCTTTGACGGCAAAATGGACCTGATTTCAAAGGAAATCGGGTCCATCGCGGCCATCGTGTACCTTAACTTAAAGGTACACGATGGCCGCGATTGTGGCCGTTCTAGGAAACAAGTACCGAAAAATTATTATGAAACATTGGCATATAGTGCAATCGGACATATCCATTGGGCGTTATTGTCAACAAGCCCCTCTTTTTTGATAAAAGAGGAGTCTCAACCTCAGGGATGTACTGGCCCCTTTGATATTGGACCCATCAAGAACCGTACATGGTTACAGAAAACAAATGGGGTAAAAAAATGCCCTGGTTGTGTGAACTGTCAGTTTTTGATGCTCGGAGACAAGTTTGTTGATCCCTGTACTGGAAGGCCATATGAGATACGCCACCACCTAAATTGTGATAGCCGCTATGTTATTTATGTGATAGTTTGCCCTTGCCAGTTGGTATATGTTTGCAAAACTATCCAATTGTTAAAGGAACGTTTAGAGGCCCACCGTTTGTCCATAAAGAAAGCTTTTTTGAAAACACTCCATGAGAGATTTCTCAATAATGCCGATTGACCATATTCCACCATTGAGGTGTGGGGGAGACCATATCAAGCTTCTTCTACAGAGAGAGTGCTTATGGATACACCGACTTAATTGCATCACTCCCAATGGCCTTAATGAATATCAGTCGTTACATTGCTTCTTGTAGAGCGATGTTACCTGATTGTAGTGTTCTCATGCTTTGAAACTTTAATGTCTTGTTAAGATTTGCCCTCATTGTATGCATACTTGTTCCTGCTCCTTTCTTATATATGCTTTGTATTAACCTTATGATATTATTGCTGTATTTACTGGTGTTTTCTGATACTTTGTGGTGTGTCATTTGATGTCCGTTCATGAACCCAGTATATACTACACATGTACCACAACTATCCCGGGCTTTCAGCTAATTCTTATCCTTTGCTACACATGGTAACCTTTATACCTTTATTGCTTTGCTAATTATTAGCAGCAATCATTTAGCGGCTTTAAACTGTGCCAATCCAGCGTATTAATTTACTAGTTATTGTTGTCCACCGCTAGTACAGCTGCTTTGTTTATGTGGTTACTAAGTTACCCAGCTATGACACCGTAGCTCTGGGGTCAGCTGACTTCCATCTCCGGCCGGCGCCTATTGTCATGATGACCGGCCCAAACTTCCGGTTTTGATGGCATCACTGTCTGCTGACTCCTGGAATTTCACAGGTGAGCACTATTGCTCTGATTGTCTCCTTGGGATATATGTAGGTGCATGTGTTGTAACAGTCTTTGCCCATGACTAAGGTGCTACTGTGAGCACCAAAACAGCCTGTCAGATGCCATGACTGTTTGGGGGAAGGAGAACGCTCTAGAGCAGGGGTGGTTAACCAGTTAGAGGTAAAGAGCTGAAAAATATCTGTAGTCAAGCTAAAGAGCCAACAAGATGCGTGCGCCGAACACATGATGCCGCACACCATAGTACCCATTACACATGATGCCGAACACCATAGTACCCATTACACATAAAGCTGCAAATCATAATGCCTCTTACACATGATGCTGCACACTTTAATGTCCCTCACACATGATGCTGCACCCATAATGCCCCTTACACATTATGCTGCACCCGTAATGCCCCTTATACATTATGCTGCACCCCGTAATGCCCCTTACACATGATGCTGCACACCGTAATGCCTCTTACACATGATGCTGCACACCGTAATGCCCCTTGCACATGCCACACATTATGCAATACATAATACTCCCACATACTGCCACTAGTAGTGTCCCTTAATCAATGCCCCCAAAAGTGCCACTTACTGTAAATTTTGATATGAGGGTCAGCCCAGCCTTCGCTGCTGCTGCTGCTGCAAGTACAGACAGAGAGCGGTGCAGCTGCTTCTATGGGGAGAGGAGCAGAGCGCAGTGCAGCGCATTTCATAATCACGTACTTCGTCAGAGCCCTCTGACAAAGTACGTGATTACGAAACGCATTGGAGCGTGACCTGGCGTTGGAGTACTGTCCATCTGATGCAACTGAAGCATCGGCGTCTATGAGTGTAACGGCTCCAACTTTCAGTGAGTCCAATCCTGCCGGCACTCTGGAAAAATAGCAGCTTGCCCCGGTGCCATAAACAATATTCATATAACGACTCCAATGAAATAAGGCACTCAGGAAACAACCAGGTCAACTGAATCAGAATAACGTGTAATGTTGAGCTTTCGGGGTTTGACCCCCTTCCTCAGAACACGACTACAGCACAGATACACAGTACAAAACTGACATAAATACCGTGGTTCAGCAGGTCTCCCGCCCCGTGGCGTCCATTACCCAGGTGCACGCTGCAGAAGCCGGGACTCAGGCTGATGACGCGATGTATCCAGATCCAGGAAGCGGAGGCGTTGCTAGGCAACGCCAACCGCTTGCGTTGCACTCCAGACTCCATAGCTCACAGCCGGAACTCAGGCCGCTGCTGCCGCCCTGGCACACGCCCACCTGGGGGGAGACATATTAAACATATTAAACAACGCATATTCAAAACATGCATTACAGAGGTTGTAGTCATATTTACAGTACATTGAAATATAAAGAATGATAAATAAAGGAAGAAAAATGTCATAGAAAAGGGACACACAAAACACACATACACATAACACAGAGCAGAGAGAAATCAAGTGAGCGCATTCCAACTAATCTTATCATTAAGCCCCTTAGGGGCAATGGTGTTCAATCGAAAGATCCAGCGAGACTCGGTGATTAACAGGCGTTTTGCCCTATCACCGCCACGCATGGAATCCTTGATATGATCAATCATAAAATATTTTAAAGAAGAGAGTGGATGCCCCATAGCTTTAAAATGGCGTGCCACAGGCTGATCAATCGACCTGCCAGACTGGGCAAGATCGATGGCCGACCTGTGTAACCCCATTCTAGTACGGAAGGACTGAGTGGTCTGACCCACATAATACAGGCCACACGGGCACAATAGAACATACACAACGTACTCTGTTCTACAGGTGAGCACATGGCGGATCTCGAACTGTTTATCAGTATGGGGATGCTTAAAGCTTTTACATGGCATCAAATACTTGCAAGTAATGCAATTATAGCAGCTATAGCAGCCCGGAGGCTTGGTGTAGACATTAGGGGGCCTAGGTATATTTAGACCCGTAATGTCAGTACGCACCAACCTGTCGCGTAAATTGCGACCTCTTTTGAAGGCTGCTAGCGGACGAATGGTTTTAAACCCAGGGAAATCGGGATCATGTTTAACCATAGGCCACAAGGCCTTAGATGCATATTGAAGTATAGGACTTGCCACTGAATACGTGCTGGTCCAAGGCAGTACATTACCCGCATCAGGTTTCCTGGGTTTCAACAGATCTGAACGCGGGATAGACATCACCTGTAATTTCTGCTGGCTCAAAATGACAGGGTCATACCCTCTATTGATAAATTTACCAATGAGGTGATCTAATCTAGTGGACAACACAGCTGGGTTACTGATGAGCCTCGCTAACCTCATCATCTGGGAGCGGGGCAATCCCCTTTTAAGAGCGGGGGGATGATGGCTGGAAGCCAATAGAAAGGTATTTCTACCCACATCCTTATAGTACACATCAGTAGTAATTTTGTTGTCGATCAATGAGACTGCCACATCTAGAAATTGAGCACAGCTATCATTACATGAAAATGTGAACTTGATCGCTGAATCACTAGAGTTGACCTCAGCAATCAGTGACTCAAACAGCTCCCGTCCACCCGTCCATAGGACAAAAATGTCATCTATGTAACGGGTGTACAGGAGCAAATGTTTGTTCACCTCAGGCCTAAGCAAAAACAAACGGTCCTCTTCACGGAACATATAGATGTTAGCGTACGAGGGTGCCACCGCCGATCCCATGGCGCACCCTCGCAGCTGCAGGTAGTAACTACCGTCGAACAAGAAGAAGTTCCTTTCTAAGGTAAGTTGCAATAGCCTGAGAAACAACTGGTGGTCAAAAATCGCGGTGTCCAGCTGTTGATTCAGGAAGAGTTGTACCGCTTCCAAACCCCCAGCATGGGGTATGGATGTATACAGTGAAGATACATCTAAACAACACATCAAGGTACCAGGTGGAACTTCAGGAATGTCCAGTAACAGATTTAGAAAGCTTGTAGTGTCCTTTAAGAACAATGGTTTGGAGCACAATAATGGTTGGAGAATGTAATCAAGCAGCTGTGATACTGGCTAATAGAGGGAATTTCGAGCAGCAATGATAGGACGGCCCGGTGGATTCCTGGCATCCTTATGTAATTTAGGCAATGTGTACAACACAGGAACCACCGGGGCCGCCGTCAGAATCCGATCACGGACTTTGGCAGGTAATAAGCCCTCAGATACTGCTGTAGCAAGAATGGTAGAGAGTTCTTTCTGGTATTTTTGGGTAGGATTCCCAGGGAGCTTCCGGTAAACAGCAGAATCTGATAATTGTGAGTAGATTTCTTTACGATAATCTTCGATATTTTGTATCACGATGGCCCCGCCTTTGTCGGCGGGCCTAATGGTGATGTCCTCATAACTACACAACTGTTTGAGGGCCGAAGACTCATCTACAGACAGATTCTTAGATACCTTACCCGGAGCTGCCACAAAACGATGAATGGAATCATCCAATAATCTCCCAAACGTTTTTATTGACGAATTGGTCGATATTGGGTCAAACTTTGATCCAGAGTTGCTACGTAGAAACTCATCAAAAACACCAGTGGAAATTTGTGGGGGTTTGGACTGAAAGAACTCTTTAAGTCGTAATTTCCTCATCAACTTGTGATGATCACAGCGCCAGTCAAATTCATCCAAAAAGTTAGTTGGTACAAAAGAGAGTCCCATAGAGATCACAGATATTTCAGTAGATGTTAAGGTACGGTTAGACAGATTGAATATCAGGGTTTCTTGTTCAACACCTGGCGAGGCGGATTTCTTCGTAACTCGCCTGTTTTGGCCGCCCCTGCGGGTGGCCTGCCTCTTGGGCGCCGGCTGGAAGCCGCTCCTTGGCCTAAAGGGCCACTTTGTTGATCTGAGGCATCATCGGACTCCGATATAGCGAATTCACTGTCGCTGGCCGTATTTGCATTGGCCTGCCGGTTCCGGTATTTTTGTTGCCAGGGTTTGCGTCGACGGTAGCCACCATCAGAACGAGTCAGTTGTTGCTCACCCGTTAGCCATCCGTACACCTTATTTTCATCATAGTCGGCATCAACTGTGTGCCGCTTGTTTCTCTTAAATTTGAGTAACTCTCTCCTGTAGTTATCACATTGCTCCTCCAATTTACTCAAGCTCGCTGCATTATTAGGATTAGTCAGGATGTCATGATGACTTGTCTGAAACGCAGCAATTTTAGACTTGGAAATCTGGAGTTCCCGACCTGACTCCTCAATCACTAGAACCATTAGGTCCAGGGAGGCTCTATTCAAGATCCCGACCCATTTACGTACGAAATCCGGATTGTGCCGGCCAATAGTGGGGACATTCCTAATACGGAATCCCCTGGGGATTTTATGTGCTCGGTAATAATCGGACAGGGATGCCCCATGAAGCTGAAAGTCAATTTCCCTTCTCCGGGGCAAGCTGCTATGGCACCGGGGCAAGCTGCTATTTTTCCAGAGTGCCGGCAGGATTGGACTCATACATTTCTGCTGTGGTGACTGTTGCTGTCACAGCGTGTGTTGCAGGGCACCTACCACTGGATACTGCTGAAGCTGCTCTTCTTAAACCCTCAGCCATTACTACATTTGTTCCCTGGTTTGGCATCTGTCGTCATCTATCATGGATACAGCAGGGACATCGTCATCTCAGGATATGACAGGATGCCAAAACCTGTCTATTCCTCCAGGAGTATTGTTCTCCTTTACACCCGCAGAGATTAGTAATATATTGTTTGAAGAGGACTCTACCCTCATACATGCGGAGGAAAATATGGATGAATTACAGCATCATCTATTTAAATTACGGAGAAGGGAAATTGACTTTCAGCTTTATGGGGCATCCCTGTCCGATTATTACCGAGCACATAAAATCCCCAGGGGATTCCGTATTAGGAATGTCCCCACTATTGGCCGGCACAATCCGGATTTCGTACGTAAATGGGTCGGGATCTTGAATAGAGCCTCCCTGGACCTAATGGTTCTAGTGATTGAGGAGTCAGGTCGGGAACTCCAGATTTCCAAGTCTAAAATTGCTGCGTTTCAGACAAGTCATCATGACATCCTGACTAATCCTAATAATGCAGCGAGCTTGAGTAAATTGGAGGAGCAATGTGATAACTACAGGAGAGAGTTACTCAAATTTAAGAGAAACAAGCGGCACACAGTTGATGCCGACTATGATGAAAATAAGGTGTACGGATGGCTAACGGGTGAGCAACAACTGACTCGTTCTGATGGTGGCTACCGTCGACGCAAACCCTGGCAACAAAAATACCGGAACCGGCAGGCCAATGCAAATACGGCCAGCGACAGTGAATTCGCTATATCGGAGTCCGATGATGCCTCAGATCAACAAAGTGGCCCTTTAGGCCAAGGAGCGGCTTCCAGCCGGCGCCCAAGAGGCAGGCCACCCGCAGGGGCGGCCAAAACAGGCGAGTTACGAAGAAATCCGCCTCGCCAGGTGTTGAACAAGAAACCCTGATACTCAATCTGTCTAACCGTACCTTAACATCTACTGAAATATCTGTGATCTCTATGGGACTCTCTTTTGTACCAACTAACTTTTTGGATGAATTTGACTGGCGCTGTGATCATCACAAGTTGATGAGGAAATTACGACTTAAAGAGTTCTTTCAGTCCAAACCCCCACAAATTTCCACTGGTGTTTTTGATGAGTTTCTACGTAGCAACTCTGGATCAAAGTTTGACCCAATATCGACCAATTCGTCAATAAAAACGTTTGGGAGATTATTGGATGATTCCATTCATCGTTTTGTGGCAGCTCCGGGTAAGGTATCTAAGAATCTGTCTGTAGATGAGTCTTCGGCCCTCAAACAGTTGTGTAGTTATGAGGACATCACCATTAGGCCCGCCGACAAAGGCGGGGCCATCGTGATACAAAATATCGAAGATTATCGTAAAGAAATCTACTCACAATTATCAGATTCTGCTGTTTACCGGAAGCTCCCTGGGAATCCTACCCAAAAATACCAGAAAGAACTCTCTACCATTCTTGCTACAGCAGTATCTGAGGGCTTATTACCTGCCAAAGTCCGTGATCGGATTCTGACGGCGGCCCCGGTGGTTCCTGTGTTGTACACATTGCCTAAATTACATAAGGATGCCAGGAATCCACCGGGCCGTCCTATCATTGCTGCTCGAAATTCCCTCTATCAGCCAGTATCACAGCTGCTTGATTACATTCTCCAACCATTATTGTGCTCCAAACCATCGTTCTTAAAGGACACTACAAGCTTTTTAAATCTGTTACTGGACATTCCTGAAGTTCCACCTGGTACCTTGATGTGTTGTTTAGATGTATCTTCACTGTATACATCCATACCCCATGCTGAGGGTTTGGAAGCGGTACAACTCTTCCTGAATCAACAGCTGGACACCGCGATTTTTGACCACCAGTTGTTTCTCAGGCTATTGCAACTTACCTTAGAAAGGAACTTCTTCTTGTTCGACGGTAGTTACTACCTGCAGCTGCGAGGGTGCGCCATGGGATCGGCGGTGGCACCCTCGTACGCTAACATCTATATGTTCTGTGAAGAGGACCGTTTGTTTTTGCTTAGGCCTGAGGTGAACAAACATTTGCTCCTGTACACCCGTTACATAGATGACATTTTTGTCCTATGGGCGGGTGGACGGGAGCTGTTTGAGTCACTGATTGCTGAGGTCAACTCTAGTGATTCAGCGATCAAGTTCACATTTTCATGTAATGATAGCTGTGCTCAATTTCTAGATGTGGCAGTCTCATTGATCGACAACAAAATTACTACTGATGTGTACTATAAGGATGTGGGTAGAAATACCTTTCTATTGGCTTCCAGCCATCATCCCCCCGCTCTTAAAAGGGGATTGCCCCGCTCCCAGATGATGAGGTTAGCGAGGCTCATCAGTAACCCAGCTGTGTTGTCCACTAGATTAGATCACCTCATTGGTAAATTTATCAATAGAGGGTATGACCCTGTCATTTTGAGCCAGCAGAAATTACAGGTGATGTCTATCCCGCGTTCAGATCTGTTGAAACCCAGGAAACCTGATGCGGGTAATGTACTGCCTTGGACCAGCACGTATTCAGTGGCAAGTCCTATACTTCAATATGCATCTAAGGCCTTGTGGCCTATGGTTAAACATGATCCCTATCTCCCTGGGTTTAAAACCATTCGTCCGCTAGCAGCCTTCAAAAGAGGTCGCAATTTACGCGACAGGTTGGTGCGTACTGACATTACGGGTCTAAATATACCTAGGCCCCCTAATGTCTACACCAAGCCTCCGGGCTGCTATAGCTGCTATAATTGCATTACTTGCAAGTATTTGATGCCATGTAAAAGCTTTAAGCATCCCCATACTGATAAACAGTTCGAGATCCGCCATGTGCTCACCTGTAGAACAGAGTACGTTGTGTATGTTCTATTGTGCCCGTGTGGCCTGTATTATGTGGGTCAGACCACTCAGTCCTTCCGTACTAGAATGGGGTTACACAGGTCGGCCATCGATCTTGCCCAGTCTGGCAGGTCGATTGATCAGCCTGTGGCACGCCATTTTAAAGCTATGGGGCATCCACTCTCTTCTTTAAAATATTTTATGATTGATCATATCAAGGATTCCATGCGTGGCGGTGATAGGGCAAAACGCCTGTTAATCACCGAGTCTCGTTGGATCTTTCGATTGAACACCATTGCCCCTAAGGGGCTTAATGATAAGATTAGTTGGAATGCGCTCACTTGATTTCTCTCTGCTCTGTGTTATGTGTATGTGTGTTTTGTGTGTCCCTTTTCTATGACATTTTTCTTCCTTTATTTATCATTCTTTATATTTCAATGTACTGTAAATATGACTACAACCTCTGTAATGCATGTTTTGAATATGCGTTGTTTAATATGTTTAATATGTCTCCCCCCAGGTGGGCGTGTGCCAGGGCGGCAGCAGCGGCCTGAGTTCCGGCTGTGAGCTATGGAGTCTGGAGTGCAACGCAAGCGGTTGGCGTTGCCTAGCAACGCCTCCGCTTCCTGGATCTGGATACATCGCGTCATCAGCCTGAGTCCCGGCTTCTGCAGCGTGCACCTGGGTAATGGACGCCACGGGGCGGGAGACCTGCTGAACCACGGTATTTATGTCAGTTTTGTACTGTGTATCTGTGCTGTAGTCGTGTTCTGAGGAAGGGGGTCAAACCCCGAAAGCTCAACATTACACGTTATTCTGATTCAGTTGACCTGGTTGTTTCCTGAGTGCCTTATTTCATTGGAGTCGTTATTTATATATATATATATATAACATTGTATTTGCACTGTTGCTTCAGCCCTAAGGAAGCACCCCAGCAAGATCTAAAGTGTGGAGGTAGCGAGTGCCGGCTGTGTTCTCTCTCTCTCTCTCTCTCTCTCTCTCTCTCTCTCTCTCTCTCTCTCTATCTATCTATCTATCTATCTATCTATCTATCTATATATATATATATATATATATATATATATACACATACATATACATACAGATATATACATACAGGGGCATCAACAGCAGTATAGACCCCTGGGCATAGCAATGTATTGGGGCCCCTACCGATTCTCCAGCAGTAGGGGTGGGGGAAGCTTTGATGTACCGCAGGTGGTAGGGGGTATTATATCAACCGCTCAACATGTAGGGCCTGGATCAGTAATTTCCACTAATTACCCCTTTACTGCACAGATGGTGGGAGATAGGGTGGGAGAAGGGGGCATTGGGCTGAATGACGGGGCCCTGATACATAACTTCCAGGGTGGTAGAGGATGTTTAATATGCAGAGGAGGCGTGTATAGTGGAGTGGGCTTATTATTTATAATTTTGTGGTGGGAGGACAGCTTGCTTGACTGCAGATATCTCCAGTTCCCGGAAATAGATTTCTTATATTTTTATGGAATTAAAAACTAGAGAATCCCACCTACCAAATGGTATTCGGGACTAGCAGATCAAATTTCAGGGGGCAGAGCAATCTGCCAACGAGTATATAAAACTACATACCAGGTGTGTGGAGCTGGAGCAGTAACAGCTGCTGGAAGGCTGATATCTCTGGTTCTGGGAAAAGTAGAGACAAGCTACTTGTGTCCCTCAAAGAGGGAGAGTCTCAGCTTCAGCCTCAGAAAAACTCTAAGTCAGAAAGAACCTGAAATATCTGACTGGGAAGAGCAATTAATAGGCTTGTATGGGGACCACTGCTTTGAAGTCTGATATCTCCGTTTCCCAAGGGCCAATTTTTAAAATTATTGTACCCATGGAAAGAGGGGACCCTCAGCTTTCAGGTTAGGCTTTAGACTACTTGGGGGCTCTGAGGGTGCTGCCTGCCAGAAATATCCACATCGCCGGGCAGTGCTGCAGCTTCCATTCCAGTGGGAGCAGGAGCCGCACTTTCACAGGGGGAGAGCCGCATCCGGCTCGAGAGCCGCAGGTTGGCAACCCCTCCTCTAGAGAATCTGCGATGCCTCTTCCAGTATAATGCTAAGTAGATGCCCCCCCCTACTTTTTTATTGGACCTTTATCCAATTTGCACTTTATATGCTCTAATTAATTTTTTTTGCACTTTGATGATGCTGGCTTTCAAATGCATTATATATATATATATATATATATATATATATATATATATATATATATATATATATTGAAGGAGCGGGGTTTTTATCGGAGAGCGCTAAATTAGTGTACCACCTAGTTTCTCCAAACACAATATATAATACTGATACAATTTATGTAATGACAGTTGATATTTGTCCCTTTCCCGAATGAGACGTGCCAATCTGTTCAAGGTATAAAAAAGTTCTTTATTGAAACCCAACGCGTTTCGTCAGAACGACTTCATCAGGGGTAAAAACAAAATGTCTTTCAAGTATTTGGTTTGATCAACTTTTAGTACTCGTACAAGGTAAAATCCATGTGTGGGGTTAAGGCCGAAACGGGATTTATTGGCAACGTGTGGATGTAGATCCGCAGATAATAAAGGGTATTTGTGTCCCTATTAAGATGGTTCAGGGGGAAAGTTTCCATTTGGTTAAAAATTCGGTAGATCCTGGATACACCAGGCGTGATCCAATAGTAGGTTACTCTGTTATATATACAGGATCTATTCAATGGATGATATAGTGGTTTAGGAAATCAATCGATTATAAGGTGCATTGACGTGCAGAGTTCTTTTTTGGTCGAGTATCAAAGATTGTAGCCCTTAGTTAAGGGATTACTTCATTCCAATAGGGTGGGTAAGATAGATAAAGGCTCCACCAGCCTTATATGGATAAAAAACAACGATTGTCAAGAATAAGAATTCAATCGTGTCAACGTAGAAATATTTTTCCACCAGTGGGAAATCGGATAAATGGAAACACTTGATTTCGCAAAAAATCCACAATGTAGCAATTTCTCAGGAGCTCCTTCACTGGCTGGTAATCTTGTTTACCAGCCAGTGAAGGAGCTCCTGAGAAATTGCTACATTGTGGATTTTTTGCGAAATCAAGTGTTTCCATTTATCCGATTTCCCACTGGTGGAAAAATATTTCTACGTTGACACGATTGAATTCTTATTCTTGACAATCGTTGTTTTTTATCCATATAAGGCTGGTGGAGCCTTTATCTATCTTACCCACCCTATTGGAATGAAGTAATCCCTTAACTAAGGGCTACAATCTTTGATACTCGACCAAAAAAGAACTCTGCACGTCAATGCACCTTATAATCGATTGATTTCCTAAACCACTATATCATCCATTGAATAGCTCCTGTATATATAACAGAGTAACCTACTATTGGATCACGCCTGGTGTATCCAGGATCTACCGAATTTTTAACCAAACGGAAACTTTCCCCCTGAACCATCTTAATAGGGACACAAATACCCTTTATTATCTGCGGATCTACATCCACACGCTGCCAATAAATCCCGTTTCGGCCTTAACCCCACACATGGATTTTACCTTGTACGAGTACTAAAAGTTGATCAAACCAAATACTTGAAAGACATTTTGTTTTTACCCCTGATGAAGTCGTTCTGACGAAACGCGTTGGGTTTCAATAAAGAACTTTTTTATACCTTGAACAGATTGGCACGTCTCATTCGGGAAAGGGACAAATATCAACTGTCATTACATAAATTGTATCAGTATTATATATTGTGTTTGGAGAAACTAGGTGGTACACTAATTTAGCGCTCTCCGAAAAAAACCCTGCTCCTTCAAAATCTCTTGTCCGACTCCCACTAACAGGGGAGTCTTATCGGAGTAGCAGCAGTTTACTGTCAGCGCAATACGAGGTCCAAATTGTATTTCTATATATATATATATATATATATATATATATATATATATATATATATATATATATACTGTTTATATATAGTGTAGAGATGGATGGCACTCAGAAATAAAATGATACACGTAGCCCATCCATCTCTACACTATACATCTATTCGTTCTGGATGAGCACTGGGGCAACGCTGACCTTTCCATCTAACTGTGAGTGCCAGACATCCTTGTATATACAGTATATATATATATATACCATTGAAAACCATCACGGTCTATAAATCTAAAAAAATACGTCTGTACTAGAAAATTTGCCTCAAGATTTTGCATTGTGATTTGTTTTAAATGTTTTAATAAATGTTTTATATTGGAAAATGGTGATGGTAATTATGATATTATAAAGGAAAGACTAGAAGTATCTTGATCAATTGTAATAGGGCGCTACATAACACTATTGATTTGGATATATATATATATATATATATATATACATACATACAGTATATATATCACCCGCTGATTGCGTAAGTAAGGTATGATACCCTACCATTGAAATAAAAGCAGCAAAATATCTGATCAAACAACACTGCACATTGGTTGGATATTTTATTTTTCATCTTCTCCACATTGAAACTTGAATCATGAATACATCGGGCGGAGAAAAAATTGCTCGACATCAGAAATCCTGATTGATGATAAGTATCCATCCATTTTTTTATTCTCAGCGCCTTTTTTCTAAACCCCTCCCACAACTTTTCTGAATTATATGCATTTATCAACTCATATTAGTGGAAAAATTCATACTGTAGATTTATTTATAACCACAGCTTTGTGAGTAACGTGTTCAGTTGCATAATGTGTGTGGCTGTACATCATTCTTTTGGCAGAACACGCTTGCTGGATAGGTCTTGCTGTTGCTTGAATCTTTGCACTGTTAGAGAATGTTCTCTGACATTTTTGCACTTAAGTAATCCAACTCTGTCTTGTTAAAACCACCTTAGCCGGAGTATGTTGACATATTTTACATCTGACTTGTTGAAGGCTCATACAAATGGGAATCATTCATCCACGTTATTGAGTCTTTACGTATTATTTATGAACACCTGCTTTTACTTTGTACGGTAGCTAAAGCAGCTTACAGTGAAGGTGCAAAGATTTAATTAATGGTAATATCTGCATAGTCATTCCTATTGTGTGTATTTTAACAATTACTATTGTGCTAGTATTAGTATTGCCACTTTGCCATATAACTGTATATTGACATTTTTTTCCAATAAACTAAATGCAAATAAGTTGTTTGAGAAAAATTTTACTGTAGGAGATTCATATATCTAGAGCTGACTCTAGATATATGACTAAAAAATTAATTTATCAAATTAATTGCAAAATGAATAAGGTATACAGTGAACATTAGCAAGGCTAGAAATAATGATTTTGATTTGAAATAATAATTTTGTCTTTCAACCTTTGCTTTCAACAAAAAATGCTCCTTTTTCAGCAATTATAGCATTGCAGACCTTTGGCATTCTAGCTGTTAATTGGTAATCTGAAGAGATTTCACCCCACGCTTCCTGAAGCACCTCCCACAAGTTGGATTGGCTGGATGGGCAATTGTTGCATACCATATGGTCAAGCTGCTCCCACAACAGCTGAATCAGGTTGAGATCTGGTGACTGCACTGGCCACTCAATTACAGACCATTACAATACCAGCTGCCTTTTTCTTCCCTAAATAGTTCTTACATAATTTGGAAGTGTGCTTTGGGTCATTGTTCTGTTGGAGGAGGAAATTTGCTCCAATTAAATGCTGTCCACAGGGTATTGCATGGTGTTGCAAAGTTAAGTGATAGCCTCCCTTATTCAAAATCCCTTTTACCTTTTACCAGCACCAAAGCAGACCCAGACCATAACATTACCTCCAACATGCTTGACAGATGGAGTCAGGCACTCTTCCTGCATCTTTTCACTTGCTCTGCATCTCCCTTCGATTTGTCTGACCATAACACTTTTTTTCCAATCTTCCTCTTTCCAATGTCTGTGTTATTTGCCCATATTAATCTTTTCCTTTTAAGGGCCAGTCTCCAGTATGGCTTTTTCTTTGCCACTCTGCCTAGAAGGCCACCGTCCCAGAGTCATCTCTTCACTGTAGATGTTGATACTGGCGTTTTCCGGGTACCATTTAATGAAGCTGCTAGTTGAGGAACTGTGAGGTGTCTATTTCTCAAACTAGAGACTCTAATGTACTTGTCTTCTTGCTCAGTTGTGCACCGGGTCTTCCCACTTCTCTTTCTACTATATGTATAGCCTGTTTGTGCTGTTCTCTGAAGGGAAAAGTAGTACACACCGTTGTAGGAAATGTTCATTTTCTTGCATGGAAAAACATTTCAAAGAACAAGAATAGACTGTGGAGTTTCACATGAGAGTTCACTTTTTTCTGTCCATTTTGAGAGTATAATTGAACCCACAAATATGATGCTCCAGATACTCAACTGGTTCAAAGGAAGGCCAGTTTTATAGCTTCTCTAATGAAAAAATCCATTTCAGCTCTGCTAACATAATTGCACAAATGCTTTCAAGGGTTTTCTAGTCTTTAGTCTTCTAACGCAATTAGAAAAACAGAATATACCATAAGAACACTGGAGTGATGGTTGCTGGAAATAGGCCTCTATACACATACGTCTTTAAAAAATAGACATTTGCAGCTAGTATACAGTAGTCATATGCCACATAAAAAATCAATACAATGTAGTACTGATTCATTTAATATTACCTTCACTTAAAAAAACAGTGGTTATCTTTCGTAAAATAAGGACATTTCTAAGTGACCCCGAACTTTTGAACGGTAGTGTGTTTGTGTGTGTTTGTGTGTGTGTATATGTATGTATGTATGTATGTATGTATGTGTGTATATATAGTCGTGGTAGCGGCGGCACTCAGTAGGAAAGAAGAGACAGGAAACCTGATAACTTCCAACGTTTCGAGATCTTACGATCCCTTTATCAAGGTGCAAAGAACAACAAAACAATGTGAGATACAACATACCTTTAAGCTGATTTGGATCCCCTCACGCCCACCAGCCATCCCGCCCGGCTCCATCTGTTGACGTCATCCAGGGGAGACGTCCGGCGTGGCTACGAAGGGCATCCATGATCTGCCCATACCTGCAATGATATATTATAATATAAGTGCGGATAAAATATAATAAATATACATCCATGTTGCGTGTGCCAAAGATACACTTAGAAATGCAAACAAAGTGAACTCAATAAGACGGGCGCCCTATGACCCCGATCTGCTATGTGCAACAACACTACAATACATATAAAACACGCGACTCCTAATACATATGTAAAAACAACATTAAAAATAGTGATCTAAAGTGCATAATGTAAAAATTTGTGAAAAATGCATGTCCCTGCAAAATAGACAAAAATGCGTGGTTGGTATCCAGGCAACAATATACCCGCCCACTACCTGTGGGGGTGTGTTATACATATGCTGCAACTGTCCGGGAACTCACTTCGGGGCTACATAATAACTGATACCCTAATGTAAACTTTAATGGCGCAAATGAGTATCTGCCATATCTACCTACAAAAAGCAGGAGAGTCCGGCATGCTCATTTAAGCCCCTGGGGGACAGTGTGTCGAGCCGATGTATCCATCTGCTCTCTGCTCTGCACAACATTAACCCTCTGTCTCCCCCTCTTTTTAATGGTGGAATCTGTTCGATTATCCTGTATCTCAGGGAGGCTAGTGTGTGGCGGGCTATGGCAAAATGCCTAGCCACGGGCTGTTCGCTACTCCCTACTGTTAGGGCTTGTTTAATGGCAGATCTGTGGGCTGCGGCCCTCTCTTTAAACGTGCGGATTGTCTTGCCGACATAATGTCGGCTACACGGGCAGCTGACAAGATATACCACATAATTGGAGGTACACGTTACCCTTTGTTTGATTTTATAGGGTTTGCCAGAGTACGGGTGACAGAATGTGTCTCCAGCGATCATGAAGCTACAAGTGGTGCACCCGCAGCACTTATAACAACCGGGTTTGGGTGTCCCTAAGAAACTGGAGGGTATGTGGGGTTTTGCTTTAATCACATAATTTTTGATGAGGTAATCTTTCAAATTTTTCCCTCTGGTGTAAGCACACATTAAATTGGAATTGTGCAATGACCGCAACGCCGGATCAGTCCGAATGATGGGCCAATGAGATTTGGCCATTCTGCTGATCGGTCTGCTTTGTGACCGATCAGCAAATGAATTTATCCGCCAAATGAATTTATCCGCTTTGTTATCACGGTTGGTGGGCCTCATCGCTTGTTCCCTGGTAAGGGCTAAGGCTTTGCTTTTGGATTTTAATAACTCCTCCACCGGGTACCCCCGTTCACTAAATTTCTCTACCATGTTGGAAAGAGCCCCTTCCACTTCTTCAGGGTCGCTGACAATTCTGCGGACTCGAAGCATTTGGGAGAATGGCAATCCTGCCTTAAGCGGGGGAGGGTGATGGCTAGAGGCCAGCAGCAAATTGTTGCGATCAGTCGGTTTGCAAAACAATGAAGTGGCAATCGTACCACCATTGTTTTTGATGTTAACATCTAAAAAATGGATGCTCTCTTTACTTATGGTGTACGTCAATTTTACCGGGGAAGAAGAAGCATTGTGGCTCTCCAATAATTCCTCCAACTCTTCTCTGGGACCAGCCCACAGGATCAGCAGGTCATCTATGTACCTGGTGTATAGTACCAGATGCCTGCTGATCCTGGGGTCTTGGTAAAACAATTGATGCTCCACAGTGAACATATAACTATTGGCTAGCGATGGGGCCACAGAGGACCCCATCGCACACCCACACTGCTGGAGAAAAAAACCGGTTGTTGGACATGAAAAAATTTCTTGTCAATGTAAGCTTCAACAATTTAATGAACAGGTCAATGTCGGGACCTTTGTATAGTGGATTGCCTGTGATAAGTGACCTGACCGCCGCGAGCCCCCCCTCATGCGGTATGCATGTGTAGAGACATGAGGGGGGGCTCGCGGCGGTCAGAAAGACTTAAGTGAAAAAACATGGGTAACATTTCGGGGGACAAACCTCGGCTCCTAGGAGGGTCTGAAGATGGGGTTTGTCCCCCGAAACATTACCCATGTTTTTTCACTAAAGTCTTTTTAAAAGTGTTGGGAGTCTCTGAGTGCCGTTCTTATCGCCTGGATGGGGGATTAGGATTATATTGATTTCTGGATCCAGCACCTAAGCAAGTTGTCTTCAAATCAGTGAGTGCCGGCAGGATTGGAATATATGCTCCATATATATATATATATATATATATATATATATATATATATATATATATATATATATATATATATGTATATATATATATATATAGATATATATATATATATATATATATATATATATATCTATATATATATATATAGATATATATATCTATATATCTATATATATATAGAGAGAGAGATATAGATATATATATATATATAGATATATATATATATCTATATATATATATAGATATATATATATATATCTATATATATATATATATATATATATATATATATATATAGAGAGAGAGAGAGAGATATATATAAATTTTTACTCCCGGCACCATATAATCAATGTACGGCATGCTGTGAAATTGATGTCCTATATATATAGTACACCCATATTGCAAGATTGTCATCATCGTCAACCAAAAACTCAGGCTGTCCCAATGTAATTTGCTGATTCGACATGGTCTTTTTTTCATATTCATCATTTTCCTCCCCTAAATGTCTGATGGTTCCTGAGTATCTACCCCTGCAACTTGCTGACACTTGTAGTCTGCATGCAATGTAATAGACCTTAGTATGAGAATGCATAGTTGGCACAGAGGCATCATGAATATTGGCTATAGACAATGTGGATCATGGCACAAGCAGTGCACAGCAATGTGACCTTCTTATAATATGAAATAATAATTTATGATAACACCATTACATATCACACAACACATTGAGAGTGACCACCCTGATCTTTACCTTGGATAATCACACAATACGCTGACACTTTCCTATTTATATATGGATAAAATAAAAGGACTGTTGTAGGAAACAGTCCGGGGAATTTGCCAAGAGAGGTGGATTAACTTTTTAATATAAAGCACATTGAAAACGAAAAGAACAGTTTTATTCTTGAACATGTGTACTTTGGAAAACTGAATAAAGGAAATTGATCAGTAAATCAAAATTACTGTATGTTTGGTCTGTCAGCGATGCCATCCTTGTATTAACCACGTTCCTTTCAGTCAATTGACCAGAAAGCAATCACTCAATGTTGCCAGGGTCTTTCAACGATTGGCTCATTCTACACATACAGGACATGTCACATAGGCACGTGCAGGGTCTTCATAAAGAGTGTGCAGGCCACAAACATTAGGGTACTTATGTATTATCTGGGCTCCCATGTTAAATGCACCCCATTTTTTCATACCCCTACTATCCAACTATGCATGGAGTTGATTTTATACAGTGTGGTGAGCGCAGCTAGCCACCGTGCCCGAAGCGTGGCGAGCGCACGCGGTCTCATAAGAAAAACGGGAGCCCAGATATTACATAAGTACCAACATTAGTTATTAAAAAAGAGGAGTTCAGTGTTTTCACAGAGTGCCATAGAAGGAGGTATTGAAAACATTAATACTGTGATAGGAAATAAGATGAGACATTTGTAACATCAACGATTATTTATTTTAAGCGGGTCAAAATAGCCATAGTTCTTGTCACAAGGTAGCCTAGTCATTGCTCATCATTGTTGGCAAAGTGTGGTCTTAACGATGTTCAGGTTGGAGTAGCCCAATTCACACACACAGCTTGACAGAGAATTTCCTCTTAAGTTGCTTCTCTATTAAGTTGTGCTAACCGCTTCATCCAGTCTTGTAGTTGTGATGGAGGACATTTTTCTTGTAGTAGCCACTCATATCTACATTTCAAGCTCAGACACATTCAGTAAGAAATAATCAGACACGGCCTTGAAACCTTTTTTTTGTCACAGTCAACTAAGCGCATGGTTTTTGTTGTTAATGATGAGATGGACCGATTCCTGGAGTAATCTTGTGCATACAGTAATCTTTGCAGAAGAGAATTGAGTACAAAGTAAAATGTAAAATATTTAATATAATCTTTCCTGACTGTGATATCTTGCATTTTCTTGGCTTTGGTACATCAATACTTTTAAAGCAAACAGTTATTTTATTGCTTTTGTAATATTTGATATTTGTGTTTAAAATGTTTACTCATATTTACAATAATCTTAAGAATATGATACTATGGGTGAGATTTAATTGGATGAGAGATTCAGAAAGTGAGAGCAGGGCCGCCGATAGGGGGGTGCCAGGGGTACAGCTGTCCTGGGCCCGGCCTCTGGAGGGGCCCGGGCAGCTGCCCACATTGGCATGGCACCCCCCGCACAATGCCACCCGGCGCCGGCGGCAGGCAGGCACAATACACAGTGCAGCCTGCAGAGCGCCGAGCCTAGGATACATACGGGCTCGGCGCTCTGCAGGCTGCACTTTGCAGTGAGTGCTCCGTCCGAGTCTCGACGCCTGGAGGGAGAAGATGCTGCGCTGCCGCCGCAGGTAAGTAATAGTAATTGGCTGTGGGGGGTGCCGCCAGCGTGCGTGAGGGGGGGTGCCGCTGGGGGCCCGGGCTGAAGGTCAGTCCCGGGCCCCAACTTTACTAGCGGCGGCCATGAGTGAGAGGTTTGGGGAGAAATATCCATTTTTTTTAAAGCTGCAATCATTTATACTGCAAAACCAGTTTGATGTTTGAAGTGTAAATGATTGCCGCTTTAAAAAAACTGGAGATTTCTCACCAAATCTCTCACTTTCTGAATCTCACCCACTTTGTCCAAGCAGGTGATAAAGTGAGGAATTTGATAGCCTTTATTAAAACAAAATCCCATTATTTTTATTTATTTTTAGTTCTAATTGTATAGGCTATTGTATAGGTTGGTGGTCCACGACTAATTCATATCATTTATGGTCAATGTAATCATCAAAACTAATGATTTTGACTTCCAATAATAAAAAATGGAGGCAAGCAGAAGGGAATCCTCCCCCGCTCAGGGAAGCTGCTCCATGCTGCCTTGCAGACGGGGACACACGAGCGCGTGAGATGCTCTGGCCTCCCTGACAGATGGAGCCATCATCCGCCAGCCTGCCCCAGCACATGAGATCTGGCGATCGGGCAGGCTGGCTGATGGCTGCTCCATCTGCATAAACAAAATTTACCTAATGTAATTTGGGTCCGAGGTCTAGTCAGGCTCAACAGCCTTAGTGCTAGTAGCAGAGCCAATTGTGAGCCACTTTAAAATAAGAACATTAACATCATTCAACATTCAATGTAGACCATTTTTTATTAAAATAAATTACAATCAATTTAAATATTTAACCAGACTGTTTTCTATTTGCAAAAAAAATAAATAAATTGAACTGCAAAGGGTTAATATTTTATTGGTAATTGATCCGTCAATTATCGCATTGTGAGTTACTCAGACGCGGATGGTGATAAAAAGGCACCTACAGATGGAGCGCCTCTCACTATTGCTCCACCAGCGCCAGAATGTGGCCATCGGAAGGGCACCCCATCTGACTGAGACGCGCATGCGTCTCACACGCACGCGCGTCTCAGTTTCCCGTCGGCGGGGGGACGGGAACCCTGTCCGTGTCCACTTCAGGGAGACGGACAGGGTAAGGGGGGTGGGGCGGCAAGGCGGCGGGGACCCGGGGCGACCCTCGGCGAGGCGATGGGGACCCAGGTGGAGCCCCATTGTAAGGCGACGCGCATGCATCTCTGTATGTGTGTAAAACTTCAGGAGAGAAAGATGGAAGGCTCTTCTGGGTGCATGAATGATCAGGGCCATCTTAACAGCATTATGGGCCCCTGAGCAAAGCAGTGCAGTGGGCCCCTGCCTAATACATATACACACATTTTATACATACACACACACACCATATACCCCCCACTACATTATTTACCCATCTATACCCAGGGCCGGCGCAACCATTAGGCAGCTATAGGCAATCGCCTATAGGCACCGGCCATTGAAGGGTGGCACTGCACGCAAACTGTCCAGATTTGATGGCTAGAAATGTTCTACTGCGCATGCGCGCGCCTCCCGGCACCACATTCCTTCGCGCATATGTGGGTAAGCGATGGCGGGAACCATTGATGGCCGATGATAGAATGAATGGTTTATAGCCATCGATGGTTCCTGCCTTAGAAGCCATCGATGTCAACCATCGATGGGTGTTGTGCGCACCCCATTCTGGCTGATGGGATGGGGGTGGTGCAGGATAGCAAATGGAATATGGGGTACAAGGAGCTGCTCTAATGAGAGCGACATGATCTGTACATGTACTGATGCTCTCATTCATACATTCATGCACTGACGCACTCATACATAAATACATACATGCACTGACGCACTCATACATACACTGACACTCTCATACATACATACATACAGATGGAGCCTTTTTCAACTAGCCTTCTCTGGACAGCCATGGTGAGCCATGGCTCACCAAGGCCTATTGTTCTCAACTGCAAATACAATACATAGAACAGTACAGTAGGGGATTAGCATAGGAAATGCTTGGGATCACAAGCATTTTGGATAAGGTATTTTTGCGGATTTTTGAATATATCTTTTTTTCATACTCGGCTGGTCCCCTGGCGGTGCCCCTATGGTCCCCCGATGTCCACGGTATCCCCTGGCATCCACGGTGGCCATCAGAATTCTCTACAGCAGCATCTCCAGTCCCAAGGATGCATTGCGCGGGTGCGCCAGTGACGTCACCAGAACACCCCCACAATGCATCTTGGGACTGGGGATGCCCCTGAAGAAGATTCCAATGGCCGCCGTGGACACTAGGGGACGAGGTAAGTATGAAAAAAGGTGCGGGTGAAGGGGGGAACAACACAGAAATATTCAGAAAAACCCTGGTTTTTGGAATAATTCTGTGTTTGGATATACGGATAAGGGAGACTAAACCTTTTTTATATTATTATTATTATTATTATTATTATTATTATTATTATTATTATTATGTAGAAGTAGGGGCAGGAATGATTTGAGTGTTGGTTATTGCTTCTCCAGTTTTAAGGGGTTTCTATTTAATAAATAACAAACCCTGAACAGGGTTGAACTGGCCCACAGGGGTACAGGGGAATCATCCTGTAAGGATTAGGTTCAAGACTATGCAATTGAATCATATAGTATATTATACTGCACAGGACTATGGTGTATTTTGTACAGTGCATTCCTGTTATTAATCTGGACCTTGCATGCACTAGCAGTATTATCAAGGGGCCCAGGCCGTGCACCCTCTAATGGTTATCCAAATGTCTTTGGTGGCTGGCCACAACCCCACTGGACACTGACCACATCCCTACACAGAGGCTCCTGCCACTGCAAACCACTTCATGCTTCAGTCCGACACTGACCTTGAAAGTTAACTATGTAAAAGCACAGCAATAGCCAGCTCTAGGGTGACAGAATTGCAGGCAAGTCAGGCATAGCTTATTTCCCATCAATCATTCTCATTATGTACACCTGCCAGGCACAACATTGCAAATAATATTTTTAACTAGTTTTATTGGTATAAGGAATGTGATGGAGGCAGGCCAGGATACTCTGTCATGGTGAGGAGTGGAGTGAAGGTGAGGCACAACTAACAATTCATTGAAGTTCAGCCATGGTCTCTGTTTTATTTCAAATGTATAATAGCAAGATCCTGAATATTTACCACATTTTATAACAAATAATAGGATTTTATAAATTTGAAATGAAAATTGTCTTTGCGGGTTTATTGGTAAAATAACAGTCCCATAATGGCACATGCAAGTTTTCATAAATGTACTAAAAATTCATACAGCCAAATGTACTGTAATAGGCTTTGTGTTCAGCGGCAGTGCGGGATGACAACCAAACTCAGAGATTTTTTTAAAGGGGCAGTTATTTACAAGGCATGGTTTTGCCTTATAAGTGACTGCCGCTTTAAAAACCTCTGAGTCTGTCCGTCATCCCGTATGCCTATTACAGCATTAGTATTAGGCTTGGGGGTAGGATATACTTACACAGCCCAATACCGCTATCGGTCTGACCAAAGGTCAGGCATACTTATTCCTTTCTGATTACCAGAAGATTTTTTCATAGAAAAAAAAAAAGCAATAGCAGTGATAGTAGTAGTAGTACGTTTATTTATAAGGCGCCGCAAAGTGTCCGCAGCGCCGTACATAGCAAACAAAAAAAAAAAACAAATTACAAGGTAACGTACAGGGTGTGTTGAAAGATACAGTATAAATAGGGGTATAGCTGGTAGAACTAAAATCAGCATCAGTTCAGAAGTAGGTGTCAAAATTGTCAAGGAGACTGAGGATGAAGTAGAGGAAGGGAAGAACAGGACAGGAGCACAGGTGAGGTAATGAGGTAGGGTGAGTACGTGAGGAAGGAGGGCCCTGCTCATAAGAGTTAACATACTAAAAATAGGTGGGTGGACGAACGAAATACAATAGGATAAGTAGGAACAGAGGGGAACGGAGGCAGGATAGGAGGTTTAAAAGAGGTTAGGAGGAGGGATAGGCTAGTCGAAAAAAGTGGGTTTTGAGGGAGCGCTTGAAGGAGGTAAGGGAATCAGATAGCCTGATGGGTGGCGGGAGGTTGTTCCAGTGCAGGGGGGCAGCGCGAGAGAAATCTTGGACACGGGAGTGGGAGGAGGTGATTAGGTGAGAGGTCAGTCGGCGGTCAGCGATGGAGCGAAGAGGACGGGAGGGAGTGTGGATAGAAATCAGTGAAGAGAGGTAGGGAGCTGTAGAGGAGGAGAGAGCCTTGTAGGTGGTGGTGAGGAGTTTAAAGAGAACTCGGAAAGGAATGGGGAGCCAGTGAAGAGATAAACAGAGGGGGGAGGTGGAGGTAGAGCGGCGGGAGAGGAAGATGAGCCTAGCAGCAGCGTTAAGAATGGATTGGAGAGGTGCGAGGCGGGTGAGAGGTAGCCCAGAGAGAAGGATGTTGCAGTAGTCAAGGCGGGAGATGACAAGAGAGTGAATGAGAATTTTGGTCGCGTCAGTGGAGAGGAATGGTCTGATGCGTGAGATGTTGCGTAGGTGAAAGCGGCAAGACTGTGAGAGAGCACGAATGTGGGGGGTGAAAGAGAGGGAGGAGTCAATGATGACACCGAGGCAGCGCGTTTGGTAGGTGGAGGTGATCTCGGTTTCACCAATGCTGATGGAGATAGTGGGAGAAGAGGGGATGTTCGGGGGATGGAAGATTAGAAGTTCAGTTTTAGCCATGTTTAGTTTCAGTAAGCGTTGGGTCATCCAGGCTGAGATGGCCGTGAGGCATTTGGAGACCTTGGACAGGAGTGATGGGGATAGGTCGGGGGACTTATAGGTGGCTGGATGCTGTAACATGCGCATCTTAGCCAGCTCTGGGAATCATCAGATTCCCAGCACTGGTTCACACTGGCAAAGAGGCGCTGCACCTGGCAGGGACGTGCAATTGTCTTACACGCACCCGCGTCCCCTGCACTCGGTGGTGAGGAGCGGAAACCCTGCCCATCTCCGTTTCAGGGAGATTGGAAGGGTTAGTACAGGGTCCAGACAGCTATGGGGGGGAGCGACTCGTTCCCTCACGCCACTTTCTGGTGGCTGGCAAGCGGCAGCGAATGGTGATGAGAACTGCTCCATCTGTACTTCTCATATATCCAGTGCTAAGTTAGTACACTAATATACAGTGTACAGTTTAACTGGGAACATTATAGTTAATTATTTATTTGACTTAATTTTCACCTGTACCAATTTATGGCTGATAGATTAAAATTAGCAGGGAACCTCCAGCACTTTTCTGGGAGTGCTGAAAACAACATAGGCACACAGCCGCTACTACCCTGGTTAGATGTTAAGGCGGAATGCCAGTGTTTTATTAATGCCATGTGGTTTAAGCCCACACCAAGGAAGTTATTGCTATGAGTCCAATTTTTTATGACAATCTGGAATTTACCTGTGTCTTTTATATTAATAAAAACGTTCTTACTCTATGGAGCACACCATTTGTCATTCCATGTAGATTTGCCTTGATCCTGAGGGACCTATGATATAATAGGGAAGCAGCAGTTTTACAGTTTGGAGAATCAGTGTGAAATACCACAGAGACTTTCTAGTGGACATTGTGTATCCTAACAGATCCTCTTTACTGTGTGGCTTTTAGAAATCTGTGAGCGCATATATTATATATATGAAAAAAGTACATACCTTAATATTGACTATTAGTTGGAGATGATCTCTCAACTGACCAATAATATCAGGCTTTACAGGCTTAGGAGAATTTTTTTCTCTCAATCAAAGAAAACTAGTTCACTTATATTCAGTTAAAAAAATCAGGAGATCTAAGATGTGCTAAAAGGTACACTCAGTCTTTATTCTAATTTAATCTTTATCTTAATTACATTTTTTTCAATTTCCCCTTTTTCATACTTTTCACTTCCAGTTCACCACCACCTTCCTATTGTTTTTTTTTCTCTTCTAAAATATTGAAAGAAATTGATTTTATTTGGTTTATTGTGAAATGAAATCTATGCTCCATTGTTGTACATTGAAACATTGTTTATATTTGTAGATTTTAATGTTCCCCTGATGAAGTCTATCTAGACGAAACGTGTTGAGATGTTTCATATTGCTTTTACATCTGTGACTACTCACTGAAGAATAAAACTTTTTGGTACTTATGTATTATCTGGGCTCCCATGTTAAATGCACCCCATTTTTTCATACCCCTACTATCCAATTACGCATGGAGTTGATTTTATATAGTGTGGCGAGCGCAGCGAGCCACCGTGCCCGAAGCGTGGTGAGCGCAGCGAGCCCCGCGAGGGGACGCAGTCTCATAAGAAAAACGGGAGCCCAGATATTACATAAGTACCAACTTTGTAATACATATGGACTTTGAACTGTAAAATATAGGCGCTATTCTACTATTGGGGAGTATATGGTGATCTGTGTTCCCTAACCTTCTGGGAACTTTGTGGTTGAGCAGCCAAGATTCTAAATTTTAATTTCTATAACATAACAAGCGCGGGTTAGAGTATTGGGACTACTAATATATACTGTATATATAGAAAAAATATTATTGGAGTGCACAAGGTCCATACACTGTATATGGTACCACCCAACGTTGACAATGATAAATATAATTTGATTTAAAATCTGTAAATCATTCTTCATGTGTCCAGCCGAAGCATGTATTCACAATGAGATGCACAGTCCTTTGTAAAGAATAGCCTTTTATTTAGAAAGATACCCAACGCGTTTCATCAGAACGACTTCATCAGCGGCAAAACAAATGGATCATATAATTAGGATCCAGACATCGGGAAATGCTCTTTATAGTGATTTAGATTTCAAAGAGTCTAGAAATAATCAGATGTAGGCTAATGTGGCAAAAAAGAATGCGCCCAATTAACATGTATACTCAATTGCACTCAATGAAAAAAATTATTTTATATGGGGAGACAATTCTCACAATGAGACCCCAATGTAGTGTATAGCAGCCTTCTTAACCACAGCCAAAGACTCTCTGGCTGATAATTTTTTAAGTGTTGAAAGTGTTCACCATTAGCTTTCAAGGCAGATGTTAATGCATGCGTGAAGTAAAGGACAGCTTTTCATGCTTATGGGTTGTGTACTGTCGTATCCAGTAGCAGCTTCAGCATTGTTAAAATTTCTCATAGGGGAGCCACACCTAACTCATTGTCAGTTGGTGTGGCTCCCCTATCTGAACTTTGGACTGTGCTGCATCCCCACCGCTATGTTGCTTAAAGCCTTTCATAACATGGAGCTATTCAAGCTGGCCTGGATGCTAATGGTGAACATGTTCAACACTTGCTATGACTTTTTCATGTTTCTCATAGACCAAGGTATATCCGTGTCAAATTTTACTAATACCCCTTTTACATCGCATTACAGGGTTCATGCTGGTTCGACCCAGAAATTGTTGGGATGTGAAAGGAGTTACCTGGTCTGGCAAACTGGTAGCAACATGGCAATACAAACCTGTAAAAAGAAGGGTTCTTACTGGTTTGTTGCTGTGTTGCTTTGCGGTGTGAAAGGGTTTATCGGCTCAAGTGACCCGTTTCCCGTTCACACATAGGAGGAGGAAGTGCTTGGAGCAGCGCCAGCTCTAAGCACTGCCTCCTCCCCAAACCAATGATGCTCCACCCCTCTGCCCCACCTCAACAAACTGTTCTGAACAGCACAAAATGCAGGGTCGCACCGGGAAAGAACTGTTTCAAAGTCCTGATGTGACCCTGAATTTTGCGATGTGAAAGCGGAATAAATAGCATCAATTATTATAAAAGTTATACACAAATCTTTGACAAAAAACCATAGCATGTAAACACATTATGTATACTGTAATTAGATAAATGCATTGCCTTAGTAATGGGGAGACAATTCTCACAATGAGACCCCAATGTAGTGTATAGCAGCCTTCTTAACCACAGCCAAAGACTCTCTGGCTGATAATTTTTTAAGTGTTGAAAGTGTTCACTATTAGCTTTCAAGGCAGATGTTCATGCATGCGTGAAGTAAAGGACAGCTTTTCATGCTTATGGGTTGTGTACTGTCGTATCCAGTAGCAGCTTCAGCATTGTTAAAATTTCTCATAGGGGAGCCACACCTAACTCATTGTCAGTTGGTGTGGCTCCCCTATCTGAACTTTGGACTGTGCTGCATCCCCACCGCTATGTTGCTTAAAGCCTTTCATAACATGGAGCTATTCAAGCTGGCCTGGATGCTAATGGTGAACATGTTCAACACTTGCTATGACTTTTTCATGTTTCTCATAGACCAAGGTATATCCGTGTCAAATTTTACTAATACCCCTTTTACATCGCATTACAGGGTTCATGCTGGTTCGACCCAGAAATTGTTGGGATGTGAAAGGAGTTACCTGGTCTGGCAAACTGGTAGCAACATGGCAATACAAACCTGTAAAAAGAAGGGTTCTTACTGGTTTGTTGCTGTGTTGCTTTGCGGTGTGAAAGGGTTTATCGGCTCAAGTGACCCGTTTCCCGTTCACACATAGGAGGAGGAAGTGCTTGGAGCAGCGCCAGCTCTAAGCACTGCCTCCTCCCCAAACCAATGATGCTCCACCCCTCTGCCCCACCTCAACAAACTGTTCTGAACAGCACAAAATGCAGGGTCGCACCGGGAAAGAACTGTTTCAAAGTCCTGATGTGACCCTGAATTTTGCGATGTGAAAGCGGAATAAATAGCATCAATTATTATAAAAGTTATACACAAATCTTTGACAAAAAACCATAGCATGTAAACACATTATGTATACTGTAATTAGATAAATGCATTGCCTTATTAGCAGAGATGGCTCAAGAGGGGAAACGGCCTATATGCATGCTCCATACGGGCCCCCTTTTCTCTAGTAGCATAGTAGTCTCTGGCTTTCTGCCAGAGTCTAATGTGCATGCACAGGTCTGTGCCATTTTCCTGGCGACTTGGGATTTTAACCATTGGCATCCTGACCCTGAGGCTTTTTTACATATCATTATCATAAACATGAACTGTGATAATGGGAACGTTAAAGTGTGGCAAGCATGGCGAGTTAAGCGATACACTAAATTGTGACAATGTGATGAAAACTACTAAATGTCAACCTCAAAAACCTTATGTGGACCTTTTCTTGTGTCAATTATTTCCATGTTGACCTTTGCTTGTGTCGACCATTTGACTGTTGACCCTTTATGACATAACCAAGTTATATGTACGCTAATTGTTTATACAACATATTTTTCATACTAATTTTAAAATACTACTGTGTGCTTTGCTGTGTACAGTAGTTGTTAGTGCTTTTATATTACATCACTCTGTAAAAGGTAACCTGGTTTCTGGAATGCAGTAGCACAGATCACACCCAAATTCTTTGCTGTTTAAACACAGACTTTTTAAATACCAATGCCAGCTATTTGTTTGCCTGTACAAAGTGTTCATGGTGTTCCAATGTATTTATGTTGAAGCCTAGAAATTATTAATTTTAAATTGTGGAAATGTAAAAATAAATATAACACAAAACTATTAATTTCATATTATTGTTTATTTATATGGCACAACAAGGGTTCTGCAGCACCTAACAATACAAAATGATCAAAAGAAACCCCCAAGAAAATAACAAATTTTAGTACAAGGCAATTTAGGACACATGCATGGTACATAAATCAAGTTGCATAAGGGGACAGGACACTAAAGCAACTATTAGGATGGCAGCTTGTTTCCCGAGATATTATATATACTAGTAAGCCCGCTCAAAACAAAAGCTTTGAAAGCTAGTCTGCTACCTTCTGTGTTTGTGCATGTGTGAGAAAGAGATGTCGTTTCACTCTCTGCCAGCAGATGGCAGTGTTTCAGAGACTCACGGAAACTAGACACATATACAGTATATATGATATATAATTTATCTTTTCTAAGAAAAGTACATGAGGAAAGAGGGCCCTGCTCAGTCACAGCTCACATTAATGGCATTAAGTTTAAATAATGAGAGTCTATATGCTGTTTTAATCTCATAGTACAATGCTTTTAATACTTTCTGTGTTTACAACATTTAATATAATTGTCTTTGGAGTGTACATCACCTGATCGCATTGCAGTAGTTTTCTTTATCCTTTTCTATGAGGACACTTTTTCAAACGCTTTTAATCCTCTCCTTATTTGGAATAATCTCAGCACCAAACAAGCAAGACTCATGGAGTAATCATTTACAATTTTATAAATATAGAAAGTATAGATTAAAAACACATCCAATGTAAAAACTTGACAAATTGTGTATCAATCAAAATAGTTCACCCAAATCCTTTGGATGAGACGGTCCAGCCACTGCAGACTGTACTCACATATGTGGGAATTTTGATCGCAGGTTTTTTTGTTTTTTTTTAGATGAGGTTGTTTTGGAAAAGTGGACAGGAACATCCAACACGTTTAAACAAACATCAATAATCACAAAACAACAAACAACTTGTCCACAATAGAAAACAAATAAAAAAGTACAGTATGTAGAAAAAATGATATGTATATACACTATATATGGAATGCAATACACAGTATAGCATAGGCTCTTGATAGTTTTATTAGATACATAGGTCATATAAGAAGAAATACTGTACATTTTTTTTATTTCTGTGGCCAAACATTAAGGTAGGTATTCAATCTTTGCCGATATTTTCTGACAGGAAATATTGTCATTCACCTATTCAATGATGTCAGAGCTGTCTTTTTGAAAAGTCGGATCTTTTGGGTCAGAAACGCTGTTGTCAAATGTTGGACGTTTTTTGACAATCCGCAGCCGTTTTCTCTGATCCGCGGACTTTCTAAAACTCAACAGCAAGAACATTGAATTCCGGCTGTCGAGTTACAGCCGGAAGAACCGAAAACGGCCCAGGATTCCGACTGTCGGGATGTTCCGACATAAAGAATCCCAGGTTGATCCAGGCTGTTTGTATTATTCAATTTGTATTTGGCTTGCAGCTATTGCAGGCTGTTTGAATTATGTACTTTGTATATGGCCTGCAGCTATGGCAACGTGTGTCTGATAATAACGTCATCTCCTCTCAGACCCGGGGTGGTGGCCGCTATAAGATATGCTCACATTTGTACTTTTTTATTTACCTTATGATGATGGAATAAAGTAGATTGAAATGTTATAATACACCTGCTGTGTATACTGCATTACCTGAGTGCTGCCTTACCTGCTGCATTTTGTGCTGGACACCATGCTAGGAATACCTTTGGCGAGCACCAGGGACTGAGGTACTGGCAGCGATTGCAGCCTTACTGTCTATGTTTTATAGGTTTCAACATATTCGTATCAATATATCTTTATGAATATTGGATTACAAGGGGGTGGGAAAGTTTTTTCCTGTCATTTATAAAAAGAGTAAATACAGTATCTCTGCCTATTGTTCAAATTCATATACCTGTGGCTCTTGGAGATTAAGGAGCAGAATTATGATGCTTCTTATAATATTTGGATATTGAAGGAATTCCTATATCGCAAATGTGTTCTTGTATGCAAACTACAATTTTCTTTTAGTTTTGCCAATGTAATCAAAATGCGTGGGTATTTTAGCAAATATATTTTTTACTTGATGTCACAGTTCATAAAATCTACAGTTTTAACCCTTTGAGTGCCAAGTGAATTTGCCAAAATAGGAGTGAAAATTACCCAGCAAACATTTTATTCATCATAACGACCTGTAATGTTTACCTTATATAGGAAATATAATCTTTTTTATTTGAATTTATATAACAAATGTGAGCGACGCTGGCATTTATAGTAGGTATTTTGAACATCTCTCACAGTGATGCTGGCATTCAAAGGGTTAAAAAGTATCCCTATCATGATTACCAGTAAAGGCATGACAACATGGAAAGAACAAAGTACTAACCAATTAGCTCCTGGTATTTTTTAGACAGATGTTGTTATGGGTAATAATCGGGTAGTATCTATTATTGGAGAAAGTGCGCCATTTTTGGAGACAGTGATATAAATAATAATTACTTACTTTTAAAAGGTGCGCTAAATAAATAAGAGAAGTAGATCCCATTTGAAATAGAACTCCCATCTCCCTTCACAGTCCTTGATATCCAGTATCTGTGCAACTAATTTTAAATTCAATAGATCTTTGACAAAGGATTGTTCTCTTTCCACTTTGATAATGTAACCACTAAAATATACAAAAAGTTTTAGTTTTCACTTTCTCACCATCTCTCTCTTGGATCAATGCTAAATACTCAATGGAAAGAATGGCCACTGCCACTGTCATATAAAACAAACAAAAATGTTCACTTTTTGGGGGATAGTGGTGAGATATGTACTATTCCATCCTTCAGCTTTACACAAAATGAGTTCAGTCCCCAGGTGGGAATCAGTGTTCTCTGATCAACCTTTAATACTCAGCGGTCAGAATTCAGAAGCTCAGAAGTGGTATTCATATATACCAATATTGGAAAAGCTATAACTGTTAATGTAACACTTTAATAATATAAAAAACACATACAATGACACTTATAAATGTAGATAACAAAATCTTCAGTACGACACTCAAAACGGGTGCATCAAACAAGTCCTAGTAGAAAAGTGATACTGTCTGTCAGCTAATGGGCCATTGATATCAAGTCGGCTGAGAGGGAGGGATGGTGCACAGGGAAGGGGTGAGGCGGGAATGCTGCATTGAGCAGCACGGCCCTTCTTTCAATCTAGCAGATCAAAGCAATAATAGACTTCTGCTTTCGACTATATGGTCCAAATTGAATCAAAAGTGACCCTGAATCACACTATGTTTGTGGTGCATATGAACTGCAGTGTGAGAGCAGTGTGCAAAAACACAAATCAGTGACACTCATGAATTGACCTTGATAAAGACCCCAGCAGCAGTTTCAAACTAAATATATTGGGCTACTAACCAAGCAGTGGCTGTGCAGATTGTCTTTGGTTCCTGGGATCTCGTTTGTGTTTTTACACACTGTGCTTAAAGAACGGACCATTGCCAGAATGGTGCAGAATGGGGCTGTTTGGCGCCACTGCAGCAATGATGTCAGGACACACCTATATATGAGGACTATAATAAAAAAGTGCAAGAACACTCTGTACATACAAACATGTATTTTTTAAGTAATTTAGATTTTTCTTTTATAACACATCATAAAATTTAAAAGTGTCATCAAATTGCAAATTGCAACCAGTTTAACCATTTATAAATCTAGAAACAGTTTTGTGGAACTATGGGCCAGATGTACTAAGCTTGAAAATGAAAAAATGGAGAGTGATAAACCACCAGCCAATTAGCTCCTACCAGTCATGTCACAGGCTGTGTTTGAAAAATGTCAGGTAGGAGCTGATTTGTTGGTGGCTTATCACGCTCAATTTTATCAATTTTCTGGGCTTAGTACATCTCACCCTATGTCATTACAGCTACAGTATATAACTTAGGAAGCTTCATGTGTGATAACCAGAGTGGAGTTGGTATATAAAATCATACCACCCAACTGTCCCCATCTTTTGTGACTGTCCCACCCTCGGCCAGCAGTGTCCCACTTTGGGGGGCAGTTGGGAGTCCCTCTGTCACTCGCTGCTATGCCTAGCAGAGCAGTGGTGAATAGGCGCTGTGCGCATGAGACAGAGGGACAGGGGTCATGGCCAGCAGCTCTTATGATGAGGCCATGCCCCCTTTTCAGCTCTGACGCGGTTTCGCCATGCAAAGGTCCCAGCTTAGGCAGGTCATATGTTGGGAGGTATGATCACATCTTTGACTGTGGGTTCCTCTACTTTACTACTGTCTGATGCCTTCATAAATGGCAAATGTGTATTAGTATGAGAAAATTTAATCTACAATTTCCAGTTTGGAACAACATGTTTGTTTGCAGTACAGACAATAAATACTGCAGTACTGTGTTTGTTTCCTCTTTTGTATAGGTCAACAACATATTATTGAACTTTTCCCACTGCCATTTAGCATTGAATTTTTGCAGGATAGTGATCAGATTGCTTGACACGAGAAATGGATATAGAGGGATCACTGATAGCTCTGATACTGTATCTCCCTTTCCCCACACCGTCTTTCTTACTGCTGTCTTATTTTCTCTTTTTTTTTTATCTTTCCCCCCTATACTTGTAGCCTGTACCTATTACAGTAGTCATGCTCATATGCTGTCTGATAAACTGGTATTCAAATACTATTTTGAGCATTAAGCATGATAGATAGAAGGTGCAAGGGTTACACAGGTAATACCATCTAGCATACCTCCCAACTGTCCCGTTTTTTTGTGGGGCCATCCTGTTTTTATTGGGACGGTCCTGTGTCCCACTGTGGGGGAAGTTGGGAGTTTCCCTGCCCGATGCTGCTATGCGGTGAATAGGCGCTGTGCACATGCGCACGGTGTCTATTCCCTGAGACATAGGGGCTGTAAGCCACTGGCCATGCCCCCACTTGGCAAAAACAGGGCATGACTTGCATCACAAATATAGACCACGCTCCCTTGAGGCTAGGCCACAACCCCAGAATGTTGGGTAAGCACTTTCGGCTTCCCATGCCTCAAATGTTGAGAGGTATGTTCTAGTTAAGTAGAATTCTTTTTTCTCCCCTTGATAAAGATGCATAGCAGGAAGATTCAGAGCTGCACAGCCTGTGCTGCCATAATCACATGTTAAAGTGTGTGTGGGGGAGGGGTAGAACTTAATTGCACCATCTGTAGTGAGTTCAACCTCCTCCTTGGCCCTGCACAGTAATTAGGCTCTGCCTAATGGGGGAGGCGAGGGGGTGGAATTAGGTAGCAGGGGGAAATAAGTTCTACCACCTCTTCTGAACCAATTTAAGCCCTGGCTATAATACATCTCCCCTTATGGAGTAGGTGATGTCGTTTAAAAGGTTGACAGTGCCCAGGATGACAGAGATCCAGGTAGGTACCAAAAAGTCACATGTGAAAAAGCCAAATGGAAGTAGTCGTCACATGAAAATGTATACCTTTTTTTTTTGGTGCCGAATTGTAGGTTTGAGCACATGATACCCCAATTTACCTACTACGCAAGGTTCCCAATCATAGCTATGCGAATTCTAAGGTAGGAAATAGATGACAAAATGCAAGAACTTCCAAAAGCTCATGTAAACCACGTTATGTCAACCGTTGTTTGTAGACCATTTGAACGTGTTGACCTTTTGAACATGAAAACTATATACATGTTGACCGTTTTGTGTCAACCTTTTGACTATCGGCCTATCATTCGGATACCGGAAATTAGAAGCAGTTAAGTTTTCCTTTATTCTTATTGATTGTATACTGGAAATACAATCAAGCATTCAATCAAGGCAATTCAAGCAAGGAAATCAAGCATTCTCTAACAAACAGTAAGGGAATGTTTCTGTACTGTATGTATGACTTATGTAGAGCTGAATGCATGTGCAAATATGATTTTTAGTAGGCTTATCTAGTTCAGGTCCTGGGGGGTTGGTGCAATTAGCTATACAGTAATGAGCATAGGTGCCGATTTATGTTTTTGCTGGTGGGTGCTCAAGCCAAAAATATAGAGGAGTGGCTTCATGGGGAAGGGGTGTGGCCACAAAATAATACCAATTTATATTACGGAGCACAGTTGTCTCCAATATTCAAATTACGGCAACAGAGTTCCACATACATAAATGCCCCCACAGTGCAGGTACTCCGCGGACAGAACCTGGCATACTGTTTCCCAGGTGGCGGGTCCGGCAATGTGGGTGCTGCAGCCGCAAATTAGCAAGTTAATATGGCAGCCCAGCAGCGGGACTCGGTCCTGTGGGTGCTCATCAATTTCCGTGGGTGCTCGGGCCCTTGAGCACCCACAGAATCGGCACCTATGGTAATGAGGAGGCATTTAATGGCACTAACTAGTACTGTAGCTTTTGATTGGATTACAAATGAGAGACCATTGGCATTACAGCTATATATTTGCTTAAGTTATCTCCATGTGGACTACAGTAATTCTGGATAGAAGAATCAAATTAGAATTAATTGAGACTTTCACATTCCCAACTAACAGTTTGAACAATATTTTATCCTTACGTCTTTATTTAATAATTCTATTTATTTTTTTACATTATGACATTTATTAAAATAGTTCAACTGTTCATTATAGGTCTGGAAACATTTATTTATTTCACTAATTTAAAATCAATGTGATTAATAGTTTGCCTTGTGGATAACACCATCAAACTGTATATGCTTTAAACACTATTGAATTGCTTTTTCTGTAGTGCATCATCTAAGATACTTGTCTGCTGTTCATTAGAGCAGACATTAGTGCATGAGAGAGAAAAGGGATATTGGGGGTCATAGCACGGGGGAGCGATGTCTTATGCGCATGTGTGCAGGGTCCCTGGGTGAACTGACTTGGAGATCCGTTCCCCTCGTATGTGAGGGTATATGGCGGTGTCGGGGGGTGACGACATTATTTTTCAAAAAACATTACTGCCATAGAGCAAAAGACATTTTTTTCCAACTACATCTGTCATATATGCTGCAATAAGTTCATACATATATATCTAAGCTGAAAAATACAGCACTTGATTTTGCAAATATGAAGTAAGAAGGTCACATTTTCTAACTCTAAATGGTTAGTGCATTGTCTCTGTGAAATTTAGCATCAGAATGAGAAATAGATGAGTTTGAAGTTGTGAAATGCTCAATCAAAGCATCTTATCCTTGGAAATGGTAGTCTGCTTTTATAGTGAGCAGAGGGAGATAGGGAGCGCAGAGAGGGAGAGAGATAGGGAGTGTAAAAAGAGTGGGAGTGCAGAGAGAGAGAGAGAGATAAAAGAAAGAGGGACCACATAAAAAGGGGGCAGAAAAAGAGGGAACAGAGAGAGAGAGAGAGAGAGCACACAAGAGCGGAGAGAGAGACAGAGAGCTCCCCCTCCCTCATTTCACGACCCCCCCTCAGGATTGGCACCCCCCTTTCATCGAATTATGACTTCAATGCACCCCCCCCCCCCACTTCAGCAATTTGGGGTGTTTGCCTTGCTGCCCCCAGCAGGTACCGCCCATAGGGGGACCCGTTCATAGTTTTCTCTCTGTCATATATGAGGTGGGCTTTAGTGTCATGTTGCTGTGGAAAATATAAACCCACTGATCATTATTGCAGGTACGTATGTCGTATGCTAATACAAAACATAAAAGGCTACATATGTATATAAATTGGATCTAACTGCTGGTTCCTGCAATGGAGTTACAATCTGGTTACCAATTACATAGACAGTTCCAAAAATAATACTGGTCATTGTGGAGACCACTGAACAAGACTTGAAGACCTAACCAGATAATTAATGCTTTCCCTTACATCTGGTAATACAACATACCAGCTAAAACGTTTCTATCAAGTGATATTAGTAACTACAAGCATGCATAACACATGAGTTCACTTCTTTAAAGCAATGCACATAAGGCCATACAATCTTATCTATTTGCTCCTTGTGCATTACATAAGCTTATAGGAATGCTGAAAGACTTTCCATTATTTTGGTAAAGCCACATACCATTGCCTCCTACCTTTGGGACATGATGTAGACGCCGGATGTGTGTTATAACGATAGAAGCTGATACCAGAAAGCTTTATGATAACACAAACAGTGATGGAAGAATACCAGTTTCAGTCTATACTGTATGTTTCCTGTCCAAACAAATGTATTAACTTACATTAATGCTATATATATATTTTTTAAATGAACTTGAAACCGAAGATTATATGCTAACCTTTTAACAATTTTGATTGATCTGTTTCACAAACTATACTCACTTTATTGCACTAGATACAGCATTGGCTTTTCATTACAGAACAGGAATACAGACAGTAATACCAGCTTGTTGTTGTGTAGCATTCTGACACATTGTAAGAATTCAGCACACTGTAATTAAATGCTAAACATGCTTATTCTGTCAGTTATAATGCAGACAATTACAATTAAACAAATTGCAAGTTAGAATTTACAATCAAGATTTTGACATTCTTGATTAAAACATAAAAGCAGGCTTGTCTAATTTGCCAAATAAGCATTGTGTAATTAATAATAAATGAATATTATTTGACTCAGGCTGACCATCGAATAATTTCTCTCTCATTCAGAAATAAGTCAGTCTAAACTGACTTTTATTTCCGTCAGTGCCTGCTGAAGAAGGGGTGGGTGCTGACCAGTGGTGCAAGTAAGGTGGTAAGTCATGTGATGGGGTACCTTTAAAAAAATATGTTGCTAGTGCGCTGTACCACCCCGCATCCCCTGCTGCGCGCTGCCACATCCCATACTTCCCCCACCCTGATGAGAGGAGGAGGAGAGCAGCGCCGCAGGATTCCCCCACCACTCCGGCGGTTCCTGAGCCAATCAGAGCTCACATACCTATCTAATTGGCTCACAAATAGGTGCTATATTTGAAATGGCCAAGGGAAGACTGTGGTGCTGCGCTCTCATAGCGGTGGAGGAGGAGGAGGCCCATGAGTACAGGGGTGAGTAAGCACCAAAGGGGATATTAAGCAGCAACACTACTAGAGGCATTATGAAGTGGCACTACAGGGTGAATAAAGCAGCAGAACTACAGGGGACATTATGTAGTGGCACTAGAAGGGGCATTAAGCAGCAGCATTACAGGGGCAGTATGTAGTGGCACTACAGGGGGTATTGTGAAGTGGCACTACAGTGGGCATTATGTATAATTGGCACTGCAGGGGGCATTGTGCATGTAAGCAGCACTTTAGGGGGCATTATGTGTCAGTGGCACTAAAATGCCATGGGGGGGGGGGGGGGGGTTGGTGCAAAATGTACAATTATGCCACTGCTTGTATAGCGTTACCCGAAAGTGCTGGGAACACTGTTGCCACCAGGAGAAGATGCATAAAGCTGTATCTTTTGACATGAAACCCTTTGCAGCAAAAAATTAGTAGCCTTACTGTGAGGCCTAATATTTAGTGGGCATTAGGGTGTGTGATATAATGTGTAATGGGCATTACTGTGTGTTGCATAATGTGTAATTGACATTCTTGTGTGTGGCATAATATTTAATGGGCATTACAGTGTGTGGTGTGGTGTAATGTGAAATGGGCATTAGGTGTGTGACATAATGTGTAATGGGAATAACAGTGTGTGGCATAATATGTAATAGGCATTATGTTGTGTGGCATAATGTGTAAGGGGCATTACGGTGTGTGGCATAAAGTGGTCATGCTCCTATTGCCATGTAGCCACTCCCCTTGTTTAGTGTGACACATGACCACGGCCAATTTTTGGACCAACAGTACTACTAAGAAAAACTCTCTACTTGCACCACTGGTGCTGATGTCTTGTGATGTTAGCCGCAGCCTCTGGCAGGCATGGACCCGGCCCAGGCTGGGGCTGAATTCAGATGACACCATTCAATCATGAATAGGCCCCATAGTGTGCTGCCGTAAATAGTGTGCTGCAGAGTGTGCAACCATACACAGCTATGCAGGGTAGGGGCACTGTTGGCGGCACTTGTCAATTATACATTTTAATGACTTTCAGTTTAGCTTTTCTCTTCTTGGAGTCCCGAAGTCTCCTGACCTCCCCTGTCACCTTTCTCTACCCTTTTGGTCACTAATAACAGTACAAAATTCATAAACTTAACTTGAGTTCTTTGTTATTCAGTAAAACTGTCCTTTATTACGTTTCAAAATGTTGACAAACCAATCCCATTGCATGGGGCACCAATTCTCTTTTTGGCAAGGGGTGCCATAAAGTCTAGTTATGGCTCTGTTTACCATATTAAGAAAGGTTGATTGAAATATATATTTAGACCCAGGGCTGTAACTAGGTGGTGCGACTTGCCACTGCAGTAGGCACCACAAGGCAGGGGGTGCTGTTCTGAAGCACCTATCAATTTTTTCCTACTAGATTGTAAGCTCCTCCGAGTAGGGCCCTCTTCCCTCCTGTTGTCAAAACCCACTTCTCTTCACATGTCACTCACAGCTCTCCTATACTCCAACACTCAGTGACCATCTTCGTCTGCATACTCATCTCCATAATTGGCCACAAGCCTCTAGTTGTATGTTGATTGAGTCCTCACTACTTATATTTAAGCTGTAATGTGTATTGAACTGTGGCGCTCTTTATTTGTACTCCTATTTTTGTTATTTATTCAATGTTATGCCAAGTATTGTCTCCCTGTACTGTTCCTTTGTACGGCGCTGCGAAACACTTGTTGCGCCTTATAAATAAAATAATAATAATAATAATAATAATAATAATAATTTTAATGTCAATCTCACTTTCAACTTCCTCTTTCATCCCATGCATTACCAGGCTGCCCCATCTCCCCCGCATGTCCTTAAGCATCTTCAGTCACACACCCTCCATGAGTAAGGTGTCTGTTTGCAATATGGAAATTCATGACTTTGACAGAATTTGTGTACCTTAAATAAAAGATGATGTTACTGAAGGTTACAATATGTCCTGAAGGACATACAGTATTGCCCCCTACCTCCCTGCTTCATACAAAAGATGTGTGAGAGGAAGGGGACTGAGTAGGTCCAGGGGTAGAAAGAGAATCCCAGCTACAGTACCTGAGCCTATGGAGGGCTTGGTAGGGAGGGAACTGGGCTAAAGCTGCAACAGAGTTTGAAAAGTCATTTTGGTGGAGAGTTTCCTTGTTATAGTAACAGTACTCTTATGCACCATGATGTGGGCAAATTTCCCAGATGCAAGATAAAATAATATCAGGCAAGGATTGAAAATGTTTTCTCAAATCAGGTTCCCCTTAACATATCGGTGGCAATGCAAAAGATCAGCAAGAGACATTCATCACAAAAGTCAGTGACTGCTAAGACATGTGTGAGTCAAAATACTATAAATGACAAAGATCTCTAGGGTACCAAAATGTGTTAGACCACATCAGTGACGGACTACATGTGGCCTTCTTAGTGTATGGGGTTCATTTACAAAGCTGCAGTTTGTGTAAGTCACTGCTTCCTGGTAAGATGGATTTCACACTTCTAGTGGGATTTATAGTGGGAATTCAATTATCGGCAAGTATCTCATCACATCGAATTTCAAGGACACACTTGTACTTTGTGATGATGGGATCTCACTCAAAAGTAGTCACTACCCCATAGGGGAGCAAGCAATTTTGAAAGAACTTAGGAGGTCATTCTGGTTGACTGGCGAAATTTGCAGCTTTGCAAGTCAACTAAATGCTGCCGACATTAACGCCCACCACGCACACGCCGAGTTTCACCCGCAAGCATGCGAATGGATGTTTTGCATAAACATCCATTAGCAGCTTTCGTGAGGGCAGAAATCATTCGATGGTTGCCGACCATCAAATTATTTCTACAGTGCTGACATCCAGTAACATCAGCTGCCCACCCCTGGCAATCTCTGCATCCATTCGCAGAGATGGTCTGCACATGCTTACATCTGCGGCACCCTGTACGGGAAGCAGGCAGGCAGCTGACATCAGCTGCCATACCGCACCCGCCTCACCATTCCAATTACATGGGAAAGCCCAGAGTTTTCATGAGAACGCCCATGAAACACTGGGCGTCCCCATGGGCACAACATGTACTCGTCCAAACAGGAACGGATATAGAAGGTAAGGCCAGGGAGGCACAGAACTGCAGAGCCTCTTCAAAGTCTTGAAATCCATGGTTAGTCCTGGCATGGGTGACTTGAATGCTAAGAGGAAAGCCCCAGCCCCTGAATTCATCAGTAATGGTTAAAAGCATATGATGCTGCTGCAAGGTATTCCACAAGAGATCTTGATGAATCTGTATTAATTGACTGTTGAAGTCCATTGCCAAAGCCTGAAGAGCTTTTCTAAGGATCTCCTCCTTGATTGTGAAATAGTGAAAACTGCATAAGATGTCACAAGAACTCTCTCTGATGGCTTGCCCCTGGGATGCAGGACTCTGTGGGCATGATCAAACTGAACTTGTGAGTTCATCCAACAATCCAACATCCAACAATTCATTAAAGATCCTTGTGAGGGGCTCTTTACTGCCAGATTGTCTTCCACATACCCTCAAGGTTTTCTGACAACTCCAACTGTCAATGTCATCCAATTGCCCTTTTTGTTCCATAATTTGCTGAGATTGGTGGGAGAAAAGGGTCTAAAGGTCATTAGTTGTAACATTCACAGTTTCTCGGTGGTCTTCCAGAGATACCACTCTGTCTGCTTCAGAGAGTCTGAATGGTTTCCGTAATTCTCTTCTCCAACAATTGAAAGCCTTGTTGGATGTCTTGTCTGGTAGGCAGGGACTGTAGGCATTGCATGATATTCCCCCCCCCACCTCCTCCCTTCATACAAAAGATGTGTGAGAAGCAGGGGACTGAGTAGGTCCAGGGGTAGAAAGAGAATCCCAGCTACAGTTCCTGAGCCTATGGAGGGCTTGGTGGGGAGGGAACTGGGCTAAAGCTGCAACAGAGTTTGAAAAGTCATTTTGGTGGAGAGTTTCCTTGTTATAGTAACAGTACTCTAATCACCATGATGTGGGCAAATTTCCCAGATGCAAGATAAAATAATATCAGGCAAGGATTGAAGATATTTTCTCAAATCAGGTTCCCCTTAACATATCATGGTCAGTGAATTTCTTGCATAGGGACCAATGCAAAAGATCAGCAAGAGCCATTCATCACAAAAGTCAGTGCACTATTAAAGTTAGCCACAGGGAGACAGCAGACACCAGCCTTGCATAATGCATTAGAATGTTCATTAGCAGACAACTATACAACTTATAGTAGGGGCAAGCCAAAGGCGACGGCCAGACAGGTGAAGAGCACCAGTAATAGTCAGTAATACAGTAGTAGTCAGGCAGGTACATAAAAGGAAATGAGAGGGATCTTAATTTTATAGCAACAAGTCTGATTTATTTATCCAACCTGCGTTAGTTAGTTAGTTAGCTCTAGATCTAAGACCAGACTAATGGGGCCTATGCAGGGGGCGATTTCAGTCGATTTTCTAAGGATTCTTACCCTACATCGCTTCTTGTGCAGGTGCCATAACGATAGAGATGCACGGCCGGATGCGCTACTATCGCCCGGCGATTAAGATACAAGATGAGTCTTGTCAGATCACCAGTGGGGGCCAGTGTTCTCAAAAGAGACCGCTGGCCCTCACAGCACAGATCGCTCAGCACACGTCACTGAGACATCGCTGTGCAGCACTGTGTGCTGAGTGATCTAGCATTGCTCAGATTGCCCAGCACAGTCGCCCTATGTGTAGGCCCTATAACACTAGTGTATGAAAGTTATAGGGCCTACACATTGGTTACTTTGGAATAATTGTGTACAGTGATTTAAGCTAATACCACTCCTAGGGTAGTACGTTGGCCATTCATGACCTATTGCTATTGAAATACTGTACATCAATGAAAAGGAATATTTTACTTGGAAACAAGAGTGCTGAGTTACAGACATCAGATATTAAAATTCACTTCCGGTTGTAGCGGACTAATAGACATAATTGCCGCACTCTCAACTCACCTATCAAGTAATTTACCGACACCAGCAGGAGGTCCCCTCATTTCCAACTGCAGAGAGAGAGAGAGACTATATTCTCCTATTTAATCTGGAACTCTCCCTAAAAAGGGCTACTATTAAGGAGACTTTTGTTTTTTTCCTCCAATAATAACATTTGCAAACACTTTGAAAGTGATTACAAATAAATCGAACAGAAGGAACCCTACACATAATTAATGGACTAATTTACAGGGGTAATTATGGTTATTTGAGTGGTAAAACGCTGGACATCATCAAATGATCTTTTATATTTTTTTTATTATTCATTAATTGTATGTCTGTATGTTTTTTTATGTGCTTATAATTTATATGTATTAAATAATTACTAGACCAACACAGTGCGCTCTCTTAATTGTTATATTCAGCATTAGGTTGATCTTTAGTGATTTTCCTGGGAGCAGCACATCATTTGATTGTAGCAGTGGTTATTAATGATTTACTAATTAATTAATTTTCTAATTCCTGATTGTGTGCGCCTGATATACTTAGTTTATAGTATATTGTTTCCATGTTGGACCACTTGCATACATTAGGAAAATAGTTTTCTTGCAGCATCTACTGTAGTACTACAATATTTATGATGCTGTGTATTAAAGTGGAGATCAACTTGTTCATGATCTATATCTTTTTCCATTGTTTTAGTAATTAACATCTCTATATACCAAAGCGGTGTAATAAGATAATAGTATTTACTTATCTCAAAATATATCCCCACCTGACCTCTCCGCTCTGCACAATATCGCGTCTCACATCCACACTCATTACTAGATCCCATTTACTACTGCAGGAATTTTTTGGTGCAGCACCCACCCTATGGAATACCCTTCCATGTACATTAAGACTCTCCTCTAGCCTCCAAACTTTCAAGCGTTCCCTGAAAACTCACCTCTTCAGGCAAGCTTATCATGTTCCAGAACCCCCACATAACCTCCATTAATCTAATTACATCCCGTCAGGACTGTCTTGTAATCCGGTGGTACTGCCATAGTATGGAACACTTTCCTTGTGTATCCCTCCTATTATCCCTATAGATTGTATACTTGCCAGCAGGGCCCTCCTACCTCTAGGTCAGTTACTACTACACAGATTTTTTTATCACTGTTTTCAATTGTAAAGCGCAACGGAATATGCTTCGCTATATAAGAAACTAAATAAATAGAAGGAGACTGGTGGATTCAGGACAACAGTTACTTACAGACGGAGTCTAACACAGTTTGAGATCAGGTAATATCAAGTCCTCTTGTATAGTGTCAATAAATCAATAATATGGACTTTAACCATGTGTGAAGCAAGACTGGTGACAACCATCATCAGAGGTGAGAGGTTTCTAATGGTTGCAGTCATAGCAATGTCATAGGTTGACTGAAAATTGGAACCATCTGTAAAATTTAATGACTGCATTTTTATATTTTCCAGGTGATTTATTGGAGGATTCCTCATGTCCTCCAATTTGATCTTAATAGTTTTAACCTTGAGAACACAAGCCAGTATCATTTAATGAATGTCAACATGGTGAATAGTGACATTCAACAAGTCAATCTCCAATTCAAGTCGACATTCTTAATGTCAATCAGACCGAATGTCACTTTCCTATTGTTGCCATTTTGCACCAGACAAGCATCTTATTTATTTTTAATATACATCTGTTAATTAGAGTTGACAAAGCTTGGTAAGCGATAACGTACAGAGAAATAAAGTACAACTAATCTGCTCCAAACTGTCATTTTTCAAACATAGCCTTTAATATAGGAGCTGATTGGCTGGTACTCTATCACTATCCACTTTATCTCTCAACAAGCTTTGATCAATCTAGCCCTATGGGGTACATGTATGAAGCAGTGATAAGGGAGCAGAAGTGACCCATTTCAACCAATCAGCTGCATTGTAAAAGGTAATACTGTATTATGCAAATTAGATACTACTTCAGTGCTGATTGGTTGCCAAGGGTCACTTCTTCTCCCTTATCACTGTTTCATACAATATATCTAGCCCTATGTACTGTATCATAAGACTATAAAAGACACATCTGTGATGGTCAGGTTTATTGTGGAGATTTCTTTAAATAATTCCATTACTTTTTAAATCAATGCAGAGATGGATACATTTATGCTTGGGGTTCAGTACAAGTGTAACTGTTTTGTCTGACAAACCAACTGCTCACTGCTCAAAAGTGTCACTTGCACGTGCACTAATCTAGATAGGCATTCTTGGTATGTTAATATTTAATGTTACCTTCATGCATTACTGCAATTCAGAAATGGATTGTATTTTGTGCTTAATGTTTTTAAAACAATATTGAAATATATGTGAAATGATTTATGTATCTGTCGGTGTATTTCTAAAATGTTGTTTTATATATTTATACATTTATATAAAAACAATATCTCTTTATTTAAGTTTCTTATGGGATTTGAGTTCCTAGAAAACTAGGCAGACTTCTTGGTCAGGCGCCATCTCTTTTGCCGCGATGGATTGCACCTAACCAAGGAAGGAGCAGGAGTGTTTGGGGTAGTATGGTGAGAAGGCTTGAGGAGATTTTAAACTAGGTGGGTGGGGGGAGGTTATAGTAAGAAACCTTAAACCAATAAATGAGTGTAGAATAGAGGGCAAAGTCAGCTACATTGTGGAGGAATCAAGGGGAAGGGAGAAAGAAGGCAACAAGGTATACAAAAGGTGTATGAGACACACACAGCCAAATACAAATATTGTCCAAGATACTGATTTATAGTGTTAGGAACCTTCTGCAACTGTAACAGGTAACATGACATGGGCAAATGAAAAACAAGATCGGAAATGCCTTTATCTGAATGCTAGGAGTTTAACTGTTAAAATGGGGGAACTAGAGACCCTAGTTTTGGAGGAAGATATTCATCTCATAGGCATTACTGAAACTTGGTGGGACAAATCAAATGAGTGTGAGGTTAACATAGAAGGTTACAGTCTTTTTAGAAAAAATAGATTAGGTAGAGGGGGGGGAGGTATGTTTACATGTTAAACTATACTTAAAACCATACATACTGTAAGGCAGTGGTTCCCAAACTTTTTGAATCACGGCACCCTAAAGTATCAGAATATTTTTCACGGCACCCCTAGGCCAAAAGTTGGTTAATAGTTTCAGGAAAGATATTAAATAAGTTGTGATTTAAATATTTTTCTTAGGTCCACTTATGTGGTGAGAAACATGATTCACTTCTGTTTACCCACATATTCTTAATTGGAAACCACAAGCACTGATTTTGCCTATTTCATTGGCCATAAATAACTTGAACCACCAACCTGAGGCACCCCTGCAAGTGCTCCAAGGCACCCCAGGGAGCCTAGGCGCACAGTTTGGGAACCACTGCTGTAAGGGAAGACATATACAAGAGTCAGTAGAATCAGTATGGGTAGAAATCACAGGTAATATTAAAGGGGCTATACAACTTATAGTAGGAACATGTTATAAACCACCCAACATAAATACGGAAGAGGAAAAACACCTCTTGCTACAGATGGGAAAAGCAGCCTGCTTAATGGACATTATTATTATGGGTGACCTTAACTACCAAGAAATAAATTGGAAAGATATGTCAAGTAGAACTAAGGGAAATGTTTTATTGGATGCCCTGAATGACCACTATTTGTATCAATTTATTGACATAACCATAAGGGAGACATTGGGGAACAGTGTTCACAACATGATCACATTTTATTTACATTTTAACAAAGATAATTATGGGCCTTATTTTAGTTCACTCTTTCTGACAAAATCCTTCTTAGATGGGCAAAACCATGTGCACTGCAGGTGGGGCAGATGTTACTTGTGCAGATATAATTAGATTTGGGTGGGGTTTTACTTCAAAGTGAGATCTATATTGCAGTGTAAAAATAAAGCAGCCAGTATTTTCCCTTCACAGAAACAAAATAACTCACCCAAATCTAATTATCTCTGCACATTTTACATCTGCCCCCCTGCAGTACACATGGTTTTGTCCATCTAAGAAGTATTTTGTCAGAAAGAGTGAACCAAAATAAGGCCCTATATTGGAGCAACTGGGTCTTTAATTTTCAGAAAAGCAAACTTTGGTATGTTTGAGGAGTCCTTAAAAGATATAAACTGGAAGGAATTATTTAGAGGTATGGATACTACTAAAAGGTATCAAACTTAAAAAAAATATACTGCTGGAGGGCAATGATAAATTTATTCCTAGGGTAAATAAAAGAACAAATGTCAAAAGGAAACTGATGTGGCTTAACAGCAAAGTCAAATTTGAAATGGCTAAAAAAAAAAGGAGGTCATTCAAAGCGTTTAAACAAGATGGGACACCCGAATCATTTGCTGCATATAAAGAATGTAATAAGAAATGTAAAAATACAATCAAGATGGCTAAATTAGAGACTGAATGTAAAATAGCCGCAGATAGCAGATCTAATCCCCAAACATTCTAGTTATATATACAAGAAACGGTTAAGGAAGGAAAATATTGGCCCACTAAAAAATAAGCAGGGTACCCTGGTAATAGAAGGAAAACAGAAAGCGGAATTATTCAATTCATTTTTTAGCTTCAGTATTTACAAGGGAAGAATTTTCAGAAGATCTCCCACAGATTAAATGCTCTGCTCTTGATTGCTCCCAAACTGTATGTTTGAGTGAGGAAATAGTCAAAAATAGATTACAGAACCTAAATAGTAACAAATCTCCTAAATACACCCTAGGATACTAAAATAATTGAGTTCTGTAATAGCACTAAGATTATATCTGATATCCGAGGAATCAATATACTCGGGGATGGTACCAAGGGACTGGCGCTTAGCTAATGTAGGACCAATATGGAAGAAAGGTAGCAAAACTAACCCTGAAAATTATAGACTGATCAGCCTTACTTCCATTGTGAGGAAAATATTAGAATGAATAAAAAGATATAGTATCCAAAATTTATTTGAACATGAGAAGGTGATAAGTAAAGCTCAGCATAGGTTCATTAAAAATAGATCATGTCAGACTTATTGAATTAGCTTCTATGAGAAAGTCAGTAGGGGGCTGGATTTAGGGAAATCTGTTGGTGTACAGATGGAGCCCCTCTCAACTATCTTCCTTAGGTTGTGACTCACCATGGCTAGCCATGGCTATCCTATTGTTCTCAGCAGCAATACAATACATAGAACAATACAGTAAGGGATTAGAAAAAGAATCATATTACTCACTTAATCCTATTAAAGGGCTAGAAGAGGAGGGCTCCATCTGTAATACTTATTGATTCTAAAGCTTTTGACATGTTGCCTCATAAATGGTTATTAATAAAACTAGGTAATTTAGGGTTAGGAGATACACTTTGTAATTGGATTAAAAACTGGATGCACAATCGGGGACAGAGAGTGGTGGTAAATGGCATACATTAAAGATGGGGAAAGTCCAAAGAGTCCTGCAAGGCCAATATTGGGACCCACCTTGTTTAATATATTCATTAATGATATAGGAAGTGACATAGTGAGTAAAATTGCAATATTTGCGGATGTCAAAAAATGGAGTATGGAAATTACCTCAGAAGAGGATGTGGAAACACTACAAAGTGACTTAATTAAACTGAAAAGGTAGGAGGAATGTTGGAAAATGTAGTTTAACATTGATAAATGTAAAGTAATTATGGGAATAAAAATGAACAAGCTAATTATAGGTTAAATCGAGTTATTATAGGGAATTCTGCTGTAGAGTAGGACTTGGGGGTCATCATAGATGAAAACTTAGGTTATAGTCCACACTGCTCAAGTGCAGCAACAAATGCAAACTGGACACTGGCATGCATTAAAAGGGGAATGGATTCAAGAGATGCCAATGTGATAGTGCCTCTTAACAAGGCATTGGCGAGACCACACTTGGAATGCTGTGTTCAGTTCTGAGCACAGCACATTAAAAAGGACATAAATTAATTGGAACAGATACAAAGAAGAGCGACTAAGCTAGTTAAAAGTCTCGAATCACTAGAATACAAAGATCGGTTAACCAGGCTGAATATATGTTTTCACTGGAGAAACAGAGGTTGAGAGGTGATATGATTAGTATGTTCAAATACAGGATTGGGAAGCATATGGAACTGGGAGATGATTTGTTCACTAACAGGCCTATACTTAGGACACGCGAGCATGTACTGAGACTCGAGGAAAATAAATGCCCTACTGAATTAAAAAGAGGATTCTTCACTATTAGAGCAGTCAAATTCTGGAATTCATTGCCGGTGGGGGTGGTTACAGCAACTACTGTTAATGAATTTAAATAAAAACAGGATAAATCTTTGGCCACTAAGGGAATCCTATAGCTATGACTTACTCAAGTCCGTAATTAAATAGGTTTAACTTGATTGCCTAACATCTTTTTTCAACCTTAATTACTATATTGTATAGCACAGAAATGTCAATTGTGCTTTACAATTGGAAATGGGTAGTTACAGACAGTCATAAAGATAGGAAGGCCCTGCTCGCAAACTAAAAGTGTATAGGGAAATAGACATTGATACATAAGGATACATGTCAGGGGTGCAACTAGAATTTTGAGGGCCCCATAGCAAAATGTTTAAATACAATGCCCCTTATGGCGGGGTGGGGGATGGTAAAGGGAGCGATAGACAAAGAGGGTGTCGGAGGGGGGGTTGGGAGGGATAAAAATAGCCAGGAGCGAGAGGAAGAGAGAGAGTGGAGTCATGGTAAAAGAGATGGCTTCATGGAAAATGGGGCTATTAGAGAAACAGAGGAGCAAGAGAGAAAAATGGGAGGGTGCGAGTATATGTGTGGACTCTACAGTGGGGATGTAATTAGATAGGAAGGTTTAAAAAAGGTAATGTTGGAAGTTCTGGAATATGATAAGCTTGCCCAAAGATGTGAGTTTTCAGGTAACACTTGGAGACTGTAGGAGAGTCTTAAGGTGTCCATGCACGGTACAGTTATTGCATACAATATTGCATCACATTTAATCGCATTGCATAGGTTTTGCAATGCAATGAGATGAGATGAGATCTAGTACAAAAAGTATGTGCAGCACATAGTTTTTGAGCTATGCGATGAGATGTGTGATGGGAGCGCCTTAAGGCTCTTATTCAACAGAGATGACACACCAGTGGTATTACTATACAGAAATACACATTTACATGAAGGCAATTAACGTCTTCATTTTCCCATAGGTATGTTTTACATATATTTAAATGAAAAGCATTTGTCTTTTCTATGCATACATCTGTCCTGTATTTCGAGATCTAAATGACTGAACCAGTTGCCACCCATAAAAGACTGCTGAAGCTCTGTAATTTGTTTGCAATTGTCATACAGAATATATATCATATCTGAACATGACTGTTCAGTTGTGTAATTGTATGTTTAGGAAAATAATTAAATGCATAAGCTGAAATGAATACGAATGATCTTTAATGAGTTCATGTACTGGCATAATAATGTCTGGTTGATTCCGATTTAAGAGAACACTTGAGTGTGCTATATAAATTAAACTTACCATAATAGGAGAGGGTTTGGAAGGGGTGAGGGGTGGTATTAGTGGTGCCAGTGTGCATGCAAAGAGAGTGGTGAGAGAGAGAACTGGAGAGAGAGGGCGGAAAATAGGCCCACGCGTTCAAAGTTCACAAGTCCACCTTGGCGACAAAAGTGAAGGATTTAGTTGTGTGCGTGCCGAAGGCGCGCTTCGGAAAAAGGAGTGGGGCCAATCAAAAGGGTGCGTGTCCTTGAGTGTAGTGCACCACACCATATACAACTTCTACACATTATGCAACACAATACTAGACCCCATACTTGCCTCTAACACATGATGCCAAAGGGATTGAACCAAAATTCACATAATACCAAACGGATTGAGCAAAAATTCACATAATGTAATGCCACATGGATTGTGCCAAAATTTACATAAAGCCACACGGGTTGAGCCAAAATTAACATAATGCTACACGGATTGAGCCAAAAGTCACAATATGCTTCATAAACAGGGACAATGCACGCCAAAGGCGCGCATTAAAAATTTACACCATAATGGCCATTACATATTAAGCCACACACCATTATGTCCATTACATATTATGCCAAACACCATAATGCCTATTAAAAATTATGCTACATAAGTGCTGCTTACCTACATGCTCATAGCCAAGGGTTCCATGCTCATTGCCAGGGGTTCCATGCTCATTGCTATGTGAGATTACATGCTCATTGCCAAGGGGGAATACATTCTCGCGGTAACTGGGGGACAGCCACTGCCAGGCAGAAGTGACAGCCATTGACAGCCAGGCAGAGAGCAGGGGGCTGTCCAGCTGTATTCAGAGCACTGCAGGTCCCGGGTATCTGAAATAATATTCCTTTCACACCAAGATCATGCAGGGACATTCCCGGGTTGGCCCCTATTACACCAGCCTAGTCCCTGCATTTTCTGGTGTGAGGGCAGAGAAAACCAAACCCCTCCCCCCACCCCTTTAACCAGCTATATTGTTTAACCGGCTATATAATTGGAACCAACTGAGAACTTTTGAGTGGGCTCCAAATGATTTTGGGCCTGTGAAACTGGGCTGTTTGGTTCCAGAGAAATCTGCCCTCAAAGAACATGAACAGCCACGAAATTGCATTTCAGAAAATAAAAAATTTTGTTTACCCGCAATGTCTCCGGAACCAATTGACCCATATAGACCAACCTGTTATCAGATTGAAGGCCCAGCGATATAAGTTTGAATGAGATCAACCTTGAGCTTCTGTGATGCTAAAGGGTGGGAACTGGCAGCCGTCGGAAAAGGGTTGGGGTCGGAATTAGCGGGCCCATGTTATCCTATGGGGAACACATTTCAGCTTTGGCTGGCGATATCTCCAGTTCCCGGGGGGTTAGCGATTAAATGACAGAGGCACATGCCCGGGTGCCCCCCCTCAATCCGCCCATGTCTACCCCCTTACACACCCACATTACCAGTCTTTTATCCTCTAGTCTCTTCTTTCCCAGGGAAAGTCTCACATAAACCTCGGCCCATAGGGGATCTTCCTAATACCTTCTATTGCAAATCCACCCTTGATCAGCCCCACAATCAGTGTGACAATTTCTTAGACGCGTTGGCACCAGATCTGTGAGTACTTGAGAACATTTTTATGCTACATATTGATGTTTTCTCTACCTGGTACCTAGACAAGTAACTAATTAGGGAGTTGATGATGTCACTGTACATGATATCTCCGTGATATCTGCCCCAGTTGGCTTTAATGGTTAGGAATGAAGCTTCATGGAGGGGCTGTGGTTAAGCATCCTGACCCCCATTTCCATCACTAAGGGAGATACAGGCTGCCCCTAGAGACTGCTTTGTCTGCAGTGCCAGTTTCTACATGATGACAGGAACAAGGCAGTAGAGAGCCTGGCCCAGATACCTCCCAGGGGGTGTGGCCTAATCATGGGAGGCGTGGTCATGTAACCTCCAACTTAAATACAGAAAAAATAGCACTCTAAACACATCCCTGGTCATACTGCGGCCCAGCTCATAGCAGCATGTGCTGGCTTGAGAAGAGGTGTTGCTGCTACTTCTACCAGGTAATGGGCCTGGGTAATAATAATAATAATAATAATAATAATAAATGCAGTGTAGATCAGTGATTCTGCAGCATGTGCTGGCCCTGCCACCAAACATCTGACATCATGATATCATGCAGAGGGGGCAGGGTCACTTATACTCACTTGCCTACCTGACTCTCTCCAATGCTCTGTTTCTGGACTTCCCTGGTAATGTATGATTGCCATCACCTGTGGGGAGCTAGGTAAAGGTAATTAAGCACAGGTGATGACAATCATACATTACCAGGGAAGTCCAGGAACAGAGCATTTTTTTCCGCATGGAGAGGGTCAGGTAGGCAAGTATGCATTTATACCAAAAAAGGAGAAGTATGGCACTGCACAGTGGGTTCTTAGAACACTACAGGCAACATGGCAGCAGCACTACATGATAGGGGGTGCTGTTCCAGTCACCTTGCAAACCAAATGCAGGTGCCATGGGCCAGAGATGATGCCTAACCCAGGGCCCTGCATTCTGGTGGATGCAACATCCATTGTTGGTTTTTAATAGTTTTAGATTTAGAAAATCTATAAAAATATTCACCTTATCTAGATTTTTAACATTATAATTATTAGAAACATCTGGGGATTCGTAGTAGTGATCAACAACACTACAGTACATACTCATTTTAAGCAAAAAGAAAACAGCTGCAAAGACTTTTCTTAAATAATGACAAAATCTGGGTGGTAATGGTTATTATGAATGTGGTAGTTTGCAGTTTTCTCCCTATGTAATCCGTATGGCTGACCGATATCCTCCTCTCATTCCCCCAGTGTACAGTGCCTCTGATGTGCAGAGAATATTCCTGTTGGCAAGCACAATGTGCTTTTGCTATAGTTGACCCTGCACAGCCCAGAACATGTTACTTACACTTCAGAAATGGAACAAATTTCTATTACCCAACACAAAATAGAGGTCCACACCTATAGCCATTGACTTATCTAGAGGCTGCTGGATGAGGTCTACTGACATCCTATGAATGACAAATCATAGGGGACTGTTCTTGCCCTTTGAAGAAATGCTAATTTGAGTTATTTGTATAATGAATGAAGAATGTGCTTTGCAGCTGTAGCTATCACAGCCAAATCATTACCAAATCACCAGGGTTCCCTAGACTCCAGCAATCTGCTCATGTAATTGAAACCTGATCTTCTATCTATGGCTTTCACAGAAACCTAATTTATGCTTTACTTTTTTTTGCAAATAAATACATTTGGAAAAAAAATGTCTTAATATTCTAACATTTTTATTGGACAATGCTATAACATATATTTGTATTTGTGGTATATGTTTAATAAACTAAATGAACAAAATGTAACTTAGGAATCCAGCATTCACCTGTGTGGAAGAGTTGGACAGGGTTGGAAGTTAATAGGGGGGTCAATAGGTCAATAGGATCGGGACTAAGTGAAAACCGGAACTGGACCAGACTCCGGAGCTTGTATTGTCTGGTGTGGGGGTTACCCAGTTCGGGGAGGGGCCTGTGATTGCTTTCACCAGGGACATGGGGAAAAGGAGATTACAGCCTCCCTGTGTGGTCCAGACTATTTTGTTTTTTATTATATCCCAGGCTTTATTCTCCCCTTCTCTTCTCCCTGGAGACAGATGTCACAGCAGCCCCACCGGTCAGGACACCTAGGACAATGCACCCCCTGGACCGGACACTACAAGCTCCAGAATGACAGATATTGATAAAATGGAGCCTGTCTGGTCCGGCATTCCGGGGTGCTGTCCGGTCAGGTTTTTACCCATACCCAATAGGATCTCATATTCCGAGGAGTAGCAGAAGCTGGAAGGCGTAGAGCCTCAGCCACTGAGGTCGTGAAGGAGAGAGAAGGTGGCTGAGAAGCAGCAAGAGAAGAGGTACTTAAGGAGGTGTGACCCATGCCATCTACAGAAATTTGAACTGCACTGCACAACTGAGTAAAAGGAATACATGCTTCAGAAACAGGTAGAGAAGCAGGTAGTATTCACTGCATATAGATAATGTAGGAGAGGAGAAAGGTTAACATTTCCATTAGACAGAGGTGTAAAGGCCCCTATACACTATGTGATTTTGGTCCCATTTCACGTGATTTTGGGCCAATAAATCGCATGAAATTTCCCCAAAATCGCATATGTGTGACATTTGATCCGATGTGCGGTCCCGTGCAGCATGTATGATGACATCCTAACTCTGGCAATGGAAGAACAGCAGCGGATATATATCAGAAGCCGGCCAATCATTTGCACATTATTTTAAAATTCTAATAGCCGGTGCTGCCCACCCGCTGCACTGATGATCACCACCGCTGTACCCGGGCCACCGCCCGCCCCACTGCTCCTCACAGGAACTGCCGATGCCCCCCGCCTGCACCACTGTTTCACTAGGGTGGTTGTAATTACGGTTTTCCTGTTCCATGCCGCCTTCTGCCCCATTGATAATCCTGCGCAATAGTCAAGACTGAAGTCACATGTGGTGGGCTGCCCATGCGACCTTCCGATCCCCATCCATTGCTGCATATGCCTCACAGGAGGTCACAGCTCATTACACATACTGCCTAGCTGATACACCTTAGCACAGGGGTGGGCAATTACTTCAGCTGGGGGGCCATTTAATACTTCCAGCAGATATTCGAGGGCCGCACTCCAGAAATAGGGGGTGTGGTCACTCAAAAGGGGGGGTGTCTTTGAATGTATTGTAGCACACCATATACTCCTTTTACACATCATGCGACACAATAGTAGGCCCCTTATATTATTAATTCCACACACCAGCTCCCCCTTAGTAATTCCACACACCAGCTCCCCCTTAGTTATTCCACACACCTGCCCCATTAGTAATGCCACACACCTGCCCCCCAAACACCTATGCACCAGCCTTTAAAAATGGCACTGATTGCAGCCCCATGCAGTCATGGCAACTCACCCATCCTCACAGCTGTGTGTGTGAGCGGCGTAGTCCTGTGGCCTTTCATGCATGAGCCGGGCTGTGCCTTGCACCTGCTATGCACAGGCTGAGCATCAGCTACACAAGACTACGCCGCGCACACACACAGCCACCATCAGACACACATACAGCAGCGCTGATTGGCTGGCCAGTCAGGAGCTGTTTGCGGGCCACCTGTTGCCCACCGCTGCCTTAGCAGATCAGGGGGGCATGCTACATAGGAGAAAAGGAACTCTGGTAATCATACTAAACTGCTAATGTTTGATATTGTAACAGATTTGTTTGTAAATGAGTCAGGTGATTATTAACAAAGTGGGAACTTAGTAGTATCCAAAGAAACTGCAGATATTTTAGCTACCATATAAAATGATTATATGAGACATTAGTAATCTCTTAATGTTCGATTCACATGTACTAATCCTCATACATAAATCAGTAGGTGTGAAGATACTGTAAATTGGGAAATAATTACATGCTTGAAACATCTGCACAATATTGTGATTTATACATGCCATAGGAGTACACTATATTCTCTTTGAGCTGCTGATGTAATCAGGTTTGCACACTGCATGGATTTAATCCGGTAGGTACTGCTTACTAAACAAGGTATGGACACAGCTGATAGACGTTGCTGATAATAACCTTTATATGCAAAGGAGGTGTGATCAATGGACGCTTGTGGTCTGATATACTGTATGTGCTGCTAGTGTAATCAACACTACGGGTATATCATATGACTTCTTTTGGTTTAAATGGGAACTGTTAGGGACTTTAGGTTGTAGCCCTGGTAAGCATAATAATGGGCCTTATTCTGGTCTGTGCGGCCGGAGCCGAATATGCAGCCAGGACCGTGCGTCCTAAACCCCGCCTTCCGTACGGATCGCTCACTCCGTCCGAATGCGGTAAGCCGCTGACCGCATGGAGCACGAGTGGATTTCTCATGTATACACCTCCTCCATCTCTGGAAGCCTCCCCCATCATTTGATGGTCGCATACCATCGAATGCAGGACCGAGCGGTCAGGCAGCTCCCGCGAGCTCAGACCACTCGGGCATTTCTCCGTGCAAAAGCAGGGATCTGAGCGGGCAGCTGACATCCGGCAATGTCATATGTCCGCCCCCTACACGTGCGTCACGGCCGCATTACCATACGTACGCCCAGCGTTTTCATGGGAACGCCCATGAAACGCGGGGCGTGTGCATATGTTAATGAGGCCAAACAGCCCTTCACGCCCCTCTCCTCCCCCTGTTCGTAGTGTAAACAATTCATGCGGAATTTGGACGTATGTCCCTTTCGCACATGCGCAGATATGCCTCTGCACATGCGCAGACACAAAACATCGGTGGAACGAACGCATGCGGACATATCCGCACCAACCAGAATAAGGGCCAATGTTATCACTGAACTTACCATGTAATGTATGACAGCATTGCTCACATAACCGGTCAGAGGAGCAGGCATTTTGGACCACATTTGTGGGTAAGTATATTACTGAGAGTTGGTTTTGCATATTTCAGTAGATTTTCAATGTGCTGATTTACTAAAGCCCATATTGGCAAAAGCCACTCAGAAGGCAGAATTTAGAATACAATAGAACATCAGTTCTCCATAAATGTTTATTACGGTACTTGTGTACTATCACGGCGCCCATCGCATCGCAGACCATATCGCATGCGATGTTCCACAATGTAATACAATTTTAAAATTGTATGACATTGTATATGGCATACAATGCCATACAATGCAATGGGATGCGATTATAACTTGTATAAGCACTCTAATGGGTGCTTACAATGTTAAATGCAGCCCCACGCCACCCCCCAAGTATAAACGTGAACCCGAAGTGTGGCGAGCGCCGGCGGTACGCGTCCTACAACCTTTCCATACTCCCACCATCCACGCCGGTGTGGAGTTGATTTTATAAAGCGTGGCGAGCGCAGCGAGCCCCGAGTGGGGACACGCAAAACTTCACAGGTATGCGCGTCCCCTCGCGGGGCTCGCAGCGCTCGCCACGCTTTGGGCACGGTGGCTCGCTGTGCTCGCCACACCTTGGAGGTTATTCTGGTTGGTTCGTAAATTTCCGAATTCTTTCGGAGCGGACCGCACGCCACGCTGTGCGGACATTGTATGAAGAAACGCCCACCGGTCCTCCGCATTCGGACGGACTCACACTTTAAGAAGAGGGCGTGTTTACGGACAACATCCAAACCTTGCGGTGGACACACATGTATTCTGCACGGTCTTACAGCGTCTGCACGGTCTTACCGCGTCAGAACGGACGGGAATCTGCCCGTACGCACCGATGCGGTGTATTATCGCAAAACTCACCACTATTATCTGAACTCACAAATTGGTCACATGACCCACTTATGCAATTAGGCAACCTCATTAAAAAGTGTTTGTTTGGAATTGGAATCAATTAAATCCTAATAGATACTTAAACACATTACTACCACATTCATTACAGACATTAACCCTTACATCATGTGAAGTGCTATTTATTCATTGTCACCCCTTTATCTAGGTTTTATGTATGCATATTATATCATAATTGCACGTGAAATGCAATATTCTACAATGTGCTAATTATTACTAACACATACTAAAGGAAACTTAACAACAGTTATAAACACAGTGTGTGTGTGTGTGTATTTTGTTGTTTGGATAATGTTAATTGCTCTACAATTATAGTACATTTGTGTATTGCAAGGATGTGCACACTACAATAACATACATCTATATACAGTATGTACCTTTTGCTACTGAAAAATATTCTTAACAACTTACACATATACTGTTTAATGTCAAAAAAACACACAGACAGACAACTTCTAACTGTGAACAACTATTTATTTTTTAAACAAAATATTGAAAAGTAAAAAATGTCAAAAAAAAACTTTACAGCAGCAGGTCTGTTAAGTCCTGCAGGTCTGCCAGGACTAGGTGCAGGTGGTCCCTTAGTCGCAGGAGGGCCCCACGGACACCCTCATCTGCTTGGGTAGGCTCATCTGTGGGCATGTTAAAGGGGGTAAAATTAGTAATGATATTCATGAACACATTTAACATAGTCATACATAAATCTAATAAATGCAAGGTGACATGTATATATATATATATATATATATATATATATATATACAGTATATATATGTATATAGAGACATATATAAATATATATATGACACATACATATATACATACATGCATACATACATACATACTCAGGGGCGGATTGGCCATTTAAGTCACCGGGAGGTTTCCCGGGAGGCCGGACTAAGGTGAGGCCGAAAAAGGGACATGGCTCCACCCACTCGCGGGTGTGACGTCACCCACACAATTTGGCTGGGGAGTCGGACGCTGCAGGTCGGAGACAGGGCCCAGCTGAATACTTCATATTCAGCCCTGTCTCCTGAGGTCAGTGGAAGGCTGGGCCATCAGCGTTTCAGACACTGCAGCTGGACGCCGCAGAGTACTGGCTATGCGGGCAGCAGCAGCTTTGTTGTGTCCCAGACTCCCAGTCCCTCCTACCTGAGCATACTTGCAGCTTCTGGACCTGCAGCAGCCGCAGGCACTTCAACATACAGGATACGTCCACACAGTCACAGTGTGATAAGGCTGCCTATGCACGGCAGCTTGGCTGTATCACAGAGAACTGGAAACTGTGTGGACCTTGGCTTCAGGGCTACAGAAGCCCTGCATGTCCACAGATATTACTAATCTGTGATAAGGCTGCGCTGCTACGCATAGGCAGCCTTATCACACTGTGGATGGAGACTACTTGTGTGCGGCTGTGTGTCACAACTCAGCTGGGCTGACAGTCTGAGGTTACACAAGGGTCAAGGGGGTCAGCAGCAGGCTGCAGCACAGTGACAGCAAGAAGTGACTCAGAATTTGAACCCCCCTCCCTCCGGATCAGCTTACCAGTTCACTAGGAAGCCCCGCCCCCAACTCACTTCCTCTCGTCTTCTGTTCTTCCTGCCTGGACTCCTGAGTCCTGACTCCCTGCTTCCTGAATCCCGATTCCCCAGCACCGCACAGGAGGTACTCGGGAGAGAAGGCTGCACCTGACATCAACAGGAGGAGAAGGCTGCACCTGACACAACAGCAGATCAGAGCATAACACAAAGGTACTCCCTGACTCCTGCAGTCTATCTCACCTGTTGCTGTCTCTTTCAATATCTCCCCTTCTGTCTCTCACTATTTCCTCTACTGTCTCTCTCACTATCTCCCCTGCAGTCACTCTCACTCTCCTCATCTTTCCTTCTGTCTCAGTCACAATCTCCCCTGCTGTCTCCCTCATTAACTCCTATGTGGCCTCTCTTTGTCTCTCCCGGGCTTTATCTCTCACCATCTCCTATGCTGTCTCTCTCAATAACTCTCCTGTGGTATCTCTCACTTTCTCCCTCTGCCCTGCGGTCTCTTTCACTATCTCCCCTGCAGCCTCTCTCTCCCCTGTGTTCACTCTTACTATCTCCCCTGCACTCTCTATCGCTCTGTCCCCTGCCCTCTCAATATTTCGCTCTCCCTCCACTTTCTCTAATGGAATGGAACCAAGCACGGCACTGCAAAAAGAGTTTTATTGCCTCAACGTTTCGGGGAAAGGTACCTTTCCTCCTGACAACAGGGTGCGATACCCCCAAAACGTTGGACCCTAACAGTCATATATATATATATATATATATATATATATATATATATATATATATATATAATTGACATTTAGTGATTTTTTTTAGGTGGTCTATGGAACTACAGTATCTATTGACTGCATACGGGTGATTAGGTCATACGTTAGGTTTAACACGTCTAAATGAAAGTTATAAAATAATAACTATTAAACTTATAGTGTGCCCATTGTATGTTTCTATGATCACCCGCAATAGACGGTCATTTGCTGTTGTTTTTAATATATTATGTATACATATGTTGCTAGCCAACAAACTAACGAGCCCTGCCCAGGTTCCAGCAGGCGGGTGATGACTGCTTCCGCCTCTGGTTGGTGGAGCATGGATCAACCCTGCGGGTGGAATTATCAATCCGGGTGCTGCACGCGGGGATAAGTGGCGGGCTGGGCGCACTGTGTGTTTCTGGGGGGCGGCATTAGGACACACGGCATGCAGCAGGTGAGCTCATTTACTGCAATTATGTGTCACAGGGGGTGGGATGTTGTGTTGGTTATTTAAGTATTCTTTGATATTGTATTTGTTGTACTGCTGTCCCTGACGGCGAGGGGAACCCCAAAACCGTTGGACCATTAGAGAGAGATTTTTTGTTGCGGCCTGGCACTCTCCTGTAGACTCAGCAGCTCCGGTGCCTTCTGGACATATTGGATATGTCGACGAAAATGTGAAAGAATACATTTAAAACGTTAGTAAACTTGTGCGTCCAGCCTTGTTATCTATGCCTTGGGAGTGCCGCCATCTAGCTATCTGCATACATGGGGAGCGAGGAGTCAACTCACCTGGGAGGGCACCCAGATTTAAACTAAGTTGGTGGAGTGCTGACCATGACCATTACTCGTTTGGAGATTATATATATATAATGTAATGTAAGCAAACAGCGGCACTCAGAGGACTTGTGCAATTTTTATATTTAAGGCATTCAAATAAATGCTAGGTGACCTAGCATTTATTTGAATGCCTTAAATATAAATATTGCACAAGTCCTCTGAGTACCGCTGTTTGCTAGAACTTGTGCAATTTTTATATTTAAGGCATTCAAATAAATGCTAGGTGACCTAGCATTTATTTGAATGCCTTAAATATGAAAATATTGCACAAGTCCTCTGAGTACCGCTGTAGGCAGCTAGATACTCTGCACCTTATTTAAGGTAAGACACTTGTTTTGCACCTTGATTCACCCATTGTTCCTTGACAAAGGGGCGCCTGTGCCCCGAAACATTGGATATAAACGTGTACATATATATATATATATATATATATATATATATATATATATATATATATATATATATATATATATACCAACACAGGGAAGGTATCAATCTAGATGTCCTCCATCACCCAGTAACATTGATAATGTCTCACCAGCGATAGTCACTATGCACTTGCACTTTATTGTAACCTTTCTTCATTCTTTTCCCTTTAAGCTGTTCAGCGCAGCCAGGACAGCACTAACCAGGAAGGAGAAACCAGTTACCATGGTCACCTCCGGGGTTCGCAAAAACGCACTATAGTGCATATTTTACCCCAAAACAGTCCCCGGGGACTCAGTTTTCAAAACTAAAGGGGTCCCCGAGGACGCGCTGTGCAGATTCTGTACCTGTGAGCCGCCGCCGTGAGCTGCTGCAAACCAATCACTGCAGCGGCTGCCAGGACCCAATCATTGTACAGTGGCCGCCTAGCAGCCAATCACTGTACATTTTACAGGTTGCTGCCGATGCGCACCCTAAAGCCGCGCGCCCTGCAATTTGAGAGCAGGTTACCGTGTGAGTCACTGTGCATCCCCCAGGCCGCCCCCCGGCATGTAAGTCCAATCCGCTGCTGAGAGCGCGGGGACGACGACAGAGGGACGACGACAGGATGGGATGCAGCTGTAACAGCCGCTCTCAGCAGAGTAGGTGTCGGTGAGCGGGCTGTCAGGATGACGGGGGGCTGGATGTGGCTAAAACAACTCAGAGCAGCGTGTCAGCTATTCCAGCCACATCCAGTCCCCCGCCGCGCTGATAGCCCGCTCACCTACTCTGCTGAGCAGCATGTCGGCTTTTCCAGCCCTTGGGCAACGACCCCCCTCTCCCCCTCCGTGGCAAAAAGCAAAAATTGCCCCCCCCCCCCCCCCCCTCCACTGTGGCAACAAACCTAAAATGCCAACCCCCCCTCCTTCCCACCTCATGGCAACCAGCATAAAACGCCCTCTCCCCTGTGGCAACCAGCATAAAATGCCCCCTAGCATGTAACCCTTGCAAGGAGCATATAACCCCTAGCAACAAGCATGTAGGTAAGCAGCACTTATGTGCTATAATATATACTTGTCGTAAAAGTGTGTTCTATAATGTGTACTGGGCATATCGGTGTGTGCTATAATGTGTACTGGGCATATCGGTGTGTGCTATAATGTGTACTGGGCATAACGGTGTGTACTGTAAAGTGTACTGGGCATATTGGTGTGTTTTATAATGTGTACTGGGCATATCGGTGTGTGCTATAATGTGTACTGGGCATATCGGTGTGTGCTATAATGTGTACTGGGCATATCGGTGTGTGCTATAATGTGTACTGGGCATAACGGTGTGTTCTATAATGTGTACTGGGCATAACGGTGTGTGCTATAATGTGTACTGGGCATATCGGTGTGTTCTATAATGTGTACTGGGCATTATGGTGTGTACTGTAATGTGTACTGGGCATTATGGTGTGTACTGTAATGTGTACTGGGCATTATGGTGTGCTATAATGTGTACTGGGCATAATGGTGTGTGCTGTAATGTGAATTGGTACTACTATGTGACCACGCCACTTCCCCCCAAAAAAATAAAAAAAATGCCCTACATTTTTTGCAACAAACCTAAAATGCCAACCCCCCCCCCCCCTCCTTCCCACCTCATGTCAACCAGCATAAAACGCCCTCTCCCCTGTGGCAACCAGCATAAAATGCCCCCTAGCATGTAACCCTTGCAAGGAGCATATAACCCCTAGCAACAAGCATGTAGGTAAGCAGCACTTATGTGCTATAATATATACTTGTCATAAAAGTGTGTTCTATAATGTGTGCTGGGCATATCGGTGTGTGCTATAATGTGTACTGGGCATATCGGTGTGTGCTATAATGTGTACTGGGCATTATGGTGTGTACTGTAATGTGTACTGGGCATTATGGTGTGCTATAATGCGTACTGGGCATAATGGTGTGTACTGTAATGTGTACTGGGCATAACGGTGTGTGCTGTAATGTGAATTGGTACTACTATGTGACCACGCCACTTCCCCCCCAAAAAATGCCTTCGGCGCGCACTGTCCCTATTTTCGGGTTTATATAGTTTCTATTGTATACTGTATATATCTTTATGCGAGTGGGCCAATTGATACTTCCCCGACCCACATGTGCCATGCTGGGGAGAAGGGGAGAGGAGGCTTTATTCCGTTGGGACCCAGAAAGGGTCAGGTAGGACCCCAATTTTTAGAAGTGAAGGGTCCCCGGGAACCACTTTTTTGGGTGGTTTTCGCGAACACTGACCTCCAAGCTTGCTCTCCATGAGCGTTCTATAGCAGCCTATTGATTACATCACTTCCGGACAGGGGCGACTTCCGGTTTCCAGCAGCGTCCCGGCCAGCGTGAACAGTGGGGAGGAGGGAGAAAGGAGCTCTACACTGTATTTAAGGTATGTCTCTTGCCATTTCACTGTTGTTATATATATATATATATCATGGGGGAGGTGCAAAATGTATAACAATGGACATTAAGGTGTGTGGTATGACATGTACTTGGCATTACAGTGTGTGTGTTATAAAATGTACTGGGCATTGCTGTGTGCAGTATAACGTGTACTTGGCATTATTTGTGGTATAATGTGTAATGCGCATTAAGGTGTGTGGTATACTTTGTACTGGGCATTACGGTGTGTGGTATAACGTGTAATAGGCATTAGAGTGTGTGTTACAATGTGTAATGGCATTACGGTGTGTGGCACAATGTGTAATGGCTATTACGGTTTGTGGTATAATGTGTAATGGCATCACAGTGTTTAGTATTAATGTGTAATGGCCAGTACCTGGGCATAATGTGCAATGGGCATGCCTTTTTCCATGCTAGGGCACACCCCTTGCAATTAGGCTCCACCTATTATTGCTTTGGTGCCGCCCACATGAGGCCACTTCCAGATATTTTCCAGGGCCACTTTTAGTCCCCAATCCGCCCCTGTACATACTAAATGTAAAGCCTGTTTTTGTCCCTTTTGTCCCTTCACCCTTTACTCTGTAGAAGACCTCACAGTCATAGTGCTCCTTCTGAATCCCAACCCACCCATGACAAAGCTATGAGAAGCATGTAATGAGCTCCACCAATAACAACTCATCAAAAACCGCTCAGTTTCTGTTCTCTGATGCAACGTGGCATGGGACTTAGTCAACTCTCAGGAATGCACAGTACACTTGTGCAATCATGGATGGCTTGGCTGCTGATGGTCTGCTCCATAAATCATTGTCATATTGCCAGTTAGGTGAAGCTGCGGCACTAACCCACTCCCATGCACAAAATCATTATTAAGACAAAATCAACCAACAATTATGTTTGCAAAAATACATGCCAACAACAGGGGGTGGCTAGCTAGAGGAGGGCCCAGGGGCACTGACCACTTGTGACTCCATTCTAAGCCACGCCTGTCCATACTCCATTTATGTCATACTTAATCTAGTTTAGAAATATCAATCAACTATAAACTCTATTCACCTATATGAGGCTACAGATTGTACGCTTGCAGCAGGGGCATGTAACCCTAAAGTGAGCAAGTCATCCCTTTAATCCAGGATCCAGATTAACTTCACAGGTTCTGTGGCAGTTAAAATCGAGCTGAAAGCCATCCCCAGAATCTGTGTAATTAAGATGTGTCCCGGATGAAAGGAATGACTTGGTCACCTATTTAACCCCTAAGTGTGTCTGTTGCTAAGACGGCGAGAGAATCTGTGCATGTACTGTGGTTCCTTAGCTCACTTATTGGCTTCCTGCCCGCTGCGGCCGGGAAACGACCGCTCCTAATCTCCCCGAGGGAGGTCCGATTAGGAGTCTTGCTTCCATCTCCCTCTTCTTCTGATTCCACCATTCCGGTTACCCTTGTGTGTCCCCAAGGGAGAAAAAGAGTTCAGGCCCTATTGGACTCTGGAGCAGCGGGAAACTTCCTTTCTTCCTCATTTGTCACCCAACATGTCCTGCCTGTACAACCCCTGGATCACTCGCTGGTCCTCACTGCAGTGGATGGGAGTCGAATTCGTAGTGGACAAATCACCCATCAGACCACCCCGGTGACACTGCTCATAGGAGCTCTACATCAAGAGACCCTCGAATTCTTCATTCTTCCACAGTCCTCACACCAAATGGTCCTAGGCCTTCTCTGGCTCTCCAAACATAACCCACACATCGATTGGACCAATATGGAGGTCAAGGCCTGGGGAACAGATTGCCAGTCTACTTGCATTCCTCAGATCCTTCCGGTCTACCAGACCCATCCACAAAGTGAGGGTAACTGTCCTTCATCCTCTTCAGTTCCACCCTTGTCGATACCCGCACCATATCGTTCATTTACAGATGTCTTCAGTAAAGGTGGTGCCGACACCCTGCCTCCTCACCGTCCTTGGGACTGCCCGATAGAGCTGGTGGCCGGGAAATTCCCTCCTCGTGGCCGCATCTATCCCCTGTCGCTACCCGAGACTGAGGCCATGTCCTCGTACATTCAAGAGAACTTAAACAAAGGTTTCATTCGACCATCTACTTCTCCGGCCGGGGCCGGGTTTTTCTTTGTGAAAAAGAAGGATGGCGGTCTTCGGCCATGTATCGACTATAGGGGCCTGAACGACATCACCATTAAAAACCGCTATCCCTTACCCCTTATCGCAGAACTATTCGACAAGATCAGAGGGGCAGTAATCTTTACTAAATTGGACCTGCGAGGGGCCTACAATTTGATCCGGATCCGTCCAGGTGACGAGTGGAAGACGGCTTTTAATACGCGCGACGGTCACTATGAATACCTGGTGATGCCCTTCAGCCTTTGTAACGCCCCCGCCGTCTTCCAACAGTTTGTAAATTATATCTTTCGGGACTTGCTGTACCACTCCATCGTAGTCTATCTAGACGATATACTCATCTTCTCTCCAAATCTTCAACTTCACAGACAGACAGTGTCCGAAGTCCTACGACGTCTTCGCCAAAATCAACTGTTCTGCAAGTTGGAGAAGTGCGTTTTTGAGGTCACGTCCATTCCATTCTTGGGTCACATTCTCTCCGCCACTGGGATAGAGATGGACCCAGAGAAGGTGAGAGCCATCCAAGACTGGGCAGCCCCCACAACACTCAAAGGAATTCAGAGATTCCTAGGGTTCTCAAACTATTACCGGCGATTTATCCGGAACTTCTCTACTATCGCTGCTCCCCTCACTGCTCTCACTTGCAAGGGAGCTGATCCAAGCCGATGGTCGCCAGAAGCATCCTCTGCCTTCCAGCAGTTAAAGAGAGCATTCATGACAGCACCAATCCTCCTCCAACCAGACCTCGACAAGCCCTTCATTCTCGAGGTGGACGCATCCTCGGAAGGGATCGGGGCCATCTTGTCACAAAAAGGTGAGGATCAAGAATTACACCCTTGTGCCTTCCTCTCCAAAAAAATCCTCCCGGCAGAGAGGAATTACCCCATCGGGGAACAGGAGTTGCTTGCAGTCAAAACTGCGTTAGAGGAGTGGCGCTACCTTCTGGAGGGGGCGCGGCATAAGATCACCGTGTATTCAGACCACAAAAATCTGTCCTTTCTCAAACAAGCTCAGTGCCTTACTGCCCGCCAAGCCCGTTGGGCCATGTTCTTTGAACGCTTTGATTTCCAAATTAAATTCCGACCTGGAACCACGAATACTAAGGCGGACGCTCTATCCCGCTCCTTTGAGACGACCTCTGACCTAGAGACACCTCCTCTTCCAATCCTCGATCCGGTGGTCTTCGCCCAAGTAACCGTACAGCCATCTCCTCCTCCAGGTAAAACGTTCGTTCCCCCCGAACTCCGCAAGAAAATATTGTCATGGGCACACTCTTCCCGCTTCGCAGGGCACGCAGGAGCACAAAAGACCTTGATGTTCCTGTCACGTTCTTATTGGTGGCCAACCATCCGCCACGACGTAACCAACTTCGTCGCCTCTTGTGTAAAATGTGCTCAGCATAAGGTGCCCAGAACAACTCCCGCTGGTCCTCTCCGCCCTCTAACCAGTCCCACAGAACCATGGACCCATCTGTCAATGGACTTCATTTGCGAACTACCTCCCTCAAAAGGTCATACTGCAATCTGGGTAGTGGTTGACCGATTCTCTAAAATGGTCCATTTCGTCCCACTAAAAGGTCTCCCCTCTGCTCCAGTACTGGCTCAGCTATTTATCTCAACCATTTTTAAACTTCACGGACTGCCCAAAGAGATTGTATCCGACCGCGGAGTACAGTTCGTTGCAAAGTTCTGGAGAGCTCTCTGTGCCGCGGTACAGGTCAAACTCAAGTTTTCCACTGCCTTTCATCCCCAGACCAACGGCCAGACAGAACGGGTGAATCAAGACTTGGAGGCCTTTATCCGACTGTTTGTCTCGTCTTCCCAAGATGACTGGGTGGATCTTCTCCCGTGGGCAGAATATATGCATAACAACTCCTATCACTCTTCCTCCGGAACCACCCCCTTCTTTACAGTATTCGGCAAACATCCACGATCTCCAGATTTCTCAGAATTATACTCTTCCGAAGTTCCTGCAGCAACCACTTCATTACAACGCTTTGCTAAAATCTGGTCGGATGTCCACACCGCTCTCCTTAAATCTTCCGCCCGATACAAGAGGATGGCAGACAGGAAAAGAAGGGCAGCGCCCAGATTGAAAGTCGGAGACCGGGTATGGCTGTCTACCCGCCATATACGCCTCCGTCTGCCCTCTATGAAGCTGGCTCCCCGGTTCATTGGACCATACCCTATCACCCAAGTCATTAATCCGGTCGCTTATAGACTTCAACTTCCTCCTTCCCTAAGGATTTCCAATTCCTTCCATGTGTCCCTCCTCAAGCCTTTAAGGTTGAACTCTTATCAAAAGAAGATTCCCAAACCGCCCAAGATTAACTCTGAAAGTGGGGCTGAATTCGAGGTAAGACGCATTATAGACTCTTGTTGCCGCAATTCTCGTACCCAGTATCTGGTGGAATGGGTTGGGTTTGGTCCCGAAGAGAACTCTTGGGTGGATTCCATTGATTTGCATGCTCCGAAACTGATAAAGCAATTTCTCCAGAGAAATCCTCACAAGGCCCATAGGCGCCCTGGGGTCACCCTGAAAAGGGGGGGTACTGTCACACGTAGCCGCGACGGAGCGCGGCGGGTACAGTACTCACCCGTCCGCGCCCGCCGCCGGCTAGCGTGTGCAGGCTCCGGTCTGCAGTGTGCGGGTAGCGGCAGCTCTGGGTAGGGATGGCAGCAGGGGAGCGTCGGGTAGCGGTGTCTTTGCAGATAGTGGTGCTGGGAGGCCGGCGTCGCCATCTTGGTTGAGGGCAGGAGACAGATTGGCCCAGAGTGGAGGTTCCCTCCTCATCCTGCGCTGACAGCCAATGGCAGCCGTCCCCTGGGGATATAAGGGATCTGCCTAGGCTGTTCAGTGTCAGTGCAATGAGTCTTTGGAGTCATTCACAACTCCTAGCTGATTCCCGGATCCTGGCTCTTTCTCTCCTGACTCTGGTGCCTTGCTCCCTGCATCTTGCTACAAGGAAGTTTTCTCCTGACACCAATGCTGCAAGTCCTACCTAGTGCTTGTGTCCCAGAATTACCCTGCACAGCATTCCGCTGCCCTCCTTCGTACAACTCATTCATTCCATCATCTTTCAGTCATCCGGATCCATTTCTTCTGTCATCAAATCAACCTCTTTCCGGATCTTCCTCTATGTACTCTGGCTCATCAAGTACACGTTTCCAGATTTACCTGCTCGTTATTAATATTGTGCTGGACTCTATTTAATTTATCCCAACTGTCACTTAAAGAAGTATTTGAGTGAATTTTATCATTTATGAAATCTGTTATTAAACCTGCACGTTTCAATCCTACTCCTCCTGGTCCGTCTCCGGCTTCTGTGCACCACACGACTCCATCCAGCCCTTTAGCCGTGACACCACCTTCTCCTCCACCTCCTCTGCCACCACCTCCTCCTCCACCTCCTCCGCCACCACCTCCTCCTCCACTTCCTCCGCCACCACCTCCACCTCCTCCGCCACCTCCTCCTGCACCACCTCCTCCTCCATCTCCTCCGGCACCTCCTCCCGGGCCTGCCCCGCATCTGCCTCCTCCCGGGCCTGTCGTGCTCGATCCCGTGCTGTGTTGGAGAAAAGAACGATTAGTGCCAATTAAGGGGCATTGGGGCAGATGTATTAAGCCTTAACAAGAGATAAATGCAAGGGTGATAAGGAGAGATAAATGTCCAGCCAATCAGCTCCTTACTGACTTTTTTCAAACACAGCCTGTAACATGGCCGTTATTGGATGGACGTTTATCTCTCCTTATAACCCTTGGATTTATCTCTTGTTAAAGCTTAATACATCTGCCCCATTGTATGCATCATAATCAATAATCCTGTAGAATTACATATTATATCCACATGACTGCATGTCAAAGAGGAAGTAGCACACATATAGTGTATGCCATTTTAAACTCATGATCAGCCAGTTTACCTTATTGACTTTAAAAAGTTAATTTAAGCAATCATTTAAAAATGTGCATTTATTGTGTAAACACTCACATTGAGCTATCCTGCCCCTTATTTGCTGGAGCAATTCTGGCTGTCGCCTCCGGAGGTCTGACCATCGCCTCTCCAGCTGGGCGATGGTCCTCCGCACCTGGGTGCGGGCGAATATTCGGCGGCGGGCCGCAGCATAAGCACTGCGCTTCTGCCTATTACTTATAAAAGGCCCCGCACGGCCCAGCCTACTCTCCATAACGGAGACCAGTGCCCTAAGCTCCGCAGGCGAGAATGGGGCTGCTCTCCCATAGGCCGCCATCTTAGCAATGGCGCAATACAAGCAATCATGTCCTGTAATTGGTTGTTCACAGTGAAATTTGTTAATAACTTTTTTTGATAATTTTTACATTAACAGCGTGTATGCGCCACAACAAACGGCTAAAACATCGCATGGCAAAACAACACTTGCTGTAGGTTGGCATCGCTGAGCTAACCTTGGCAGTACTTCGTATATTCAAAACAGACAGGTTGAAAGAAGTTTGAAAACCAATATAATCACCAAACATGGCAGAAAACAACAGGTGAAATAGTGTGCCACAATATACGGTTACACATATCTGTACAAGGTACTACATTAGTCAGCCTTATTGGTCAAAAAGCAATACACCACTATAGTGCTATACCTTTTCAGGTGCCATTTATGTACCTAGCATCAAGGCTGTATTTATAGGCCTATCACATGTGATTTGGATGCAAGAAGTGATTACTAATGCATGAGTTGTGGACTGGATTAACATATGGAATGGGTTAGTACATTCAAAATGAACAAATGAAATGTTCAAATGAACATTCACATATAGATTTTATGTCTGGCCAAAGTTGTAGGTGTTTATTGGTGTTCAAATCTGACAATGAGTACAAAATCAGACTTGGAATGTATGCCTGGTTTTGTACATTTGTTTGTCCGCTGGTATGGGCGTGGCCTAAGCACCGCACGGTGTACGTAGACAGAACGGTGTACGTACACAGAACGCAGGGTGGGGCTGATGTACGCCTATTACATCAATGTGTATATATAGGTGTGCACAAAATACAACTTTGTGCTGCAAACATGTCTGCTTCTCAATCAGAGGGAGAACAGGAGCATCAGCGCCTCCTAGCTCGCCTGGACTCTATCACCTCCAATGTGGCCCTCACCAGAGACCAGACATTGGGAGGTGAGCAGGCAGCTGGCAAATCTACAGCTGCCCAAACTACAGCTGGGCCCTCTTTTGCCTCAGCAGAATCATTGGGAACACAGCAGGTGGCTTCCCAAGAGAGTAGCCTGGCCAGCACTTCAAGTACAGCGACTGGTGGCAGTGGCCGTGGGCGTGGCCGAAAGAGGCCAACAGAGGAACCAACCAGCAGGAACATGGCATTCGAACCGCAGGAGCTTGCCATACTGGTACCCCGTGCACGGGATTGGATAGAGTGTCCACAGGAGAGGTTGACACACACAAAGAGATGGAAGATTTGGGAGGACATAACTGTGGAGATTAATGCGGTAGCTCCACAAGTTCGTGAGACGGAGCACGTGAAAAAGAGGCAAGTTCAAGTGTGTTACATTTGAGCAGAACAAGACCAGTAATGTTTTTTTTAGATGTTAGATGGAGTTGGTAAATGGTCGGTCACGTTGCTAGGAGCAACAGACATGATTGCCATGTCACTTATTCTATATTTATTTTAGGGTGAGTGTGAATGTTTCTTCTAAGTGTTGGTTTTATAGTTTAACATAATGTAAGTTATGTTGAATGAAGCACACGTTGAAATCTGTAGCAGATTACAATGCGTGCTACATCAAACGTCAGGGGTGACATGTAATAATATGTAAACTTTGGTTGCAGGTGGCATGACTTCAAAACCAACCTCAAAAAGAAACTGACCAAACAGTGGGAACACAGCCACACCTCTGGGGCTGGCCCCATGCCAGGCCGCCTGAAGCTCACCCCCCTGGAGGAGATGGCTGAGGCCTGCATTGCAATTGAGGAGGTCCGGGGGGTGAGCAACATGGATAGTGAGGCCCCAGTGGAAGTGTTTGCGGCTGATTTAGAAGGTAATTTGTTTGCATGGCATAAGTAGTTTGTACTAATTTTATCTGAATGTGTTGTAATTGTAAGTTTCTCTTTCAGCATCATCCCCACCATGCAGCAGTGAAACTCTTGAGGAGGCGGAGGAGTAAGTGCCACCTGCCACACGTGCCAGCCATGTGCAGCAGCAGGAGCCAACGGCCACACAGGATTTGGACTGGTGGGTGCAGATGCTTGGGCAGATTCGCCAGCAGGGAGACTTAGCATCAGAGCGGCTGCGTAGGACCGAGGTCATGTAGGGTATTGCCAGCACCCAGCAGACCATCGCTGCCACTCAGCAGGCCATGGCTGCCACCCAGCAGTCCATAGCTGGCAGCCTGCAGGTGTTGGCAGAGCAAACCCTGCGCCAAAATGACCTCCTCCTCCGCCATAACGAGTTTGTGGCGGAGCTACTTACCACCAATAGGGCCCTATTGCCAGCCATTTCTGGTGCATTCCCTACACCAGCACTCCCTGCTGGCAGAAGGGGAATACCATCCCCCCTTCCACAGCATCTGCTCCACCTGCCCCACCATCCCAACGTGGCCGTGGCTGAGGAGCTGCTGCACGTGGCAAGGACCCTACCAGGGCCAAACGGGCCAGAAAATGAACTTGTCTCCGCATTAGTCTCCACCCTTATGTCTTCCCAAATCTTTCATTTAGCTGTGTGTGTCAGCTTCATGTGTGCAACCCAATCCCGTGCACAGGGTACCCACATTTGCCCTCGGTTTGAATGTTTTGTTTGGTTCCCCTGTTGCCCTCTTTCGGCTACCATTACTGTCTGCTGTACTTGAAGTGTTGGTGCTATACTTTTGTTGTGAAGCCATCTGATGTGTTCCTAATTATTCTGCTGTGGCAGAAGTCATTATAAATTTTTGTACATTTTTGTTTGTTTGTAAAATTCCTGTTATGGTTAATTTTTGGCATGTGCCAAATAACATGCTCTTAAAATTTTATGTTTTTCCTAACTGTAATAAATTTTTCATTTGATCCCCAAATGTGTGCTGTTATTGGTGAATGAAAAAGTGACATGGATATTTATATTAGTGATAGCAAGTTCTGTCCATTGCTTGCAGTGTAAATGTGTGTAAAAAATGCAGCCGTGCTTTCAGCATATATTTGTGTGTTTTGTGATGGTCCATTTAAGCTGCAATGGTTCCAATTGAAGCAATGACAAGAGTGTAATTAATGAGTAATGAGTAGAGGAGTGGATTGTATAGTGTTCAGCTGACATTGGTTCAGGTGCGGCCGTACTAATTGGGCGTTCCAAATGCCTAGCGCATGACCGAGTGGTGTCCGCAAAGCAATACTTGCTTATGGAGACCGCATATTTTCTGCCTTTTGGTTCGTTTGCAGTCGGTGTTCTGTCCGAATGCACGCCTACCAGAATTAGTGCACTCCCTCGTGTACGCCCATATTTACGCCCAGTTTAGCCCACTTTGAAACTACGCCCCTGTGTACTTCCGAATGACGCCCATATTACGCCCATATTTCCCGAGTGAATGCGGTGCACTTTTCTGTACGGTATTAGTGAGAACGAGTACGGAGACTTTGCGTGGCACATGCGCATAGCGTTGCCCACGCATGCGCAGACGGCTAAAAAACACCATCCGAAAGAATCCGGAAAATTACGCATCGACCAGGATAAGGCCCTTTATGAAATCAACTCCACGCCGACGTGGATAGTGGGGGTATGAAAAGGTCGTAGGACGTGTACCGCCGCCCCTCGCGGACTCGCTGCGCTCGCCACGCTTCGGGTTCACGTTTATACTTGGGGGGTGGCGTGGGGGTGCATTTAACATTGTAAGCACTCATTAGGGTGCTTAAAAGCACCCATTATGGTGCTTATAGAATTTAACATCGTATATGGGGCAAAATCACATCGCATGCCATCGGGTGTATGCCATGCGATCAAAAATAGGGCGACTAAATATCGAGGGCGCCGTGCCAGTACACAAGTACCTTTTTTACATTACAATTATAGAAACTCAGCGGCTGTTTTAGAAACTGACAGAAAACCATCAGCAAACCCTTCCAAATAAATGGCTTACTTTAAACATTGGGTGGAAACTCTTTATGCTGTTCTGAGCTTCATCGTCATCATCATCATCATCACCTACATCATAATTGTATTTATATGGTGGATTTCTCCAGTAGGACGCAAAGTCTCTTTACAAGCATCAAAATGATAGCACAGAGGTTTAGTATTACAGCGAGAGGAAAACATACTGAAAAACAATATATAGGCCCTTATTCATATCCGTTCGGTCCTCCGTGCATTTGCAGGGAGGAACAATGTTGTGCGTCCGTGCAGGCACATTTCTGCACATGTGCAGACACAGGGTGCGTGAACCCACGATGAACAATTGGATTGCTGGGTGCACGCTCCCTACACGGCGTGCGGGGGGGAGGACGGGGGCACCGGGCAGCTCCATCACCATATGGGAACACCCAGTGTTTCGTGGGCATTCCCATGAGAACGATGGGTGTTCTCATGGTGATGAGGCCATAACGTGGGTGCAGGGGGCAGGCAGCTGACATCACCGGATGTCAGCTGCCCACCTATATCCATTCCAGCGTGCACGCATATGGAAGTTACTTGAAAGTCACTTTTATATGTATGCACCTTTCACATCTTTCGATGGTGGGTGACCATCGAAAGATGTGGGTGTTCCCCGCAGCATGCGAATAAATGTTTATGCTAAACAGTCATTCGCAGCCTATGTAGGTGAACCTGCGCTGCAAGGGGGGCCGACCGGGCATTCACAAGGCGGAGTTTGGTGGAATCATAAGGCTGCGAATTCACAGCCTTGCAAATTAACCAGAATAACCCCCATAGTATGATACAATGCAGGGTTAGTGCAGCCATTTTGGTGCACAACATGTTACCTTTTGTAGAAATAACAAAACCATGCTACAAATTGAGATACTTCTAGTATTTTAAAAGATGTAATGGAAATGGATTGCAGGAGTTGTGGAGGTTTTATGTAGGTCTTCTGCATAAACAGAACAAGTTAGGAGGCGGACTTGGTGATAAGTATAGCTGACGTATAGACAGTGAACTGCCTGGAACTGCTGGTGTTACTGAACTGGACTGACTATTGTAGGTTCATCCAAGTAATGACTGGACTGTCATTATATCAAATTATAGGCTAAGTCAGGCTGGACCTGGAGAAAGCTGGATGACTAGAATCGGTTGGACTTTTACAAGGAAATGAACCAGCCAGAAATGGTTGGACTTTTACCTGGCTGGACCTGGAGACAACTGACCCAGCTGGGACCAGTTGGACCAGGAGATGACTGGACTGGCTGGTTATGGTTGGAGTTCCACAAGGCTGGACCTGATGTTAAATTTACCACAGCCAGGAAATCAACACAAGAGTTCAATGATTTCATCCAATCTAGCTATGGCTAAGTTTATTGTGCATAAAACAAAACATAAAAATAAATCATAGCCCATCTCGACAGTAACTATGCATAATAGCTACCCTCTCTCTATGTGGTAGGACATAATTCTACTACCATAAACTCATGCATATGCACAGTACTTACAATCAGTAAATCACAGTGTTTTAAACAAGGCATGCTGCTTGTTTCCCCAGGTAGCGAGACCCTGAGCAAAGCCCAGACTCAACTTTTATCAGCCTCTTACAATTGCAGGCACTAACTAGCATTTGCTCAGCCTAAAGACTTGAAATACAGTAGGCCTTGTGGTTATTCCGCTTTAAATGAAAGACCAAATTTTGTGTGTATATATACTCAAAATAAAGTGCAAAGAGGTGAACATTAAAAAACGGATCTATACGTTACAAATTAATTTCAATATTATAAGACATTCTATGTGTACTGTATGTAGTCATTAAGCATAGACTATACTAAATCTCGTACACGGCTACCTAGAACAGTATAGTCTTATGTGGGTAGGTACTGTATAATAATAAAAAAAGGAGACAGTGACATAATAAGAAAAATCAATCAAATCAATCAATGTGGAACTTCACACTGATACAGTTGCTATTCCCAACTATTCCATTTGGACTATTTGGCGGAAGGATGAATCACAAAAGTGACTCTAAATTAAAGCGTTCCAGGTTGTATGTAACGTATTTGGGATATGGGCTAGTATAGACCATCCTTGCAGATTTTATTGGGTGTCCAGGTGGTGCTGCCAAATTTTTATGAATCTTAGGTACACTGTACATCACTTGTATAGCGGGTTTAGAGATCGTTCAACGTTTCTTGTGTTTTTTTATTTATTAGATTGGATGCCACAGCTATTTGCAAAAGGGCCTTCAGCTCAGTTTGATATTCTGCTGTAGGATCCCTGGGCAGATTCATGTATACTTTAGTGTCCACAAGCTGTCTCATGATCTCATCCCTATAGGTGCTCAGGTTTTGGATGACAATGACACCCCCTTTGTCCGCAGGTTGTACTTTTGTCCGTAGTTTTAAGTGCCATGAACTCCTTTTTACTAAGGTTGGAGTGTGTGTTAGTGGAAGCATGTATGTATCGGGTCATGGAGTCATCCTATAGTCTGGTATATGTTGTCAATTAAGGATTTTGGGAAGGGGTATCAAAACTGGATCTGTGTCTAGTCTGTACAATGCTGCCACAGGAGCTGGAGCTGTCAGCACCAGGGTCTGCTGTGTTCCCGGCTGTGTCCATGGTGGACCAGTGGAGGGTGCTGGGAACTGGAAGGAGGGTAGTTTGAGATATCAAGAGTTCATACACAGAGACACCAGAGAAAGCTGGACCAGAGGGTTGGCGGAGACCAGGAACAGGGGCGTGGAGTCTAACTCATCAGCGGTATTCACCAGGGAGCCCTGCAAGGAGCTTTGGACTTTGCTGTGTCTGACGAGCAGGTTACAGACCCCTGCCCTTGTCCTCTGGCAGCAGCTGGCTGGTGCTGAGGATGCTGGACAGGAAACTAAGGGATGTCTTGAGATGATCTATCGGCCTGGGAGCCGGAGATGACAGTAAGCGGCCTGGGAGCCGTCGACGGCTTGTAAGCCAGAGATGACTGGTGATTGCCTGAGAGTCAGTAGTTTTCGGCGATTTGAGAGCTAGAGATAATCATGGCTGGCCTGAGAGCCAAAGATAACTGTGGACAGCCTGGGAGCTGGAAGGAGTTGTCGATGGCCTGGAAGCCAGAGATAACTGTGGACAGCCTGGGAGTTGATAGGAGTAGTCGATGGCCTGGGAGCCGATGACAGTGGTCTAAGGCCTGGGAGCCATTGGGAGATGTCAACGGCCTGGGAGCCAATGACGGTGGTCAGCCTGGGAGCCGGAGGAGTGTCGACAGCCTGGGAGCCGGTGACGGTTGTCAGCCTGGGAGCCAGAGGTGTGTCGACAGCCTGGGAGCCAATGACGGTTGTCAGCCTGGGAGCCAGGGCTAGATTGTTAATGGCATGGGAGCCAAGGATAGCTTGTTAATGGCCTGCGAGCCGGGGATAGCTTGTCGATGACCTGGGAGTCGACACGGACTGTAGACTGCCTGGGAGCCGGTGGGATGTTGATGACCTGGGAGACGACATGGACTGTTTGACGACCTGGGAGTCAACACAGCAGTTGGCAGCCTGGGACCCGACATGGCAGTTGATGGACTGGAGATGTCGACAGCCAGGACAAGAATGGTAACAGTCTCTGGTGAACACAACAGCTCCCCCCATAGCCAAAACAAGGACAGTGTGCACCATAGTCATGCCCAAACTGTAGGGGCGTGACTTCATAGGAAGGGGCGTGGACACATAATAGTACCAATTCACATTATGCCACACAAATGAATGCCCATTATACATTATGCCACAAACTGTAATGCCCATAGCACAATATGCCCACACTGTAATTCTGCCATCACCATAATATTCCCACCACACAATAATGACCTTTTCAAATTATGTGCCACAGTAAAAGTTTAAAAATACTTTTAAATTACCTGCTAGTTGCTAGGGCTTTCATGCCCATTACCAATGGTTTTTGTTGCTCTTTGTAGAAGAGGCAGCTTCTTGGATAGCAGGGGGAGAAAAGGTTTAGCGGGGATGGGGTGAGGAGGTAGCTTCTAAGTGTTAGGTTGTAAATGTGAACCCGTAGCCATGACTGCTGGTCAGAATGACCACAGCGGACCCTACACTGACACTACCTCTTTTGCCTTCCCTAGTGCTCATCAAGTACTTGCAGAGCTATGCTTCCCCTATAACTGCCACATTTGAATGGGCAAATTAAGTCTGCCCCAACTCTGGTGCCACTAGGTCTTAATTAAGGACAAAGCACTAGCAGGACACAGAGAAAAACAAAAGGCTAATAACAAAGAATCAAGGGATAAAGAACTTAAGTAAGTGACACACTTGCAAAAGGGAGGTCTTAACCAGATCAAGGAGTGACCTAGTTGCAAAAATAACTCAAATTTGCAGATGAGCGATCAGGTCTGAATCAGCTCTAATAAATGTTAGTATTATATGTGCACTAGGCTCTAAAACATATTCAGTTAATCGCATAATATGATTAACATTTATTGGCTATTTGTTGCTTGTCAGATATAAGGTGGATTTGAATCTGCAAAATTGACATAATGAGAAACCAATGTAGCTTACTCAAACACAGCATAATGTTACTTTGGAATTAATTATAAGATAAGGAATCTCACTAGCCTGTGCTATTTAACACTGTCAGACAGGTGATAAATGGGCAGTGTATATCAACTTGTTTGTGACCTAAGGTATTATTTCAGTCAGTGGATAGCTCATATTTAAATTACATAATTTGACTAATTTGAATAATATCAGTAAGAGTACACATGAATTTATACATGCTGACATTCTGAAACTGGTATTACCAGATTATTAAACAATTGTGAGAACAAATATAGCAGTAATAAACTGGTATAAGGAAACAAGAAAAATAAAATAAAAAATGTAATAAAGTATTAATACCTATGATATCAGCACCTGTACTTTCTCCCTAGATATATATGGCATAGGAAGGTAGTTAAGCCACACTGGATGAAAAATAAATCACTGTTTAGGGTAAGTTTGTCACAGCTACTGTAGCATTAATAAAAAATTGTTATTTTGAGTGAAAATTGTGTATCCAGGGTTTTTAGGTTTCTTTTTTGTATAACCTTTCACAGGGCCTGTTTAAGCAGTGTGGTATCTATAATGGGTGCACAAGTAAAGTTAGGATGGACAGAAGCAGCAAGGGCAACCAAACAAGGAGACCAGAGCCAACGAGAAAGATCCTGACAGAGGACCAGAGGAGATCCCAGCAAGCAGGAGAACTAATGCAGTTCCAGATAGCAATACACTAGACATAGAGGAGAATGGTGCCGTGCTCAGCATCCCGGGTGGTACTAATGACCTGAGGATCTGATCAGAGATTACAGAAGACCTGCAGCAATGGGGTAGACACTGAATGTACCTTAAGCCCCCTGGACACTTTGCTTGTTGAGGCATGGGTGCAAAGGGAGTAGGCCCCCTCCAGTAACCGCTGCCCCATTATTTATGGTTAAAATGGGATAGGCTTCCCTTCTTCTTCTGCCCCCCCCCCCCCCCCATTGTTCATTGAATATTCCATTTTCCCCTAAGAAGTTATTTAGGATTTCAGTTCCTCTTGCTTGAACCCTTTTTTATTAAATAAAGCTAACATTTGCTTAACCAAAACCGATGCACTACAAATACTACAATGACCACATGTACAGTGACCCACATAGTTCTTAATGACATTGGTTATATGTTAGGGGTAATTTGTTTGGCTGCAGAATAAATTTGGAGCCAAATCTCTCTCTCTCTCTCTCTCTCTCTCTCTCTCTCTCTCTCTCTCTCTCTCTCTCTAATTTGCTTTACCATGGTCTACCAGGTGTATAATGATAGCCATCACTTGTATGCAGTCAATTAACTTTACTTTAAGGGGTGAATTTACTAAGATGGAATGTGAACAAATGCACATATTCGTACCCATTTGATGTCAAATACGGCTGAATTCAGCTGATTTGCCGTATTTATATATGGCAATCTCAGCCGAATTCTAGTGTATAATGAATACACCTTCGATAGAACTCCTTATATGGCCATGAGTTCTATGGTGGTGTGCTCATTTACTACCATTCGTACTGCTGAATTCGGATGGTAATTCTGCAGAAAATATGACAGGAATATACTCCTAATTTTCCAGACGTATTTGGCTGAAGCCTGCACAAATCAGTAAGATCCCTGCAGACTTCTCTGTGTAAAAGGTAGAAAAATAAATAAAAAAATTAAAATAAAAACCAGCGTGGTGTCCTCCCTCTCGAGTATATCCAGCACCATGCTCACTTTGGTGAAGCGATAAAGTGTCTGGTTTTTATCACTTGGATGCTGTCCAAAGCCACAAAGAACAAGGCAGATAAGAAGGCAGCAGACTGCAAGATGGCCGCCACACTATCTCACACTATATTACTATCTCATATATTTACCGTTAACAATTAGTTGGGGCTGACTAGGCGCGACCCTGAATTTAGAGAGTTTATAAATGCTTGGCTTGATGGCCACGTGTATCACTCCCGGGAAGCTCAGATTCCACTTCTAAGTCTGAGGCTGTGCACTGGTGGAACAGTACATGTTCTGTTTATATGGGTACGCCCCAGTACGTTAATGTTTACCCCAATGTGTTCTGTCTTGTCCCCTCCTTAAGATTACGTCAACTGTTTGAAATGCTTTTTCATAAGATGCTATGTCTGGTTTAAAAATTGGCACACTGAACGTGGGAGATATCAACACCCCGGCAAAAAGGAAGAAAATATTATTATCTCTTAACAAATTGAAGGTAGATGTAATCTTCTTACTGGAGACCCATCTTCTTCTGTGCAGTTGAAGAACACACTGCTACAATCGTAAAGCGCAACGGAATTTGCTGCGCTATATAAGAAACTGTAAAATAATAAATAAAACTAATATTTTCGGCACATTTAGATTTGTCAAAGCTGAATATACTGTAGACAGAAATGATATAAGCTTAATAACTCTTGTATTAAGTCTTCTCGATCTTGTTAAAGATTTCTTGTTATACTAAAATAAACATGTGTGATGTGAATAGTAATTTACTATCCTTTGCTCTGAGACACATGTATAACAATTATGTAACAATAACACCACATGATTTCAATCTGTTGTGTAAAATAAGGTAAAATTTAAAGTCGTTAAAAACAAAGCTAAAAAAATGTAACGTCTGAATATGCTCTAAAAATTGGTATTTCGCCCAAACTATCGAGCAACCTGACAGGAGATTGATTTCGTACATTTTATGGATTTTGAGTACACAGTAAAAAGCTGGTACTCGAAGAAATTTCACTATCTGGTTTATTTAATACTGTACTTTATAGTTCAAGTTATTCATAAAGAAAATGTAGTGTTAGAATACTAAAATCTACTTCCACCTGTTTAGCATGAAATAACTATTGAAGCTCTGCAGCTGGTTCCCAGCATTAACACCAGTGTACTAGACCATAATCTTTGAAATACTGAATGGATATGAAAGCCTTATCTATAGCATTCCAGAAATAAAAATCGGCTTCAGTTTCCTGTTGTTGCAGGAAGAGAAAACGGTGCAACATTTGTTTTTCATTGACTGTTCCCTCAAGATCAGTAACAATGCTGTAAATACTTGATAGAATAATAATGGTTGTTGTGTATATTTCCAGTAGCTGATGAATATGAGATTATTATACAATATGCTAATGGTTATAATGCATTTTGTTTTGAGGTAAATTAGGTTAACCTCTTCACTGTCGTGTTTTCATCATGGGTTACTATTTCTAGTGTATTGCAATCAAATATCTAAAAGATTATTTATCAAACACAGTTGATGGATATGTAAACTCTAAATCAGGCATGTCCAAACTGCGGCCCTCCAGATGTGCTAAAACTACACATCCCAGCATGCATTGCCATCATTCTAGCATTCCCTAATAGCCAAATTGTGGCAAGGCATGCTGGGATGTGTAGTTTTAGCACATCTGGAGGGCCGCAGGTTGGACATGCCTGCTCTAAATGGTATGCATATCTTTGATCAAGGAAAAAAGTTTAGGAAACCTGCGCTAACATCAAATGGATACAATTGTGGGTGTAGAAAAATAAATTTATTAAAAAATATATATATATACAGTGAGTCTGGCAAGATGGGGGGTGATCACAGTTACGTCACTGTGACCGGGGTAATGTCCAGAGCTCAGGGTACTACCGCTTCACCCAGTGGTGTCTGCGGTCTATTCCTCAGAATGTATATGGATGTAGTCCCGCACAAATGTCCAAACATGCACTTCAGTTGTCCGTTGCACAGTGGAGGTGGCGTAAGGGGGGCGGAGATGGAATTCAGCACAAAAGTCTTATAGGTCTTGGCAAGTGCTGCCGTGGCACCAGGGGCTGGCGTCCCTAGCACCCCCGGTGGTGCACTGACACACTTACCTGATACATTCCAGCTTGTAGCCCTGTAGACGTCCCTCGGTGTGGCTCAAACGTACGTCCCGTGTGGATGTGTGCAACGTGCGGCGTTGCTGGAAGTAGTTGTAGTTCCTTCCGTGTCTCTGCTACGCCGGTGGTACACACTCCCTGTGTATCAGGTAAGTGTGTCAGTGCACCACCGGGGATGCTAGGGACGCCAGCCCCTGGTGCCACGGCAGCACTTGCCAAGACCTATAAGACTTTTGTGCTGAATTCCATCTCCGCCCCCCTTACGCCACCTCCACTGTGCAACGGACAACTGAAGTGCATGTTTGGACATTTGTGCGGGACTACATCCATATACATTCTGGGGAATAGACCGCAGACACCACTGGGTGAAGCGGTAGTACCCTGAGCTCTGGACATTACCCCGGTCACAGTGACGTAACTGTGATCACCCCCCATCTTGCCAGACTCACTGTATATATATATATATTTTTATTAATAAATTTCTTTTTCTACACCCACAATTGTATCCATTTGATGTTAGCGCAGGTTTCCTAAACTTTTTTCCTTGCTTACCACTAGGAGGGGGCCTCCCTCCATTTGGGTCACCAGCAGCTGCACTAGTACACTTAAATCAGAGCGCCAGTCCCACTTTCTTGTTCTGTTCCATATCTTTGATCAAGCTACAGGGAGCATGCAGTGAAATGCGTCAGATCCCATCACCACTGCACTTGCACCCTCAAGAAGGTTCCTAATACAGTCTGAAACAGCCCCAGACTCACCTATTCCTGACTACCTGGAATAAATTGCTTGGATTACAATATCATCCTGTTCTGAGAAATTGGCGACCAGCACCTTGTCTCTAGTGGTCATTGCTAACCACCACTTCATTTGAATATCCATACCACAACTCAGGAAATTTCAACCAGCTTATCTACCACTCGTCCATCCATGGTAACCTTATTTATGGTCACAAGGAACTGTCACACAGGAGTCCTTAGGGCAGTGGGTTCTCAACCTCGGTCCCCAGGACCCCCCAATAGTGCACGTTTTCTAGTTTAGATGGTCACCCGGAAAGTGTACTGGTGGACTCATTATTCATTGACACATTTTAAAAGATCACAGTTGAAGAAAATTATTTCACTTATGATTCTGTGTGGAGACCTGGAAAACATGCATTGTAGATGGGTCCTGAGGACCAAGGTTGAGAACCACTGCTTTAGGGGCTTTATAGGAGCAGATTACATTTCATCCACTGGGTAATCTCATATTGCATGTGCTCTTCTTAATTATGCTGATGTAGTGCTCATTTATTTTAGTGTTGTTAAAATAAAGTCTATGTAAAGACAATCCAATCACAATTTTATTTTTATTAGTTACAGCACTTCTTATTTGTTGTTTTTTTGGGGGGTAATTTCAGGTTCCTGCCCAGTTCTGTTGCCTGACCTGATATAGATAGAAGCCAATTGGTAAATGTATATGTTTTCAAATTGGATGCAATGTAGTGGTGGATTTCCCACAAGGTACGTGAGGCACATGCCAAGGGGTGTCAATTGCTGAGGGATGGAACACTAGATCGATGGCCAAAGGAGGCAAGGTGGTACTTATTTTTCTTTTTGTCATTAAGACTTACTTTTTTATTTTGTAACTGGTAAGTAGAAAGGGTTAATGGTCAGTACATTGACTGCGAATGCTTATGAATTCCAGTATGCATGCGTAAAGCAAATCATTTATTATACTGTATATTCACCGGCGTTATCTGGGAGTGGCAGAAAATCACAGGCTCCAGACTTGAGCAGCCTTTTTCTATCACACAGGTAGAGTCTTCTGGTGTCTTTATTTCCTTTGAGTGCCGCCGCCACCCAGATGCTACTAGCACCGGAATTATCCCAGGATTTTAGCGCGGGGCATCGACTTTTGATTTAGTTGCCACGCAAGCTAATCGAAGTGCCGCTCCATTCATACAATATTATAAGAGCACAGTCGTGCCATTATATTAAGGTTGAATCGAAAAAACTGAATTTTCCCATAGGGAACTTTTGAGATGGGGCATGTTGTTTGAGGGGTTACACCTCAAAAGTGACTGGATGTACTGATCTGAGATTTGGCATGGAGATGTAGACATGTCAACCGGTGCTGTATGCCAAATTTCAGGGTGAAATAGTAAAAAATTAGCAATTGGGAGCAATCTAAACTTCCAACTGTCAGTTTTTTTCTGCCACTTCAGAAATGGCTTTTTAACACCGTTTTCCATTAGAGTCTATGAGGGGATTTTTGGGAAGGCACAACTCAGGGTAGAGGAAGAATTTAGACTTGGGGTTTGTTTTATTAGCTAGAGCTTGTCCCAGTGTAGTGCCTTTTGTGGTTAAGGTTTTTCAGATAGTTACAGGTTTTGGTAATTGTTTCCTAGCACGGCACCCACGATTTTAATCTTATGCCATAGTTTTAATCGTTTAGATCGCATCGCATGCGACCCGATCGCTTGAGATGCGATGCGATCAGCCCTATTTTTTAATTGTACAGGCACCCTGATGGGTGATTGCTATGTAAAATGCACCCTCATTGTTAACGCCACCCCCACTATGAACACCAACCCGAAGTGTGGCGTGCAAAGCGAGCCTGCAAGGGGCGGCGGTACGCGTCCTCTGACCTTTTCATACCCCCACTATCCACATCGGCGTGGAGTTGATTTTATATAGTGTGGCAAGCGCAGCGAGCCACCGAGCTTGAAGCGTGGCGAGCGCAGTGGATTACTTCACATGTATTCCGCGTCCTCTCGCGGGGCTCGCTGCGCTCGCCATGCTTCGGGCTCGGTGCGGTCACCACACTATATAGAGTCAACTATATGTGGATAGTGGGGGTATGAATGCTTCAGGTTGGTGTTGAAAGTGGGGGTGGCGTTAACATAGTAATTACCCATCAGGGTGCCTGTACAATTAAAAATCGCATCTCATGCCATTATAATGGCATGCGATGCAACGCGACATCAAAATTGTACAGTTTGGCTCTTAAGACCCGAAAATCAGGTCCCATCGCATACCATCGCATACCTTAATTAGTGGTATGCGATGGTGTACGGTGGGCGCCATGCTAGGAAACAAGTACCCAGGTTTTAATTAATTTAGTGAAATATTCCCCATTATAAAGATAGGCATTTCAACTTGTTTTGCAACGGCAGTTGGGCATGAGGAGAGAGTAGGAAGCAGTCTCAGTGTATTGAACTGTAGTGGGTGTGACACATGATGAAGAAGACTGCAGGGGGGTGACACACAGGGTGAAGCATAATTGCCTATCCCAGTAAATATGAAGACAAAAGCATAAAAAATTGGAATTTTTATGTTGATATTTTTCATGTTTTGTTTTAAGGCAACAAAGTAGTTTGACCTACTGTAAGTTAAAAGTATAAAAATTCTGTTTGGTAAATAAAAATATATTTTGCATTTTGCACAAAACAGTGATGTTATACGAACATTTTCATTAAACATTAAAAAAAAAATCCAATATTTACCAGATAGGGTTAAGAGAATGGTGCAGATGGGGGAAAGACAGTAGCACAGATGGTGGGAAAATAGAGCAGTGTGGATGGTTGGACAGTGCTGTGTGGATGAGGGGAACAGAGCAACACAGATGGAAAGAAACAGTGGCATGGATTGGGGCAGAGCAGCATGGAGGGGTTAAGTATTTCTACCTACCCTTGGGAGTGGCAGCTAGGCCAAATCCTTGGGGTGTTGGCTAGGACTAGTCCCCCCCCCCCCCGGGTCATAGCCCTAACAGTGACCACAATACTTACCTTGTCAGCAATGTCAGCTAAATACCACAGGTTGATATCGAGCGCTGATTGTGTATTCTGTACTGCTGCTGAACCTTAGGTGAATTACCAGAACCCCTAACAATATATGCACAAGAAAAAAGGAAAATAGGAGCAGCGCTGTACTGAATACAAATATATTTAATTAAAAATTGCAATTTATACATGTTATCACAGTCAAAAAATAGACAAACAAGACTTACACACATATAACATTAAGAACTCCCCCCATTTAACTGGTGCTGGTTAGGCTTGTTAATTCAGAATGCAATTGCAAAATTATTGCTCATATACAGAGCCAGTTAGTAGGTTAGAACTGAGTTCAAGTCCCCACAGAAATGTGCACATTTATCGTGGTATACTTATTTGTAATCCGGGGGTCATGCAGATGGCTTGTTAGCGATGGTGAATTTCTTCGACCATTAGCATACGGTCATATCCGAGATCAATTCATCAGCAAGATGTTATTGGCAGCATAAGTGTCCCCTCTCAACGCGTTTCTCCGCCTTGGTATCCTCTCAGCGGCGTCCTCAGGAGAAGTACTTCTCGTGAGGAAGCCGCTGAGTGGATACCAAGGCGGAGAAACGCGTTGAGAGGGGACACTTATGCTGCCAATAACATCTGGCTGATGAATTGATCTCGAATATGACTGTATGCTAATGGTTGAAGAAATTCACCATCGCTAACAAGCCATCTGCATGACCCCCGGATTACAAATAAGTATACCACGATAAATGTGCACATTTCTGTGGGGACTTGAACTCAGTTCTAACCTACTAACTGGCACTGTATGTCAGCTAAATGAATGGGGTAATAGTGGTGAGGATAGGGGGGAGATTATGCAGAAGGGAGACAGAGTGGTGCGGATTAGGCGTAAAGATGCAGATAGGTTGAAAAACACTGGCATGGATGGGTAGAAAACTGGTGAAGATGGGAGAGAAGAGAGTGTGGCAGAGTAATGTTGAAGAGGGAAACACTGAGCAGTGCCGCAAGAAGAAAACAGTGGTATGGACAAGGCACAGATGGGGAAAGATAGATGGTGCAGATATATTAGTACAGACTAGCACAGATGGGAGAACACAACAGTAGGGTTTGGGGAAGACAGAGCAGCATGGAAGCGTATAATGGAAGTAAGTGTAGATGCATAGACCGTAGATGGGGTATTATAGTTTAACCAAAATGTTTGAGGGAGGTAAATGTGTATACTAAATGAGATGGATGTAAGGAGTGAGAAGATGTTGGAACAAGATGGGAATGTTGTAGTGCCCGAGTGGGATGGGTGTGGGCACTGAGTGGGATGGGTGCACCACATAGCTGCTTAGACCAGTAGTTGTATAGACTGCATGTGTGTATTCCAATGAGCACACAAATCTGTGAATTAGCAGCTCCACTATTGTGTGAGTGACAGCAATCTCACTCTGTGAGAGTGCTGAATCTGCACTTACCCACAGGCTGTGATGGCGTACCATATCTGTATTGCGCAAGGAACACGTCCATTAAGGTGCCAGCCTTAATGATCAGAATTTCATTGCTTTTTTGGCGTTTGAGTGGAAGAGTTACAACAGGTTTCTGAAATGTCAGAACATGTGTAAGAAGCCTTAATGGGACAGGTGAAACCATAAGGTTTTTTGCCTATGGAATATATATATATGTTACCCTACCTATACTGTTTTTTGTGGCTCTGGATAACTACTGCTTTGAGAATAGTCCAATAGGACCGAAACGTCGGCAGGCTCCATTTCTTTACCTGATTAAACATGGGACACCCAAACCCTGATGACCTTACTGTATGAAGTCTGGTGAGTGCTGTTTTCCCTTATGGGAGTGACTGTATCTACATAGCACTGTTCTCTATTTATACTGCTATTTATACGGCACCCCAGCGGCTACCTAGACACAAGGGTGAGAGTGCAGGTCTTGTTTGCATATATATATATATATATTAATAATAATGACCCAAATTTACCTATTCACCCTTTCTTCATTTAAAACTCTATGGTTGACCGACCTACTCCAGTAACCCCATATAGCCCGGTACTTTATTGACGCCCCCGGGAGGCATAAACAAATTTCTCATGTTCACTAGTCTGATTTACCAAATATATCCAGTCAGTATGAAGTGGACTGAGGGGAGACATCCACCGGCGAGCTACTATTACCTTTGCTAGGGCTGTAAGGCTCTTAGCCAATTGCCTCAGTTCCCATTTCACCGCTCGTCCCTCCCATGTCCCCAACACTAGATTTAATTTGTTAAGGGCAACACGAGGAAGGCCTATCTTGACTAGGGAATTAACTACTTCATCCCAAAACCCACTGACCACACAGCAGCTCCACAACAGGTGGTCAAATGTAGCCCCGCGCTCTCCGCACTTTGGGCAATTATCCGCCACTGCCCCCGCAAATTTTTTCATTTTTACCGGCGTTATATAAGTCCTATGTAGGATATTAAATTGGACTTGCTGAGTCCGCATTAGATTTGTAGCCTGTCGGGGGCCGGCCAAGGCCATCGACCAGCTATTTTCCTCCAACTGAGGAATATCCTCCACCCATTTTGCCTGGAGATCGGCAAGATCATCGGCTTGTATGAATGAGTGGAGGAAGTTATACAGTTTGGCCAGGCGTTTACCCATTGATAGTTGTTTAAGAAATTTTTTACACGGAGCCTCCTCCACCCTCCAAGAATTAATCCTCCCTGATTGGGTCAAAGCGCTTCTTACTTGCAGGTATCTGAAAAAGAATTCATTCCGTATACCAAACTCTACTTGGAGCTGAGAAAATGACTTCAACACCCCGTCTTCACACCATTGGCCTATTGTGCTAATACCATACTTATTCCAGACCGTCCCCCCTTGTTGTTCTTTAAGCGCCCGCATACCAGGCATGGAGAAAATAGGAGTGTCGGGATCCAGGCCACCTGCTTTTGTGAGTCTACAAGCCCATCTCCAAACTTTAACGGCCTGGCAGACTATTGGACGTACGTCCCTCCGAAGCCCCTCCACAAACAATCTCTGAAGAGGGGTGTAGTCTGGATCCACACCCTCCAAAAGATCTCGCAGCTCTAGAGTTTCTTCCCCCTGCCTAACCCATGTACTGTACATATATGAACCATCTGTGCTGCCATATAATATGTTTTAAAATCCGGGTGTCACGGCAGAAGGGCTGGATGGAGTCGTGTGGTGCACAGAAGCTGGAGACGGACCAGGGCGAGTAGGATTGAAACGTGCAGGTTTAATAACTGGTTTCATAAATAATAAGTTCACTTAAATACTTCTTTAAGTGGCAAAAGAATAAATCAATAAGTCCAGCACAATATACTGCCAGTGGTAATTCTGGAACTAGTCTTTAGGTGAGCCAGAGTACATAGAAGAAGATGCAGGAAGAGGTTGATTTGATGATGGAAGAAATGGATCCGGAAGACTGGAAGAGGATGGAATGGATGGATGATGAAGAAAGGGAATCCTGGAACAAGCAGGAGCCAGCACTAGATAGCGCTTGCAGCATTGGTGTCAGGAGAAAACCTTCCTTGGATAAGGTGCAGGGAGCAAGGCACCAGAGTCAGGAGAGAGAACCAGGATCCAGGAGTCAGCTCGGAGATGTGAACGACTCAGAAGACTCATTGCACTGACACGGATCAGCCTGGGCAGCTCCATTATATCCCCAGGGAGTGGCTGCCATTGGCTGTCCGTGCAGGATGAGGAGGAACTCTCTACTCTGGCCCAATCCGCTACCTGCCCTTACTCAAGATGGCGCCGCCGGCCTCCCGGCGCCGCAATCGTCAAGGACGCTGCTACCTGATGCTCCGTCGCTGCCGCCTCTACCCAGCGCTGCCCCCACCTGCCCGCCTCAGAGTGGAGCCTGCACACGCTAGCCGGCGGCGGGCGCGGACGGGTGAGTACTGTACCCGCCGCGCTCCGTCGCGGCTGCGTGTGACAGTACCCCCCCTTTTCAGGGTGGCCCCAGGACGCCTATGGGCCTTGTGAGGATTTCGCTGCAGAAATTGCTTAATCAGCTTTGGAGCATGCAAATCAACGGAGTCCACCCAAGAGTTCTCTTCAGGACCAAAACCGACCCACTCCACCAGATACTGAGTACGAGCATTGCGGTGACGAGAGTCTATGATACGTCTTACCTCGAATTCGATCCCACTCTCGGAGTTAATCTTGGGTGGTTTGGGAACCTTCTTCTGATAAGAGTTCAATCTTAAAGGCTTGAGGAGGGACACATGAAAGGAATTCGAGATCCTTAGGGAAGGAGGAAGTTGAAGTCTATAAGCGACTGGATTAATGACTTGGGTGATGGCATATGGCCCAATGTACCGGGGAGCCAGTTTCATAGAAGGCAGACGGAGGCGTATATGACGGGTAGATAGCCATACCCGATCCCCGAGTTTTAATCTGGGCGCTGCTCTTCTTTTCCTGTCCGCCATTCTCTTGTATCGAGCAGAAGATTTAAGGAGAGCGGTGTGGACATCCGACCAAATCTTCGCAAAGCGTTGGAGGGAAGTGGTCGCTGCAGGAACTTCAGAAGAGGGTAATTCTGAGAAGTCTGGAGATCGTGGGTGTTTACCAAATACGGTAAAGAAGGGCGTGGTTCCGGAGGAAGAGTGATAGGAGTTGTTATGCATAAATTCTGCCCACGGGAGGAGATCTACCCAGTCATCTTGAGAGGACGAGATGAACAATCGAATAAAGGCCTCCAAGTCCTGATTCACCCGTTCCGTCTGGCCGTTGGTCTGGGGATGAAAGGCAGTAGAAAACTTGAGGTTAACCTTTACCGTGGCACAGAGAGCTCTCCAGAATTTCGCCACGAACTGTACTCCGCGATCAGACACAATTTCTTTGGGCAGACCATGTAATTTAAAAATGGTGGAAATGAATAGCTGAGCCAGTACTGGAGCAGAGGGAAGACCTTTTAGTGGGACGAAATGGACCATTTTTGAGAATCGGTCAACCACTACCCAGATTGCTGTATGACCTTTGGAAGGAGGCAACTCGCAAATGAAGTCCATAGATAGATGAGTCCATGGTTCTGTGGGAATGGCCAGAGGACGGAGAGGACCAACAGGAGTTGTTCTGGGCACCTTATGCTGAGCACATTTTACACAAGACGCGATGAAGTTGGTGACGTCGTGACGAATGGTTGGCCACCAATAAGAACGTGACAGGAACATCAAGGTCTTCTGTATTCCTGCGTGACCTGCGAAACGGGAGGAATGTGCCCATGATAATATTTTTTTTCGCAGTTCGAGAGGAACAAACGTCTTGCCTGGAGGAGGAATTGGCTGTACGGACACTTGAGCAAAAACCACTGGATCAAGGATTGGACGAGGAAGAATCTCTATATCAGAAGTTGTTTCAAAGGAACGGGATAGGGCGTCAGCTTTAATATTAGTGGTGCCAGGTCGAAATTTAATTTGAAAATTAAAACGTTCGAAAAACATAGCCCATCGGGCTTGACGAGCAGTGAGGCATTGAACTTGTTTGAGAAAGGACAAATTCTTGTGATCTGAATACACGGTGATCTTATGCCGCGCACCCTCCAGAAGGTATCGCCACTCCTCTAACGCCGTTTTGACAGCAAGTAACTCTTGTTCCCCAATGGGGTAATTCTTCTCTGCCGGAAGGAATTTTTTGGAGAGGAAAGCACAAGGATGTAATTCTTGATCCTCTCCTTTTTGTGACAAGATGGCCCCAATACCTTCCGAGGATGCGTCCACCTCGAGGATGAAGGGCTTGTCGAGATCTGGTTGGAGGAGAATGGGTGCCGTCATAAACGCCCTCTTTAACTGTTGGAAGGCTGAGAATGCTTCTGGCGGCCATTGACTTGGATCAACTCCTTTGTGGGTAAGAGCTGTGAGGGGAGCAGCGATGGTAGAGAAGTTCCGGATGAATCGCCGGTAATAATTTGAGAATCCTAAAAATCTCTGAATTCCCTTGAGTGTCGTGGGAGGTGCCCAGTCTTGGATCGCTCTCACCTTCTCTGGATCCATCTCGATACCAGTAGCAGAGAGAATGTGGCCTAAGAATGGAATGGAGGTGACTTCAAAAACGCATTTTTCCAACTTACAGAATAGTTGATTTTGACGAAGACGTCGTAGCACCTCGGACACGGTCTGTCTGTGATGTTGAAGATTGGAGGAGAAGATGAGTATATCGTCTAAATAGACTACAATGGAATGGTACAGCAAGTCCCGGAAGATATCATTCACGAACTGTTGGAAGACGGCAGGGGCGTTGCAAAGGCCGAAGGGCATCACCAGATATTCATAGTGACCGTCTCTTGTATTAAAAGCCGTCTTCCACTCGTCACCGGAACGGATTCGTATCAAGTTGTAGGCCCCTCGTAGGTCCAATTTGGTGAAGACAGTCGCTCCTCTGATCTTATCAAACAGTTCTGTGATAAGGGGTAAGGGATAGCGATTCTTTATAGTGATGTCGTTCAGGCCTCTATAGTCGATACAAGGCCGAAGACCGCCATCTTTCTTTTTCACAAAGAAAAACCCAGCCCCGGCCGGAGAGGTAGAAGGTCGGATGAACCCCTTGTTTAAGTTCTCTTGGATGTACAAGGACATGGCCTCAGTCTCGGGTAGCGACAGAGGATAGATGCGGCCACGAGGAGGATATTTCCCAGCCATCAATTCTATTGGGCAGTCCCAAGGCCGGTGGGGAGGTAAAGTGTCAGCACCTCCTTTACTGAAGACATCTGTAAATGGACGATACGGTACGGGTATAGACAAGGGTGGAGCTGAAGAAGATGAAGAGCAGTTATCCTTACATTGTGGATGGGTCTGGTAGACCGGAAGGATCTGAGGAAGGCAAGTAGACTGGCAGACTGTTCCCCAGGCCTTGATCTCCATAGTGGTCCAATCAATTTGTGGATTATGTTTGGAGAGCCAGGGAAGACCCAGGACCATTTGATGAGAAGATTGTGGAAGAATGAAGAATTGAATGGTCTCTTGATGTAAGGCTCCGATGAGCAACTTCAGCGGAATGGTTTGATGAGTGATTTGTCCACTCCGAATTCGACTCCCATCCACAGCCGTGAGGACCAGCGAATAATCCAGAGGTTGCACAGGCAGGGCATGCTGGTTGACAAAAGAAGAAGAAAGGAAGTTCCCCGCTGCTCCAGAATCCAATAAGGCCTGAAGTCTTCTCTCGCCTTGGGGACACACAAGAGTCACTGGAATAATAGAGTCAGTAGAAGAGGGAGATGAAAACAATACTCCTAATCGGACCTCCCTCGGGGGGATTAGGAGCGGTCGTTTCCCGGCCGCAGTGGGCAGGCAGCCAATAGGTGAGCAGATGAGCCACAGTACATACACAAATTCTCTCGCCGTCTTCGGAACTTCTCCTCGAGGGACAGGCGGGAACGATTGATTTGCATGGGTTCATCAGCTGGTGCAGCAGGCGAAGGAATTGCCTTGGGGCCCGGAGCAACATTGGGAGAGAAACGAGGACGAAGGCGATCAGAACGATTCCTCTCAAGTTGGCGTTCTTGGAGTCGCAGGTCGACTTTGGTACATAGGGAGATGAGTTCTGCCAGGGTGGAAGGAGGATCGCGAGTTGCTAACTCGTCTTTGATGCGCCCAGCCAGACCGTTCCAGAAGGCAGATACGAGAGCCTCTTCGTTCCATCGAAGTTCGGACGCCAGGGTTTGGAACTGTACGACATATTGTCCCACTGGGCGACTGCCTTGACGAATCCTCAGGATCTCCGTGGCTGCAGAGGACACTCTGCCGGGCTCGTCGAATATACGACGGAAGGAGGCCACAAACTCTTCATAATTATTGAGAAGAGGGTCCGCACGCTCCCAGAGGGGGGACACCCACTCCAGGGCTGGACCAGCCAGTAGGGATACGATGTAGGCCACCCGGGTTTTGGGCGAAGGGAAATTGGAAGGCTGGAGGGTAAAATGCACGTCACATTGATTTAGGAATCCTCGACATCCTCTCGGAGACCCGTCATATTTACTGGGTGTCGACAGCTGTAGATGGTGAGGAACAGATGGACTCGCAGGAGGGGCAGAGACTCCAGCAGTGGGTGCGGCCGAAGCTGAGGGAGCTGCCTGAGGTGGTGACAAGGACTGGAGGAAGTGAGCCACTTGACGCTGGGTGGTTTCTACTTGTTCCAGGCGAGCCATGATGCCTTGAAGAACATCCGTCATGGAAGCCTGTGCTTCACCCGATTCCATCGGGTCAGTGCAAACTGTCACGGCAGAAGGGCTGGATGGAGTCGTGTGGTGCACAGAAGCTGGAGACGGACCAGGGCGAGTAGGATTGAAACGTGCAGGTTTAATAACTGGTTTCATAAATAATAAGTTCACTTAAATACTTCTTTAAGTGGCAAAAGAATAAATCAATAAGTCCAGCACAATATACTGCCAGTGGTAATTCTGGAACTAGTCTTTAGGTGAGCCAGAGTACATAGAAGAAGATGCAGGAAGAGGTTGATTTGATGATGGAAGAAATGGATCCGGAAGACTGGAAGAGGATGGAATGGATGGATGATGAAGAAAGGGAATCCTGGAACAAGCAGGAGCCAGCACTAGATAGCGCTTGCAGCATTGGTGTCAGGAGAAAACCTTCCTTGGATAAGGTGCAGGGAGCAAGGCACCAGAGTCAGGAGAGAGAACCAGGATCCAGGAGTCAGCTCGGAGATGTGAACGACTCAGAAGACTCATTGCACTGACACGGATCAGCCTGGGCAGCTCCATTATATCCCCAGGGAGTGGCTGCCATTGGCTGTCCGTGCAGGATGAGGAGGAACTCTCTACTCTGGCCCAATCCGCTACCTGCCCTTACTCAAGATGGCGCCGCCGGCCTCCCGGCGCCGCAATCGTCAAGGACGCTGCTACCTGATGCTCCGTCGCTGCCGCCTCTACCCAGCGCTGCCCCCACCTGCCCGCCTCAGAGTGGAGCCTGCACACGCTAGCCGGCGGCGGGCGCGGACGGGTGAGTACTGTACCCGCCGCGCTCCGTCGCGGCTGCGTGTGACACCGGGAGAGACAAGCCCCCTCTTTCTCTGTCTCGACTCAAAATGTCCATTCTAACCCTGGGCTGTTTATCCCTCCAAATAAAGGACGAGACAATGCTCTTAATTTTCCTAAAATACTCATCCTTAATGAAAACTGGGGAGTGTTGCACTATGTATAGGAATTTGGGCAGAATTGCCATCTTTATCAAATTAACACAACCTAATTGTGATAGTTGGAGTTTGGTCCAACTCCTACATCTAGATTTAAGTTCTTTAATGAACGGGCTTAAATTCTCTCTTAGAAACTCCGAAGAGTTCCTAGTGAAACAGATACCCAAGTATCTAAATTTTTCCTCCCTGTTGAGTTGAACCTCATTCCCTTGGTCACATCTCCCTACTTTCCCTAACTGGATATAATTGGACTTGTCCCAGTTCATCATAAGACCGGAGTACCCCCCGAACTCCCGAATAATCTCCAGGACCTCGGTAAGCACTCCAGGCTCCTCCAAACCTACCAACAAGTCGTCCGCGTAAAGCGCAACTAGATTTTTACCAGTGACCCCTCTCCTTCCCACTCTCCCCAGGGCGGTTCTTAAAGCACACGCCAGGGGCTCCACCACCATTGCAAACAGCAAGGGGGATAGAGGACATCCCTGGCGAGTACCTCTGGAGAGGGCGAAAGAGGGGGACGTGAATCCATTAATAGTTAATCTAGCCCTTGGTTTCTGATAGAGAACTGAAACCCATCCAATAAACCTGTCCCCGAACCCAAAGGCCTGAAGAGCCAACCAAAGAAATGGCCATTCGACCGAGTCGAATGCCTTACTCGCATCGAAAGAAGCGAGCACTGCATCCGACTCCCTCATCTCAGCTCCCTGTAAATAGGTATAAGCTCTGCGTAGGTTAATCATGGTGGACTTCCCCACCATAAAGCCCGTTTGGTCGGAGTGGACCACCTGATCTATCACCTTTTGAAGTCTGGTTGCTAATATTTTTGCATATATCTTAGCATCAGATGTTATTAGCAATATAGGCCTATAAGAGTCAACGTGGGTTGGGTCTTTACCACTCTTAGGAATCACAATAATTGCCGCCTCAGTCATAGACTGGGGGATACAGTCCTCTACCTCCATATTCTGAAAGACCCTCAACAACTGTGGGCCCAATTTATTGATGTATTTTTGGTAGACCTCGCCAGGTATCCCATCCAATCCAGGGGCTTTACCCCCTGGAAAGGAGTTGATAGCAGCTGTCACCTCCTCCATTGTCAGGGGGTCCTCCAACATGTCCCTTGAGATAAGGGGCAATTTTGGAAGCTCCAACCCTGCCAGATACGGTCATAAATTTGGGTCATTATTATTAATATTGAAGAAGTAAGCGTTAAAAGTATACATTTAGATTGTTGGATCACATTGAGGCCACAAGGGTGGTCTATCTAGCACAAGTCGAGTAAAATGAGACCTCTTCTTGAGAGAGGCCATATGATAATTATTCCCTATGGAAAAAGGGATTGAACCTCACTTAAGAATCACGAGTTGTTAGTCACAAGGTATTAAAACAATATAATTCAGGTCTTGTACTTGATCTGTTATAAAATGACGTCACAAAAAAAAAAAGAGAGGGGTTAAGGGTAATAGGTAATTCTTATTATTGGTATATATATATCTTCTTTTATTATCACTGTGTGTGTAAGGTAACTCTATGGTTGATGTACGCAGTAGAATCAGTATGGTCTGGGGTACGGAAAAGTGTTGGGAATAAACAGGATAAAGGGGGGGGGGTCCGTACTAATTAATGTGGGGATAATTGGCGAATTGGGAGAGCGAAATTGGGGGGAGGTGCCTGAAGGGTCGATAACTGCATAGGGGTCAGGCCAGAATGGGGGAAATTAGGCAGAGGGGACAGTGGTAGAGATAAATAATGAAAAAAAAAAGGGGGTGCTGTGAATTTCTTTTTATATTTTTTTTTTTTATGTATGTTTATGTCTTTGTACTCGTTGAATGTTCTTATCTTGATTGGTATATTATATCGAAGGAAACATGCTGCTGTGTAATATACCAACTATTGACATAGATGTAATGTATAATGGGTCGACATGTATTTTCTTTTTTTTTTTTTCTCTTGTCTGTGTAGTGTTGTATGTTGGTATAAGTATATGTTTAAATGTTCCTTTTTTATATTGAAAAAAAAAATACAAAATAAAGACTCAATTTAAAAAAAAAAAATATATATATATATATATATATATATATATATATATATATATATACATACTTGTTGGCTGGACACCAAACAGAGAGCACACATTATTTGCAGAGCAGAAGAGTTGGAGAATAAAATATATTCCATAAATAGGTGAATACAGCCCTACAGAATGATGTTCTAGGGCAGTGGTTCCCAAACTTTTTCAGTCCAAGGCACCCTTTGGGTCTCCATGACTTTTTCAAGGCACCCCTAAGCCAAAATAATTACCGAACTGTCCCTTTTTTAAAGTAGTTGGAATAAAACAATGCTAAAATTATTATTAGCTTGCTTGTAAAAATAATAAACATAAATTCAAGAAAAAAATATATTTCTTTAATTCGATTTCTTTCAAAGAACAATTGACAGCACTCGTTAACAGGAATAAAATCAAACAAAATAAACAACAATAACATTTATTAAAGAGTGATCAACAATGACAACACTTATTAATGGGATATGTGAGCCTGTTGTGCACTACACAACTTTTCAAACCTTGGGATCAGCTTGGACACGGCCACCCTCATTTCCTGTTCCACATTGATTTTTGAACGATATTTGCTTTTAATTACAGCAACTGCTGAAAACCCGGCTTCACACAAATATGTTGTGGCAAAAGGAACAAGGATTTGTTGTGCTTTAGCACTGAGCATCGGATATTCATCTTTAATGGATATCCAAAATTCTTGAAGTCCCATGCTGCTGAATTTTGCTTTCAAGGTCTTGTCACAGGAAAGCTCAATTAGTTTTTCTTCTTCTACAGAAGTAAATTCTGTTGGGGCGCTAGTACTGAATGGATCTTGGATCCATACAAACTTTTCCATATTTTCAGGAAAATATTTTTCAAACCAGTCACTGAGGTTTTTTAGGTGCTGCTCAAAAACTGATTTAAGTTCATGTGTCAAACAAACATCATTGGATGTAACAAACTGATGCAACATGGGGAAACAGTCATCGTAACAGTCTTCATTTACTTTTCTTCTCCAAAGAAACAATTTTTTCCTGAATGCTGATACCTTCTCTGAGAGTTTCAGAATGTGGGTGTTGTTTCCCTGCAGTGAGAGATTCAGTGCATTCAGTTTGTCAAAGATATCACAAAGGTAGGCTAACTTGGACAAAAACCCGGTATCCAAGTAATTATTGGCACACTCGTGTTCTTCCTCAGCAAGATAGGAGTAGAGTTCCTGGTGTAATCTATAAACACGAGAAAGTACATTGCCACGGGAGAGCCATCGTGAGCTGCAGTAGTACAACAAAGATGTGTGCTCAGAGCCCATATCCTCACACATTTTTCTAAAAAACCTTGCCTTCTGTGGCCGAGTCTTTATAAAATTTACAGCTTTCAATACACTTTCCATCACTGCATTCAGTGGAGGACTCAGATGCCTTGATGCAAGCGCTTCCCTGTGGATAATGCAGTGAGTCCACAGTGCATCAGCAGCTTTGCTTCGTATGAGTGCCTGCAATCCTCCGTAACAGCCAGACATAGAACGGCCACCATCAGTACAGACACCAAAGCACTTTGTCCAGTCTAACTGGTTTTCACTCATAAAAGTGTCAATGATCTGAAACAAGTCTTGTGCCTTTATACCGGCGGTTATAGTTTTACAAAAGAGAAGGTCTTCCACAATATTGCCGCAATCTATAAAGCGTGTGTAGCAAATCAGATGAGCATCCTTATTGCTGTCTGTTGCCTCATCTAGTTGCAGTGCAAAATCCTTCCCTTTCATTTTTTCAATTAATTGGTCCTGTAGATCTTCAGCCATATGTTGGATTCTGCGACTGATGGTACTGTTTGATAAAGGTACCTTCGAAAGCAGTTTTCCAGCTGATTCCCCAACCATAATGTTAACCAAATCCACTGCAGCCGGTAGAATCAGTTCTTCTGCGATGGTGTGAGGCTTTTTACACATCGCAATTCTATGTGCCACCTTGTAGGATGCAAGCAAAGCATTGCTTGGTATGGATGCTTGCTTAAAAAATGAGCCTTTTTGTTCTTTTAATTCTTTTAGCTTTCTGATGAAGAAATCACGCGGTTTCTTAGCCATGTTAGGGTGATTTGTCTCCAAATGGCGTCTTAGTTTGCTTGGAATCATGCTTTCTGCTGATAATATCTTCAGGCAAAGTACACACTGTGGACGCTCTTCATGGTTGACATCTACAGATGTAAAACCGATGTCTAGATAAGAATCGTCGTATCTGCGATGTTTCCTTTTCTTTCCAACTGCACCACTGGTCTGTGGTTCTTCATCCTTTTCTTCACTACCAGTCTTCTTTCCAGTGTTCAAAAACCTTTCCATTTTTTGTGCAACAAAATAATTCTGTACTGGAGCAATCACAATAAATTAATTTAAGTTGAAGGCAAATCCTTTGTAGCTTCTATCCGATAAGTTACTGTAAATTGTGCTTCCAAAAAGCAACACCATAAAAACGGGAAATGCTACAGGTTACAATTATAAAATTCATACACCCCCTTACTGATAATTTAGTCACACAATTAAGGCTGAGCAATGGATCATACGCAGTTGCTTAGCATACAAATATAGGTAACTAGGTGTTATAGGGAGGTTGGTGGTTTGTAGTAGGATGAAAGAAAAAACAGTTAATTTGTAGCCATTTCGAGTAGCTGAGCAAAACTGATCTTCTTAAGGGGCCTACACACGGGGAGATGCAGCTAAGCGTACTGACTGATGCTAGATCGCTCAGTAAGATTGCTCAGCACACAGCAAACACTGGCCCTGACCGATTAATATCCCACATGGTGGATATTAATCACTGGGCAATATCGGCGTGCAGGTCAATGCATCACTATCACTATGGTATTTTGTAAGCAATCTAGTGAGATCACTTACAAAATGCCCCTAAAACACTACGTGTGAAGGCCCTGTTAGCCGTGACATATCAACGCAACCAGGGAAAGAACTCTAGGGGCCAAAAGTAAATTTTTAACATAGATTTCAAACAAAAAATACAATGTGCAATTGCAAATTAACAATTCGTCAGAAGCAGAGAACTTAATCTTACAATGGTACCTCATTTATCGATTTTGCTTAAAATGGGATTGACACCAAAAATCCCCTTCTATAAATAATAAAGTACAGGTTTGGTACGATTGGTAGGAATATGCATAAACTGGGTCAGCCCTTTTAAGCCACCGGAAACCCTTGCACTGTTGTTCCTACCTGACTAGGCAAATGTGATTTTACTTGTGAAAGCAGGCAGGATACTGGAATACTGACATCAACAGATATGCCAATTCCAAAATCCTGACTGCCGGCATCCTGACTGTAAGTATAGAGTGGCTTAGACTTCTCCAGTGGTACTCCAGCCCTGCGTCTGAATCGCATCACCATACTTTAGTATGGCGAGTGTGATTCATGAAGGAATGGAAAGTAATGCTTTCTACTCCATGGCGTTCAGATTCACCATCTCAGAAGGTGGAAATCTGTACATCGATGCAGAAAAGGCAAGAACGCTAAGTGCCCTATTAAGCAGCACCTAGACAACCCCCCTTTGCCAGCTTGTAAAAGTCACTTATAGCACTGTAGCTCACATACCCAGTGGTGCAACAAGTACATTTTTCTTGGTGGTACTGAAAGCACACGCTGTAGGTGTGGACACATGGCATGAGGGGGGTGTGGTGACACAAAGCTTGAGGAGTAGCTACATGACAATAGGAGCGCAATGCCCATTACACATGACGCCACACACCATAATGTCCATTACACATAATGCCACACACCATAATACCTATTACACGACACCACACCGTAATGCCCATTACATGTTATGCCCCACATGTATAATACCTTGCAGATGAGGCTGGGTTCAGCGGCGGTAGTGTGGAGAAGGAGGCTGGATTCAGCGGCGGTAGTGTGAAGGAGGAGGCTGTGGTCAGCGGTGGTGTGGAAAAGGCTGTAATTGGCTTCTGCAGCTGTGAAGAGGAGGCTCTGGTCAGGACAGAGAGAGTGACAGCATGGACAGTCAGAGTGATGGCGGGGACAGTCAGAGTGACGGCGGGGACAGTCAGAGTGACGGCATAGACAGTCAGAGTGACGGCATGGACAGTCAAAGTGACGGCATGGACAGTCAGAGTGACGGCATGGACAGTCAGAGTGACGGCATGGACAGTCAGAGTGACGGCGGGGACAGGCAGTGGGACGGCAGGGACACCAAGAGGGATGGCAGGGACAGGCAGTAGGACGGCAGGGACACCAAGAGGGACAGCAGGGACACCAAGTGGGATGGCAGGGACAGGCAGTGGGACGGCAGGGACACCAAGAGGGACGGCAGGGACACCAAGAGGGACGGCAGGGACAGGCAGTGGGACGGCAGGGACAGGCAGTGGGATGGCAGGGACACCAAGAGGGACTAGGACAGCAGGGACAGTCAGTGGGATGGCATGGACAGTCAGAGTGACGGCATGGACAGTCAGAGTGACGGCGGGGACAGTCAGAGTGACGGCATGGACAGTCAGAGTGACGGCATGGACAGTCAGAGTGACGGCGGGGACAGTCAGAGTGACGGCGGGGACAGTCAGAGTGACGGCGGGGACAGGCAATGGGACGGCAGGGACACCAAGAGGGATGGCAGGGACAGGCAGTAGGACGGCAGGGACACCAAGTGGGACAGCAGGGACACCAAGTGGGACGGCAGGGACAGGCAGTGGGATGGCAGGGACACCAAGAGGGACGGCAGGGACACCAAGAGGGACGGCAGGGACAGTCAGTGGGACGGCAGGGACACCAAGAGGGACTAGGACATTTTTCAACACACCCTGTACGTTACCTCGTAATTTTTTTTGTTTGCTATGTACGGCGCTGCGGACACTTTGTGGCGCCTTATAAATAAATAAACGTACTACTACTACTAGGACAGCAGGGACAGTCAGTGGGATGGCAGGGACACCAAGAGGGACTAGGACAGCAGGGACAGTCAGTGGGATGGCAGGGACACCAAGAGGGACTAGGACAGCAGGACAGTCAGTGGGATGGCAGGGACACCAAGAGGGACTAGGACAGCAGGGACAGTCAGTGGGATGGCAGGGACACCAAGAGGGACAAGGACAGCAGGGACATCACACCCCTGCTGTGGGCCTGGCACACAGCCCAGCACTCACAACGTGGCTTTTACAAACCTCCTAGACCCCCCCCAGCACTGAAATCAACTGTGTGGCTTTACAAACTCAGACATAACCCCCCTAACCCCCCTCCCCCCCCCAACTGTCAAATGTACTGCCACTCACCAGATATGATCAGCAGCAGCCTTCAGGAAACACACAGTAACACAGACGCACCTCCAAGGAGCCCCGGATGTCCTGTGCAGTCTACCCATGTCCAGTGGCTGCACAATTGATTGACACCCTCCAGGGAGCCAATCCTGAGGGAGCGAGCGCAGGCAGTCCTCCCCCCCCCCCCCTCCCCTCCTGCCGCGCTCACTCCTGCACCCGGGCCGTCCGGCGCACAGTGACAGGAGCTGCCTGTCACTCACTGACGGCACCCGCTCCTGCTTCCAACTGCGGCTGCGTGTGTAGGGACTCTGGCGCCGCGGCTCCCCTGTCACAGCGTCGCGGCACACCAGGGAGCCGCGGCGCACAGTTTGAGAACCCCTGTTCTAGGGAGATATTATCCTCTTCACAAAAATTGTCTATTTTTTGTACGAAGTACCAATAATCTATTCTTATAAAGGTTTGTCTTAATTGAAAATTTACCTCACCAAAGAAGTGACTAATGGTTCATTATCAAACACAAGCTTTACGATTTATGGAGGATCAAGCCTAATATACTGTAAGCCTATAAAACTCCATTTATAACTTAAAGAGGACTACTTCTTTCTTATAATCATACCTATATTAGACGTACTAACTAAGAAGATCAATTGTTTTTTTCCCCCTGATGAAGTTTCTTGATGAAATGAAACGCGTTGGTTAACCGCCACAAACTGTGAAGGAAAAATCATTCCTGTATGAACTACTCCAGCTACAAGGAGTCGTGTAAAACAAAGTATTAATCATTAATTGTTTTATGGTATTTTTATTAAATATATTTTATGTACGTATAAATGTTCCTTTTTTATGTGAAAATATCATATTAACATACTTTGCGCTTAGAAAACACAATTGGTTTTGGAGATTTTTGTGTGACTTAGTGTTGGAAGCGACCACAATTGGAATTTAGCGCAATTTTGGATATATTGTTGTTGAGATATATGTATATGTATATCTCCTTAGAAAAGGTTTATCTTTTGCCCCTAACAATGGACCCAATGCCTTCGATCTTTTTATTGACAGTAATAAATTTGTTAGATCACTAACTTTGAAACGACACTTTGCAAAAAATAAAGTCGTCACTGGTTCTGATGCAGGCTCAGTGAATAAAACCAATTTAAAACCTAAGTCGGTTTTTTATCCCATTGAATCTAGAGGTAATTATGTTGACACATTTTTTAATTTAATTAAAAATGATTTTGACAAACTTTGTGCAAAAAATCATCATGGTAATGATAATCTCAATAGCAAAGAGAGAAAGGCCATAAAAAATTTAGAAGAAAATAATCAAATCGTTATTAGGATGGCCGATAAGGGGGGGGGGATTGTTATTTTAAATCGTACCGACTACCTGAATGAAGCATACAGATTGTTAAACGATTCTGTCACATATTCTAGGATGAAGACAGACCCAACCTTACTTATTGTTGAGAAGGTTAAAACTCTTATCAATGAAGGTCTCTCTAAAAATTTTTTATCCACGAATGAGGCGAAATACATTGTTAATGAATTCCCACCTTTGGCCATTTTCCATTATCTTCCAAAGATACATAAGAGATTGGATCGGCCTCCTGGCCGTCCAATCATTGCCGGTATTGACAGTGCAACCTCTAAGTTGTCTGAATACATTGATTTATCCATACAAAAATATGTAATGGCGTTAAAATCTTATACTAAAGACTCCACGCAAATTTTATTGTTTTTGAAGGATTTTGTATGGCGCCCTACATACAGATGGTGTACCATCGATGTGGAGGCGCTGTACACCTCGATTCCACATGACGGTGGATTAGAGTCCATACGTTATTTTTTGGATAAAGATAATACTATCGATAAGTCGTTTTCTGATTTTTTTCTTGAATGTATAAAGGTGGTTATGTTTAACAATGTATTTACGTTTCAAGGGGAATTTTTCATTCAGCAGTGTGGGGTCGCTATGGGGACCCCATACGCACCGAGCCTGGCCAATTTATATCTTGGGAAGTGGGAGGAGTTAAATTTTGAGATTAACTGTACCTTTAAGGACAATATTATTTCTTTTCATAGATATATCGATGATATACTAATTATCTGGGAGGGTGATGAAATTTTGTTTAATCAATTTATTTCGGCCATCAATATAAATACCTATAACCTACATTTCACCTCCAAATATCATGAAAATAAAATTGAGTTTTTAGATTTACTGTTGGACACTTCTGAATGGTCTTTGACTAATAACATCATTGAAACATCGACATATATAAAGCAAGTCGACAGTAATAGCTACGTTCACTTTAATAGCTGTCATTTTGGTAAATGGATTAATAATATTCCATATTCACAGTTTGTTAGAGTTAGGAGGAACTGTGCTAATGTGAAAAAATTCGATGAACAATCGGCTGTTTATAGTAAACGTTTTAGTGAGAAGAAATATCCTTCCCATCTTGTTGATCGCTGTCAGAAGAGGGCTCGTGACCGTGATCGCAATGAGCTCCTACAATATCAAAAACGTGCAGATAGAAGTGATAACTTCCTCCCATTTGTTACTAAATTTAATTCTAATAGTAATGCCATTAGGGACATTCTCAATAAACACTGGGATGTACTCCTTTTGGATCCTTTGCTGAGTGATATTATTCCCCCTAAGCCACAACTTGTTTTTAAGAAGGCATCCTCATTGCGATCAATACTAGCACCAAGTCGCATTAGGAAAGATGTTTCCAAAGATGGGTGGCTGAAAACATGCAATGGATTTTTTCCGTGCAATAAATGTAAGGTCTGTCAGTACGTGGATAAGGACCATTATAAATTTTGTAATAGTGATAATAGTAAAACCTGGAATATAAAGAGTCGTATGTCCTGTTTAACTACATGTGTCATTTACCTCTTAATGTGTAGATGTGGGAAAAAATACGTGGGGAAAACTAAGCGCCCCTTGAAAATTAGGATTTTAGAGCATACTCGCAGTATAAAAAATAAATGTATGCTACATAGTGTCCCACGACACTTTATCTCTTGTTGCAATTCTAACCTTGATTTCTTCTCTTTCAAAGCCCTGGAACACGTCACCCTTGATGAGAGGGGAGGGGATGTGTTAAAGAAATTAAGTCGTAGGGAAACCTACTGGATTTTTAATATGAACACCATGTCTCCTATGGGCATGAATGAGGGCATAGACATAGTTCCTTTTTTGCACTAGGTCTGCTGAGTGGCCCCGTTGGATTGGCAGGGCTATGTTGTTGGGCGTACACCCCTTAGCTTTTGCTATAGTCTTGCGGTGGTCGCTTTGCGGTGTGCATTTCTGTGTCTGTGGTATTCATTCATGTCCATATTATTATTAATTATTTTATATATTTTTTGTGATTTTTGTATATAGGGAAAGAAAATTTTCTGCTATTATGTACATTTTTTGTATTTTTTTGCGTATATATGTATTTTTATGATATATGTATTTTTTGTATCTTATGAGCATCATCTGTTTGTTGCTCATATATGTGCATTATATTATAAAATTGTTGTCATTATTTTTAATATGTTCTTTAGCCATGCATATGTCACTTTAAATGTTTGATTGTGCAATCATGTGGTTTTGATAATTACTGACCAGTGGGTATATAAGTAACGTCATGATGAGAATGAGACACGCCTCCTGACGAAGTCATACCCTGACGAAACGCGTTGGGGCGGATCCTTGGCTGACGCTGACATCCCGCTGACGCTGCTGTCGTCCTCAGATCTGTCTGGTCCCGGCTGCAAGTTCCCACACCGGTCTGGTGTCATCACATCGTGCTGTTGTTGGACCCCTGTCGCCCGGGCTATGAATTGCAGGTTTTCTGCCTACACATTGTTCTAAACTTACATGTATGTGAGCTATTTTATTATAGTAAAGTACTACTTTTATATTGCTCATTTGTGCGCTTCTCTGGCTTTTTCTACATATATATATATATATATATATATATATATATATATGATAAGACAATTTAATTGCATTGTTTTTACTAAAGTTATGTGAAAAGGAGTTTTCACACCCATTATTTTTATATCACTGCAATGCATTAAAGGGCTTTTGGAGCAGTTTTTCACAAAAACACTTTAATTCAAATTTTTTAAGTAATCATATTGTATTTACCATACTTATGACTAGACATGTGATCTGACCATACTGTACTTACTGTACTAAAAAAAAAATTGTGAAAAAAATGCTATGAGCCCTGTGATAATAACGTCAGCTCCAGCTACAAATTTACCGAGCTCACTGAGAATCCTGGCTTCTTCATAGCTTTCATTGCCCCTTGCCAGTGAAAGCTGTGCAGAGACAAGACCACTGTCAGCTATGTGTGTCAATGTGCAATTAGTGACCAAAAATCAGTATAGGCAGTGAGATTTGGGTAGAAGCAGGGTTTAATGAGGTCCTGAAGAGGTGGTGGAACTCCACCTGCCTTCAATATCCCCCCATCCTAATAAGGCAAAGTCAGGGCCATTGGTAGGATTTTTGGCACCCACCTGCAAACTATAATGCTTTTCTTTTAGAATAACAGTGCAGGGTCAAGGCGTGTCAAGGCGGAGGTTGAACTAGTTCCACCTCACCATTACAGGTGGTGAAACTCTGTTTCACCCCGTTCTCCCACCACACACACTTTAACCCCCTGGGTAGAAATATAATGAAGGAAGCTCACTAAATAATCAGCATTTTCTTGATGCAAAGCATAAATAATATTTACATTGGTAGTATACCTAACAGTTTTTTAAATACATAAATAGTAAACGTTTAATTAAGGAAAACATAGGCCCACTAACTGATACTAGTGGAAAAAGTGTTACTAAGGACAAGGGAAAAGCAAAACTGTTAAATGAGTTCTTCTCATCAGTATTTACTTAGGGAGACCAAACTGTGGAATGAACATTTACCACAAACGGGACAAATAAGCCAGATCTCATTGTGGATTTCACGAAATAATACTGAGGCTAAGCAAACTCAAAACAAATAAATCACCAGGGCCAGATGGGATTCATCCGAGGGTATTAATGGAATTAAGGGATGAACTAGCTACCCCCCTACATTATATCTTTAGCAAGTCACTATCGTCAGGTATAGTACCAAAAGATTGGAGAATAGCAGAGGTAGTGCCAATATTCAAAAAAGGAAAAAAGGAAGATCCCGCTAATTACAGACCCGTTAGTTTAACATCAATTGTGGGTAAACTATTTGAAGGATTTTTAAGGGATGGTATCCAGGAATATTTAGATCATCACCGTCTACTCAGTACTAACCAACATGGGTTCGTGAAAAATCGTTCATGCCAAACTAATCTACTAGGGTTCTATGAAGAGGTTAGCAAAAACCTTGATAATGGAAATGCTGTAGATGTGATTTTCCTAGATTTCGCTAATACATTTGATACTGTCCCACACAAGAGATTGATTAATAAAATGGATAACCTAGGATTGGGTGAAAATATCTGCAGATGGGTAGGGAATTGGCTATGTAATAAAGAACAAAGAGTGGTTGTGAATGGTGCCGTATCAGATATGATACCGGTACTAAGTGGAGTGCCCCAGGGTTCGGTTTTGGGGCCCATTTTGTTTAACATTTTTATTAACGATATTGGGATAGGGTTACTCAGCAATGTATCCATCTTTGCGGACGATACAAAACTTAGCAAAGTCATCAAATCATCAGAAGATGTCACCATGCTTCAAAATGATCTTGCAATTCTAGATGAGTGGGCAAAAAAATGGAAGATGAGGTTCAATGTAGATAAATGTAAGGTTATGCACCTTGGGAGACACAACCAGTGTGCAAGTTACAACCTTAGCGGAGAGGAACTGGGTAATTCCATACTTGAAATGGATCTAGGAGTCCAAATAGACAGCAAACTCGGATGTAGTGCCCATTGTAATGTAGCTACACAAAAGGCCAACAAAGTTCTGGCATGTATTAAGAGGGGAATGGAAACTAGGGACTCAAGGGTAATTATGCCACTATATAAAGCATTGGTAAGACCTCACCTAGAGTACGGAGTACAGTTCTGGGCCCCACACTATAAAAAGGACATCATAGAATTAGAAAAAGTCCAAAGGCGAGCAACAAAGCTTATTAGGGGAATGGAGAATTTAAGCTACGGGGAGAGATTAAGCAATTTGGGACTATTTACATTAGAAAAGAGACGTTTAAGGGGGGACATGCTCAACATGTACAAGTTTATCAAGGGCCAATATAAGGAACTGTCACACACCCTCTTTTCTACTAGAAAGGAATCTAGGACGCGAGGGCATGAGTATAGATTAGAAGAAAAAAGATTTCATTCAGCTAGTAGAAAGAATTTCTTTACGGTCAGAACAGTCAAACGCTGGAACTCTCTTCCCAGAGAGGTGGTAACGGCTGGCTCATTAAATGCGTTCAAGGCAAAGTTGGACAAACATTTACTGGAGAAAAACATCCATGGGTACAAATAAGAAATATAATTTGTCTGTAAAATACCAGAACCTACCAAATCAGCAATGAATATCTATACCAGGTTGAACTAGATGGACGCAAGTCTTTTTTCAGCCTTACCTACTATGTAACTATGTAACATGGCTTAAACATATAACAATGTTTCAATGTGTTTACAACTTACACAGAAATGTGTGATGGTTTGTGTAACGAATGAGTAAGGCGGCTGCTATAGGGAACACATCAACTGAGAACATCTTTGGTAATTCTGAGCAAAGGAGACAGCATTTCTCGTCTCTAAATATAAAGAGATTAAAACAGATTGAAAAGTGAGAGTTGGTAGGGCCAAGATGCAGTGTCCTCCGCCCCATTCCTCTGAGGACCTGACAGAATCATTTATTTGCATCATCTAATGTGAAAAGATAAAGAAAAAAATACTGAGGGCTCCTGAGGACATGAGTGGTAAATCACTCCACAGGCATGATTCAGTCTTTATTTATAGTACAGTACTAAATCTCATAGCACCCAATTTGTATGCATTGCATTGGTGAATTCATGCCGAGATAAGAGAACACTTCTATCTCCCTGTGTTCATTTAATTAGGATAATAGTCCCAATTTCCACTTGTAGAAAAACTTAGACCGATAAGCAGAAAATCATTGGTTAAAAACACATCTGGTGCAACAACCCCCTTCTAAGTCTTTATGACTTTTTCCACATTATTGTCTGCAAATACTTTAGTGGTAAACTGCATCTGGTACATCAGACACTGCAAAACCTAGCTGCATCTGGAGCAAATAAAGGCCTTGAACTGAAGGCTATCATTTCAGCGGAGGGTTTTGATGTGTGACTTGATGTGTGGATTCAAGGACGCTCACCAGTAAAAAATAAATAATTTATAAAATAGATGTGGCTTTTTCCAGTTCTGTGTAGGATACTTCATGGAACACACGCTGATTTCCATGACACTTAGGGTTTGGCACAAAAAAACATTGTTACTAGATAATATATGCATAAGTATTCATTTAATGTGGGGTTACGTTATTCATTATAATCCACAGGTTTTCCTTATAAACATTAAAGTGGCACCATGCAAACTTCCCAATAATTGACATCAAATGTTTATAATACATTCATATCAGCATCACTTGTATATGCTACCAATATTACAGTGAGAATTGTTTTGGTGTTACTTATATTTGATAAACAAAACTCACAATGATCATTATTATTCATTGCAGTCAGTGGAGGGCACAAGTTATATGTATGAGATATTTCCTTCAGTGTTATACAAAGGTATGTAGCTAAGGGATTGATTCATGAATCAGTGAAAAGTGGAGAAGTGAGCCAGTGGAGAAGTTGCCCATGGCAACCAATCAGGTTTGAAGTAACAAGTGCATTCTATAAAGTTATAGCAGCTAAAACTTGGTGCAGTGTATGTGTGGAGCACATGGGGCCCTGAGTCCCAGGGGGGCCTGGAATGCACATGCTGGACCCATCTTTAAAAGGCCAGTGATGACGGCAACAGCACTGAGGAAATCGTTACACATATTAGTAACTTAAAACTATTTTCAAACAAGAGCTTGCTGCCACACCTGCCTGTATTGGACATGCCCCCCTCTCATTACCAGGGCTGTCTGTGCCCCTGCTCTCCCATTTTCACCGCTGCATGACTTACTAGTAGTACCATCTCTACTAGCGGGTGATTTGTGCAATCGGTAATTGTTTAGTTTCACGGCGGCAGATATATTGCATGCGATATCGATTCAATGTGATCGGATGCGATTTGATGCGATTTTGTACCTGTTCATAACTCCACTATCCACTATGCATGGAGTTTTTTTTATATAGTGTGGCGAGCGCAGCGAGATACCGAGCCCGAAGCGTGGCGAGCGGACGCGGATTACTTTACATGTTTTCCGTGCCGAGCGCAGTGAGCCCTGCAAGGGGACGCGGAATACATGTAAAGTAATCGGCGGCCCCTCGCGGGGCTCGCTGCATTTGCCATGCTTCGGGCTCAGTGGCTCACTGCGCTCGCTACACTATATAATGTCGACTCCATGCGTAGTGGATAGTGGGGTTATGAACAGGTACAAAATCGCATAAAATCGCATCCGATCGCATCACATGCAATGCAATCGCATGCGATTTATCTGCCGCCGTGAAACTAAACAAGTACCGTGCAATCTTCTGTAGATGCCTGTGTCCCTGGAGAAGCCATCTTTAGCCTCCCAAGGGACACCTTCTCCAGACGCCAGTGCCCTGTATCTCTAACCCTCCTGCCTGAAGAAGTTGACGGCGACTGCCAAATAAGAACACATGTAACAGAAAATGTTAGGTAAGTGAACTTGAATATGTAAATATCTGCCTAAATGATTGCTTCATAATTAAAGTTGTGTATGCGTGGATTTCAAATACTGACAGGTTATTAGTACAATGGGCATTACTTCATGGGCTATAATGCTGTGTGATGGACATTACTGCATGGGGCATAATGTGGGGCAATGGTCATTACTGCATGGGTCATAATTTGATGCTATGGGCATCACAGTGTGGAACATAATGTGGTGCAATGGGCATTACAGTGTGGCGTAACCTGAATAAGGGACACTTTTGTATTTATGCTCCCTCTCAGTGATACCATGCCCCACGCCCCTTTGTTGAGGCCATGACTCTTTGTTTTGTGCGCACGATGAAAGGTTTTGCTCTATGCTACATTTTAACATTTCCAGGGAGCGTGTATGTGTGTGTGTGTGTGTGTGTGTGTGTGTGTGTGTGTGTGTGGGGGGGGGGGGGGGGGGATATTTAATGTTAACACTTGGAGCCCTTTTGTCTAGTAACAAATATCTTAACATTTAGTAATTAAGTCAACTTTGGGGCACATTGTGAATATACCTTTTTCTACCAGTCAGCACCAATAAGGGTTTTTCTTGGTGTACAGTACTAGAGTATATTTCCTGTTTTGGCTTATATTTACAATGAACAATTATAAGCATAGTACTGTCACCCAGACTTTCCCTTTAAAGGATTATTACCATCTGTAATAAAGGCAGGATTTATTTCTAAAAGGCAGAGCCAGTGTTGTGCATCTTGACGTCAGTGCAAACCAAGTGATTAATGTATCTCCAACAGTTTGTCCAAATATTTAACTGATACCAAAACTGCTGCAGAACTGATATTTATTAAGTTAGTCCTTTATCAGTGGCTTTATTTTTGAAAACTTTGCACATTTATCTTTGATCAAAAATACCAAGGCCATTGTTTTATCAGTGACTACAAGCATTTGTTTTAGTGCAAGTGATTCAACTTCCAGCCTTTCACAGTCCAGATTGAAGTAGAAGTTCAAGGTTGGTAATCGCTGAATGTTGTGTGTAATCAGCATAATTGTATCTTGTTTGCAGTCAGTAATCCAGTGCTTAAATGCCTATCGAGCATGGTATCTGTGACCTCATGTTCTGTGATAGGTGCACAATAACTGTGCGTCGGGAACTTTATGAATTGTGTTTTCATCACATAATTAGTCTCGCACAAACCTCAGATCACCCTGAGCAATGCCAAACATTAGATGGAGTGGTCTACAGCACTCCCTCACTGTAAACTGGAGCAGGTACAGTAGGTGACGAGTCACATATCATCTGGCAATCACACTTTCCCCTGAAAAATCACACAGAACAATGTAAAGTTTTATGCAAGGCAACTACCCAAGGTCCCATATTTCTAGAAGCCTGAGCTGGTCCTCGTGGTGATGATACAATCAGAGCATTGGTCTGCATTGAAGAAGCAGCCAGCCAGACAGGGATGGTCGCACACTTGTGGAGCTCAGCCCAATGATGGAGCTCCCCATCCTAGGCCTGAGGAGAAGTGTGGTGGAGGCGGAGAAGGCTGTAGGAGACAGACAGAGAAGGTGAGTGGAGGGGGAGGAGGCTGGAGGATGGAGCATTTCCCAAGTGTTCCCTGGCACAGGACATGGCGACACCTGGTACGCCCCGGTCGGAAGGACCCCCAGCCGCAACTGAATCACCTGGTAGCCATAGCAGAGATAGCAAGGACTGCCGGAGCCCGCCCACCCCATCAACGTTCCTGCTCCAGGCTGCCCAGGACAACTTAGAAGTGCCCCCTAGGAGGACCCCCGTGGGAGGAGGTAATGGCTCCTGTAACAAGGACCTCAGCTATGGCCCCTGGTCTCACTGACTTCTCCCGCAACTCACTGACTGACTCTCTCCCCTCTACCCCCCCCCCCCACGCTGGCTCTCCCTCCAGCCAGGGCCCCTGACATGCTGGCCCACCCCCAACCCCACAGCAGGCCAGCCTCTGGACCCATCTATGCTGGCCATGGTGTGCTGAAGGAGAGATGGCCTGTTGAGCATTTTCACTGCTTCCCTGTGAGTAGCGCCGCCGATAGCTGACTAGGATTTCTGCCACCCAGCCAAAAATATGTAGCTCAGCAAATACTGTATACAGTATGTACCCAGTGTCTCCCCTGTCGTGTTCCACATCTGTACTGTTTTTTTTACTTGGTACTGTACGTATCTGGCTATTGCAATGACCAAGTGGTGCTGCTGAATGGCTGCCTGGGTGCTGTGCAGCTCAGGAAATATGTTCCCCATATCCATGCCCCTCATCAGGATATGTCTAGTGCATATCTGTATGTGTTATATATACATATCTGTACTCTCACTGTTTACTTGTTCCCACCCTGGCTGTTGCACAGCAATCCAAATCTAATTCTTAGTGTACGCAAGTATACCTGACCAATAAAGCTGATTCTGATTCAGTCCCATAACTTCTTCGCACTGCATGTTCTGTTCACCTCACTGGTGTCATCTTTTGGAACAAGTATTCTTCCCGGCCTAGATGTCTCTTTGTTCATTTGGTTATGTTTCATCTTGTCTTGAGTCTTCTTTGGTTACCTCAGTAGAGCTAGTGTCAGACTACCCAGACAGGAAGCAGCTACCTGCCTGTCTGGTGCTGTTGAGTAAAAATGCCTGCTTCCTTGGTAAAGACCTCTGGAAGTGTTAGACTCTGCATCCTTGTGCTGGGTAAGGTCAATTATCTGACAAAATTATATTTCCATTACCTCCTGCCTCAGGTTCTTTTTCTTCTCTTACTAAAACAACTTTGAAGCCACCAAATCTTGTGGTTTTCTGCCATGCTTATACTCATTCCGTGTGTCCTCTGCTGATTGCAGATGTACAGATGGAGCCCATTTCATCTGTACAATAGAATCGCCAGCCATCGGAAGGGGTCATGCCTGCCCCGTTCCGATGGAGCTCCCCCGGGTCCCCGCCGCCTCGCCGCTAGTCGCCAACGCTTGCCCCCACCACCACCACACCCCCTATCCCTGCTTGTCTCCCTGAAGCTGAGACGGGCAGGGTCCCGCCGCCCAGCCCCCGAGAGACTGTGACACATGCGCGTCCCAGTCTGATGGAGTCCCTCTCCACCAGCGCTTGCTAGCGGGGACATTCTGGCGAGCGCCGGCAATGAACGAGAGGAGTTCAATTTGTACCCACTACTTGTCCTCTATTGTATTCAACTGTAAGTCTTAGTTTTGCTTATTTGTTTATGTACTCTGTAAATAGGCGATGCGGATCCCTTGAGGCTTTAAATAAATATAAAGGTTAATACTAAAAAAAAATATATATTTTTATATATATATATATATATATATATATATATATATATATATATATATATATATATATATATATATATATATATATATATATATATATATATATATATATATATATATATATATATATAGGGGTAGGAATCAGGCGGCACTCCCGGATTTGTTGCAAAGGTGAAAAAAATCTTTAATCAATCATCCGACATGTTTCGGGCACGTGGCCCGTCCTCAGGGATATACAACAGTGATAAAACCACACATATAAATACTCAAACAAGTGAAAAACACTCCCCCCCAGGGTCAGCCAGCGCCGCCCTCCTTACCTGCGCCATCCAGGTCTTGGCCCTCGCTTCTGCCTTCCCCCACGTGCAGTCGCATACATACCGCCATTGAGAAGGCTGTGTCAAAACCGGCACCTCTCTCTGACGTCATCACGCTCCTACCACGTTGCGGGTCAGCTGAATAGCCAGACCTCGCTCTGGATCCCGCAAGTTGGACGGTTGCCTGGGCGACCATATACATTGTGACGTGATCTGCAATAAACAACAAATACAAAAAAAAAAAAACAGTGCACTTAAGAGGCCCATGAATGGCCATTTAAAAGGCATAAATATGCCAGTGTTAAGTTAAGAATAATGAAAAAAAGTAGATCAAAAAATGAACATACATACATAAAAGGTTAAAAATCTGCAGGCAATTAGTTATGCACAGTAACTTTAACGGTGCATGTATTCAACTACATACTGCATCTCATGAAGTAGTATCTTTGTTTATACATCACTATCAATATATTGTTGTTCATACTGTGCATGGGGCTGTGAGTCATTAATCAATAGACGTATTACATAGGCTGTAAATTTTTAAACATACTTATAAAAAATGATACAAGCCATGTTGCTCATTAAGCCCTCTGGGTGCGAGTGTCCCAAGTTTGTGTATCCATCTCGCCTCGAGCTGTAATAGCTTCTTTTTTCTGTTACCGCCTCTGACAGGTATGGGGACATGGTCAACAATTTTGGACCTAATGCTAGCCAAGTTGTGTTTTCTCTCCGCACAATGTCTAGCCACAGGCTGCTCGCTCTGACCAGATGTCAGAGCTTGCCGTATGGCCAGGCGATGATTCGCCATTCTTTCTTTAAATTGTCTCTCTGTCTTGCCCACGTAGTATAACCCACATGGACAAGACAGAATATAGACCACATAGCGGCTAGAACATGTGACAGAGTGTCTGATGTTGATTTTTTGTCCAGTGTGGGGGTGGCTCACCGTATCCCCTATAATCATGGAGCTACAGGTCACACACCCCCCCACACATCTGTAACAGCCTTTAGGGCGTGACAAAAAATGTGTGGGTTTCTTATCCTTGGTTAATCTAGCAATGTCAGTTTTTACTAACAGGTCCGCCAAATTGCGTCCCCTCTTGTATGCTGGCATGATCTGTGTGTTATGTAAACTTTTGAGATCTTTGTCTGACGTAAGTAAGGGCCATAATATTTTAACTTTTCTTGTAGTTTCACAGCTGCCCATCGCATGCTGTGTGACCCAAGGGATTCTAAGTCCTAGTTCTTTCTTGTTGGTGCTGGTTTTTAAAGCTGTCTCACGTGTGATGTTTAATACTTTTTCTTTAATTTTGGACAATTCTTTCTTTTTGTATCCTCTCTGCTCGAATTTGGTTTGCATGTCATTTAACTCAATCTGTGCTTGGGCCTCATTGCTGACTATCCTCCGTACTCTGAGCATCTGCGAGTAGGGTAACCCCTCCCGCAGTGCTCTGGGGTGGCAGCTCTCATACCTAAGGAGGGTGTTGCGGTCAGTCTCCTTTACATGTAATGATGTAGTTATTAGATTGTTGTTTAAACTGATTTTTACATCTAGGTAATTAATGACGGTTTTACTCATGTTATACGTCAATTTAACAGGATGAGCTAATGCATTATGTGCCTCAATAATTCCTTTAAGCTCCTCCATGCTGCCTCTCCAAAAGATGAGCAGATCATCTATGTATCTGCGAAATAACAAAATTTTGTCTGCATACGGGGCTTGAAAAATTAACTGCTGGTCAACTTCATTCATGTAAGCATTGGCGTAGGATGGGGCCACATTCGATCCCATCGCTACGCCAAGGCGCTGGCCGTACACCACATCATTGAATACAAAATAATTTCGGCTTAAAACCAACTGTAACAAATTCATGAACAGAGAGATAGGTGGACCCTTGTAAGTCTCATTGTTGCTGATCAGGTTCTCCACAGCCCGCATCCCATCGATGTGGGGTATGCAGGTGTAGAGCCCGTGACATCAGCACTACACATGACGACATCGTCAGGCAGGGGGCCTAATGCATTGAGCAATTCTAGAAGATGATTTGTATCTTTAAGATACGATCTAATCTTCTGTACACATGGATTTAAAAGAGCATCCAAGTATGTAGATATGGATTGAAACAATGACCCCCTGGCAGAGATGATGGGTCTGCCAGGGGGCTTGTCCAAGCTCTTGTGTACTTTGGGTAACATATATAAGAGTGGAATAATCGGATAATCCGTGCTCAATGCTCTGCCCAATGCCTCTGAGATGATGCCATCACGTGTGGCTGCACCAATTAGATCGTCCAACTCTTTTTTATAGACCTGAGTTGGGTCTCTACATAAGGCTTCATACACCTGTGTGTCAGACAATTGGCGCATACATTCAGCGACATAATCAGGAAGGTCCTGGACAACCACGGACCCACCTTTATCCGCTTTGCGGATTACGATGTCTGTTCTGGCTTTGAGACCCTTCAGAGCGTCCCTCTCAGATTTGGACAAGTTGTTACGTTGTAAATCGGCAGGTGTTGGACTAGCTTGTCCTGCCGCCTCCATCATCCGAGTGAATGTCTTTATTGAGGGATTAGACACTTGGGGGTCAAATGACGATTTGGGTAACAGCTTCTTCAACTGTGCGGGAATGTCGACATTCGACTGGTCGACTGCAGGTTTATCCTTGTAAAATTCCCTCAGTCTGAGGGTCCTGCCAAACTTGTAGCAGTCCACAGTCCAGTTAAACGGATCTGGTGAGTGACTTGGTATGAATGATAAGCCCTTGGAGAGTACTGCTGTTTCGGCTTCAGATAGGGGTGTAGTAGACAAATTAAACACCAATTCATCTACCCGCGGCTGCCTTTGCGGCTTGTTTTGCCGCGCGGTCTGCCCACCGCGCCTCGTTCGCCTCCTCTGACGGTGGGTGTTTTTAGACCCGCCCGGGTCAGAACCCCTAAAGGGGGATTGCTGTCGACTGTTGTTTGCGTGTTGCTGTCGACTTCACTGGCGGAGGTGCTTGTGTCGTCTTCTTCTCTGCGTCGAGGTTTCTGTCGACGTTGCCTAAACGGGGCACGAGTGTTGGACGGAGGTCCTGCTGTACTTAGCCAATGATACACACGATTTGCCTCGTAGTCCGCTTGTACTTTCCTTCGCTTCTCCCTTTTATATTTCAGGAGCTCACGCTGATATGTCTCAATTTGGGTCTTTAGTTTTGTATTCCAGTCGGTTAGTGTGTCGACTGATAGAGTGGACACATGCGTCAATTCAAATGCTGCTATTTTCTCTTTAACTGCAGTCAACTCTTTTGTTGATTCGTCGACTACTAGCAGAATCAAGTCCATAGAGCATTTGTTTAAGATGCTGACCCACCTCTTACAAAATGCCACGTTATTTCGTCCTATGGTGGGGACATTGCGGACTCGAAATCCCCTCGGGATTTGTTTATCTTGAAAATATTCTGCCAATGTAGATGCATGCAGCATATAGTCGACCTCGCGTTTCTTTAAATAATACCAGTCTCTATATAGATCCTCATTATCAACAGCAGGTAATTGCGATTGTACAAAGGCAGCTTTAATAATACCTTCAGCGTCGCTGTCTGAATAGCTGAACCGGTCTCCTGTGTCGATTTGTGCAATGTTGACACCCTCCAGTGTCGGTTCCATAGCCTGTGGCGGGGGGTGGTGACACCTATTAGGCACGTTGTCTCACACCTAGTTGAACTGCAGATAGTAGGATGGGGTGATTCCCTTTCTTGTTAGAGGAAATAAGTTCTCATCGTCGGGTGCCTTGCTTGGTTTGTGCTGCTGGATACCTCACAGCCTGCACAGCCTTCATATAGTGGTGGGGTGAGCCGGCACTCCAGGGGGGATGATGCAAACAGTTACTGACCCGGTGCCTTCCAGCATGGACACAAGGTCCCAATGTAGGGGTAGGAATCAGGCGGCACTCCCGGATTTGTTGCAAAGGTGAAAAAATCTTTAATCAATCATCCGACATGTTTCGGGCACATGGCCCGTCCTCAGGGATATACAACAGTGATAAAACCACACATATAAATACTCAAACAAGTGAAAAACACTCCCCCCCAGGGTCAGCCAGCGCCGCCCTCCTTACCTGCGCCATCCAGGTCTTGGCCCTCGCTTCTGCCTTCCCCCACGTGCAGTCGCATACATACCGCCATTGAGAAGGCTGTGTCAAAACCGGCACCTCTCTCTGACGTCATCACGCTCCTACCACGTTGCGGGTCAGCTGAATAACCAGGCCTCGCTCTGGATCCCGCAAGTTGGACGGTTGCCTGGGCGACCATATACATTGTGACGTGATCTGCAATAAACAACAAATACAAAAAATAAAAAACAAGAGGGGACGCAATTTGGCGGACCTGTTAGTAAAAACTGACATTGCTAGATTAACCAAGGATAAGAAACCCACACATTTTTTGTCACGCCCTAAAGGCTGTTACAGATGTGTGGGGGGGTGTGTGACCTGTAGCTCCATGATTATAGGGGATACGGTGAGCCACCCCCACACTGGACAAAAAATCAACATCAGACACTCTGTCACATGTTCTAGCCGCTATGTGGTCTATATTCTGTCTTGTCCATGTGGGTTATACTACGTGGGCAAGACAGAGAGACAATTTAAAGAAAGAATGGCGAATCATCGCCTGGCCATACGGCAAGCTCTGACATCTGGTCAGAGCGAGCAGCCTGTGGCTAGACATTGTGCGGAGAGAAAACACAACTTGGCTAGCATTAGGTCCAAAATTGTTGACCATGTCCCCATACCTGTCAGAGGCGGTAACAGAAAAAAGAAGCTATTACAGCTCGAGGCGAGATGGATACACAAACTTGGGACACTCGCACCCAGAGGGCTTAATGAGCAACATGGCTTGTATCATTTTTTATAAGTATGTTTAAAAATTTACAGCCTATGTAATACGTCTATTGATTAATGACTCACAGCCCCATGCACAGTATGATCAACAATATATTGATAGTGATGTATAAACAAAGATACTACTTCATGAGATGCAGTATGTAGTTGAATACATGCACCGTTAAAGTTACTGTGCATAACTAATTGCCTGCAGATTTTTAACCTTTTATGTATGTATGTTCATTTTTTGATCTACTTTTTTTCATTATTCTTAACTTAACACTGGCATATTTATGCCTTTTAAATGGCCATTCATGGGCCTCTTAAGTGCACTGTTTTTTATTTTTTGTATTTGTTGTTTATTGCAGATCACGTCACAATGTATATGGTCGCCCAGGCAACCGTCCAACTTGCGGGATCCAGAGCGAGGCCTGGCTATTCAGCTGACCCGCAACGTGGTAGGAGCGTGATGACGTCAGAGAGAGGTGCCGGTTTTGACACAGCCTTCTCAATGGCGGTATGTATGCGACTGCACGTGGGGGAAGGCAGAAGCGAGGGCCAAGACCTGGATGGCGCAGGTAAGGAGGGCGGCGCTGGCTGACCCTGGGGGGGAGTGTTTTTCACTTGTTTGAGTATTTATATGTGTGGTTTTATCACTGTTGTATATCCCTGAGGACGGGCCACGTGCCCGAAACATGTCGGATGATTGATTAAAGATTTTTTCACCTTTGCAACAAATCCGGGAGTGCCGCCTGATTCCTACCCCTACATTGGGACCTTGTGTCCATGCTGGAAGGCACCGGGTCAGTAACTGTTTGCATCATCCCCCCTGGAGTGCCGGCTCACCCCACCACTATATATATATATATATATATATATATATATATATATATATATATTATTTCATGCACCAACACTATATTAAGTCAGTTACCCTGCAAGCTCCTGATATGAAGTCTGCTCAGACCTTAACCGTCTTGGCTGGTACCTAAATTGTTTGGAATTCTTTTTTAAGATTTCTTGAAGGATAGCAAATTTTGTCCCAATTAAGAAAAATCTTGTTGCTAATTATTTTTTGGTGTAACAATATATGAGAAACAGACAGGGCAGTTTTGAACCCTATGGGCCAATAGATTGTCATTTTGGAGAAAATACAACATTTGCAATAAAACTTGATTTTTTTTTTAAATAAAACCCTAATAATAACACCAATATATATATATATATATATATATATATATATATATATATATGTGTATATATATATATATATATATATATATATATATATATATATATATATATATATAGGTATTTGATAGAAGAAACAAACGCGGCACTCTGGGAATTTCAAAACGTGTATTACAGCATAGAAAAAGCTTCCAACGTTTCGGGGTATAACCCCTTTGTCAAGGATATTTGTGCATTAAAACATAAATCAATGTGCTTACCTTTTATCATAAAAGTGAGGGAGTGAGCAGGTCATGCGTGCCGCCGCGCCGGCATCAAGCAGGAAGTGGGCGCTGAAGGGAAGTAACGAGCGGCGGATATCCTGCCGCTGGAACGCTGTGTGGAACACAAGCTAATAGTTGCTATGGAGATCTAGCGCAGCGTTGCTATTGCCGCGATGCCGGCGCTGACCAGGCGTGACAGGCTGACTCTGTAGTGAAAACAAAGTACATGTAAATTTGATAATGGCATAAATGTGTGAACGAAGATGCATCTAAGAGGCGATACAATATTGAGTGTATCAAAGTGAAACAGTGAGAGGGTGTTAATAAAAACGGATGCAGAATTATCAAAATGTTACAAACAACAAATAGGGGCAGAAAAGACACTTCACGGACTTATATACTCATCTTAGAAGTACAATTGAGTATGAATGGCATGGTCTTTTTCTGTAATAAAGAGTTGACGCTAGTCAACTTGATCTGTGTCAACCCAATAATAAAATAACTACAGTGATTATGAACGAGGGATCGGAATGTGGAAAAGAAAAAAAGAAAAAAAAAAAAAAAAAGAAAAAAAAGGAGGATACATCACAACAGGCAAGGGAAGAAGAAGAAAGCAGAAAAAAGAAGGAAACAGAATTAGTAGGCATCTCTGCCAAACATAAGGGGTGGGTGCAATATTGTAATTGCATGGTGAAGACTATCTGCTTATCTACTATAGTAGCTCATGTCAGTGTAATTGATGTCAGCATGTAATGTAGGTCCATAAGTAAATTTTAAACGAGGGACAACAAAAAATATATAATGAAGGGAGCAGAATAGTAAGAGTAGTCGGAGATGAAAGAAAGCACACCAAATGGTCTTTAACCAACGCTTAGATCAACGCTTAGATGTGGTATGGAATTTATAATCATCTATTCATAAGGGAGAAAAGCAAGAATAATGTGGGAGAAAGTAACTAATTGGAAAAGGGTGTAGGGACAGTAAGATTAGCGGAGAAGAAGAAAAAGCACACGAGTTGACCATATTCCAGAATCGCTACGTCGAGGTGACAGGGAAGGACTCCTATTAAGAAGAGAGGCAACTTGGATACATAAATTGAACAGTATTAAACCACATGGCCTGAACGATAAATTTAGTTATGCGATCTTTTTATAGATCGAGTCATATGAAGATGATTCTGTTGACCCACTGTGGTGCCTTTAAGTCTCCTACTTACATTCTGGTCTTAGACTTGCTAATAGCCTTAACATTAATATATTTACCTCGAACGAGGGACCATGTGTGCTTTTTCTTCTTCTCCGCTAATCTTACTATCACTTTACCCTATTCTATTACATTTCTTTGTCCACCATTAGATATTTTCAGTTATACCTTATAGACAGTGCTCTGGATCTAGGCTAACAAGAAACTCTGATGTTTCTTTAAGACTAACTATAATGCCCCCACCAAGGGTTCACATAATATTAGAGTCGACATCAGTACTGATGACACAAGTCGTCTCTTGAATTTATCAGGTGTGCTTTTTCTTCATCTCCGCTTATCTTACTGTCTCTTTACCCTTTCCGATTTGTTATGTTGTCCAGGTGATTATTATTAGTTTTTCCTTAGAAGTGTCGACATTACCTATGTTGACCACCGTACGTGTCACTTTAGAATTGGACACACTAAATATGTCCCATTCCAATAGTCCATAGTACCACTGGACTTTCAACTCGTGTGCTTTTTCTTCTTCTCCGCTAATCTTACTGTCCCTACACCCTTTTCCAATTAGTTACTTTCTCCCACATTATTCTTGCTTTTCTCCCTTATGAATAGATGATTATAAATTCCATACCACATCTAAGCGTTGATCTAAGCGTTGGTTAAAGACCATTTGGTGTGCTTTCTTTCATCTCCGACTACTCTTACTATTCTGCTCCCTTCATTATATATTTTTTGTTGTCCCTCGTTTAAAATTTACTTATGGACCTACATTACATGCTGACATCAATTACACTGACATGAGCTACTATAGTAGATAAGCAGATAGTCTTCACCATGCAATTACAATATTGCACCCACCCCTTATGTTTGGCAGAGATGCCTACTAATTCTGTTTCCTTCTTTTTTCTGCTTTCTTCTTCTTCCCTTGCCTGTTGTGATGTATCCTCCTTTTTTTTCTTTTTTTTTTTTTCTTTTTTTCTTTTCCACATTCCGATCCCTCGTTCATAATCACTGTAGTTATTTTATTATTGGGTTGACACAGATCAAGTTGACTAGCGTCAACTCTTTATTACAGAAAAAGACCATGCCATTCATACTCAATTGTACTTCTAAGATGAGTATATAAGTCCGTGAAGTGTCTTTTCTGCCCCTATTTGTTGTTTGTAACATTTTGATAATTCTGCATCCGTTTTTATTAACACCCTCTCACTGTTTCACTTTGATACACTCAATATTGTATCGCCTCTTAGATGCATCTTCGTTCACACATTTATGCCATTATCAAATTTACATGTACTTTGTTTTCACTACAGAGTCAGCCTGTCACGCCTGGTCAGCGCCGGCATCGCGGCAATAGCAACGCTGCGCTAGATCTCCATAGCAACTATTAGCTTGCGTTCCACACAGCGTTCCAGCGGCAGGATATCCGCCGCTCGTTACTTCCCTTCAGCGCCCACTTCCTGCTTGATGCCGGCGCGGCGGCACGCATGACCTGCTCACTCCCTCACTTTTATGATAAAAGGTAAGCACATTGATTTATGTTTTAATGCACAAATATCCTTGACAAAGGGGTTATACCCCGAAACGTTGGAAGCTTTTTCTATGCTGTAATACACGTTTTGAAATTCCCAGAGTGCCGCGTTTGTTTCTTCTATCAAATACCTGTACATTACTGTTCCGGAGGGCACCTGGGTCCATTGATTTGCTGGAGGAGTGCCAGGCCTACATCTACCTCTCTATATATATATATATATATATATATATATATATGGATAATAGCCTGGCACTCTCCTTGTTAAGGTATGTATATATATATATATATATATATATATATACAACAAAGATATTGCGAGCGGCACTCAGAGACTGGATACACGAAGTAACACTGCAAATACGTGTTTAATGCAAACTTCAACGTTTCGGGGCGCTGGTCCCCTTCGTCAGGATAAACACAAGGTGTCACACACAAGAAATTTATAGAGAAGACTTACCCCCCTTCTAATCACTGCTGCCCCTCCCGCTGCTCCGGGTCACCTGGCAGTGCAGCACGATGTCCATTCCCCCGTACTGCAGCTTCCTGTTTCCGGAGGAAACGTGTCATCCTCTCCCTGCCGGTTCCCATGGCAACGTTCGGGTTAACAATCTGAAATAACCACATAATAAACATTAGAACCGCAATTATATGCTGTGTCGTTATTCATTGTTTACAAAGTGCTTAATATAAGTGATTTGTTGCATCAGTGCTCATGTTTTTAAAAAAAGAGGCTGTACTGCTTAAGCCTGGACGACGGCTGAAGTAGCCGATATTGTGCTGAAACAAAACTATCGGTTAGTGCATACATATATATGACGTTACATTTTGCTTCCCTCGTGGTTCCCCTGTTAGGGCTGTTCAGTCCCACATCGGATTATGGTGGGACCAATCCCACCCGCAACTATTGTGCTGGAGGCATGGTCGACATGCTGTGTCGCCACTCCCCTCCTACACTTAGTGGTTTTCTTTTGTCTACCCCGATTATTTTAAGGGACACACTGTTTGTGATCACTAGTGACCAGCTGGCATTTACAAGTGGGGGGACCTGTCAGGGTGGGCATAGACAGATGGTGATTAGATAAAATTAATCAACCCCAAGTGCTCATTGAGTCCCTTGGGGCGCATGGTACCCAATCTGTAAATCCATCGGGTTTCCAAACGCAATAGGGCTTTTCCCCTGTCACCCCTTCTCAGGCTTGGGGGGACATGGTCAATTATCTTGTATTTTAACATGGCCATGCTATGTTTGGCCACCACGAAGTGCTTGGCTACCGGTTGCTCGCCAGCGCCAGCACTGAGTGCTGCCCTAATTGCTTGTCTATGCTGTGCCATGCGTTTTGCCAACGTAGTAAAGTCCGCATGGACACAAAATAACATAGACCACGAAGCGACTGGTGCATGTAAGGGGCCAGTTGATTTTAAACCTTTTCCCCGTGTAGGGGTGTCTGATGGAATCCCCAGTCTCCATGTAACTGCAAGTCGTGCAGTTGATACACTTGAAGCATCCATTGCCCCTTTGCAAAAAATGGGTGGGTTTGGGTTTCTTGAATTTAGATAAGTCTGTTTTGACCACTAGATCCTGTATATTTTTGCCCCTGGAATAACTGGGCATAAGGCGTTTACTGGCTAGCTTTTTTAAATCCCTGTCTGTGGTGATGATTGGCCATAGTTCTTTGGCCCTTTTAGATGTGTGTCTGCTGTTAATATTAAATTGATTCACCCATGGATAAGGAGGCTCTGATTTCTCAATTTTTTGGGGAATTAATAATTCTGCTCGTGGTCTTGCACTTGCCCGCTGCCGTGCTTTTGCAAGCTCCCTGGGGGGGTATCCCCTCTGTTGGAATTTCAGGGTCATGGCATCCAGTTGGTGTTCCCTTTCTGATGCCTCACTGTTGGTCCGACACACCCATATAAACTGAGACATGGGTAACCCCTTCACTGTTGCCCTGGGGTGGAAACTCTCATGTCTAAGCATGGTGTTTCGGTCAGTTGGCTTAGTGTATAAGCTAGTGTCCAATTCTTTCTCTTTTTTTGTGATCTTGATATCGAGAAAGCAGATCTCGTTTTGGTCATGCAGCATGGTAAGTTTAATGGGACTGGCTGATCTATTGTGGGCCTCGACTGTGCTAACCAGGCTTTCTACTGAGCCCTGCCATAAAATCAAAATATCGTAGATGAAACGAAAATATAACCATACATGCTGGACCGTTTCCTGGAGGACAAAGAACAGGTCGCGCTCGGTCTCCCACGTGTAGGTATTCGCAAACGTGGGAGCCACCGAAGACCCCATCGCACAACCTGTCCTCTGCCTCTAGAACATGCTGTCAAATAAAAATTTTTATTCCGGAACTTGTTTGTAGGCTTTTGGATGTTATCAGGCTCGGAGCCAAGATATCTTTTAGGTTTTTGGATTTTTTTGAAGATTACCTCAGGGTTGGGTGGTAGGCTTTCTTTCAGAGTCGGATCCATAAGTAATATGTTCCAGTGTCTTTTAAGGCTCTGTTTTATCTTTGTCTCATGTTGGTTGTATGTGGTGATGAAGGCCACTAAGTCTTTTTTCTCTTCCTTTGTATTGTATTCCAGCAGATCATCCCTTTGGATATTGTTTACTCTTGTTAGTGCATTATGGAGAACTTGGGTGGGGTTTTCTTTCTCCTCAAATCTTTTTCTGTATAGTTCAAGTTGGATTTTGAACTTTATATACATATATATATTTTTACAACTTTTTGTCCTATCCTCCTTGTAGTATTTTTGTGTATTTTTATGTCCTTTTTACCTATGTCCTTATAAATTTTATCACCAAAATAAATACAATTTTATTTATACTGCAGTCTTATCAGTACAGTAATTAGTCGCCGCTATCTTTATCCATATATATATATATATATATATATGCAGCGGTAATAAGCAGCACTCGGAGGCTGATGTAAGTGGTGAAACAACAGGAACTTTATTCCTTGTGCACAAGGAATAAAGTTCCTGTTGTTTCACCACTTACATCAGCCTCCGAGTGCCGCTTATTACCGCTGCATATATCCTTAGGATCCATCTCACGTGAGAGGGCACCGGAGCAAGTAATCACTGGCATCCACTCCCAAGACCTGAGTGCCGGCCTCATTGTATTTTATATATATATATATATATATATATATATATATATATATATATATGTAGCTTGGCAAAAAGGCAGCACTCGGAGACTCAGTAGAATTTCAAAAGCTTTATTGCATTGTAACCGACACCAGTGTTTCGAGCTGGAAGCTCGTCCTCAGGGTTCGAGTGACGCCTTTTTGCCAAGCTACCTGCATTTGGTCTTCACACCTGGGAAGGCACCGGAGCAAGCTGCGGTTTTATATATTGGTGGAGTGCCCGATTTATCTCTTTGGATATATATATATATATATATATATATATAGACAACAAAAGAGAAGAAAAAGGTGCGCTCCATAGTGACAAGAGACAATTTATTTTAGAAATAAAACAATTCCCAGGTACAGCACAATGACAGTCTCGTACCAAGTAGTAAAGCTCTGTGGACTGGCTATTACATGATGTGTACATACGATCCAAGGCAAAACTGCTCACAAGTCCGGACTCTCTGGAACTCCCTTCAGAACGCCACCAGGCTGGTTTGCCGTGCAGAGGACAGGGGAAGCCACCGGAGCAGAACGACACAAGGAGGTGTGTAGTGGGAAGGGTGAGCGACGTAGGCCACGCCCTGACGCGTTTCGTCACAAGACTTTGTCCGCTCACTCGGGTTTTATGGTACAATGACCACAACCAACAGCCCATGATTGGCTGAATCAAAGGAGGCGCAGCCGCGTACTAAATCGCGGCTGCAGTTCTGATTACGTATGTAAACATAACGGAGCTGTTGTGTGGTACGATGACCACAACCAGCAGCAGCTCATGATTGGCTAAAGCAGAGGGGGCGCGGTCGCATACTGGATCGCGGCTGCAGTATAGGAACATTTGTATACATAACGGAGCTGTTTTGCCGTGGATTAATCTAATCAGAATCGCATAGATATCATTAAAAATGTACATACATATTATAATACAGCATATTTACATAATATAACAGATATAAAATTACAAAATACAAAAAACAAAAAATATATATCCATATACATATATAGAGCAAGTCCAGTTATTACTGCTAGGCTTTAACGGTCCCGTCTAACATAATACAGCATTATATATCACATGTATACTGGTGACCCATTCGGTATCACCCTGGCAGATGGAGGTGCAGATGATAAATTTGCAAACACATATATATATATATATATATATATATATATATATATATATATATATATATATATATACAAATAGCATAATAATACAATATTAAAGAACATGTAAAAAACATGTGAAAAACATGTGAAAACTCCCCTTTAAAGAAAAAAATGTACTACTGACAGGTTTATCAATAACATTTTCAAGCTGACTTTTTTGGCCTACGTCGCTCACCCTTCCCACTACACACCTCCTTTTGTCGTTCTGCTCCGTTGGCTTCCCCCGTCCTCTGCATGGCAAACCAGCCTGGCAGCGTTCTGAAGGGAGTTCCAGAGAGTCCGGACTTGTGAGCAGTTTTGCCTTGGATCTACACATCATGTGGTAGCCAGTCCATAGAGCTTTACTACTTGGTACAAGGCTGTCATTGTGCTGTACCTGGGAATTGTTTTATTTCCAAAATAATTTGTCTCTTTTAATGCACTATGAAGCGCACCTTTTTCTTCTCTTTTGTTGTCTAGAAATCTCCTCTGGGGATCCCAGAGGCTTACTGTTGGAAAAAGGTTGCTGCAGGGATGAACTGGTCCTTTTCGTGTTTGAAAAAACCCCAAGTGAATTGCCTGGAGGTTCCATTAATACTGGACTAATATCTCTATGTGGCGCATGGTTTACATTTTGTGGAATATATATATATATATATATATATATATATATGCACAAAAAAGGGGGGTGTCCAGAGTGCGCTCAAATGGTACCACCTAGCCAGAAAGTGTATATATATTTTTTTAAAGTCCCAGATTGGTGTGATCCTGCAGTCACTTATATTCAGACGGAGTATTCGTATACTTCAAAATAATACCGAAGACCTCGAGTGTAAAAAGCAGTTCTTTATTGGAAGCCCAACGCGTTTCGTCTACACGACTTCATCAGGGGCATAGGCAAGGCCAAATACGGCCAGAAATCCAGACCAAGGCAATAATGGACAATGTTCCTTTACACGTACAGTTAAAATCAGTGTTGGTGGATACAGAGATTTAAAACCAAGGATAAAAATCCAGATATAACTCCTTCAGAGGGCAAGAAGGTGTATATAGCCAAGGGAGTGAGATCCAAAAGTGTGGATTTAACCCACAGGCTTGAGGGAAAGGGCTTCCTTTCTCACACAGTAAAAAATATAGTAAAATCCGCAGTAGGGGGATATGGATGCTTACTCCACTGCAAACCAGGATAGCTATCCTGGTTTGCAGTGGAGTAAGCATCCATATCCCCCTACTGCGGATTTTACTATATTTTCCCTTTCCCTCAAGCCTGTGGGTTAAATCCACACTTTTGAATCTCACTCCCTTGGCTATATACACCTTCTTGCCCTCTGAAGGAGTTATATCTGGATTTTTATCCTTGGTTTTAAATCTCCGTATCCACCCACACTGATTTTAACTGTACGTGTAAAGGAACATTGTCTATTATTGCCTTTGTCTGGATTTCTGGCCGTATTTGGCCTTGCCTATGCCCCTGATGAAGTCGTGTAGACGAAACGCGTTGGGCTTCCAATAAAGAACTGCTTTTTACACTCGAGGTCTTCGGTATTATTTTGAAGTATACGAATACTCCGTCTGAATATAAGTGACTGCAGGATCACACCAATCTGGGACTTTTAAAAAATATATATACACTTTCTGGCTAGGTGGTACCATTTGAGCGCACTCTGGACACCCCCCCTTTTTTGTGCATTCTATCATCTGTCTCTCACTAACAGGAGAGTCGCTCCAGAGGTGCAGCTGGTCGAAAGACCCACTTTAGCGCAATTCCTGACCACATTGTTATATATATATATATATATATATATCTATTAAGTATTAACAGTATGTTAGCACTGGAGTGGAGCGATTAACAACCATCCAATCAACTCCTACCTGTCATTTTTCAAACCCAGCCTGTGACATGGCAGGTAGGAGCTGATTGGCTGGCTGTTTATCACTCTCCATTTTATCACTTTTTGAGGCTTGATACATCTGGCCCATAATCAGTAGTAAATGTAAGGTAAGTACTAATTTATGAGTTGCATATTATTTAAAACATTTTGGATGCAAACTCACAATGGTCTTTTTGCAAATAAATGCAGTCTTGCTGTGGCAAACTTTGCAACATTTCAGCTTATTATCTGGAATTCCACCAATGCATACTCTCCAACATATGAAGGGTTGCACACTTTTTTTGTTGTTTTTTTTTTTTATCACCGGGGCACACTTTCATCCCTGGCAATATGGTCGCCTGCGACCATATTCCCAGCGATTATAGCCCCTACGCCCCCGTGTGTACACAACTTTAGTCAAACCTAAGGCAGCAATTTTTGCAAATGAACAAAACTATGTCCACGTTTCTGCCTCTCCCTGTCTCTGCCGCTCCCTTACCTTCAGGGCCGGCGCTACCCACTCAGCAGCTCCTGCAAAGCAGGGAGGCGCCATGCTGAAAAGGTGCTGTCTCCCTCCTTGCTCTGCTAAAGCTTCCTCAGCCCTCACTGTCACTGCCTCCTGCATGCTGCCCGCAGTGCCTATCTGACAGTGGGCAGGCGGCAGTATAAAGAGCTGCTCCCTGCACCGCGCATACACTGTCCTCCTCCTGCGACCTGCCCCCTCTTCCTCACGGACACTTGCGCTGAGGATTGTCTGTGAATGCCTGTATGACATGTCCCTTCCGTATCCCCCCCTACCCATTGCTCCCTGTGCCTGTCAGCTGTCAAACAAATGACGAACAGGCAGCAGCGCCGCCTCCCCTTCCTTCCCTCTTCTCAGTGTGTTGTGCCAGTGCCACTGCCAGTCCTCAACACTCCGCCCCCTCTATCTCCTCTCCTCTTCTTCCATCTGCTCCTTCTCTCCCCTCCTTTCCCCCTCAGTCACGATTAATGGCGTCCTCAGCATCCTGCCTACGCAGATAGAAGAGGAGGGACTGCACAAGAGTTAAACAGCAAAAGAACAGTAAGTATTTTATTATGCATGTTTCTAACAAATGTTTAAATAATTGTAGATTGTTTTATATTAATTTAGACACTTTTTAAATAATGGGCCTAAAGGTGGCCATACACGCTGCAATAGCGATGTGCGCTCTGTCGGGCATCGCATTGCACAGTGTGCTGCACATACTTTTTGCACTGCTTTCGGAACACATCGCACACATATCGCATGCATGCCGTGCGATACGATCTAGCCGATTCTCGCAGCGTGTATGGGCACCTTTAGTGCCTGCAACATTTTGCGTACACAGTAGTGAGATTGTGTACATGTACATGCACCCGAGATCCTCCATAGGATCGCATGTTGCATACGCTCCCACAATCGGGCTGCAGCTTGTTGCAATAGCAATGTGAAAGGGCGCAAAATGTATGGTTTGCAGGTGGGCGCCGGACACCCTAGCACCGGCCCTGCTTACCTTAATCGTTTGTAGCAGGTTGTGTTGCTGGGGAAGCAAATTGCTGTAATTCTACACTCTATGGGCCAGATGTACTGTACTAAGCCTTGAAAAGTGATAAAATGGAGAGTAATAAACCACTAACCAATCAGCTTCTACCTGTTATTTTTTAATCACAGCCTGTGATATAGCAGTTAGGAGCTGATTGTCTGGTGGGTTATCACTCTCCATTTAATTACTTTTCAAACTTAGCACATCTGGCCCTCTGACTTTCTCATGTACTCAACTGTTCAGCCACAGACTGAAAGTGAAATTAAACACACTTTTAGGTATCAAATTTCAGTATCTAACAAAATGAACATTTTTTTAAACAAATAACACAGGTGTGGTGCATGTGAGGTGAAAAGTTATTACATTAGGGCCCTCATACTGATCTAAATTCCACCTGCCACCCGCACCAAGGTCCGCACGCATGCAAATGAATGTTTTGCAGAAACATCCATTTGCAGATTGCATGCGGGGCAGAAATCATTGGATGGTTGCTGACCATCAAATCATTTCTCTAGCGCTGGCGGATCCCAGACACTCTCCGGTGCCTTAGATCGGTGCCCCTGTACGGGAAGAGAGCGAGAAGAACTGACATCCGGTGACATCAGCTGCACGCCCCCAGCACCCACGTACCCGCCACATATCCATAGCCCATGAAACAGATAGAGCCATTCACTTTGTTGCAGCCAGGGTGACTTCCACAGACAACCAAGGGTCCATAATATAGAAAATATTGGGAAGCAATCACCAGTCTTGAAAATGCACTTACAAATGCTGTGAATTTACTGATAACAAAGCATCTGTTCAATCATAAGTAGATAATCAATGTTTCTGTCCTCTCAGGAGATTATTCTCTTTGCAACATTGTAAACAGCACTGCACAGACCATGCAGCTTTACCTACATCAAGGGGTCTGCTGCTGGTCTGCTGCTATTTAAACCACCTTCCAGTTTAAAATATGCACCAATCTCCAGTGGTGATCACGCTTCCGCATGTCACCCTGGACCACATAAATGTAACTTCTGGTGATCATATATATCTAACAATAAACGTACACCTTCTCTATATAAATATACAATAAATTATGCTGCAGGTTCAGTACTTTATAAATTGGGCATCTGTCTGCTATAAAAGGGGCAATACAGATCCCCATGCTGTCCGGTGACGGAGATCTCCGAAAACAGGAAGCGAAAGTGATCTGTGCTGACCTAATGACCCACACCCACACCCAGGGTCAAAAGCGTAGACGCTGAGCACAGTGACAGGGACATGCGAAAGCGTGATCACCCCTGGAGATTGACACCTTATGAAACTGGATGGTGGTATAAATAGCAGCAGACCAGCAGCAGGCCCCTTGCTATAGGTGTGCTGTGCTATGTTTAAATGTTGAAAAGTGCATAATCTCTTGACGATGGTCCTGAGAGGAGAGAAACGTTGCGTATCTACTTATGATTAAACAGATGCTTTGTTATCAATAAATTCACATCGTTTTTAAATTCACTTCGTTTTTAAATGCATTTTCAAGACTGGGGATTGCTTCCCATTCCTCTAGGAAAAATATTAAAAGGCTGGGTAGAAAACTACCCACCCAAACCAAAATCAGCTCTGACAGATCCATAAAAAAATATTCTGAGCTAGTGAATGGTCTAGACCTGTGGTTCTAAACTCCAATCCTTATCAAGTCATGTTTTCAGAAATCTGTCTGTTAAAACCATTGGTATAATTACAGACCAAGCAAAATAGTTAAACTCACTTGTGTATGATAAAGAAATCCTCAAAAATGATTGTTTGGGGTACTTGAACACTGGGGGCCAAATATACTAGGGTGTGAGAATCAGAAAGTGAGAGATTTTGGGACAGTTTTCCCATTTGTGGCAATCATCTACACTGCAAGACCAGGCTTATTTTGCCATGTAAAGGATTGCCGCTTTAAAATAATGGGAATCCTCTCCCCAAATCTCCCACTTTCTGATTCTCACACCCTATTACATTTGACCCTGGGTGTGGGTCATTAGGTCAACCAAATTAAGGGCGACATGTATTGGGTCGACCACTAAAGGTCAGCAGCGTTAGGTCGACACATTACAAAGGTCAATATGGCTAAGGTTGACAAGGTCAAAAGGTGAACACAAGCATTAGGTTGACATTGGGAAGGTTAACGGTCAAAAGGTTGACATTAGGTTTTCACTTTTTTTGTCCCAAATACCGACACAGCTGACATGGACACCAAAAAAGTGCACCGCGTCCCCTTGGGATATTGAGTGCATTGGCATGTCTAAATAATACATGTCTAACTTTTGTTAATGTCTAACTAATGCATGTCTAACCTTTGTCAATGTCTAACTAATGCATGTCTAAATTTTGTCAATGTCTAACTAATGCATGTCTAACTTTTGTCAATGTCTAATTAATGCATGTCTAACATTTGGCATCCACCTATTGACTGTCTGACTAGACATTGTCTATCAGCCATCTGTAACCTACCTACACAAGGAGAGTGGAGAACTGAAGAGATACTGTACTAGGTACACTGCTGGCACAGAGATACTGTACTAGGCGCAATACTGGCACAGATATGGGCATCTGGGGAACTGAATAGAAAGTGGCTAAGACAGCAGGATACAATACCAAGTCATGGCATCATGCATGTGTGCCAGAAAAAAATATCTTTATTTGAACATCTACTTTGGAGGAAGAGCTCCCCTTTCATGCTTGTACCCTGCCAAATAGACAAGAAGCACAGGCAATATTCTTTAGAGTACTACATTCAGAAGTGGCTGGCCAGTGAGAAGATGTCATTGGGTACAATGTAATGCTGTCTGCAGTTATCATCGATTGACCCAAAACAATGCAAATGGAGCTAATCCAGGGAACATATGATACCCTGCACCCTAGCCCAGCTCTCCCATACCAGGTGTGGGCCTACCAAAAATCTTCCTCAATAACCCAATTTGCCCCTGACATCCACTGTTATTTTGTACTGCATTTTATTTACAGTAGAAATTGTATTTTGTTTCATACGTACATTTAATCCTGTGGAAAAAAGTTTGGCATGCAAAACTATTTTATGTGATTGAGCATGATAAGAATTAAAATAAAAAGACATTCCGTCAAAATTACATTATTAATGAAAACCTGATGAAACTCATAAACAGATATAGAGTAGAGCCAACCCACCACATTAATTGATGTGATTCATTTTGGATGATTCTTCAAATATATTTTGTTCTTTACTTAATTAAGGATTCATTTAAAATGTTTTGATGCGGCTTACAGTTAAACATGGAAGCAATGTCTGTCTGCATACTTGTGTTTTGGAAGTACCAACAGTGAATATATATACAAATATATGAAGGGTCTGTTTAATACTAAAATGCCTATGAGCAGCTTCTACAGTACACAGTGCACTTTTATAATCTGCAAAACAAAAATAAATCTGAGAAAAAGTGAAAGAAACTGCGCTCTAAACAAAGGGTGCAGCCTTATCATAAAAGATAGTCACCAAAAACTATCCAACAATAGTAGATACAAAAAAAGGGTTTTGATAGGGCGCTCCCACTTGGGATATGGATCTTTTCAATATCTGTCGGTCCTGTCGAAATGCGGTACCTCAAAAAGAGAAGAACAAACACATCGCCATCTTCATAGTGTGAGTATTAAAAATAAACATGAATAAAATATCTCTGGTCAAAAAATATTCTCCGTACCGCAAAAGAGCCTTCTCTTAGGCCACAAGATTTTTCGTATAGTGTTGTCTGATACTCTGTTTGGGATAGTATTCCCCTTTCTCCTCTGCTTGTATACCTCGGTTAAAATTAAATAGTGCACATAGTGTAAAAGTATAACAATTTATTCAACAACGATTCACATATAAAATTAGCATAGTACCGTGTCCGGCCTTATCATCAAGGCTATTGGTATCGCTTAATGGATAATCAAAGGAAAAATTCCAGGTAGGATCCCGGGTGTCCACCAAGGAAAAATCCTCCCACAACAGCCTTAGTTGGTATAATGGCAAGTCCAGTCCATCGGCATCTATGCATATAATGAAATTCCACCAACGCGTTTCTGCTTGATCACAAGCCTTCCTCAGGGTGTGTATTCACTGGTGGCATGGTAGGGTTTTTATACCCATCATGCCTCTTAGTTCCTCCCTCTCTCAATGTCACATGGGTATTTGTCTATAATTGTCATTTTTCATAAAACAAGATAACCAAGGTATACAACTCCACTCTATGTGGATACTGACAACTCTACATTAATAGAATAAAAAAAACGAGCATGATGTTAATATTTATATAAAATTGCGCCCCATGTGACCGGAAAAGCTAACCCAGAAGTACGGGTACAAATATATAAACTCCGTCCACCAACAATCTCTAGTCTATGTAGTTCCTATCAGCGCTATGTAGGCACATAGCGCATTTTCTAGAGGATCGTGACTATACTTACTGGGCTGCACGCACCGCTCACACTCGTTACCGGAAGTGCGCGTGCATGTCAGCGGCCATTAATTCATGCGTTCCACGCTCCTACACGGAGTATCCTAGGTTCTTTCACATGTTTCCGGATGTTTGTTTGCGTATCACACACCCGGAAATATTCATGCGTTTCACTGGGCTCATCTAGGTCTATTGGTACTAATGAATGTGCTATATATATCTCGCAAAGTACACAGAGTCCTCTATGGATGTAAACAATATTGTGCAAAACCGCTAATTAAATAAATAAATAGCTAAAATGGGGATAGTATAAAATTTCATTGCAATGTATGGGATTATTTCATAGAAACCATTTTATTTCAAAATCGTTGTTTAATCCTGATGGTTCCAAAGTCTCAACCTCATATATAAGTCTCATTTCGTTTTTGGCAAGAAAACTTTCCACACCTTTAATTCTCCAGTTTCCTTCGATTTTTTTTTATACCTATCATTAATTTAATACCATCTGTGGAACAATTATGTTTTTCTTTAAAATGTTTGGAGAGACTATGATTAAGAAACCCTTTTTTTATATTACGCAGATGTTCTCCCCATCTGTCCCTCAATTTTCTTGTGGTGCGTCCTATATATTGCAGATCACATTTACATTGAATTAAATATACACAATTCGTGCTGTTGCAAGTCATAAAATCAGTAATTTTAAAATTCTTCTTGTTTGCATTAGATATAAAATCTGTGTGTTTTAATTCTTGTTTTTTATGGGTCCTACAGACCAAACATGAACTGCACCTATGAAATCCTTTTGTTTTAATGCGATCTGATTTCTTATCTGGGATCGCACTCTTGACTAATTTGTTCCTTATATTACCAGATTTTTTATAAATGAATTTGGGTTGATTTGGTACAATCTCTTTTAAAATGGGGTCAGCTTTTGGCACATTTTAGCCAATGCTTTGTTACGATTTTCTCCATACATCTATATTGTGAGTTAAAAGTAGATATAAAAGGGACCTTAGGTTTATCTTCCAGGTTTTTTTCTTTATATACTAGCAGGTCATTTTGAGGAATCTCTCCCATTTGGGTGATTAAGAGATCTATATTCTCACCATCATAGCCTTTATTAATGAATTTATTTTTAGTGGTTTTTACTTGTTCTAAAAAAACTTCTTTTTTTGAGCAATTGCGACATATGCGCTGAACCTGGCCCTTAGGGATATTCTTAAGCCATTGAGGGTGATGTTGGCTGGTTATTCCAATATACGCATTACTGTCTGTTGGTTTATTAAAATTACTGGTGAGAATAATCCCTTCCTCAATGGAGATGGTGAGGTCTAAAAAATGTAGTTCTTTTTTACTTATAGTAAAGGTTAATTTGATATTGGAGGTATTCTGATTCAATTGTTCACAAAAGGTTGTAAGATCCTCTGGACTTCCCTCCCACAGAAACAGAATATCATCTATGAATCGAATCCACAATGGAATATACCGTAAATAAGGGTTATTATTCCATATATTGTTGTCCTCCCACCATCCCATAAAAAGATTTGCATATGATGGGGCAAATCGTGACCCCATAGCGGTACCTTGTACCTGTAAATAAAATTGGCCCTTGAACCAGAAAAAGTTATTATTTAATAAAAACATGGAAGCATCTTTAATAAACGAAATTAAACGAAATTTAAATTAAATTAAATTTAATTTCGTTTATTAAAGATGCTTCCATGTTTTTATTAAATAATAACTTCTTCTGGTTCAAGGGCCAATTTTATTTACAGGTACAAGGTACCGCTATGGGGTCACGATTTGCCCCATCATATGCAAATCTTTTTATGGGATGGTGGGAGGACAACAATATATGGAATAATAACCCTTATTTACGGTATATTCCATTGTGGATTCGATTCATAGATGATATTCTGTTTCTGTGGGAGGGAAGTCCAGAGGATCTTACAACCTTTTGTGAACAATTGAATCAGAATACCTCCAATATCAAATTAACCTTTACTATAAGTAAAAAAGAACTACATTTTTTAGACCTCACCATCTCCATTGAGGAAGGGATTATTCTCACCAGTAATTTTAATAAACCAACAGACAGTAATGCGTATATTGGAATAACCAGCCAACATCACCCTCAATGGCTTAAGAATATCCCTAAGGGCCAGGTTCAGCGCATACGTCGCAATTGCTCAAAAAAAGAAGTTTTTTTAGAACAAGTAAAAACCACTAAAAATAAATTCATTAATAAAGGCTATGATGGTGAGAATATAGATCTCTTAATCACCCAAATGGGAGAGATTCCTCAAAATGACCTGCTAGTATATAAAGAAAAAAACCTGGAAGATAAACCTAAGGTCCCTTTTATATCTACTTTTAACTCACAATATAGATGTATGGAGAAAATCATAACAAAGCATTGGCACATTTTAAAAGCTGACCCCATTTTAAAAGAGATTGTACCAAATCAACCCAAATTCATTTATAAAAAATCTGGTAATATAAGGAACAAATTAGTCAAGAGTGCGATCCCAGATAAGAAATCAGATCGCATTAAAACAAAAGGATTTCATAGGTGCAGTTCATGTTTGGTCTGTAGGACCCATAAAAAACAAGAATTAAAACACACAGATTTTATATCTAATGCAAACAAGAAGAATTTTAAAATTACTGATTTTATGACTTGCAACAGCACGAATTGTGTATATTTAATTCAATGTAAATGTGATCTGCAATATATAGGACGCACCACAAGAAAATTGAGGGACAGATGGGGAGAACATCTGCGTAATATAAAAAAAGGGTTTCTTAATCATAGTCTCTCCAAACATTTTAAAGAAAAACATAATTGTTCCACAGATGGTATTAAATTAATGATAGGTATAAAAAAAATCGAAGGAAACTGGAGAATTAAAGGTGTGGAAAGTTTTCTTGCCAAAAACGAAATGAGACTTATATATGAGGTTGAGACTTTGGAACCATCAGGATTAAACAACGATTTTGAAATAAAATGGTTTCTATGAAATAATCCCATACATTGCAATGAAATTTTATACTATCCCCATTTTAGCTATTTATTTATTTAATTAGCGGTTTTGCACAATATTGTTTACATCCATAGAGGACTCTGTGTACTTTGCGAGATATATATAGCACATTCATTAGTACCAATAGACCTAGATGAGCCCAGTGAAACGCATGAATATTTCCGGGTGTGTGATACGCAAACAAACATCCGGAAACATGTGAAAGAACCTAGGATACTCCGTGTAGGAGCGTGGAACGCATGAATTAATGGCCGCTGACACGCACGCGCACTTCCGGTAACGAGTGTGAGCGGTGCGTGCAGCCCAGTAAGTATAGTCACGATCCTCTAGAAAATGCGCTATGTGCCTACATAGCGCTGATAGGAACTACATAGACTAGAGATTGTTGGTGGACGGAGTTTATATATTTGTACCCGTACTTCTGGGTTAGCTTTTCCGGTCACATGGGGCGCAAGTTTATATAAATATTAACATCATGCTCGTTTTTTTTATTCTATTAATGTAGAGTTGTCAGTATCCACATAGAGTGGAGTTGTATACCTTGGTTATCTTGTTTTATGAAAAATGACAATTATAGACAAATACCCATGTGACATTGAGAGAGGGAGGAACTAAGAGGCATGATGGGTATAAAAACCCTACCATGCCACCAGTGAATACACACCCTAAGGAAGGCTTGTGATCAAGCAGAAACGCGTTGGTGGAATTTCATTATATGCATAGATGCCGATGGACTGGACTTGCCATTATACCAACTAAGGCTGTTGTGGGAGGATATTTCCTTGGTGGACACCCGGGATCCTACCTGGAATTTTTCCTTTGATTATCCATTAAGCGATACCAATAGCCTTGATGATAAGGCCGGACACGGTACTATGCTAATTTTATATGTGAATCGTTGTTGAATAAATTGTTATACTTTTACACTATGTGCACTATTTAATTTTAACCGAGGTATACAAGCAGAGGAGAAAGGGGAATACTATCCCAAGCAGAGTATCAGACAACACTATACGAAAAATCTTGTGGCCTAAGAGAAGGCTCTTTTGCGGTACGGAGAATATTTTTTGACCAGAGATATTTTATTCATGTTTATTTTTAATACTCACACTATGAAGATGGCGATGTGTTTGTTCTTCTCTTTTTGAGGTACCGCATTTCGACAGGACCGACAGATATTGAAAAGATCCATATCCCAAGTGGGAGCACCCTATCAAAACCCTTTTTTTGTATCTAAAAATAAATCTGAGACCTGAGTGTTTATATTGGTGAACAATATTAGCAGCGCTATTAAAATAATAATCCTTATATGATAAACTTGCTGGTCATGTTACTTTTTATGCCGAAAAATGGGCTTATCTCACAATTTTAGTAGATGGCCATTAATGTATACAGAAAAAACAAGAACAGTCTTGCGCTAAAAAAAATAAAGTCCAGTAAATATGAATAGGTTTACAAATGTCCTCAATTAAGTGGGTGCAGAAATCATCACATGCATGGAAAAAAATAAAATGTATCATAGTGTAGTATCGTAATATGAGAATCACAATCCCCGTGAGTCAGGATATTACAAAAGGGTTTCCCAGGTTATCCAGTTTCCCAAAACTGACTTCAGGGCACAAGAAGACATGACAGAGGCAATAATGAGGCACTCACATGTATGATTACATATAAGGTGCAGATGTCAAACACTTAAAGGTTTCTTTCGTCCACATGGCCTCCATAACAATGGTGGATTATTCCAATGTATGACGAAAGAAAAATGGTATATAGGCTTCAATAAGTAAAAATATATTTAATACAAAAACCATAAAAACAAAGTGTGAAGATGCTCCAACGTCAACCATACCAGATGTGACAAAGGTAATAAGTATGATGACCAAATGTGCGCAAAACACATAATGTATTACTTCATGTAAATTCAGACAAAAATTGTCTGACAGACACTTTTTCAGCACATTGCAGAGCCTTTATCAAGAATAGTGTCTGTAAAAACATCCCAAACTCTGCGATCTTAGGTTGGTGCCTTTTAGATGTGAGCGAGTCCTGGGTAGTCTGATTATGTCAGAAAGCGACTCTAGTGATTACCTATCATTTTAGTCACATTGGGCCTTATTCTGGTCTGTGCGGCCGGAGCCGAATATGCGGCCAGGACGTGCGTCCTAAACCCCGCCTTCCGTACGGATCGCTCACTCCGTCCGAATGCGGTAAGAAGCTGACCGCACGGAGCACAAGTACATTTCTCATGTATACACCTCCTCCATCTCTGGGAACCTCCCCCATCATTCGATGTCGCATACCATCGAATGCAGGACCGAGTGGTTAGGCAGCTCCCGCGAGCTCAGACCACTCGGACATTTCTCCGTGCAAAAGCAGGGATCTGGGCGGGCAGCTGACATCCGGCAATGTCATATGTCCACCCCCTACACGTGCGTCACGGCCGCATTACCATACGTATGCCCAGCGTTTTCATGGGAACGCCCATGAAACGCGGGGCGTATGCATATGTTAATGAGGCCAAACAGCCCTTCACGCCCCTCTCCTCCCCCTGTTCGTAGTGTAAACAATTCATGCGGAATTTGGACGTATGTCCCTTTCGCACATGCGCAGATATGCCTCTGCACATGCGCAAAAACACAACATCGGCGGACCGAACGCACGCGGACATATCCGCACCAACCAGAATAAGGGCCATTGTCTTATGTTGTTACTCTCCAATTCAGTAACCATTCATTACTAGAGATATTTATTTAATAATGTTAAACAGCTGCAAAATTCAATTCAATTTCATGCCACAAACAAGTTTATATTACAATCCCAATAGACCCCTTTTCAAATTTAAGGTATAAAATTAACATTTGCCAATAATATTTGAGGTTCACCATTCACTTTCAAGGTTCACTATTCATTTTTAGATAGCCACATTAAAGTTAGCGTTATTCATTATTGTTAAAAAATAATGATTTCTGAAATTCTTTTTAAATTTGTCTTTGCACATCACAGGGCTGGAGGTTTACAATTTAGGGCTTACTATTTGTGTTCCAGGGTGGCACATTTTGTCTCAAACTAGGGCTTAAGCTACATGTATAGTTCAAACTCCAACTTTCTTACATTTAGTTGGATTTTCAGTCTTAGGTTAATGAAATTCCAGTGAATTTTCTCATTTTAGGACTGATTCATTGAATTGATATCAGGGCCTGATTACAAGGATCCAGGTGCCCTAAGCCAGGGCCATATTAACATATGGGCTCATTGTACAGCTGTCCAAGGGCCCCCGAATTCTAGAGGCCTTTGAGCTGGGGCAGATTGGTTCGACGACATCTGCCTGATCACTCTGATTGGAAATTACGGTACTTGTTTCCTATCTGGGCGCCCATCGCGGGCATCGCGGGTACATCGCATGCCATTATAATGACATGCGATGCGACCGACGCGATTACCGCGATTTTACATAGGGACCAATGTTAAATGTCCCAATTGACCCGCGATGACCACGATTTACCATAGGAAACAATGTTAAATGGATCAATTTCCCCAAATTATCATAGGGTACAATGGGAAATGGGGCAAAAAGACCCCTGAACATAGAAATGTCCCCCCAAAAGTAGTTGACGCCACCCCGCCATCAACGTGAACCCGAAGCGTGGCGAGCGCAGCGAGCCCGCGAGGGGCGGCGGTACGAGTCCTCCGACCTTTTCATGCCCTACTATCCACTAGGGCGTTGAGTGAGAATAGAATAGTGTGGCGAGCGCAGCGAGCCACCGAGCCCGAAGCGTGGCAAGCGCAGCGAGCCCCGCGAGGGGACGCGGATACCTTCACAGTTATACGCGTCCCCTCGCGGGCTTCCCAGGTGTCCATGGCGACGTGGACACCTGGAAAGCCCGCGAAGGGACGCGTTTACCTGTGAAGGTATCCGCGTCCCCTCGCGGGGCTCGCCACACTATTCTATTCTCACTCCACGCCCTAGTGGATAGTAGGGCATGAAAATGTCGGAGGACGCGTACCGCCACCCCTCGCGGGCTCGCTGCGCTCGCCACGCTTCGGGTTCACGTTCATGGCGGGGTGGCGTCAACTACTTTTGGGGGGACATTTCAATGTTCAGGGGTGTTTTTGGCCCATTTACTATTGTTCCTATGCTGATTTGGGTAAATTGATCCATTTAACATTGTTTCCTATGGTAAATCGTGGTCAGCGCGGGTAAATTGAGGCATTTAACATTGTTCTCTATGGGAAAATCGCGGGCATCGTGTCTGGCCCATCGCACCCGATTTTTTATCGGCCGCAATGCCCGCGATGGCCCCGATTTTACCCCCGATGCCCGCGATTAAAATCGTGGGCGCCTAGATAGGAAACAAGTACCGAAATTACGCATGAGCCCTTATTCTGGTCCACTTGCAAAGGCAAATTCCTTATGAAATGGACAAAACCATGTGCACTGCAGGTGGGGCAGATATAACTTGTGCAGAGAGAGTTAGATTTGGACGAGGTTTTACTTCAAAGTGAGATCTATATTGCAGTGTAAAAATAAAGCAGCCAGTACTTTCCCTGCACAGAAACGAAATAGCCCAACCAAATCTAAATCTCTCTGCACATGTTACATCTGTGCCCCCCCCCCCCCCCCTGCAGTGCACATGGTTTTGTCCATTTGAGAAGGAATTTACCTTTGCAAGTGAACCAGAATAAAGGCCACAATTAGAATGGCCAGACAGCATTCTCTTACTGCTTACAAGCCTGCAGATGAACAGGTAATGGCTGTTAGCATGCTAATTGGTAGATGGTTGGAGCTATCCACCAATCAAAGCACTGACAGATATTCACTGTATAGAAGCAATTGCAGATATGCCACAGGACCACAGGAGGGGTGTATTATGATTTTTTTTTATTTAATATGTTTTCCTGTGAATGGGTTGGGAGGGGTCCCAAATGCATTGCCTTACCCAATGCCTACAATGCTGTTAAGACAGCTCTGCCCTTTGCTAATACACATGTAGCTTTGTAATGATGCTAAACATATGTGGTGGGGCACTCAGGGACTTGCCATACATACTGCCCATGTACATGAAACGAAGGTTATACAACTGGCATGTAGAATCTAATGCTTGTGGTGTATGAAGGAGATTTTGGCTTAGGCTGCCCAGCTGGTGCTGTGGCACAACGTACATAAAGTAATGGATTCATCAGTAAATTAGGCTTTCATTTTATTCCTCGGATGTCACCTGCAAGGCACCCCCCCCCAACCAATTGATTGATTAATCAGGCACTAATTGATATGAACCAAGTTCGAGCATATCTAGCCATTCCTTAGACAGTATAGGGAGAATGTGAGACAGAGGAGCTGGTTAAAGGAAAATCTAAAACATTTTTGTTTCTTAAAGAAAATAAAGAAACCTCACCCAACATGTACTCCTGAAGCATTTCATGACAAGATACTGTACAGTATGTAATCAATTTGTTCACAGGAACTGAAAGCTCCAATGCTGACATTAAGCGATAAGTATAATAAGGTATATAAGTGCAAAGACTTGTAAAAATCACTTCACAAAAGTTGAAGGATAGAATTTTCCTCCAGAAAAAAAAACTGTTGTTGTTCTATTAGGTCTCAGTCATTCTTCACATCCACTGACATCTTAAGTCAACAAACAGGAAAATAAGTATTTTTAATTTGACATCAATAAATTGATGATTATATTGTGAAAATTAATCTTGGGTACTATGTTTAGTATATACTATGTATATCCAACCAAATATTGTTCCTGGTCCCCTATTTAATTACAGTACATAAAACAAGGACCTCTGCATCACTAGCTTTTTGGTTTAAAAATATACATGGTTTGGATTGTCGCTATTAGGACCTTGACCATGGCACTTTAAACTTCCTTAATCTGGACAAGGAAGTTTTTCTTTTAATTTGAAACTCTCTGCTGTCACAATCTAAGGTGTTTTTTAAGAGACTCTTTTAGACCCAGTACCAATGATCTCATACATGTGTGTAATATGTTTTGAACATTTTGTATTCCTCTCCTGTTTACATACAGTATCTGACCTCTTCACTCTACAAATGCACGTCGTCTCTCCTTCCAACCGGTTACTTCCTCCCATTCCTGCCTCCAAGATGGGGCAGATGTATTAAGCTTTAACAAGAGATACATCCAAGGGTGATAAGGAGAGATAAACACAAGGGCGTAACTACCATAGGTGCAAGGGGTGCAAGGGCTGCTATGGGGCCCAGAGCTGAAGGGGGCCCATCTTTACTGTCTAAGTAATATGTTTTACATACATTTATCACCATCAGTTGCTAAATAGGTGGCCCTTACAAACTTTTGCTATGGGGCCCACGATTATCTAGGTACGCCTCTGGATAAACATCCAGCCAATCACCTGCTAACTGCCAAGTTACAGGCTGTGTTTGAAAAAAGTCAGTAAGGAGGTGATTGGCTGGACGTTTATCTCTCCTTATCACCCTTGCATTTATCTCTTGTTAAGGCTTAATACATCTGCCCCATTATGTGGAATTCTCTACCTCAGAATCTCCACCTCTTTACAAAACTTTACACAGAATCTAAAGACTCACTTTTTAATTAAACCCAAACACTTCGAAACCCTAACATTTTATTTATGCTCAATTGAATGTAAGCACTCACAAGCAGAACCCTCTTACCGCATGTGCTTTTTCCTTTCTTAGATTATTTTTTAGAAATGCTCATTTCAGTGGCAAGGTCACTGCCATCCTAAAAATTAATTACTACAGTGTCCTGATACAAAAATATTTATTTACTGTGTACTTCTCCTGAATTGCCTTGTACTATACTGTTTGTTTGTGTTTATTTATGTTCTCTGTTAGGTGCTGCAAACCCTTTGTGGTGCCATATAAATAATAATAATAATAATAATAATAATAATAATAATAATAATAATAATAATAATAATAATAATAATAATATATCAATAATAACAATAATTAATACCATAAGAACCCTGACTATAGTGTTGGTATCTATCACTTTGCATCTGGCCTTTCACCAGGACAGGGCTTTCTCATTATCTATGTCCCTATACCTGAAAGAGGATAATTTAAAGTGAAGATATTATTGTATGATAAATATGCTGATGTCATATTTATGCAGGTAAAGTAATAGTCATTTCAACTTTTGCTGACCATATTCTATCAAACTTGAGATTCTGACAGAGGTAGTTAATTTATAAAAAGGAAGTATATTTTTTATATGAACTATAGTATCCTTTCCCTCTGATACTGTAGGCTGATCTAGTTTTGCCTTTTCATTGTATGATATGCCCAAAGATCAGGAATTGACAACAGGAGCAGAAGGCAGTGGTTAGCCCAGTGGTTCCCAAATTGTGTGCCGTGGCACCTTGAGGTGCCTCGGGGGACTTGCCCTGGATTGGTGGTCCATGATCAAACTTAAGTTGTTTATGGCCAAAGTAATAGCGATATTGTGGACAAACAAAGGTGAATCCTGATAATTACCACAGAACTGTCCCAAAGGATGAGCTATAAACACAATAACAGTAATATTTTTTTCTGACTTTCTTAATGAAAAAATGTTGGTCTAGGGGTGCCATGAAAAACGTTCTGATACTCTGGGGTGCCGTGATTCCTCAAAGTTTGGGAACCCCTGGGTTAGCCACCAAGAATCAAATGGAGCCCACGTCTTTCTACCTGTAACCATCTATAGAGGTATTTACCTTGTGATGTTATGTAAACTAACATTATCTACCTGCCTCATATGTAAAGTTCCTATAACTGTCTACTCTTTATCTTCATGAAAACAATGTTTGCATAAGCGCTCCTGCCAAGTTTAACAGTCCACCTCACTGTCTGTGTTTTGTTTATTATACCCAAACAATAGGTGGGACCAAGAAGAACTGCCAAGGCCTGCCAGAGTGCCAGGTAGCTGTAACCTGTAATTAATTGACAGAGGTATAAAACAAATCAGGACAAGCAGCTGTCAAAAATAATAACTATTAGCAGCCTGCATACTTTACTTAAAATGCCTTTCTTCTTTCTTAACCTGTACAAATGAAGCCGCACAACTGGGGGCAGTAAACAAGTGTGAGACATGTTTATTCTCATTGAGCGCTGCTAATACTGTTCTTCACCCATATACAAGGACATGAGATTCTATTCATTAGATAAGGTCATGAATTCCTTTATCATGACACCCCACGCAACTGCTTGTTTGTATCTATAAAATATTCAAAACAAGACATTTATGAGCACCATTAATTTAAAAAGAGAGAAATAGATATACTGTACAAAAATACAAAGTTTAATCTGTAGCACTTTTTAATTCCCTACTTTACAATTTAATTGTCGGAATGTTTTATGTAGACAAGATTTGAAACAACTATTTGTAGGCGATGTGAGATAGTTGATATGCACCAAGCAGCTGTATTTAATTAATAGAGTGAAACTTGCTTCAAATGACTCTGGGATTCATTAAAAGATTTGTCCCACAGTGTGTTGAATTTTTGTGCAAATGTACTGTATAGCGTACATAGCATACATTATACTCACACCCTATCAACATTGGGACTTTCCCAAGAAAAACGAAACTGCAAACAATTTTAAGTATTGCTAATAAATTGACAAGAGGAGGACATTTCATTAAAAGTCCATCTGTTTAAAATTAAGAAAGTATTCTCTATTTATCATTATTTGGCTACAGTTAGGGAATCATTTGTACAGGACAGTTGGTTTTATTGTTATCCCATTTAAGCTGTCACTATGCGTGGTAACAGAATATCATGATTAATAAATACATTAGTAAATAAACAAATACAAATGTTAAGAAAATTAACATTTTGCACTTTTTTATTCTCAACAATTATGGAAAAGATGTACCAAGCGGAAGTAGATACATGGAAAAATTGCCCATAGCAACCAATTAGCTTTTAGGTAGCATTTTTCAAGTACATTGTATAAAATGATATCTTGGAGCTGATTTGCTGATATGGAAAACTTTTCCACTTGTACACTCTATGAAGGCTTCATACATACTATATTCTCCTGTGTACAGTAACTATATGCTATCATAAAAGAAAGCCTAAGGGACCATAGTATTTCTAGGTGTCCATGCAGTGGTCATGCCGAGATATAAACGTATGAATTCACAGCACATAAACATTCAGAAATTTTAGGAATATTAATCCACATCTCAGTTTAGATTTCATTACAATTTTACCTTTTAATATTGTCTTTTTCCCATAACAAATATATTTAAAGATAGTAAATATTATTTTTCCCATAATTTTTTTTAACGTGTATTTATTATATAACTTTGTAAATTTTGGACTGTTTTGGTTATTGTGCTAAGTTTCTAATGCAAAAGTTGGTTTATTTTATTTCTAGTTAATTTATTCATTATAGTAGTAAATTATTACACTTTGTATGAATTTAGCCTTTGAGAACTATGTACAGTAGTAAATTTTGTTTAAATCAAGCTGTGTAGGCTTACCATAAAACATTAATGCAATATGTTTCAGGTTTAATTACATTTAAAAGCAAAATATGTGGTTGATTTGGTTGACTCTGCATACATTTATGCTCTGTGTATATGTGTATGTATGTATATTAGGGTGGCTCTTATGTTAAGACTTTTGAAATGTCAGTCTATCAACCTCTTATCTTGTTCCTTTTGATTAGAAAATGATATGTACCAAAAATCATCATGATCTGACAACTTTTACTATGTGCTTAAGCCAATTGAAAATGTAGAATTTAGAATATTTTTTGAAATACCGGGTAATAATGAACATATTCAAAGTGAGTTAAAAAAAACTATGGCCTTTAATGAACACTTATTAAAATGATAAAACTGAATAATTTAACATATTTTACAATGAAAAATTGTGATGTTGCACTTTGCTATATTGTATAAATCTATATATTATCCAAACTACCCTCTTCTGCCAGTCCACGAAGTACAGTTGCCTTGTTTGCATTAGGGAAGAGCTTTTGGTGCTCTTTAACGACTTGTAAGACAAACTTAGTCTGCTCTTGACTTTTTGTTCGAAGACCATTGAATACAGTCATTAATACTACTCCCCTCTCAGCTGTATCATTAACCACTCTCAATTGTTTCACTGTAATTTCTTCTTGGGGGTACTCTTCATTTGTATTCCAGCACTGCAGGTGATCACTTAAGACTTTGGGATGCCCAATATATCAAATAATTCCGCAGTGCATTTTGCAATATTCGCTTGATTCAACTGAATTATTTTCCGAGGATTATCACTCCCCTCTTTTTCCAACACCTTTACCATAGCTTTTTTCTCAGCAATATCAACATTCCTGTCAAAGAATGCAAAAGCAATGAGCTCTTCATTTAGGTACCAGAGATGACCAGATAATGTTGAATTGTAGTACTGATATTAACCTTACTGTTGTGGGATATTCATACTTGTGCAATGTGTCAAACAAATTGCTTGAGAATACCTTTAACATGAAGCAATTGAAGAAACATTTTACAAAAATAACTTTCTATCCAAAAGGAACCGAATAAGATGTTGAGAGCTAAAATCCCATAAACTTTCATTTTTTTCCACTGTATAAGGACCACCTTAATGCATATATAAATATATGTTTTATAAATATGTCATCTGTTTTGGAGGAGATGCACATGTGGTACCCCAGTTTTGGTATCCCCTTTATTTAAGGTTGTTATCCTCTCACTGCAGAAGAACTGTCTGAAGTTTTTTCTATCAAATTCTGGAATTTTGCCTGATTTTAACCATAATGAGGAACCTGTTCATAGGGAATAATTAATTTCAAATCAATTCAAGTTAATTGCTTTGAATCTACCCCTAATGAAGTCGCCACGATGAAAGGCGTAGGGTTTTCAAGCATCGACTTCATGATTGAAAAGAACTCTTTAATTTATATCTTGGTTTTATAAAAATTGTTACCTTATGCAATAAATATGTAGAATCTCTGCTATTGAAGCCTTTCTCTCCCTATATTTAAATTAGGTGTTATTTTGAAAGGTGGTGGTATTTGGCATAGCGTGCTCTATTACTTGCATTTCCACATCCCTTTATTATCCTCCACTAACAGAGGGGATCTATAGAGCTCCTGCTACGATTCTTTAGCGCATTTAAGGATCACCCACTTTCTTTGTAATAATATAGATTGTATATATATATATATATATATATATATATATATATATACATGCAGTAGATATATGCGTGTTATATATATATATATATATATATATATAAAAGTTATATATATGTGTGTTATATATATATATATATATATATATATATATACAAATACTGGAAGGAAGCAGCGGCACTCTGAGTCTTCAAAACGGTGCAAAAAAGTGAAAACTTTACTCGTCTACAGTTTCGGGGATATCACCCCTTCATCAGGACAAATACATGGTGCAAATACAATCAATAAATACACTCCAAACAACTCACCCACGCCCCCCGGCGTTCCCGCGTCTCCGTGGTCCTGCCCCGTACTTCCGGCCGTCTCCAGGTGTGTCATGCTGCGGGGTGGACGTGCGTCAGTTGTTTACTGCCGTCGTCCGGGCGACCAGAGGACTCTCACCCCTCTGACGTCTCCGGCTTCCGCCTTCCACACTAGCCCGCCTCTCCGTGACGCTGGTGGTTACCCTGGCAACCCGTAGTCTCTCACTCTACTGGCTAGCCCGGCCCCCGTCCTGCGTCACCGCTCCCGCAGCATCCTACACGCTGGCTGCCCGTAGGTTGCAGGGATGGTTGCCACAGTGATCTGGGGCGCCCCTGAAATGTAAACACAAACATATTTATAATCATGTGCATTATAGTGCATTATAAAACATCAATCGTATATAGACCATCCAAACGGATGGTAACAGTATATTTAAAAATTGCTTCGATCGTGAATGTGTTACATAATTGTGTGTCCAAATGCCTGGACAATTTCTCCACACTATCTAGAGCCTTACTGAATAAAAACAGGAGGCGCTTCTTTTTTTACTCTTGTGTTACCAGAATCTGTGGTCTGGTAATTACTGGCAAGCTCCCCTACTCATAAGTGCATCTGTAATTTTTACAAAAAAACCTATTATACCACATGTTGACATTAGTAACTAGCAACTAGTAAAAAGAAGCGCCTCCTGTTTTTATTCAGTAAGGCTCTAGATAGTGTGGAGAAATTGTCCAGGCATTTGGACACACAATTATGTAACACATTCACGATCTAAGCAATTTTTAAATATACTGTTACCATCCGTTTGGATGGTCTATATACAATTGATGTTTTATAATGCACTATAATGCACATGATTATAAATATGTTTGTGTTTACATTTCAGGGGCGCCCCAGATCACCGTGGCAACCATCCCTGCAACCTACGGGCAGCCAGCGTGTAGGATGCTGCGGGAGCGGTGACGCAGGACGGGGGCCGGGCTAGCCAGTAGAGTGAGAGACTACGGGTTGCCAGGGTAACCACCAGCGTCACGGAGAGGCGGGCTAGTGTGGAAGGCGGAAACCGGAGACGTCAGAGGGGTGAGAGTCCTCTGGTCGCCCGGACGAAGGCAGTAAACAACTGACGCATGTCCGCCCCGCAGCATGACACACCTGGAGACGACCGGAAGTACAGGGCAGGACCACGGAGACGCGGGAACGCCGGGGGGCATGGGTGAGTTGTTTGGAGTGTATTTATTGATTGTATTTGCACCATGTATTTGTCCTGATGAAGGGGTGATATCCCCGAAACTGTAGACGAGTAAAGTTTTCACTTTTTTGCACCGTTTTGAAGACTCAGAGTGCCGCTGCTTCCTTCCAGTATTTGCATATTCCTGGCTCCTTAGCCAGCACAGGAGGGCAACTGAGCAAGTTACCCCGTGGGGGGGTCTGAGTGCCGGGCTAACCAAGACTGCTATATATATATATATATATATATATATATATATATATATATATATAAAAGAGAAGAAAAAGGGTGAGAAGGGCGCCTAATAGTGTAGTATTTTAGTGCAATGTGACTCCCACCACCACTATAGGACGTTATGGCACCCCACAGATATAGTAGTACCGTATGCAGTGGTATCCCACCACTGTCATTTCAGCTTGTCACAATGTATATTCCAAAAAAACAGGTTTAACGGATATTTCTTCTCCTCACGTGTATTAACACCATTACATACAACGACAAGGATAAAAGAAAGCAGAATAGTATAATATTGCTAAAATAATTTTAATATCGCCGCATCAGCAACAGTAATAATTCGTACAAAGTTTTAAAAAATCAGTGCTTATCTGATACTTGCTCCACATCTACTCAGTCAGGTAAGTATCCCCATACAGCATAGGAGAGTCCCTCAACGCGTTTCGTCCTTGTTTCCTCAACCTGGACTTCTTCAGGAGTGTGTCTATTATGGGCTTCCTATCCCCTATAAATAGTAATGACAATTAATGACAATCTGGCATGGTTTCCCGCTTCTCGCGGTCACCACTTCCGGTATTCGGCTTTTGGAACGCATCTAGTTTCACTTCCGGAGCCCCGTGACACGCACGTGGCTTCCGGTATTACTATAGAGATAGGGCAAACATTAGTTTGGCTTCCAATATTCTGTCTGCCGCATGTACTTTAACTTCCGGAGCTCCGTTACAAACACGGGGCTTCCGCTGAACCTCTATAAAGCAGCACAAATGTTCCTCCTATCTCCGGGAGTCCGTGAACCGCACAAAACTTCCGGTAAGGCTCAAACTATTCTGCATTGTAACTATGTCACTTCCGGAGTCACGTGTTCATCACGTGATCTCCTCCGGCTTTTACTCTATGCCGTACACAGTGTATTAGCGTAACCATGGTACCCGCTCTCACCGGTTCCCATGGCTACGGGATAGCGAGGATTTGCATCCAGTGCTGGGTTACCCCATCTGTAGATAAGTTGGTCACAGTGCCACTCCACAGAGGGATTTCCCCACAACCTGTCTGCCTATCCCAACTTTAAACAGTATTCTTTCGGGGATTTAACTCCCATATGGAAAGTGCTAAGTGCCGTTTGGTACAACCAATATTTAGCAGCAAAAACATTCATAAATAGAAAAAACAATAAGTACAGAGAAAATGACCACTTATAAAGTGCTAGTGCTACATATAAAATTATATAAAAAACACCAAACCACTAAAATACATAGTAAGAAAATATAAGTTTCAAAGGAATGGGGCTAATTCATAATTGTCATTCAGCCCGTTTGGTGTCAAAGTGCTCAGTTCATGGATCCAAAACATTTCTTGACAACAGGTTATCTCTGTCGCCTCCTCTTGGGCCCAGGACTACATGCTCTAGTACTTTAAATTTTAAACCCTCTACATTGCTCTAATGGCATCTTTAAAAATGTCTGGGGATTGTATGGCTTTCTAGTTTGTTCGAATGTGTTCCTGAATTCTTAATTTCAGGTTACGTTTGGTCTTCCCTATATATTTCAGGTGACAGGGGCACTCTAACATATAAATCACCCAAGATGTATTACAGTTCACCAAACTCTTCAGTTTATATTCTTTTGAACCATCCGAGTTGGAGAAGGTTCTAAAACTTCATATGTGAGAACCGGCAAATATTGCACTTGTAGAAGCCATTTGCTTGATCCCAAGGCGTTTTACTTTTCACTTTCGTCCTTTGTGGTAGCATGCTTGGCGCTAATGAGTCTTTAAGATTCCTGGCTTTTCCAGTCCGGTCTCGCTGGTTAAATTCTTTCTTAAAACCGGATCTGTTTGGAGTATGTCCCAGTGCTTCGTAAAAATTCTTCTAATACCTGATTCTTGAGAGCTAAAAGTTGTTATAAAATTAATCCGATCTTTATTTTCATTTTTCTTCCTATACTGTAAAAGATCTTTTCTATCCAGATTTTTAGTTTTCTCTATTGCTGTTCTTAAAATCTCCTCCGGATATTTTCTCTCTAGGAATCTGCTTATATACCTCCATTTGTTCTTCACAGTCCATAGTTTCCGAACAGTTCCTTTTAATCCTCAGGAACTGGGATAAGGGGGTATTCTCTTTCCACTGTTTTTATGGTTATATATATCAACATAAATCCGCACTCCAATCCAGAATAACAAGCCAGCAGTGGGGTGCTCAATTTAAAGTCACACACTAGGTGTACCAAATATAGCAGGCGGGCGCAGGCACATTCTTGTCTGCATAAAAGAGCACACACCAGTATCCAAAATAAGTCCAAACAAGTTTTAATACATCACCACCAAGTAGGTCGATGTTTCGGACAACAGCAATACGGTCCTTTGTCAAGACAGCACAAGTGACATCCTTACAGCAGAGTAGTGGGCAGCACGAATGTGCCTGCGCCCGCCTGATATATATATATATATATATATACACACACACACAATGTTCAACTCAAAGTATAGGTTGATTAACAAACGGGTGCCATCCTAGGTTATCCCAGCCAGGGGTCCGAAATTCAGCAGATGAATGGAAGCACTCCCAAATAATTTTAACACAACAGCTTGTATATTAAATTAATGCTATGTGGTTCATTCACCGCGTCATCAGGATAAAGTACAACCCGTGCAAGTACAAGTTTTTATAAGAGACTGGAAACTTACTGTGTGTCAGGTCAAGCTGATCGAGACCAAGTGCTCGAACCGCACATCTGACATTATCGCAATCAACACCCAGTCAGCCCACCTCCCCAGCACACACAATATATAAAAAAGTTACATTATTATACAAATACAACTGCATACATTTACAAATATACATATATAAACACACATACATAAACATTATACAGTATATGACAAAAAAACAAACATAAGTGAAAAAGAATACAGTGTCACAGGATAACAGTACAAGGGCGGGATGTATCAATATGCATCACCGCCCTTCGCCGCCCGGCTGCCGTGATGCCAGAGCATATGTACTAACGTATGCGGCTGGCATTGCGTGCAGTGACGGAGCCCCCCCCGCGATACCTGTACTGTGGTGTGCACCTCCCAGCTGCCTACTGCTCCCTTCAAACCAGGACAGCTCAGCGTGGCTGTCCCTGGCACCTCCTCCTCTGCCCTGCAGCCGGAAGGACGTCTGGCTGCGTTGCTAGGAGGAGGAGGGGTTTATCTTCCGGGGTCCAGGAGGACCTTTCAGGAAGGTAAGGTGGAGGGAGGGGGACAGGGGGGTCAGCGAGGCGGTGGGGTTGCGGTGGAGGTGGTGGGCAGGGAAAAGAAGCCCATAGGCTTCAATATTGTATCGCCACCCAAAGGTGGTAATACCCTGCCCAGGGGTATAGGTGCAGCCGGGTTTCAGTACATAGAAAAAGTATTTTGCGCCTGACGCAACTTCTAATGTATATGGGTCAAGATGTTTAATCTCTCTACAGCCTAGTTAAGGGTATATCTACTCTTATGAACAGGTAATCAGAAACAATGTAAACCTTTATGATCATTCAGACCCTAAAGTACCTAGTCTATGGATCCAGGATGCTTTGCACTGCAATCATTTAAGTTGTCGATTACCTCCTAATATATTTTTAGGAAAGTGATTGATAATTACATACCTTAAATTGACTACCATGTGCCTGTTGACCATAAAATGGTGTGCTACAGGATGGTCACTTGCACTCTTGGAAATGGCAGATCTATGCAGCGCCATGTGCTCTCTCGTGGTCCGCTTTGTTTTGCCCACATATTAGAAGCCGCAAGGGCATGTCAACATGTAGACTATGTTGTAGAAGTTACTTTTGTGGTAGAAGTTACTCTGTATCTAATAAGGTGTTGCTTACCACTGTGGGGATGATAGAAATTGAATTGAATATGCAATTTTATGCAAAGGATTATCATTTGTGCCTACTGTGAGACTGAATAGTTTAAAATGGGAAGTAGAGAAATACCAGTTACAGTAAATTTTAAACTTAAACTACATAAATATTTTAGGGATAATAAGACTGCATTCCCCTCTAATTAAAGAAAGTCTCCCCCCACCATTACTAACATTACAACCTAAACCTACTTTCAACCCATTATCTAATAATTCTGCCATTCAAGCCTTTTCCAGAATGTTAGATGTTCCTTTACCTTCTGTAGGTGCAATACTGATGTATGCTTTAATTTGAATAAAAAGGATATGCAAGCATTAAAAGATTTGTCTGCCAATAATGAGATTATCATACGGCCCGCCGATAATGGTGGTGCCATCGTGATACAGGATCTGTCCCAATATCGGTCTGAATTGGTTGACAGCTTAGTGAGAGAACAGTATATCAATGTTTGGAGAAAGATCCTACGTTGGAATTAAAAACAAATTGCTTGCATTCTTAGATATGGCTGTTCAAAAGGTTTTATTTCCAGGAATTTATGCAAGGTATTAATACCATTATACCCAGTTGTCCCATTATTATACTCTCATAAATCATTGAAGTCCCTGCCGGGCCGTCCAATCATTGCAGCTAGAGCCTTTTTCAATTGTCAACAACATACCTGGATGTTGTGTTATGTTATTTGGAAGTGCCTCCATTCATCTGAAATATATATACAGTATATATATATATAATATATATATATATATATATATATATATAGTTCGTGGGAAAGACCGCACTCGCACTATGTCTTAGTACATCAATCTGGGGTGCCAGACAAGGGAAAATGTGTTTTAACGCACAACCCCAATTGTAGTCCGAGGGTATCCTCTACAGTTGTTTGCAGAGGATGTCGGGCACTCGCCTTTATAATTCAGACAGAAGACTGATTATAAAATCCAATTTGGGTATTTTTAATTTCATCCAAAGAATTTTCAATCAATTAATTAAATAAACAGCAATCCTTTTGTTTATACATCCACATATGCCCCGACGTTTCGGTCCATATAGCGGACCTTTATCAAGCAGCTGCTGCTCCTCTCACCATGGGTCTCCTGCTGCTGCATCGTTGATGGCTGTAACCTCTACATAACCAAGCTCCTTGATAAAGGTCCGCTATATGGACCGAAACGTCGGGGCATATGTGGATGTATAAACAAAAGGATTGCTGTTTATTTAATTAATTGATTGAAAATTCTTTGGATGAAATTAAAAATACCCAAATTGGATTTTATAATCAGTCTTCTGTCTGAATTATAAAGGCGAGTGCCCGACATCCTCTGCAAACAACTGTAGAGGATACCCTCGGACTATATATATATATATATATATATATATATATATATATATATATATATATATATAATTTGTAGCAGAATGGCAGCGTCACTCCAAAAGGACTTTGTTAGAAGGATTTATTGAACATATCAGGTCACAACGCCATGGTCGACGTTTCAATGTAACAACATTTTCCTCAAGACGGCGTGTGGCCGAACAAACAGTTACATACACAAACAAAGGTATATTTATACTTACATGTCCACGTGTAGGTCCGCACGGCCGCCGAGTGTGTCTGGACTCCCCCCCGCTGGATGGGCGGTCGTTCTGGCACTGACGGCATCAGATGAGCGCCCGTTGCTAAGAAACGCTCAGGACGCTAGATGCCGTCCTCGGCAGCCGGACAGATCCTGCATAGACATATGAACCCAGTGTTACAATAATATACACAAGTGGGACTGAAAGATCAAGGGCATGAAGGAAATATGTATAAACGGCTATATTACACAGTAATATAAAAGCAATGGAGGTGCGGAACTCGGACTATTTATAAAGAATAAAAACTGACTACTATATAAGCAGACAACTTTTCAGTTTTAATACTGTTTTCAAGTCTGACTTGAAAACTGTGTTAAAACTGAAATGTTGTCTGCTTATATAGTAGTCAGTTTTTATTCTTTATAACAAGTCTGAGTGCTGCACTTTCATTGCTTGTATTGACCTTTCTTGTGAAGGCACCGGATTACATTACATCACATTACATTGATTGGAGTGCCGGACCCTACCAGGATATATATATATAGAAGGGTTTCTTAGACCAACACACACCTAAGGTCAAATCAGGAATCAATACACCTATGTGAAAATACCTACTGGAATACTTCTGTATATTGTTCAGAATAAATGTATTTTAATTTGTTTTACCGTTTGGAATAAAATATATTCTATTTTTAAATATGAATCTGTTGTTGGTGAAACACATTTAAGCGCACCTCTACATCTTTCTCTTTATATATAGAAGCACTTACCCCCCACGACAGGAAGAACACAAACCGGCACACGGTGTAGGTGAAGAAAGAGGTGGTTTATTAATGCAGCAGCATTATCTGTACAGTGACAGCTGTGTTTCCCGACAGCTGTTTCAACTGGGATACAGTGTAAATCCCGGCGGTCAGGATCCCGGTGTTCAAAATCCCGACGCCAGAATCCCGACCGCCGAAATCCCGACATTTTCTCCCTCCGTGGGTGTCCATGACACCCTCGGAGGGAGAATAAATTAGTGTGCCGAGCGTAGCGAGGCACCGGGCCAACTGCGTGCCGAGCGAAGCGAGGCACCGGGCCCGCTGCGTGGCGAGCGCAGCGAGCCCGCAAGGGGGGCGATCCACGTCCCCCCCTTGTCGGGATTTCAGCAGTCGGGATTCCGGCGTCGGGATTTTGAACGCCGGGATCCCGACCGCCGGGATTTAATACTGAATCCGTTTCAACTGCCTATGCAGTTTTCATTAGATTCTCTTTATATATATATATATATATATATATATATATATATATATATGTGCGGTATGCCGGCACTCCACCGCTCGATACACCAGTAGCTGGCACCCGGTGCCTTCCCTCAGCGGGGTTCCCAAATGGGGTCCGTGAACGTATAGGTAGCAGTTTGGGCGGCACTCGGTCGACTTCTAGCAAATGACTGGAGACCACACAGGTACAGTTCAATTCATCAACGTTTCGAGATTTATTCTCGTCATCAGGATCCTGATGACGAGAATAAATCTCGAAACGTTGATGAATTGAACTGTACCTGTGTGGTCTCCAGTCATATGCTAGAAGTCGTCCGAGTGCCGCCGAAACTGCTACCTATATATATATATATATATATATATATATATATATATATATATATATGTGTGTGTGTGTGGCTGTGCGGGCGGAACTCTCATTCGCAAACTGATATATGTGGCAGGTTGAAAGAGACATATTTTTTCATGATGCACACGTGGAATCATACAGCGATTCCACAGGAATCATATATTCTTGATTTGGTCTGGATCCAGCACAGAATTGGAAGCTATAGTGGAGGCCCAAAATGCATCCAACAATCTGATCAAATTAACATTGACTCTCCCACCCCCATTTTCACCTTTTAAGGCTAAACTACACAATTTGTTGAGCACCGACTGTTAAAAGTTTAAAATTTGAATAGTTTAAATGATCAGAATAAACATTTATGTGTAATGTCTATGTATTTTTGTATCGTTTCAGGACTTTGTTGCTCTGATGTCTTCACAAATATTATGCTTTATGTTTTTTGTGATAAAATAGAAATTGCAATAATTGCATTATTGTTTGATATACAATATTGAATGTAAATCTGGCACTTGATGTTCAATAAAAACATTTTATAAAGAGATATTGTAGTGGGCTCTGGATCCAAACTTTTCAGGCAGCTGCGATGACTGCTAATAACAGCTGTTGGAAATAATTCCAAATAAAGCCCATTTGTCATTAAAGCCACATTCTGTAGTTTATTGATCTCATGAATAAGTTATCACCTGTGACCAGAATCCACAAATTAAAGGACATGACCATAAGCAGTGGAACAGATCAGCCTGTGATTGTCCACATTTATGACATGAATATTATGTGGAAAACCCAATTGTAAATCTCATGTGTGGAGACAGGTATGACCTGTGTAATATATTAAGAAACATCCCTGGATACATGCTACAAGAAAGAAGATGGAATGATCTAGTATGAACTTCGATCAAATATTTGATCTGCAGGCTTGGAATCTCTATAGTCCACCCTTGGAGACCCCCAGGAGATGTGGAATAATGAAATCCGGGTACACGAGCAAGGGTTAAAGCTTTGATGGTGTAATGGTTAGCATTACTGCCTCACAGCACTGACATTATAATTTGATTCCCACCATGGCCCTAACTGTGCAGAGTTTGTATATCCTTCCCGTGCTTACGAGGGTTTCCTCCGGGTACTCCGGTTTCCTCCCACAAGCCAAATATATACTAGTAGGTTAATTGGCTCACAACGAAATTAACCCTAGAAATAATTAGAGATGAGCGGGTCCGGATCCCCGAGATCCGACAGATCCGAATATCGGGGATCCGGGCCAGATCCGAGCCGGCTCGGGTGTTCCCGCCTGAATTCCGGACCAATAACGAGGCCGAACGTCATCATCGCGCTGTCGGATTCTCACGGGAGCGGGATCTTATAAAAGACGCACGCGCGCCCGCCATCTTCACTCCAATCTTGGAGAGGGAAGAGGGTGGTTGGGAAGCTCCGTGTGCTCCGTGCTGTGCTCTGTGCCATGTGCTCCGTGACCTGACCTGTGCCCTCACTGCCCTGTGCTGTGCTCCGTGCCATGTGCTCCGTGCTGTGCTCCGTGACCTGCCCTCACTGCCCTGTGCTGTGCTCCGTGCCATGTGCTCCGTGCTGTGCTGTGCCCTGTGTTGTAGACTTGTGGCCTGAGCCCTGTAGTGTGATTTAACTAACTAGGTGCTGCAGTGCTCACACGCAGGGGCTGCAGTGTCCACTGTCCAGGGGCTGTCCTGTGGCCCGTGCCCTGATGTGATTTATTTAGCCCTAAGCCCTGTGTTGTGATTTATTTTATTTAGCCCTGAACCCTGTGTTTTTTTTGTGATTTAACCCCTTCCCGACACATGACGTATATATACGTCATGTGTCGGTTGCTGGGGAATCAAGCCAGCTCACGGAGTGAGCTGGCTTGAAAGAGAGCAGGTAATGGCTGTATATTACAGCCAGGCACCTGCTCTCACGGCCACGAGCGGCGAGTTCGCCGATCGTGGCCGTTTAACCCTTTAAGCACCGCCGGCAAAGCGCCCGCAGTGCTTAAATAGCTGATCGGAGGGGGGGCGCCCCCCTCCGGCGCCGATCGGGGCCCCCCGCGGCAAAATCGGAGGGTGCCGATCGGTTGCCATGGTAGCCAGGGGTCTAATGTAGACCCCTGTGCTGGCCGTGTCAGTATTCCTATTACATCCTGCCTGAGGCAGGATGTAATAGAAAGTGCTGAAAATCACTATGTTCAGCCATAGAGCTCTATGGCTGAACCTAGTACAGGCGATCGCGCCCCCTAGTGGTCAAGTACACTAGGGGGCCTTGTAGTTAAAGTAAAAAAAAAAAAAAATAAGTTTAAAAATAAAAAAAAAAAAAAAAATATTAAAAGTTCAAATCACCCCCCTTTCCCCATTTCACAAATAAAAATAAATAAAAAATAAAAAAAATAAACATATTTGGTATCGCCGCGTTCCTAAAAGTCAGATCTATTAAAATATAACATTAGTTATCCCGCACGGTTAAAGGCGTAAACGGAAAATAATTCCAAACGCCAAAACTACGTTTTTTGGTCGCATCGCGTACCCAAAAAAAAATAACTAAAAGAGATCAGAAAGTCGCCCATATCCCATAATGGTATTAATTAAAAAGTACACTTCAGCCCGCAAAAAATGAGCCCTCACCCAGGTCCGTAGGTGGAAAAATAAAAAAGTTATAAGCCGCAGAACATGGCGACGCGACGCAAATTAGAAAAACCGTAAAAGTTGCTATTTTTTTTTTTAGTGGTAAAACATAACGAAAACTATATAAGTTTGGTATCACCAGAATCGTAACGACCCATAGAATAAAGATAACCCATCATTTTAAACGAACTATGAACTCCAAAAAAAGCGTAACCAGCGCAAAATTGTGGAATGGCGTTTTTTTTTTTTTTACCCCACATTGAATTATTTCCTGATTCCCCAGAATATTATACGGTATAGTAAATGGTACCATTACAAAGTACAACTTGTCCCGCAAAAAAAAAGCCCTCATGTGTCTATATAGCCGGAAAATTAATAAAGTTACGCTTATTTGAACGCAAGGAGGAAAAAAAAAAAAAAAATTAACAAAAAAGGCAATGTCGGGAAGGGGTTAACTAACTCAGTGCTGCAGTGCTCACACACAGGGGCTGCAGTGCTGCTGAGTAGTACACTGTGTACAGGGGCAGCATTAATACAAGGGGCTGTGTCCAGTGTGACGGCCTATATCTTATCCATTGTCCAGTGTCACAAGTCACTCACGACATATATCCTGTGTCCTGTCCTGTGTGACGACTGACGACATATCCTGTGTCCAGTGTGACGACATATATCCTGTGTCGTGCTGCAGTGCTCACACGCAGGGGCTGCAGTGCTGCTGAGTAGTACACTGTGTACAGGGGCAGCATTAATTCAAGGGGCTGTGTCCAGTGTGACGGCCTATATCTTATCCAGTGTCACAAGTCACTCACGACATATATCCTGTGTCCTGTCCTGTGTGACGACTGACGACATATCCTGTGTCCAGTGTGACGACATATATCCTGTGTCCAGTGTGAAGACATATATCCTGTGTCGTGCTGCAGTGCTCACACGCAGGGGCTGCAGTGTCCACTGTCCAGGGGCTGTCCTGTGGCCCGTGCCCTGATGTGATTTATTTAGCCCTAAGCCCTGTGTTTAGCCCTGAACCCTTTGTTTTTTTTGTGATTTAACTAACTAACTCAGTGCTGCAGTGCTCACACACGGGCTGCAGTGCTGCTGAGTAGTACACTGTGTACAGGGGCAGCATTAATACAAGGGGCTGTGTCCAGTGTGACGGCATATATCTTATCCATTGTCCAGTGTCACAAGTCACTCACGACATATATCCTGTGTCCTGTCCTGTGTGACGACTGACGACATATCCTGTGTCCAGTGTGACGACATATATCCTGTGTCCAGTGTGACGACATATATCCTGTGTCGTGCTGCAGTGCTCACACGCAGGGGCTGCAGTGTCCACTGTCCAGGGGCTGTCCTGTGGCCCGTGCCCTGATGTGATTTATTTTGCCCTAAGCCCTGTGTTGTGATTTATTTTATTCACACCAGATAGGGGTCTTGTTAGATATTAAACTGATATAATCAGATACTACCTTGCAGACTAAATAAGTGCTGCACGAAACGCCCACTGCTCCTTGGCTGAACATGAGGAAGAGTGCTCAATCAAGCCAAACAGGGGTTTTGGTACTTGATTGGATCTTCTACCAGAGGAGCGCAGCTACTAGTATAGCTTTGAACGAAGATCGGTCCTTCTCTATTGGGGAAGAATAGATGTCATCAGTGACATCCAGAGTATATATCCAGAGTATATCCTCCTTTTGGGATAGTATGGATGGATTGATAAATGTTTGGGAAGAAGTAGTCCCAACAGCTGCTGATGGTCAGTGTACTAGACCAAGTGCGTGCCTTCGGGAGGAACACAGGAAATGGAAAACGTACACCTAGCCTGTCTGATCAAGTTTGATAAGGAGGTATCTTCACAAACCACGTGACCTCACGCCAGATAGGGGTCTTGTTAGATATTAAACTAATCAAATGTTCTCTTCTCTTGCTAATGGTGTGGAGGTTCTAAAAGAGGAGTGCAGCTACAAGGGGGGGGGGGGGTTATTAAACTGCCACAATGTCTGCCCCTGTAGTGCTGCTCTGCTTCCGACATGTGCCAGGTTGGAAGTGTAAGGTCCACATGTATGTGATGCCCACTGCTGTCGCCTAGCTTAGTCATCCAGCTACCTCGGGATAACCTTATGGCCCTACTACAGTAAATGAAAACGATTTTGTGAGCTGTGAAGTGATCAAAATTGTCTAGAAATGAGTGGAAACTAATGTTATTGAGCTTAATAACACTTTAGGGGCAAAAACAGGCCTGACAACTATTATTTTAGCAATTTTTAGCATTTTTCCAAATAAATCCAGATCCAAAACCAAAACCAAAACCCGCAAGGGTGGTTTTGCCAAAACCAATCCAGATCCAAAACACGAAGGGAGATCCAGATCCAAAACCAAAACCAAAACCCGAAAAAGTGGCCGCCGCACATATCTAGAAATAATATTTGTGTGTATATGTGGTAGGGAATATTGATTGTAAGCTCCACTGGACTGGTCTGAATGTTCCAATATTCTCTGTAAAATGCTGCAGAATATGTGTGCGCTATATAAATAACTGATAATAAATAAATAATAAAACACTGCAGTTTTCTAGATAAAGAGGCAATTTGGTATGACCTCATGCGGTATGTTTTTTAAACACGTTGACTGCCATAAAATGCAATGTTTCTGTTGTTATTATTAACAACATGTACCAATAGTTATGCAATTTATTCAGGCACACAGATATTAAGGCAATTCATTGTACTATTATATGGTGTAATTTTGAAAATACTAGTATAAACAGAAAATAGTTCAATGTTTGCCAGATCTGTCAATACATTCTTTCACAAGCTGTTCTGTTACTGATACAGCAAGTATATATGCCAGAGAAAATATGATTTTGTGTTCATCACAAACTCATCAGTGGTAGAGATGGGATAAGTACAGGAGGTCTATAATCACTATATCACCATTGAGTATGAAAATATGTGCAGCAATATTCATAACATTAGCTTCTCTATGGAAGGCGTGTTAAACTTTTGGCCTTCCAGCATGCCCTACCACCGTTTTACCACTCCCTAATAGAAAATCATGCGGCCAGCTCGCCATGGCGATATTTCTGCAGGAGCTTGCAAGGGCGTATGGAAGGGCAGGGGAAACATGATGCAGAGTTGATCTCTCGCAAACCATGCGATTATGGAGTGACTGCACATGCGCACAGACCGTAACGCATGTGCTCAAGCCGAAAGAGTGACAAAAATTGCGAAAATTTCGGTACTTATGTACTAACTGGGCTGCCGATTTTGAAATCGGGTCCATCGCATCGCATTGCATCCGACCATATCGCATGCGATGCGATGCGATGCAATGGACCCGATTTTTCCATAGGATTCAATGTTAAAATGGACTGAGTCCATTTTAACATGGAATTCAAGTGGGCATGGAGTTGGATATAAACCTGTGGCGAGCGCAGCGAGCCACCGAGCCCGAAGTGTGGCGAGCCCCGCGAGGGGACACAGAATACCGTCCCCTCGCGGGGCTCGCTTCGCTCGCCACGCTTCGCTCGCCACGCTTCGGGCTCGGTGGCTCGCTACGCTCGCCACAGGTTTATAACCAACTCCATGCCCACTTGGATAGTAGGGGTATGAAAAGGACCCCTTTTTCCCATTGAATTCCATGTTAAAATGGACTCAGTCCATTTTAACATTGAATCCTATGGAAAAATCGGGTCATCGCATCGATATGGTTGTATGCGATGCGATACGATATCATCTGATATCATCTGATTGTATGCCTTAAGTTAAGGCATACAATCAAAAAATCGGCAGCCCAGATAATACATAAGTACCAAAATTTCAAATAGCAATCTCCTCACAATTTGACTGACAGGGAGTAGGCCTATTGGTGTGGTAACCAGACGTTTTCTGGGAGTGCACAGGTGAAGGCGAGCACAGGCTTTCTAAGAGAGGGTCTGTGATAAAAAAATTGGCCTTGATCAGCCTGTCACTGTCGCAAACTTGAAAATCATTCAGTGGTTCGTGAATGGTGTATACAGTAGATGTGCGACAGGATACCGGATAGTGACATTTTCACAAATCATTCGCAGACTACAGATTACACGGGGCAGGTTTTTGTTCTGTCTGGGTGGCAGCTAACTACTCGCAGTCATCTGCAACTTTGTAGATAAGCGATCATGTCTGAATCAGGCCCATTAGATCACTTCCATTATGAAGCATAACAATAATGGGGTTCATTTTATAAAAATGTTCTAATAAATAATTTTAATAACAACTTAAATAATATATATGTTGTAAATGTAATTTTCACGCAATGCACCCCTGGGACCGGAGATGCCGCTGAAGAGGATCTTAAAGCCTGCTGTGGATGCCGGGGGGCATGGTAAGTATAAAAAATATATATATATTCTGAAAAACCACGGTTATAAGATACTGTTTGCTTAATTCAAGAAAAAAATATAATTAGAAAGATACTGTGCATTCTATTTAAACTTTCTTTGAAACAAAACCAGGTATTACACCTCTGGATGCTGCAATGGTTCACTATTATTTCAGGTTCTAAAGGAGGATGAATAAAAAGTACACTACGGGGCCTTTGTTGGCATGAGGCAGAAATGGCTTTTAGAATGATTTAGCTACGTTTCCCATGAGCAGGAAAGATAACATCACTATGTGATAGTTAATGACTATGAACACACAATGTCTTTATACTGTCAGCAGATAAATGTCATACAGTATTATTATTTTAAGTTAGACTGGTTCCTGCTTCAGCATTTTTGTATGTTTTAGTAACACCTCCAAAATAGATGGAAAGTATAATATTGCTCAATGTTAGAATTTCCAATGAACATCTGAACTACAGGATGATTTGTTAAATTTAGCAATTAGCTCAGTTACAATCTGAGAATCAAAATAATAGCTAACTCGGGGGAGACAATCCCATGGTTTACTTTGCTAAACTTCAAACAGAGGTGTATTTATAATGGTTATAGGGTGTGCAGGGGACACACACACTTGGGTAAGGGCAGGGCCGGACTGGGACCAAAAATCTGCCCTAGCATTTTGAGCACACAGGCCCACCTGCGGCACATCAAAAATGGGAAGAATGGGCCTAATGGAAAGAAGGCATGGCATCACAAAGGGGCGTGGTATTACACATTATACTATACACCGTAATGCCCATTACACATTTTAGCAAACTCCATAATACCATAATACACATAAAGGCACATGCCCTAATGCCAATGACACAGTATGACACATCCCGTTATGCCCATTACATAAGGCTACACAATTTGAGCCTCCTCCCGGGTTGATCTTGAAGGTATCCATGTGCCACGGCTCCACAAAGCTTTTCTTCACCGCGGCTGCCACCTATGCGTGATGGTGTTGGTTATGATGTGCCGGGCAAAGGTGCCCACACCCAGGGCGGGAAACTGCGGGCCGGTATCCGGCAGTATCTCTGGGTCAGTAGTGCGGGCTCTGGGGCTGCTCACATACAGGGTGTCTGTGCTCCGTGTAACCCTCACACCACTATACAGACAGGCTGGTCATGGTCACACTCAGCCCGGTGCTGCGCGGTCCCGCTCTCCCTCCTCCTGAGCTTCTCGGTCGGGGCACTGGGCTGAGATCCCCCCCCAACTGAAGGATCGGGCGACAGATGCTCCTCTTCTTTTTTCTTTAAGTTGCTGCTGCGGGTGGTGGGAAGAGGGGGCTGGCGGGGGGATAACACGTAAAAGAGCCGTGGCTGCGGGAGCAGATCGGAAGGGTCCCAGCTGCTGGAGCCCACTCAGCATCCTCTCTGTTCCTGGTTGTCAGTGTGCGGTGCTCCGCTCTCTGTGGGTCAGGTTGTGGGGGCTATTGTTATGCTGCTGGCAGCTCTGGGTTTTGTTTAGAGTGTTTTTTCTTGATGCAACTAAATCTAGCTGCACAAAATCGGCCCACAAGGCCATCGGCCCTTCTGGCATTTGCCAGAAGTGCCAGATGACCAGTCCGGCCCTGGGTAAGGGGGTGCCTCGTACTGCACACTCTGCACCCACAATAGACACCAATGTTTGCCATGAAGAACCCTGATGCCTGCTTCCAGCAGACACTCGCACACAGAAAGAATCACACGGAGGCTAGAGTGTACCAACGTTTCGTGGCAGCGTTGCCACTTTATCTTAGGCACCTTGATAAAGTGGCAACGCTGCCACGAAACGTTGGTACACTCTAGCCTCCGTGTGATTCTTTTTGTGTGTGCGAGTGCCGCTGTCCCCCCTACACCCTGCATTTACTGGACCCCTCTCGGCGGTCTGACAGTTGGAAGGCACCGCCAAGGGACTTTAACCCCTTCCCCTCGTTGGGACAATCAGCAACAAGGAGTGCCGCACCCCCATCTCTCTCTCTCTCTCTCTCTCTCTCTCTATATATATATATATATATATATATATATATATATAAAACAATAAAAATAAAATTTTATTAAGAACAAATCACAAATAACATAACAATACATAAAAACAAAATTGATCAAATTCCAATTATATAAGCTATCTGCAAATATGTGTTTAGCTAAAAAGATTAATAGCTCAAAGAGAATATACCACCCGGGGTAACTGCGGACCAAATGGTCTAATTCTCTATAGGCAGTTCCACAAGGAAAAACATTTTACTCCATAGGCTGGAGTCCAAAGGGCCACTGGATGATGGATGTGTACAGTCAGCTGTTGCTCACTTGCATAGGGTGAAGTAAAAGATTCCCAGCAATCTGCATACGCAAGTTTATTTTCCAGGCATGTTCAGAGACAATTTGCATAAATCATACATTTCAGCAAATATATGTAACCAACATCTCTGAATTCTATTATCATGTAGTGTTCAAGGCTGGTTACTAATACCATTCAGTGAGCTGAAGGAAACCATGTATTTTTTACTTCATAGATTTATCCACCAGTTTGAGAAGTGACTATGATTCATTAAAAGGGCACACCATGTCTACCCCTGGAACCACTAACTCCTGAAAGCAGTATCATACCCCTTTCACATTGCAAATGCCGGGGGGCCCCTGGGACACGGGTCTATCCTGGGAGCGACCCTGCACTTGTGAGGTGAAGCTCCCCTCAATAAGCTGCCTCCTCCATATAGTGTTAACTGGACCCAGAATTCCCATTTACACTGCCCAGCAACCCGGGTCTGACCCAGGTAAATCCCTTCTTTTAAACTGGGTCAGAATTCCAGGTTGCTGGGCCCGGGTTTTACCAAATGGCGCTTTCACACAGCACAGAGAACCGGGTCGACCCAGCAACAAGTGGGGTCGGACACCGGTTATTTGTGCAGTTGAGGTACACATAACGTGTTTTAAAAGTAAAAGAAAAATTGCAGCTTTTCCTTAGATTCCAAAAAGGAATACAAAGTCACATCTAACTTATCCTTTTTTGGAATCTAAGGAGACTTTCACTGGTACCTGTATATGCACAAAGAGCAGCAGGGGCAGAATTCCCCCAGCCTGCAGGGCATTGCCTGTACATTTGCATAAATCTAAAGACCATGGGACACCATTTAACAGGTGCTAAAGAGGTACCCTTATCTGTCTGACCATAGAAGACAAAAAGTAACAGACTGGTTGTTTTTTCTTTTCCTTTGTTAAAGTTTTTTTAAATTACCTTTTGATTTTTTTTTTTAAAAACATGATTGACTGCTACTAACATTGTCTGCTTTCCACCAAACTGGAACATATGTTATAAAAAAGGAAGTCTAACACCTTCCTCCTGGCACTTTAAAAGTATTAAGCTGCTAATCAAACTAACCATTATGGTTTTTTATGTCAGTCTGTCTGTTATTTAATTTATATAAGTTTATTGTTTTTTTACGATCAATGGCCAGTGGTTTATAAGGCTTAATAAATACTAGTTAAATTAAGTTTTTTTCCATCGCAGTTTTTATATGTTTGTCTGTCTTATTTTCTTCTTCGAGAATTGAGCAATTCCTTTGCTGCAGGAGAGCACCATTATTTTGAATTGTTTATAGGGCTTGTATAGGGAAAGTATATTGTTTCTGTATTAATATGTCTAGAGATGTCTGAAACAAAAACAAAAATACCAACAAAGTTCATTCTCTTATTTTATCCTCTTCCCCTCCAGGGACAGATTTAAGGGGGGCTAACCGGGCGGTCGCCCCCCCTAGGCCAGTGGAATCACTGCGGGGGGCGAGGGGTTGTATACCGTATATTCCTCACTGCTGCCGGCCACATCTGCACCCGCACCTGCTAAGTAATGATTGTAGTGATGATGGGGAGGTGATGATGCCGCTTCTCTCACCCAGTAGCTGATATAGCGTGGCTTTCTCCCCCCATCCTGACGTCCTATTGGCTGGTGGGCTGTAAATTAGGTGGTTTGCCATCCTGATTGGTCACAGACAGTGTGGGGTGGGCTGTGTCTGCAGTACTGCCCGGCTGGCACACGGTGGGTGTGTGCCCGGTTTCAGGATGAAGTCGCCACATGAGCAGGAGCAGTCACAGCCTGGAGCTCCCTTGTGTTTGCACTGTCCGGCTGCTGGTGTGTCCGGCTGCACATACAGTGTGTTTGCAATGCAGACCCCCATGCAGGGTTTTTTCTTTGACATTTATTATTGTTTTTTTATTATTATTATTATTTTGGGGGGGGGGACAGTCTTACAATGGGAGGAGTCAGGAATGGGAATGGGAGGAGTCAGGACTGGAGGGGAGGGTCAAGTTTAAACAGTAAACTGCCCCCCCCCCCCTAGAAGAGAAGTCCAGATCCACCACTGTCCCCCTCTACCTGCCTACTGGTTTTCACCTGCTCTCATCTCATTTGTTTCATTTCCCCCACTGCCACTTCCCACATTGCTAGCTTCTTTAATATATCTTTCTCCCCTTGCATCTCTCCTCCATCCTTCAAACTTAATCTTGTTTTACCATTTCTAAAAAAAAGCAACCTTGACCCCTCCTCTTTATTTACCACCCAATTTTTCTTCTCCAATTTGCCTATAAAATACTTGAACAGTTACAACCATCTTAACTGCTACCGCTCTGTCAATTTAACCTTAATTCTCTCCAATCTTGCTCCTACCCCCTCCACTCCACTGAAACTACTCAAAGTCACCATTTTTTTCCCTCCATCTAGAGTAGTGGTTTAAAAACTGTGTTCTGTGGTACCCTGTGGTGCCAACGGGAACTTGCAAGGGTGCCTCAGGTTGGTGGCCCATGACTAATTTAAAACATTCATGGTCAATGTAATAGGCAAAATTAGTGCTGGTCGCTGCCAATCATAAACTATGTGGACAACCAGAAGCAAATCTTGTCCATTACCACATAATTAAACCTAAGTATAAGATAGTATAACACAATTTACTTAATTTATGTATTTTTTACAATTTAAAAAACGAAACAACTTTTGATCTAGGGGTGCCATGAAAACAATTCTGATACGCTGTAGTGCCATGACTCAATTACGTTTGGGAATTGATGCTCTAGAGCAGGGCTGGGCAACACCGGCCCTCCAGATGTTAATGAACTACACATCCCAGGATGCTTTGCATTAGTTTTGCTATGTGGCCATGCTGGAACTGATGCAAGGCATGCTGGGATGTGTAGTTCATCAACATCTGGAGGGCCGGGGTTGCCCAGCCCTGCTCTAGAGTCTTCTCATCTCCTGACCTCTCTATCATTGACTACCTTGCTTCCTGGGTGTCTTCTCGAGTCTTCTCGAGTCTTCCCTGTTTGTCATTCCCCACAATCAATCTCTTGCACTATCATGTTGGTTCCAGCTAGCATCAGACCCTTCCACTTTAGGAAGCCAACAAAACTACTGTCTACTCGCTGATATTTCTCACCCCAACTATTGCAACCTTCTTGTTCCTGCCCTCGACAGCTTCCATCTCTTAAATCTGTAGTCAGTACTTCGTCTATATTTATCTTCCACTCAGCAACTCCACATCTCCCCTCAAGCCCTTCACTCGCCACAAATCCCATACAGATCCTCTTCAAGCTCCTCACCAACACACAAAAGACCCTCTTTAACTCCACTGTTCCTGATATCTCCAACCTCCTCTACATAAATGCTCCTCCCTGCACCTTCTGGTTTAGCCAATGAGCATTGACTTTCCTACCCCAAGGATACCACATCTCCCTCCAAAATCCAAGATTTCTCTTCATGCTGGATAAATGAATAAATACATTGATGTCCAACATCTAGCAATCGGTGGCCGGAGTCAAGGTAAATCACAAATGTATATCCTGTGTATCCTAGTATAGGCATTTAATCTTTCAACAGTTTTAACAGTGGAAACTTTCGGTACTGTAGCAATTTTTTATTTTGTTTTTCCAGTGTGAATTATTTTATGTAACAAAAGTGAACTATGAGGAGAACTTAAACAGTAAGTGGGGATTCCGACTGTCAGAACGTCCCGACAGTCGTAATCCTGGGCCGTTTCTGCTCAGTTCGACTGTAACTCGACAATCCACAGCCGTTTCCGACAAAACAAACCCAAATTGTTTAAAAGTTGGATCTGTTTTGTTGGAATCTACCGTCAATGCTGTAGGTAAAATCTGCATTGAATAGGCGACGGACCATATTTCCGCAGGCAGAAAATAGCGGCTAGGATTGAATACCGCTCTAAGCCTGGGGTTGAAAGTGTAGGTGTAATACAGTGAAATAAACATTATTATAGTTTGTCTAGATATTTGCATATTACTTTAATTGTCTATGTCAACAGATTGTGACAAAGACAACAAAAACCGTGAAAATATCGTGTCAATCTTTTCCTGTGTTGACAATTTCCATGTTAACCTTTTTCTTGTGATGGCTTTCTGTCAATGTTGATCTAGACCAGGCATGTCCAACGTTGGCCCTCCAGATGTTGTGAAACTACACATCCCAGCATGCTTTGCCACAGTTTTGCTATTAGAGAATGCTAAAACTATTGCAAAGCATGCTGGGATGTGTAGTTTCAAAACATCTGGAGGGCCAACGTTGGACATGCCTGATCTAGACCATGTTGACCTTTTCATTTGTCGACCTGTTGCCTGTTGACCATAAGGGGTTGACATATTGATTGTCAATCTACACACTGTCGACCTAGCAATCCACACCCAAGGCCAAAATATTCCAAAATAAGTTATACATTTTTGGTATACATTATCTCTATTTAAGAGTATGCATCAGATACATTCTGTAATGAAAATAAAGTGTCGCGCATACTTGAATTGCTTAAAATATACAAACATTGGGCGCGTACCGCGCTGGTGATCGATGGTGTGGCTCTGTGCACATTTGCGCATGTGCAGGGCCGCTGTTCAAATGCCTACAGCAACAATCACAGTCGATGATGTGTTCGTATGGGTAGGGGAGGGGGCATGCAGAGGGCAGCATCAGGGGAACGCCCATGTTATGGGCATCCCCATGAAAATGCTTGGCGTTCCCCTGTTATCGCGGGTGGGCGAATGACATCACAGCACCTGCCCTCTCTTCGGCGGACACCTAAGGAAATAAAAGGCAGTTCAGACTGACTTTTATTTCCAAAGGGGAGAGAAATCATTAGATGGTTGGCGACCATCGTATAATTTCTCTCCCCTTCAGCTGCATGCGAGGGGATGTGTTCGCATACATCCCATGGCATGTTACCATGGGGATCTGACAGGGGGGTGACGACATTCGGCCGGGCAGCATTTCAGGGCTCGCTAAGGGAACGACCGCTGTTTAGCAAGTCTTGCTGAATAATGCCCATTATTTGCTCCTTGCTTAATGCCAGGTGTAGTGTGTTTCTGGATCAATGCAAACTTTGTTCTCTCGGAATATATCTAAGGTCTATACCCTGTTTTTTGTTGTATTGCAGATTTGCGATGAATGAAAATAAATGAAATTAAAAGAGGCAATTCTAAATTACTGAAAAAGTCTACCTATTATCTGAAATGGGCTGAGAGTGATGGTCATTTCAAAAGTTTATTGAAGTATCTATAAAAGTAACAAATAACAAAGACATCTGCAAACATTACTGCACTTTCCATTAAATTTATTCAACATTCCTTCCACTAGGGAGAGCTATACTCATAATAAAATCTTCGTTTCCCTTCAATTGCACTGGTTTAAGTAAATTCTGATACTGAATATTTATTTTTTAAGTGCAAAAGCAGTAAATTTAGTTAACACAATTATTTTGGTTCATATGACTTTTAATGATCTCATTCGTATTCCAAGATGTCTAGGGCTTAGCCAATGACAGGTAAAATTGTTTAAGAATGATTAAATATATTCTAGATTTTTAGATTAAATGAAGTGCCAGTCTGGAAATATTACCATTTGATAGATTACATGGCTAATGAAAGTATTATGGGCAAGTGTATAATTGCATATTTATCAATTTACCCTAATTATTAACAATTTCAATAGACATAGTGTGAATATAGAAAGAAATTCACTTTGTACATAAATGTAATGTAATTCAGAGGGAATTTATTAGATTGCTTAAATATACCCTGGGACACTCCTCAGCAGTACAACTGGAAAATACTTTTTCAATGAATGACCTTGATGCATTAGTATAATTATAGCTCTTACTGTGAAAGTGTGCAGAAATAAAAGGTATCATAATACTGTTATTTGTAGATAAAAATTGTTGTTCTTTTTGTGAGCATTTTAATAGTATTATACAGCACTGTGTTTCATTTTTTCAAAGGTTTTTGTTTTGTAGCAAAAACTGGAATGACAAATTTGTCAGTATTACCAGAGATTTTCCTAAAGCTGTTTGTGTAATTGAAACCAATTTTGGGAAAGCCAACTTTGTGTGCACACATCAAAGCCTAGGCCAATGACGTGATAAGTTAACACATTCCATTCCGATCAGTTTGAATTCATATCTTACATACTGTTCCACTTTGGGTCCGACAGTTCCATTTTCCTGGGACTTTCCACTGTGTGTGGGAGGGGGGAGTTGGGTGGAGCAGACTCCCCTGGTCTACTATGCACAGAAGTAGGTGAATTGACAACATGTGTGTCATCTACACAATGCAGGGACAGTTCCTGAGGGAAGCCCAACATCTCTGGGAGTGCTGCACATGTCCCTCCCCATGAGGCCACACCCCCTTTGGTCAACGCTCAAGGTCCTATTTTCTTCTTCACAAATGTTGGGAGGTACTCTATGTGAATTACTTTTCACATTAAACAAAAATCCTAAATCTCATTTCTCACTATAGTCATTTCATTAGGGTGTGTCGTAACTTGTTAATAAGGGTACACAAGGTCACCAGGACCAGGCGTTAGTACTAGGGCGACATGACAACACTCAATAAGGGCGTTCTACAAAAAATATAAGCTACAATGTTGTGGCTGCACTTTGAGGGGGTTATAACCATACCATCTTAGGGGAAGGAGTGTGGTGAGTCTACCTTGTGCCACCAGGCCCACTGTCCTTTCATAATGTTTCTGTTGCACATTTTCGAGAATAAGAAAATGTAATCAGAAGTAAACATCGTTGTATATTGCTTTCTGTTGATAAATTATAATTTATAAAAATGGATGCATAAACAAGATTTAGTTTTGATGAGATGATGACCTTGAAAGGATGGAGACCTTATATATTAACAGGCGTCTGGAAATATATACTCTGAACAATACTTCCTCTTTTGGACACAGTATGAGATATACAGAGAAAAAATAAAAGGTACTTGTGTACTTTCACAGCTCCCAACGCACGCCATTGCATGCCAAATGTAGTGGCATGCGATGGCATGCGACGGGATGCGATTTTTGCAGTTTTTAAGCATTTTTTTTAAAAATCGCAACAGAAATGCATCCAAATGCATTGAAATTAGTATCAAACATGTTCAATGGCCCTCAAATGTCATTTTTGAGGCTGTACCACCCCCACTATCAATGCGAACCCGAAGCTTGGCGAGTGCAGTGAGCCCGCGAGGGGCGGCGGTACGCGTCCTACGGCCTTTTCATACCCCCACTATCCACGTCGGCGTGGAGTTGAGAATAGAAAGTGTGGCGAGCGCAGCGAGCCACTGAGCCCGAAGCGTGGCGAGCGCAGCGAGCCCCGCGAGGGGACACGAACACATGTGAAGCCCGCGAGGATACCTGTGAACACACCCCAAGCAAATCTAACTATCTCTGTACATGTTGCATCTACCCCACCTGCACATGGTTTTGCCCATTATAGAGAGATTTTGCTTTTACGAGCCAACCTGAGTTAGGCCTAATATATAAAGATACATTTACATTAATAGCAGTCTAAAACTATGAAAACCATCTATTATAGACATAGGAAAGTATGACCTCTCTAATGAATCAAAACTTTAGTGAGTTAAATACATTTCCATACTTCTGAAAGCAACCTCTGTTCACAGTTTGGGGTATGCAAAAAATTTGGATTTCTCAGCTCCTGAGCTCAGGTTTAAAAACTTGTCTAAATGACTGACAGAAACTTCTGCATTTAAAAGGTAATCTGTCTCTTTTTATTGTTTTCTTTGCACATTCCCTTACCACCAGCATCTGTAGCTATTTCCCTCCCACACAAATGACAGGTTTTTAGGTATGCTTACTTCTCTGTGTAGATGGCAATCCATAACCATCAGCTTGTGCAGGACGATGCTAAACGTGTGCCTAAAAGACTTCATATAACAGTTTCAAGGTCCCTACACACTGAGCGTTTTTGAGCTAAATGCAGCTCAGATTTGTCGTTTGAGCGCTTTAAGCTCAAAAGCCACCCAGTGTGCACGGGGCAGTGATGAGTGCTGATGTGCGGTCCTGCTTATCGACGGCCACCACGGCTCATCTGCTAATATTACCAGCAGATAAGCAAAGGGGTGGACATCCTTCTATAGCCCCCTGCTATGGAAAGTCGTCCACCCCCTGTGAAAGTCGCTGGCCAGGCGGAAAATGTGTTTGTGCACTGAGTGATTTTCAAGCTAGTGATTTTCACATCATCGCTGTCCATACACACTGGGCAAAACCGCTCGTGTTTATGGACCTTAACAGATCCTGAAATACTTGCAACTATTATTCCTTAATTTCAAAAAGATTTTTTGCAGTACAATTTGTAGAAGCTCAGAAGACCGTCTCATATATGTTTACTTGTTCTGAATGTTAATATTCAGAATATCGACATTGCAGAATTTGGTGCCCCCTCCCATTAAAAAAAGGTGTGACCTTTGGTTCAGACTCATAGGATTCAGCAGTCTGCAGTGTAAATCAATGTCCCATCTCAGAGTCCAGCAGCGGCGGCTGCACCATTGCTTTCTACGGCACAGGTTGAGTGGTACCCACCAGTATCTGTCCTATCCCCTATACCAGGTGATAGCAGGGCTCCTGGGAGTGAGCTAATTAACTCTGCAGCAGCAGAAGATGCACCACAAAGCTCCACTGGAAGAGCTGAGGTCCTACTATGAACCACAGAGGTGCTACTATATACTGTATGCAGGTGCCCCTTTATGGCTTGGAGCCCGGAGGCAGGAGACTCCATTGCCTCTGGGAGCTACGTTCCTGATTGTCACCAATGGATGTCAACATTCACAATTTTGACATTATAAAAGTGTACCATTTGGAGTATAAGGTACAAGGTGAGTGCAGAGCTCCCCCTTTTTTTATTAAAGTGGTTATATATATATATATATATATATATATATATATATATATAGTATTATTGCACTTTTTAAAAATGAAACTTGTATAATTTGCTAGTTGATAAAAGCACAAGCTCCTACTCAGGTGCTTTTACACAGGTTATCGTTTTATCAATCATTGAATTGTAGTGAATCAATCAATGATCGTGTTGATAAATGATCCCCCTAATATCCATAAATATTATAGTAGGTCTGCAGGGCCGGTGCAAGGCACCGGAGCGCCCCAGGCGAGTCGGGGTGGGGGCGCCCCGGTGCGGGGGGGGGGGGTACCTGTCCCGCGGCGCTGTGTATTTCAATCTGGCGGCGGAGGCAGCGGGGGTCCCTGCAGTCCATTAGAAATAACGAGCGCTATCCGCCGGGCTATGCGGAAGCGCTTCTAGTGTGAAAACACTGCCTCCGCCGCCAGATTTAAATACACAGCGCCGTAGGACAGGTACCCGGGCGGCACAAAATGCCGCCCTCCAGTGGCTGGCGCCCTAGGCAAATGCCTAGATTTGCCTAGTGGTGGCGCCGGCCCTGTAGGTCTGCAATATTTTGATTACATCTAAAAAATAATAGGTGAAATGATAGCATACTGTACCCTTTTCTATGCTGACCCTTTCAATGTTTCTGTTTTTATTTCACAATTCTTTAGTATTGTGCAAGTTCCAACTGGTTCCACATTATAAAACTTTATTCTGAGACTAGACAGTGCATGTATATCTGTCCTTAAATCATGCTTGGCAGGAATCACAAGCAACTGTAAATAGAGCGTAACATCTACTTTAGATATTACATGATGTCATTGTTATATGCTTAAAGGCACAAAAGGTTTTACAGAAAAAATGAATATACCTGAGGCTACAAATAGTGTAGACTTATCTACAGTATAACCAAATGATTCACATGACTCATAATATTTTTATTATATTTAAGGCGAATGATATGCAAGTGCAATAAATTATCATTGGTACGGTCTGAATGATACTTTTCAATTTGGAAATGCAGTAACATAAAAAAATTATGTTTTAATAAATAATCTGTAATTAGATGTATGATGTTCAATTTCATAGTAATTATATATTAGTATTTGAGATGAAAGCTTGTTGATTCTTTAATTATTTTCCAAGTATTATCTTTGGGTAATTCAATGTTTTCCTATACTTAAAAATCATTAATAGCTAGGCCACATCGGGTAAATTGACTAAAGCTTCTAAAAACCAATCAGAATCTGTCTATTATTTTCTAGGATGCAATAGAGTAATGACATAATCTGTTTGGTTGCTTTGGGTAACATGACCTTCTTTAATTTTTAGAAGCGTTAGTAAATTTACTCCTATGGTGTATACTTAATGGATATATTAAATGGATTCCATCAAAAAAATTTGGGAATGGATCCGGCATCCATTATTCCAGGCATTCCCAACCACGGTCCCCAAGGCACACCAACAGTGCAGGTTTTAGTGATATCCAGGCTTCAGCACAGATGGTTTAATCAGAATTCCATGGCTACTAATTAAGTCACCTGTACTCAAGCCTGGATATCACTAAAACCTGAACTGTTGGTGTGCCTTGAGGACCGTGGTTGGGAATGCCTGCATTATTCAATGCAGTGGCCAAATCCGGATGCCGGATTTGGCCGCTGATTGATGCTCACCCGGTCAGCGCGGGGATGGGGTGAGCGCAGCAGTGGGAGGTGGTAGGATTGCCCGGGAGGCTGCGGGAGTATGCTCTCACCCTGGCTGGCGGCGAGACAGGTGAGCGCAGTGGGTGGGTACGGGAGGCAGCAGACAGGAAGATGGGGCCGTGTAAGCTGCTGCTGCTCACCCAGCACCGTCCTCCCTGCCTCAATACGACATCTTTTCAGATTGAGATTGCCGGAAACTTGGCCAAAACCTTTTGGTTTTGGCTGTGTTTCCTTCAAAAGCAGGTGGATTTTCAGCTATTCCGCCAATGCACCTGGTTTTAGGCAAGTGGGAACATTCTGGCCTGCCAAAAAAAACCCAGCTAGCACTGAATAGGTTGGAACCCCTTCTGATCTATTAATGTCGAAAACTGCCGAATTTTCGGCAAGACGGCAGTTTCAACATCAATTGAATATAGCCAGATTTTGGCACCTGTCACATTTTTAGTTAAATGCCACTGAATCATGTAGTTATAGGGGGGAGGGGGGGGGGTATTAAATGTTACTATTATGTGGAAAAACAGCAAAATAGCAGACATTTCTGCAAAGAATAAGTGAAATTCGCATTCCAGACATTCAATATGTTTCATTTTTTTAAGATTTAGGGAAACAATCCATGAAACAATTCAAGGCATGGATCCGCAAACTCACGCTTTTTCTGCAGAAAAGGCCACTAATTTGAAAAAGTAGTGGCCGTTTCCATGAAAACAGATTTACCTTTTCAAAGAGCCGAATCTGCAAATGCAAATCCCAGCTGGTTTCCTGGCAAAAATGGCTGGGATTGCATAGTCAAAACCCCCTTTTTTTCCAAAAGGAAACATTGAATAGCCCCTTAAAGTAATTAGTCTATTGTTTTGTAACTCATTATTTTTTACATTATCTGCTGGGCATAGCACGGCAATTATTCTAAAATCAATCATATATTTTTAGCTCATTGTAGATGTTGATACCATACTGTACATTTTCTCTAACTGATTTTTGACTATGCTCATTACTGTAAATCCAGATAATTCCATAATTAGAAAAAAGTTCAAGTATTTCTCATTAAGTTTCACCTACAGGATAAAACACACACATAAGGCAGGAAATCATTCCCAGTCAGTTTATGTTGGGAAATGTTAATTAAGTAATCCAGGCAATCTCGATCCAATGAGAAAGAATACAATTTTATTTGTCTGCAGATTGCTTTTGGACACACTGTAATGGTCCTTTACTGAGAGGTCTATGAAAGGCATGCACTGGAAACATGTCTTGAATCATGCAACTAGACAGCATGATTAAGAAGCATCCAAAATGGGTGGAATGTTACCATTTATAAGAATAATTATGTTCTAAATTGGATATTTATAATTTATCTCTGTTTGTAAAAAGAAAAAAATAGAAAACATCCATTTTGTGAAATGATCAGTTTATGATATACAGTATATTCAAGATCTCTACATAGTTTGAATGTAACTTCATGAATTTTGAAAGCAGATTTTAGGTTTAGGGTTAGACTGTGGTTAGGGTTAAGCAGCCCATACACGGTCCGTTTAACGGATCCGTTTGGGACTTAAATAGTACACATCGGATCGGATCGCATCCCTAGTGCATGCAGTGTGCATGCACTGCGATCCGATCTGATGTGTACCTAGTACAAAAAGTATGTGCAGCACATACTTTTTGTACCGTACTATGTGATGCGCGGGAGCGCGCATCGCATAGTACAGAACGGATCCGTACACAATGGACCGTGTATGGGCTCCATTAGGCTGTGGCTCGGGTTAGTCTGCTGTTAGAATTAGGCTGCTATTAGTGTGATGTTTCAGTTAGGGTTAGGATATTGTTAGGGCTTGACTTTGATTATTGTTGGACTATGGTTAGGGTTAGGCTCTGGTTAGGCTTAAGTTACACTTAGTGTTATGTTGTGGTTAATGTAAGACTGCTGGTAGGGTTAGGTTGCTGTTAGAGTATGTCTGCGGTTAGGGTGAGCCAGTGGTTAGGGTTAGTCTTAGGCTGCCCTAAGGCTTGGTTTGCAGTTAGTGTTAGGATGCAGGTAGGGTTATGCTGTGGATAGGGTTAGATTGTGTTTAGGGTTGGTCTGCTGTTAAGGTTAGTCTGCAATTAAAGTTAGGCTGCTGGTAGGGTTGGACTGCGGTATGGGTTAGGTTATGAATGTGATAGGCTACAGTTAGGATTAGACTGTGGGTTGGGTTAGGTTGTGTTTAAGTTTTGCTATGGGTAGTTTTCAGCTATGTTTAGGTTGTTGTTAGAGATGGCTGTGGTTAAAGTTAGGTTAGGGTAAGGCTATGGTTAGAGTTATGCTGGGTTACAGTTATTGTTAGACTGAGGTTAAACTTAGGTTGCAGTTAATGTTAGGATATGGCTAAGGTTAGGTTGTGGTTAGAATTGGGCTGCAGTTATGGTTGGACTACAATTAGGGTTAAATTGAGGGTAGGGTTAGGCTGATGTAATAATTAAGCTGCAGTTATACATATGTTGTGATTAGGGTTATATTGTGGTTATGAAAAGTCTGTGATTTAAGTTAGGCTGTGTTTAGGCTCAGGTTGCTGATAGTGTTAGACTGCAGTTAGGATTAGTTTGTGGTTAGGCATGGACAGCTGGTAGGGTTGGACTGCAGTTATGGTGAGGTGGTTGTTAGAGATGGCTGTGGTTAGAGTTAGGTTAGGGTAAGGCTATGGTTAGAGTTAGGCTGGGTTGCGGTTATTGTTAGGCTGTGGTTAGACTTAGGTTGCCGTTAATGTTAGGCAATGAGAAAAAGAAATGGAGGTGACTGCACTACTGATCAAATTATAATATGCTACTCAAATCAATATTCAGGATATTTAATATACAATTTCTAACATACAATGTACAATAAAAAATAATTTACAACGATTTCGAGTTTTTTTTAAAAAATGAGAGAGGGGACGGGGGAAAAAGGGAAGGATATCAGGGGGTGACTTTGACTGGTTTAATAGTCCATACGGTACCGTATTTTTGGGCCAGTTGGTTTAATGGTAGTCCTTTTTCTGTTTAAAGTACCTCACTGTTGTTTGGTGGAATTGGTGGCTCCAATTGCCCCATGGGCTGTCCCAATGGAGGGTGCAAGGTCTCCTGCAGATTCTGTAGCCCAATAGATGGTATGGGGTGTCTCTGGGTATTTGTGGATCCCAGGAGTGGTTTTGAGTCCAACAAGCCAAAATTTCTTCAGAGGTTAAACAGTATTGTAGCCGAAGTGGAGAGGTGGGTCCAGTCAGTCAGCCCCAGGTGATTTACCAACGCGTTTCGCTCCTATAGGGAGCTTTTTCAAGGTTCACACCTTGAAAAACCTGGGGCTGACTGACTGGACCCACCTCCCTACTTCGGCTACAATACTGTTTAACCTCTGAAGAAATTTTGGCTTGTTGGACACAAAACCACTCCTGGGATCCACAAATACCCAGAGACACCCCATACTGAATTGGGGTGCCACAGCCTGATGCATTTCTCTGGGGTATACCCAGCTTTTTCAAAGGTCAGAGTTAGGGTGTAATTAGGATTAAGCTGCAGTTAGGCAAAGGTTGCGATTAGTGCGAGTATTTGTGAGTGTAAAAGGAACCTTGAATTGAAAAAATCTATATATATGCCCCCCCCCCCCCCCACACGCTTACTGTACATTGCAGCATAGTTTGCCTAAATGCAAAGCTACTTTTTAAGTTTTGTTTTGCTCCCAACTCTTTATAAAATAACACTGACTGCAGGTAGGAAAGTTCCATTAAATTAATGCTGCACAGATATATGCCCATATTTGGACACACGCAAAGAAGATCGTCAGTGCTTGTGCATTAGCTGCCAATATCATGATTTGTACAGAAAACACCCTCCTGAAATATTATATATTAGCATCACAGTTTCCAAGGTCAGTTCCCTATCTGGTACAGTGACATTTGTATCAGCAGAGAGGTGTTAACAGATGTACACAGTGTTTTTAAATCACACACTGTCCTGATCTCGACGTACTGATATACATGGCCCCACCTAATTTCAGGGCAATGTTTAATTCTTGGATAGTTGCCACATAGTTTATGAGGAATTGTGGATGAAACGTCATACCCATGCTGTCTTGTGTAGCAGCCAAGAAAATATTGCAGCTTCAATTTCTTATTCCTGAACATTATAAAACTTCTCTTGAAATGATATTCTATGTCAATAAACAATAAATTGCTTTCTCAACCTTTATTTTAGCTATGTACATACTAATTTCTGCTACTTATTAGCAGTCCACTTCTCAGAACTGTAGACTTCAGCTAAAAGATACCATTATGTTTTATCAAGGCAGTTACTACCCACTGCATTTACAATATAGATGTTAAAGTTTTCTCTGATAGAACTAGAGATACTTGGAGTAAATTGCAATTTATGTCTATTATTATTATTATTATTATTATTATTATTATTATTATTATTATCATCACCCTTTATTTATATGCAGGGCTGCCATTAGGAATTTTGGGACCCGACTCCTGCTCCCTCATCCTCTCCTGCTAAACACAGGTCCCGAAGCACAGGCTTCTTCAATGCAAGATGCCGGCGGCCAATCAGAGCTCATGTACAAGCAGCTGCTCTGATTGGCTAACGGTACATGAGCCCTGATTGTTCAGTGCACCAAGCGCAGTGCAGGCAGCACAGTGGAGGTACTGAAATTTATTGAATTATAAGGAAGAAAGTTAATAGGCTTTGTATGTACACTAAATTGAATCTAATTCACAAGAGAGCTCCACACACCTGAACATATGTCTTAGAAAATTCATATAAAAATTTATTTATAAAGAAGAAAATTTTTATATGAATTTTCTAAGACATATGTTCAGGTGTGTGGCGCTCTCTTTTGAATTAGATTCAATTTAGTGTACATACAAAGCCAATTAACTTTCTTCCTTATAATTCAATAAATTTCAGTATTTTTAAGCGGCAATCTCCAGAACTGCCTTTGGGAGCAGCCATAGTAGTTTATATGTAACCAATGTCATTCGGTTTAATAAATAAGTAGTGGAGTGTATATAGAAAAATATTGCGCCCGATTGTTGTAGTTTATATTTTATAGCACAGTGGAGGGTTACAGTGGGCAAAATGAGCTGCCCAGGCCCTTCCAGAGGCCGGGGCCCAGGACAGCTGTACCCACAGCACCCCCCTGTCGGCGGCCCTGTTTATATGACACCACAAGGGATCAGCAGTGCCGAATTACAGAATACATAAACAAATAAAAAAAACAATGACATACAAACTTATGAGTGACCTGAGGAGGGACAGTGAGCGTGCCGAAATTTTGGGGCAGTGGCCTAGTGGGAAGGGGCATGGCCTATACTCACAAAGCTACCCCGAGGCCATGCCCCATTTTTGCCGCTGTGTCACCGACCATCAAATGATTTTTCCTGTCTTTGCAAAAAAAAGTTAGTGAAAACTCCCATTGTTTTCATGGGGATGTACATAAGACGATAGGTGTTCCCGTGAGTGACCCAAGTCCTTTCCACTGTCCGCCCCTGGCACGTCCAAAATTTTGGGAAAGGCTTGGCAACTATACAGGTTGCTGAAGCCATTCGCAGAGGATCTGCACATGCACAGTGCCCAAACATCTGGACGGGGCCGAATTCGGCTCCATCTGAATAATTTAGAAACACCCCCCAAGTTTAACTCTACTTTATAGGGCCACTCACACTGCAGTAGTGAATATTTCTTTTTTCCCTACGAGATACAACTATAAATATCCTGATGGCTTTCTAACTTAAGGAATAAAATGCGTAGTGTGAATATATGTGTAGTGTGAATATATATATATATATATTTAATAATAAAAGACTTACAGTACAGAATTAACAGAACACAGGTCTCAGCTCCAAGGGCTCTCCAAACATATACATCAAGTTACAGGCACATCTGTGACAATCATTGGTTTATTTGGTGTGTGTGGCAATTTTATTTGGGTTCCCTTCTGAGCTGCTCTAGTTGCAGTGGCAGTTCAATTAGTTAAACTAGGTGTACCGCAGTAGGGGGGTAGCACGCATGCACTGCACCACCAACCTCAATTGAATTAGGTCCATTATTAGGACTTTAAATGGGTAATTGAGTTCCACTGTAAAATAATCCAGTTCTCTTAGGTGCGAAGTTCTCATGATACAATCTTTTTTTAGTCCACCATGTTTTGGAATGCAAATTGTAGCAATTCGGACTAATGTGAGTCTCATGTGATTATTTTCGTGAGTAAGCCCCTTGAGTGTTCTATAAATTCTGTGATTTGTGTTAATAAAAGTGAATGTTTGCATAGTCCGAGTTCCCAATTGTTACAAAATGTTATTTGCCATTTATTACCAGTGTGTCCCAGTTATTTTGAGAATTCCTTTTTTGATTTATGTTCTTATTCTATGCTTCACAAATATTTCCTTCCTTGCAATTTGCAGGTTTGCTGATACCCTTTTCTGTACGTTTTAGAGAACTTTAAAAAATACACAAAATACGGACATGACCTTCTCTTTCCCTACACCGTTACGGGTCCTAGACACGGAGCAATTTAGGGGCATTTTCTAAGCAATCTCACTAGATTGCATAGAAAATGCCACTACATCGTTTTTTGTGTAGGGGCATCGCGATTAATATTCAGAATGCTGGATATTAATCTCTTAATCGCCAGTCAGCGCCCAAACAGATCACTGAGCACACAGCGCTGATACATTGCTGTGTGCTGATTGATCTTGCTGAGCTTTCTGAACTCAGAATGCTCACCGAATCTCCCCATGTGTAGGCCCAATTAGTTTTCTACAAAAATAAAACAGGTTGAGTGTCCCTTATCTAATTATTCCAGAATGTACTATTTTTGGGAAAATGACTGCGAACATCTGTAACTGGCACTACTGGGGACATGTAACTGCCACTACTAGGGACATATACAGATGCGTCCCTGCGCACGAGACGCTTGCGCGCCCCATGGCAACGGACCTTGTTCCGGGTCCCCGCCGCCGCCACTGCCGCCTCCCCTGTGCTCCCTCACCGCCCCGCTGTCCCCCCTAAAGTGGAGACGGGCAGGGACCTGCATCGCCACAATCGAGAGACTGGGACGCGCGTGCGTGTGAGACGCACACGCGTCCCAGTCTCTGTCGCCGGCGCTCGCCAGCGCAAGGGGTCTGGCGAGTGCCGGCCAAAGATAAGACATGCTCCATCTGTAACTGGCATTAAATATGTGCAAGAAAAGTATTACTTAGCATTCAAAATCAGTGCTTGAGAGAGTGCAGGACTTTGTTTCAACTTTTGAAACCTTGTTTCATGCTCAAATAAAATATATTTGTGTGTATTTCATGAGTTTGATGAGTTTATACAACATAAATGCAAGATTCCACAAGATACCTCATTAAAATATAAAAATATTCCAAAATACAGAATAATCCATTATCCAAAATACTTCTGGCCTCAAGCATTTTGGATAAGGGATACTCAACCTGTATTCTAATTGCTGAATTGCCTACTTTAGGAGAAGAAAAAAACAGTTTCATTAAAGGCTTTGCAGTATGTAAAGGGACATGGGTTCATAACCTTGTCCAGCATCATACTGTACGTCTGATATTTCAATGAACCTCACATATGAAAACAGTGTCCTTTTCCAGGCAGTTTATGGGAACTTTCTCCACAGGTGAGGTTATAGCGATGATTGAAGAGTTCCTAAAATACGTTAACAGTTTTTATTATGGAAATAGACTCTGTTTCCAAAGTTACTATACAAAGAATTCCATGATTGTAATGTGTTAAATCTGGGATCTCTAATGGTCATTTCTTTTCTGAAACATTTTTCTCTTTATTATAAAGTAATTAAGCTGATTGGAATTTGAAACTTTTAATTATTAAATAACAAGTGTATTTTTAATTTGTAACTTTAGCAACTTTTGGCTTCATCTGCCCCTGTTAGGGATGAAGGTACAATGGAGTTTAAAATATATACAGTACACTGATGGCTATTCTGATATACTAGGTATCAAGTAAAAATATGAAGAATTATACCCCCTTTCCACTGACCCAATTAATACCATGTTCTCATTGCCTAACCTGGGTTTTTGTTGCTGGGTTCTTGGCGGGGCACAGATCATCCAAGCTCTCAGACCCCGTTCATACTGCACCTTAGACCCGTGAAATTCCCGTGTCTGCCACGTTCACACTGCTTCCCTGGTCTGCCCTGCCAACAAGTGTGAGGAATCTAAGAGCAGCTAATATTGGCTGTTGAAAGAGCAGCTTTTATTGGCTGTTTAAAGAGCAGCTTTGATTGTCTATACGGGCACCACAACTCTTCCTCCACTTGAGATCATGTACCTTGGAGTAATGTACTTCTTATGAAGTGCAGTAGTTTGAAGATTGACGTTTGTTCACAACCTGTTGCTGGGTTTTATGGATGCCATGGGCAGACAGTACAGTATTTTGATATGTTGTAGTACACTGTAGATCCTTGACAGTGCCAGTCACTTGCTTCTTTATTTCCTACTCCCCTCTCACAGCCAGCAGCTCCAGCATCCCCTCATCCCTCCACATGTCACCTGATCTCATTCCCCAATCAGCTTGCTTTTTCACATCCTGTATGAAAAACCTGGGTCCTGCCTGTTCACACTGGTGGAACATGTAATTCCCATAAATAACCTTGCAAAAAAACCTGTGTGCAATTATAGGGGCATTACACCAGGGAATTTCACTCTCTCTCTGCCTGACCCCGCCTTTCTCTTCCCTCTCTCTCTATCTCTGAATGACCCCCCTTCTTACCTCTCTCTATGCCTGACCCCCCTTCTCTCACCCCTCTATTTCTCTGTTCCTGACCCCCCTTTCTGTCACCCCCTCTCTCTCTATCCCTAACATTGTCTCTCTCTCACGCACTCTCTCTTCCCCCTCTTTCTCTCTATCCTGGACATCCTCTTTTATTCACTACCTATCTTTCTATCTATCCCTGACACAGTTATTCCATCTCTCTCTCTCTCTCTCTCTCTCTCTCTCTCTCTATCTTTGACACTGTCACTCTCTCTCTCACTTCTCTTCCCTCTCTCACCCCTCTTTCTCTATTCCTGACACCCTCTCTCACCTCTCTATCCCTGACTCCCTCTCTCTCACCACTTCTTTCACTTCCCTCTACCCTCCCTCTCTATCCCTGACATTGTCTCTCTCTATCTCTTGCGCTCTCTGCCCTCTCTCCCTCTCTATCCTGGGCACCCACTGTCTCATACCCCCTCTCTTTCCCTGATGCACTCTCACCCCCTCTCTCTCTCACTGACACTGTCTCATTCTCCTCTCTCTCTCTTTCTCATTCCCTCACTTTCACTGATGCTCTCTCTCTCTACCTGACAACCTCTCTTCCACCCATTTTTCAATCCCTTTACACTCTTTTGCTCTCCACCTTTAATTTCCTCACTTTTCCTGACTCCCCCTCTCTCCCTTACATTCTTTCTCTCTCTGACACTCTCTTGCTTCACTCTTTCTCCACTATTCCCTCTCTCTCTCTTCCGCGCTTCCTCTTTCTCATTCTCTCTCTCTAGCTATCTATAAAGGGGGGGGGGGGGGGGAGGCAACACGTACCTTGCAACATGGACTAACTTACGCCACTGAATGACAATACAGACATGATCTGCCCAGCGAGGATCAATTTCTTAAGAGGTTCTCTATTGCAGAAAAGGCACCATATTGGTAAGGTATTTCTTCATGAACTTCATGCAAAAAAACATAATGGAAGAGTAGAATCTACCAATTACCTGGAAAGTGGCTGCAGGTAGTGATGAAGGTCAAGTGCCTACAGCTGTAGTCACTATCCTGGTCCTCTGCCTCTGCAGTGGTTTTGGTAACCTGGAACCAATTCTCTGTGCCAAAGCCTGGGGCGCCTATTTTTTCCGTTGTCACCCCTCCCTCTTGTCAAAAGCTGGCCACACCACTGATCATAAGACCAACAAGCCCCAGAGTTGTTCACCACAACTGCTGTCACAAAATTCCTCAATACAATATATAGGTTGAGTATCCGTTATCCAAAGTAATCTGAAAACCATAGTCTCCAAAATGTACTCTTTTTTTGTTGCAAAAAAACCTACTAGGTACATCTGTAACTGGCACTACTGGGGACATGATATGTAACTGGCACAAAGAAAATTATTGTTTGGCATTCAAATTCAGTACCTGAAATAGTACACAAACTTTGTTTCAAGTTTTAAAACCTTGTTTCACGCACAAATAAAATATATTTTTGTGTGCTTGATGTTACATGCATCTAAAGAACATATCCAAAATGTGTCCATACCTAACACAAGACACTGCAAAAACTTTAATCCATGCACTTATTATACTGTATCATGCATTGATTATTCAAATAGCCTCCTTACCTTTTTTCCTAAGAAAAGACTCTCACCACTACAATCCATTTTGAATGCAGCTGCCAGGCTGATTTTCCTGGCTAGACATTCATCGTCTGCTGATCCGCTCTGTCAGTCCCTCTATTGGTTGCCTGTATATCACTGTATTCAATATAAAATACTTCTACTTCCTCTCAAGGCCATTACTCTGACTACATGACTTATATATCTTTGCTTAGCTCAAAATATATCCCCATCTCTCCTCTCTGCACAAGATCTGCGTCTCTCATCCACACTCATTACTCTCTCCCACTTAGACTTGCAGGATTTTTGTCAGGCAGAACCCGTCCTATGGAATGCCCTTCCATGCATGTTAAGATTGTCCTCTAGCCTCCAAACTTTCAAGCATTCCTTGAAAACTCACCTCTTCAGACAAGCTTATCATATTCCAGAACCCTCACATAACCTCTAGTAGCATTCATATCTGATTGCATCTCATCAGGACTGTTTTGTAATCTGATGGGACTGCTATGCTATGGAATTCTATCCTCATGTATCCCTCCTATTATCCCTATAGATTGTAAGCTTGCAAGCAGGGCCCTTATACCTCTATGTTGGTTTGTTTAATTACTGTTGTTTCCAATTATAAAGCGCAATGGAAAATGCTGCGCTATATAAGAAACTGCAAATAAAGAAAAAAATAATAGCCTGAAAGTATAGTTAGCTACATGCCCATCACACTCCAACAATACTCCTGTAATCCCACCTCCACTACAGAATGGTCCAGGTGATCACAAGTTCATCACCAAGTTCCAACCCCAAAGTGCTCATTTCAGTGAGAGAGAGATTGGGACAAGATCCATATGAATCAAAATAGAACGGAGATACGAGAATGTGTAAACTCGCATCTGCACATGTGATATACTGTTTGCTAAAACTTGCTATTTATAAAGATTTATTTTAATCTGTCTAATTTTTTCAGGCTTTGCCCTGTGTGTGTTGTTTAGGGGTACACTCTCATGTGCCGCCCTCATATAATAATTTTTAAGGTAACCCCTAAAAAAGGGTTATTAATCCATCTAATTATTTCAGGCTTTACCGTGTGTATGTGTGGTTTAGGGGTACACTCTCCTGTGCCGCATAATATTATAACTCCAGAGAACAAAAATTAGAGGATAAAATAGTGAAAGAACATGAACCACTTCATCATAGAGCTGAAGCTGCTGCCACTAGTCATGACATACTGTATGAAATCCCCGCAATGTCGCTTGCCAAGGCCGATGCCCAATGTCATTGTGGAGGGCATGTAAAATCCAAAATGGCAAAGTTCAGTAAAATGAGGGAAAAAAATAAATGTAAATTGTTGGAGAAGAGCGTAAGCTTGCCAATATGCCATTTACGACACGGAGTGGCAAGGAACGGCAAAGGCCCTGGCCTATGTTCATGACCAGGGGTTAAAGGGAGGGGGAATGGGGTGGAACTGAGTTCCACCACTTCTAATGGTGAGGTGGAACATTTTAACTTCCACATTGGCCCTGCACAGTAATTCTCACAGAAATGCATTCTAGTTTGCAGGGGGATGCCAAAAACCCTACCACTGGCCCTGTCTCTGCCTAATGGGGGGAGGAGGGTAATTAATGGTATAGATAAATGAGTTCCCCCACCTCTGCATGACCACTTTAAGCCGTGTTCATGACTAGTGCTTCGGCTTCACACAACGTTCATAGCCCTCCTCCTCCTCCCCCTGCCAAAAATTCTAAGAGGTCTAAGCTGTCATCAAAAACACAGCAAACAACAGTGCCTTCTAAAGACATGGAATCACAAATACCCAAGGAGAGTCCAATGGTGTTGGTGGTAGTGATGCCTGACCTTCCCAATACTGTACGGAAGAGGTGGCTTCTTCCACCATTTGCAGCACACCCTCTGCATATGCTGGAAGGATCACCCACCATACAGTTCCTGGAAGGTGTCAATGTTGTACACCAGGAGGAGGATATTGATGTAGCTGGCGCTGAGGAAGAAGTTGACGAGGTGGATGCTACTGATTATGATGTGGTTTTCTTAAATGAGCCACCAGGCGAGACAGTTGTTGTCTGTGGGATGACCAAAAAATTCACCTTTTTGATCTGGAATTATTATTATTTTTTTAAATATAATTTTTATTGAGAAATAACAAGATGACATCGCATAGTATATCAATGAAAATCACGTTACAGGTACAGGTAACATAAGATACATACATGTAAGGGTAGACATGGACCAGACTAACATAGTGCAAACAGTAAGCTAGTAAAGAGTGTGGAATGACATTAAAGGCTTTGCCGTGACGTATTAAAAGGGAGGCGCCCCCTTCTCCAACACAGTCATATTATACCAAGTAGACAATTGTACGGCCTTTCTAATATTGTCTCGGTCTGTGGTGTTCAGTGTAAATATATATGGCAGCCAGATATCAAAGAATTTGGAACCTGGGATTCTACATCGAGTGCACATTCCACCCAGTCCATTTGGTACATGTAAATCAACCTAGGTAGAAAAAGTGTCAGTGATATATGGTCAGGGTGTATCCATTGTGACAATATGGTTTTCTTTACCGCCGTGACTATCCTGGCTAAGATAAGGTGTGTTCCAGGGGTTATTTTGGGGGTGAGGGAAGGTGGGTAATAGTTCCACAGGGTCCAAGGCATGGTAATCTTAAACGAAATATGTAGCGTATTGGTGATATACAGTATGACTGCACTTCGTCCCAAAAGAGCTGCACAATCATACAGGACCACAGACAGTGGGTGATCTCAGCATCTGGTGATGAATATTTGAAACAATTAGAATTATCAGACATCCCAGTGAGATATCTCAACTTCGGGGTGTAGTATGCCCTGTGTAGGATTTTATATTGCATTTCAGCGTAACACGCCGAAACTAATTGTTTTTTAAGCTGAACTGTCAATCTGATTACGCCCAGTGTGCTAAGCCCCAGAGACGTGTCCTGCAATTTGGATAACCCTATGGAATTCACTGCTAGATCTATTTTCTTTCGTGTCAATCATATAGTACCGAAGTTGATAAAGATCTGCCCTCACTAGTAATTATAAAATTATTTAATGTATTGGTGAATTTGGCCTTTGTAAGAGAAGTTATTCATTTTGAGATATAGCTTCGAGCTTGGAAATGTGCAAATATTGGGAAGGTTATATTTGGGAATCGTTCCTTTAAACTAGACAATGTGAGAACTGCAGTATATTCTGCATGTAGAAGTTGATATATGAGTCTTAAGCCCCGGATGTGCCATCTCCCAAAAATTACATCTGTATTACCACCCTGAAAGGCGCGATTATGAGTTAGTGGCATAAACAAAGAACAGGTAGCAGGTAACCAGGATCACCGGCGTGTAGAGCGCCAGGCCATATAGGGAGTAAAGAGCAGGGGGTCCATCTTAACATCCTGCTCAATGGCTGACAATGGCAAATGTAAGAGTGCAACTAGTGAGGTGCTAGGGAAGAGTACCTGGTCTAAGATCAGGTTAACATAGTGGTTATATAGTGGTTGGTCCCTCCCACCCAGTCTAGAGCATACCACATATTTGAAGCCAGGGCATAGTCCTGAATGTTAGGGAGGTTGATGCTTCCTAGTGACAGGGGCTGTTGTAGCTTAAATAGCGCAATTTGAGGTTGTTTCCCAGCCCATATAAAGTTCCTAAGAGCCCTGTTAATTAGTATAACATCATGTTTGCTTATAAGGTATGGCAGCATCTTGACCGGCTAAAGGAGGCATGGAAAGGAGATTATTCTAAATGGTTGGCACCTCCCCAGGTAAGATAATGGGAGATGTTGCCACCTGTCAAAATTTGCCTTCATTTGGGAAATAAAATGAGTGTAGTTGTATCGAGTATAAATCGGATAACTGTCTAGGGAACCGCAAGCCTAGATAAATCAAATAATATTGTGCCCAGAGGAATGAGAACGGAGAGGACCATCCCCGTGTGGCCTCAGGGTAAATTGCCAATGCTTATGTCTTGTCGAAATGAACCAAGAAACCAGAGATCTTATGAAAGTCTGATAGGGCTTGCTGTAGTCCAGGTATGGCCACTTTATGATTACCAATATATAATAATAAATCGTCAGCAAAAGCTGACAGCTTTATTTCTGAATCTCCTAGGGATATGCCCATCCAGTTAGTGTCTTTTAGGAACATCCTGATCAATGGGTCTAGGGCAGGGCTGGGCAACTCCGGCCCTCCAGATGTTAATGAACTACACATCCCAGGATGCTTTGCATTAGTTTTGCTATGTGGCCATGCTGAAACTGATGCAAGGCATGCTGGGATGTGTAGTTCATCAACATCTGGAGGGCCGGTGTTGCCCAGCCCTGGTCTAGGGCCAAGTTAAAGAGTAGTGGTGAAAGCAGACAGCCTTGGCAAGTCCCTCTATGCAATGAAAGGCCCGTAGAGTTTAAGCCATTAACCATTAAGTGCGCTGTGGGACAAGAATATAACATACAAAAAATATTCATGAATCCTTCCCAAATTGTTGGCACATAGGCAAAGGAGCGGGGATGCACCTGACTCAAGTGCAGTGGAGACTGATTTCTGTGTTGTGCAAGGTTCTACAGCCGTTTGAACTTGCCACACGTGAATTCCGTTCCGACTCTGCCTGCTTCAGTCAGGTCATTCCCCTGATCAGGCTGTTTCAGAAGCAGCTGGAGAAAGTGAGGGAGGAGCTAAAGCGTGGCAATTCCGCAAAGCATGTGGCTTTTGTGGATGAAGCCCTTCATACGCCTTGCCAGGATATAAGGGTGGTCAGGCTATTAAAGTCAGAGGAATACATTCTGGCCACCTTGCTGGATCCTCAGTTTATAACCTATGTTATGTGTCTCTGTTTCTGGTGGACAGAAGTCTACAAAGAGCTGCTGGTGCTGGTCAGGAGCAACAGCTCCTCTTTTATTTTCTCCCACACCTGTGGCTGCAAAGAAACAGCTCAACTTTCCTACCCGACCCACTGGCGCTGATGCAGGGCAGGCAGGAGCGAGTTTGGACATCTAGGGGGAAATTTACTAAAGGAAATTTGTAAAAAATAGGTGTATTTGTATCCAGAAATACACTTATTTTTTACATTTACTATCCCGAAAATACGGCAATTCGTATTTGTATTGATAGCACATCAATACAACTACGAATTGCCATGTTTTCGGGATAGTAAGGGGGAAATTTACCAAAATGGATTCGTAGAAAAAAGGTGTATTCGTAGGGAGAAATACACCTTTTTTTTACGAATTTGTATTTTCGGGATTTACAATCCCAAAAATACAACAATTCGTAGTCCTAAAGATGGAACATTCGTATTTGTATTTACAAATACGAATGTCTACACCATCGATAGAATACGACAGAAATCACCATTCAAAAGAATGGTGGTTTCTGATTTACTAAGCAGCCGTACTGATAATACGGCTGCTTAGTGGTGTAAAACACCCACGCAAATACGACAGGAAAATAGAACACCATTTTCATGTCGTATTTGCGTTTTAGCCTGCACGGATCAGTCAGATCCGTGCAGGCTTCAGTGTAAAAAAATAGAAAAATTAAATAAATAAAAAAAAAACGGCGTGGGGTCCCCCCCACAGCCGAAACCAGCACCAGGCTGACAGAGGCTGGAGCCGGTAATTAAAAATCAGGGAACCCGACAAATAGGGGTTCCCTGATTTTTAACAACCAGCCCCAGGCTCCTGCTCTGGGGCTGGTTCCCAAAATACGGGGGACAAAATGACTAGGGGTCCCCCGTATTTTAATAACCAGCCCCAGGCAAAACCAGCCAGCAGGGTAATGCCACAGCCGGGGGGAGACTTTTTATGCAAGTCCCCCTGGCCAAAGCATTAACCCTGCCGACCAGTCAGCCTGGCCAGGGGCCCTGGGGGAGTGGGGACCCCCCCAATAAAGGGGTCCCCCCCCTCCAGGACTTACCTGACCAGGCTGAAGCCTGGTGCTGTCCTCGATGCCCCTGGGCGGTGGGCATCGAGCTGATAGCGGTGTAAAAAATAGAAAAAACTATTGTTTTTTACTGTGGCACTACAAGTGCCAGCAAGCCTCCCCAGCAAGCTGGGACTTGGATAACCACAAGTCCCAGCCTGCTGGGCATTAAAGGGCCCGCTGGGTCTTGTAGTGCCACAGTAAAAAAAATAGTTAAATAAAACACACTGACACCCATTTTAAATAAAAGTTTAATACACACATTACATACATACTGATACTTACCTTTCTTGATCCCGTAGGTAGCCCTGGTCCTGATGTCCTGTGTCGTCCTCCAGGTCCATGTCGGCTGTCTGCGTCGTCCTCCAGGTCCATGTCGATGGTCCGTGTCGTCCTCCAGGTCCATGGCGGTGTCCGGGTCCGAAGAAATCCATGTTGGAGCTGTGGAAGGAAATCCTACTCACCTGGTCCTGCGCTGAAGAAGTCTTCTCTTGATCCGACGTAATCAAGGTAATCTTCACAGCTGTCGGCGCTCCCCGCTGTCTCCGCTGTCTCTGCATCGCGCTGAGGAGAGATGCTGAGATGTTTCATATTCGGCGCCTCTCCTCAGACTGAATTCTATTGGCCGCCTAGCGGCCAATCAGGAGCCGACTTTCTCGGCTCCTGATTGGCCGCTAGGCGGCCAATAGAATTCGCCGAATATGAAACATCTCAGCATCTCTCCTCAGCGCGATGCAGAGACAGCGGAGACAGCGGGGAGCGCCGACAGCTGTGAAGATTACCTGGATTACATCGGATCAAGAGAAGACTTCTTCAGCGCAGGACCAGGTGAGTAGGATTTCCTTCCACAGCTCCAACATGGATTTCTTCGGACCCGGACACCGCCATGGACCTGAAGGACGACACGGACCGTCGACATGGACCTGGAGGACGACGCAGACAGCCGACATGGACCTGGAGGACGACACAGGACATCAGGACCAGGGCTACCTACGGGATCAAGAAAGGTAAGTATCAGTATGTATGTAATGTGTGTATTAAACTTTTATTTAAAATGGGTGTCAGTGTGTTTTATTTAACTATTTTTTTTACTGTGGCACTACAAGACCCAGCGGGCCCTTTAATGCCCAGCAGGCTGGGACTTGTGGTTATCCAAGTCCCAGCTTGCTGGGGAGGCTTGCTGGCACTTGTAGTGCCACAGTAAAAAACAAAAGTTTTTTCTATTTTTTACACCGCTATCAGCTCGATGCCCACCGCCCAGGGGCATCGAGGACAGCACCAGGCTTCAGCCTGGTCAGGTAAGTCCTGGAGGGGGGGACCCCTTTATTGGGGGGGTCCCCACTCCCCCAGGGCCCCTGGCCAGGCTGACTGGTCGGTAGGGTTAATGCTTTGGCCGGGGGGACTTGCATAAAAAGTCTCCCCCCGGCTGTGGCATTACCCTGCTGGCTGGTTTTGCCTGGGGCTGGTTCTTAAAATACGGGGGACCCCTAGTCATTTTGTCCCCCGTATTTTGGGAACCAGCCCCAGAGCAGGAGCCTGGGGCTGGTTGTTAAAAATCAGGGAACCCCTATTTGTCGGGTTCCCTGATTTTTAATTACCGGCTCCAGCCTCTGTCAGCCTGGTGCTGGTTTCGGCTGTGGGGGGGACCCCACGCCGGTTTTTTATTTATTTATTTATTTAATTTTTTTTTACACCTTGCAGCCTGCACGGATCTGACTGATCCGTGCAGATTGCCTACAAATAATTCGTATTAGCAGCCGTATATACGGCTGCTAATACGAATTCCTACGACATCGGAGGGTTACAAAGCAGTCGTATATGACTGCTTTGTAACTGATCCTCCGGAACACGACTTTGCATACGACTTAAACAGTCGTATGCAGTCGTAGGGAAAATACCAATACGAAAAACTAGGTTTTTCATATTGGTAAATTTCCCCCTAAATGTCAAAAATAAGTGTATTTCTGGATACAAATACACCTATTTTTTTTTACAAATTTCTTTTACTAAATTTCCCCCCTAGTCCGAACTGAAGGACCAACCAACTGAAGGATGGTGTTCCAGAACAAATACAGATCCAAAACACTGCCGGATATACAGATCCAAAAAACGTTTCACGAAACACTAAAAGTGGCCGGTATACATCCTGGTACTTGTGTATTATCTGGACGCCCGATATATCGCATCGCATGCCACTAATTAAGGCATGTGATGCGATTGTACCCAATTTGAGGCTTTTCCGGGCAGAGTATACAATTTTAATATCGCGTCCCATCGCATGCCATTGTAATGGCATTCGATGCGATGAGACGCGGCGCGATTATACCCGATATTACATTGTACAGGCACCCTGATGCCTGATTCCAGTGTTAAATGTACCCCCAGACCCGATTTTTAATTGAACACCCACTCTGATGGGTGATTACTATGTGAAATGCCCCCCCCCCATTGTTAACGCCACCTCAGTATAAACGGCAACCCGAAGCGTGGTGAGCGCAGCGAGCGCGCAGGGGGCGGCAGTACGCATCCGCCGACCTTTTCATACCCCCACTATCCACGTCGGCGTAGAGTAAAATCTACATAGTGTGGCAAGTGCAGCGAGCCACCGGAATATATGTGAAGTAATCCGCGTCCGCTCGCCACGCTTCGGGCTCGGTGGACTCTGTTGTACAGTAGCTTGTGTTTGATCTGTAAAGGAAAATATTAAGCTTCCAGCCACTGATAGCACGCCCGGAAGACATGAAACTGTAGGTTGTCAGTTTTATAGGAAACATGGAGATACAGAGTAGCAGAGTTGGGCAATTTGGATGGAGTAGTTCACAATAACATGCTTACAGTACAAGACATATTAGTTAGCATATTGATTGACTGTTGTAGTGATACTTTGCGGTGTTATTAGGTGAAGTATCTATTGATTTCTAATTCAGTGGTAATAATAACTTTCTATGGACTTGCTTGGACAATAGTCTCTTTCTTGCATAGACATGTTTATTGGGGATATTCTAATAAACCTTGTTATTTATTTATGTTATAATTACGGTAAATACTATAATTCAATATAACAATGACTTAAGAATGCATTCTCTAAGCATAAGAATAATAAAATACCCAGAGGGTATGTCACACTGCAATCTGCCAAGCTAAACACATTGTTTTCTGTGCATGGCACCATGCAGCCTTTTCCTAATGTGCGGACAGGAAATGTCACACTGTGTGCAATATATGATAGCATCTACATGTAGACAATTAAGCACATGCCTTATATGGCTTGACGGTAGACATAAAAAAAATCCCTCCTTACATTGTGAATATGCTCTTTAAAAATACACATTGGGTTACATATAGAGATGTTGGGGGAAATTTACTAAAGGAAATTTGTAAAAAATAGGTGTAATTGTATCCAGAAATACACTTATTTTTGACATTTACTATCCGGAAAATACGGCAATCCGTATTCGTATTGATGTGCTATCAATACGAATACGAATTGCCGTATTTTCGGGATAGTAATGTCAAAAATAAGTGTATTTCTAGATACAAATACACCTATTTTTTACAAATTTCCTTTAGTAAATTTCCCCCGTTATGTCAATCGTGTAAATAATTCTGTAATGATTGAATCCAAGACAGTAGCATTCATTAAGCTGCACATTTGGATTGTCATTTTAATGCAAAATGTACATTTTTATCAGCGGAATATAAATAGTAACATAATAATATGACTCAAGAACACTGAATTCTGTAACTGACACAAATGCTAAAATTTACTTCTGACATCTCTGTTTGCCAAAACACAATAAATAAACCTCTTTATGTCTAGCGTAAATTAACTATCACATCTCTCAGACACATTATTTTTGCCGATGGAGCTTCCTGCAGGCGGGGGCAAAGGCTACTTTTTTTTAAATTAAATTGCTAATTTCACCTAACCCATAACAGTTGGTGGATTCGGTATGATATACCTACAATCAAAATCCCGATGGTCAAAATACTGACAACCATTGACCGACGGTCAAAATACATACAAGGTCAAAATACCGACATTTAAAGTACTGACACGGTCAAAATACCGACAAGGTAAAAATACAGACATTTAAAATATACACAGGTCACAAAGTATACACAAGTTATTCATTTTTTTGGTCTGTATGTTGATATAAATTGACATGAAACCCGTATGAGTGTACCGTTACCCCTCGCATGGCACTCTGCGCTCGCCATGCTTCGGGCACGGCCGCACGGTGCCCCGCTTCGCTCGGCACACTATTTTATACTCCCTCCACGCCCTAGTGGATGGTAGGGCATGAAATTCCGCCTGTAGGCACAAGTCGGTACGACATGGACAGGCAGACGTAGTACCGCGTCCCCTCGCATGGCTCTCTACGCTGGCCATGCTATTATATTCCCCCTCCATGTCCACTGGGATGGTAAAGTATGAACAAGTTAAATGTCGGTATTTTGACCTTGTCGGTATATTGACTGTGTCGGTATTTTAATTGTCGGTATTTTGACCTTGTCAGTATTTTGACCATCGATCAATGGTTGTCGGTATTTTGAATGTCGGATTTTGATTGTAGGTAAATTGACTGCATCCCCAGTTGGTTGTGGTGTACTATAGGCACAAGTGCGGAAATCACTATTTGTCGGTTTCCACACTTCTGTGCATACTTGTGTGCTGGAGAGAGCATGCGCGAGTCTTGAAACTGCACTAGCCTTGTCACTCCACAGAGCTGGCGGGAGGCGGCAACGTGAGCAGTATTTGACCCTTACAAGGGCATTGCATTTGCAATTTGTGCGAGTGGTCTGGACAATGCAGGTCAGGACCACTCATGGGGAGAGTCACAGTGGCTGCATGACATCACATGCAGCTGCTGCAAATCAAAACATGGCTGGAGCTAGCTGGACATACAGGTTTAAGGACATAGGAGGACACACTGGCTGTGCTGCACCTAAAAGGAAAGCAAGGTGCGTGCCCTGGCAGTTACTAAGGGCCTTATTCTAGTTCACTCTTAGAGGCAAATTCCTTCTTAGCTGGACAAAACCATGTGCACTGCAGGAGGGGCAGATGTAACATGTGCAGAGAGAATTAGATTTGGGTGGGGTTTTTCTTCAAAGTGAGATCTGTATTGCAGTGTAAAAATAAAGCAGCCAGTAATTTCCCTGCACAGAAACAAAATAACTCATCCAAAGCTAAATCTCTCTGCACATGTTACATCTGCCCCCCTGCAGTGCACATGGTTTTGTCCAGCTAAGAAGGAATTTGCCTCTAAGAGTGAACTAGAATAAGGCCCTAAGTGAGCAACATGCAAGTGCCACTGGTGCATAAGTGTAGATTTGCCTACAGTATCATGGTCCATTTTGTAGGTGCCTTGGCTAATGCTCTACTTATTTGTGTTAAGTGTAATTTGCTGTGGTTTTTTTTTTTTTTTTTTTGGGGGGGGACCAAATTACTTGCTTGCTGCGGATGCCAGAAATCCTAGTTTTGACCCTGCCCTTTGTGCTGTAAAACTATTGGGAGGCTGGCTTGTCCTGAAAAAGGGAAGCAGCAATCTCCTGTGTGCTGAGTAAATAAAGGGGTGCTGTCCTGTGTGCTGTAAAGGGGTGGTGTCCTGTGTGATGGATGTTAAAATAAAGGAACACTGCCCTGTGTACTTTAAAAGTAAGGGTGCTGCACTTTCCTGAAAAAATGAAGTGGTGCTGCCCTGTGTGCTGAGTAAATAAAGGGGTGCTGTCTTCTGCTGCCAAGTGGTGCTGTCCTGTGTGCTGTAAATATAAAGGTGTGCTGTCCTATGTGCTGTAGAAAAATAAAAATAAAGGTGTGCTGTCCTGGGTGCTGTAAAAATAAAGGGGAGCTGCCCTGTCCTGAAAAAAAAAAGTGGCGCTGCCCTGTGTTCTGAGTAAATAAATGGGTGCTGTCCTGTGCTGTAAAGGGATGCTGTCCCGTGTGCTGTAAAAATAAAGGGGTGATCCCCCGAGAAAATAAAGCAGTGATTCCCTGTGTGCTGAGTAAATAAAGGGGCACTGTCCTGTGCTGTAAAGGGATGCTGTCCTGTGTGCTGTGAAGGGGTGCTGCCCTTTGTGCTGGAGGAAAAAGTAGTGAAAGATCAAGAACCACTTCCTAGTGCTGAAGCTGCTGCCACTAGTCATGACATTGACAATGCAATTTCATCAACATCCTTGATACCCCATAGAGGGCTTGTAAAATCCAAGAAGCTAAAATTAATAACCCAATTTTTTTTTAATTATCTGATGAAAAACGTAAAATTGACAATACTGTATGCCTTGGCCTATGTTCATGACTAGTGGCTCAGCTTCTCATGCCGATAGAAGCCTTCCTGCAAAGGCACAGGAAACAACTGTGCATTCTACAGAAATATCACAAATACCCAAGAAGAGTCCAAGTGGGTTGGCGGTTGCGATGTCCAAGCCTGACCTTCCCAACACTGAACAGGAAGAGGAGGCTCCTTCCACCTATTGCATGCCCTCTGCAAGTGCTGGGAGGAGCAACGCCAGTCCAGTTGCTGATATTGACATTGAGAATGTCACTATATAAGTACACCAAGGATAATAGTATAGCTGGAGCTGAGGAGGAAGTTGAGGAGGACTGATGGTGATATGGTTTGTTTAATTAGGGCACAGGTAGAGACAGTTGTTGGCCATGGGATGAAAAAGACAGCCGTGACCCTGTCCCGATCTCAGTCTGCTCGACCAAGAACTTGCAGGCGGGATTCTTCCATTTCCGTGATCTGCGGCTGTGAAGAGGCACCCGGGAGATCCTTACTTCCCAGCTGTTCTCGGCAGAACAAGCCTGACTGCTTGTGAAGTCGGACTCGTTCTGCCGAGATCCCTTGTTCAATGCTGCTGGGGAAGACAGCATTGAATTGGGCCCTGCAGCCATCTCCCCATTGGGAGATGGCTGCAGGAGATTGAATACCCCCCTATATCTCTATATCCCTATATCTCTATATATTTATGAATCTTTTTTTTAAATATATATAATATTACGTGGAAAGTTCAGTGTCAGTACTCAAAGTGACAGCAGTTATCATTGCCGTTGTCCGTATGCAGGGCTGGTGCAATGTTTAGTTGCACCCTAGGCAAACTGTCAGCCGCCTCCCCCCCCCAATTGCACCCTAGGCAAAGGAAACTGTCAGCCGCCCATCAAACACCCCCCCCCCCGTTGCACTCTCCACTAGATGCAGCATGGAGGTTCATACTTGCTGGTGAGTGTGCGGGCAGGCAGGGAGCGGCAACCGCCGGTGTCCGTGCCTGAGAAGGGTGGCACTGGCTGGAAGATAGCGCCAGCTGCCAGTGTCAGTGTCCAGGACATTCTACACAGGTGGCTTGGGGTGGGTGTGTGGGGGGCGGGCAGCAGCTGCCGCCGGTGTCAGTGTAAGGCCATGGCAGCACTCACCCACCAGGATAGGAGCCACGTACTGGGGTCACGTAGGGCAGAGGTTACTTACTTTTAACTGGCATTAGCATCTCATTGCTGGGGTGCAGTGTATCTTCACTGCACCTCGCCTCCTTAATACATTAAGAGCGTGTGCTGCCGCGCTCCAGTGGCCAGTGCCCTAGGCAATTACCTAAAGCTGCCTAGTGGTGGCGCCAGCCCTGTCCGTATGAGGTAACTTGAGTACACAGCAAGGATATTTAGATACAGAATGAAATTACCCATTGCAATACAGATTGTTAATAATCATGGTGGTGCCGTGATTAATAATACATAGGCCCCTTAATCAGATAGCCACAATCCAGCTGAACTTTACAGTATGTTTACTATGAGTCAACACAGGTGTTTTATACCTATATTGAACGCTGAAACTTCCAGCATTTCAGATATGGTCAGAATGCTTAACAATGATGAAGAATTCTGCAAGAATTCTATTTCTGAAGTTTCTTCTTTTATCTGGTAACAGTACTAGGAAGTAGATGCTGAATGTCCGCATTCCACACTGAACTTGATAAATAGAACTGTGCTTACGTGCAAGAAAGGCATTCAGTTACACACTGTCTTTTTAAACAACTGTTCCCAATATGCAATTGCTGCTACCTGCATAGTTGCCTGCTTATTTAACATAAAAGGAATGTTTATGTACATCCTTACAAGCAGAGGTATTTCATTATTACAACTTGAGTATTTTACTGTTCAAATTTGCAGGTAGATTTAAATCTGGCTAGATTATATAGAAGTGAATGAAAGGATACCACTCAATGAAGATGTATTCAGCCTTAAAAAGAGATAAATGTGAGGGTAATAAAGAGTGATAAATGTCCAGCCAATCAGCTCCCAACTGCCAAGTTATACGCAGTAGTTCAAAACTGACAGTTAGGAGCTGATTGGCTGGGCGTTTATCCCTCTTTATCACCCTCACGTTTATCTCTTGTTATGGCTTAATAAATCTGCCCCACTATATGACCCAAGATCTGTCACGTTTAATAAAATGGTAATGTAGGTGCAGATGAGGGGATATGTACGGGATCCAGGCTAAGAGCAACAAAATCAGACATTTGACAGTGGGAACATTACAGAACATACAGTACAAACAGAGAGGGGCAAATAAAGGCTGATGGAAGGACATAATACAAGACAAAGGGGAACAAAATTGAAATATGAAAAGATCACGCTAAATATAATACAGATGGAGCCACGGTCAACATACGGTTCTCAGTGCAAATTAGGCACGCATGCATGTGAGACGCCCGGGGGCTCCATTCCCGGCATTAGATGTGCGAGCGTGTGAGATGATCCCGCGTCCCTGTGCCAGCGATCGGCTCACCTTTGGATACCTTTTTAAGCTAATAGATTTGTGACTGCACTGAACCAACATTCCAGTAAATAAGACGAAGGAAATGCAATTAAAAACTTTTGCACTGTACTGCATGCAAATAGGCCGCAGCGAACTTGTAGAAGTTAAACATGAACCAGCATTTCACAGGACAAAATAATATCTTCTACAGTAGTTATTGCTTTAGTTGGGTGCCTTCAGCACACATCTTAGAATATCTATCCTCTTTTGGATTCAGTATTGAATCCCGGCGGTCGGGATCCCGGCGTTCAGAATCCCGACGCCGGAATCCCGACAGCCGAAATGCCGACAAGGGGGGGACGTGGACACCCCAGGAGGGACACCCCAGGAGGGAGAAAGTGTCGGCATTTCGGCGGTCGGGATTCCGGCGTCGGGATTCTGAACGCCGGGATCCCGACCGCCGGGATTGTAACTGCATCCCCCTTTTTTGACAGGCTCCCACAACACTTCAGGGGAGTTGTCCGAGCTGTGTTGTATAAAGTAGAACCCTTAGGTGGTGGCTGCAGGCCGGCAATCTTAGGTGGCTCAGTATTCCACCATCCCAGATACATCTTGGCTTAGCTCCTCCCTGCATTTGATCAAAAATGAGTGGAGAGGAACAGTGTGGTGCCACACTCAGCATTCAGCAGCGGTTGCCGAGATAAATGTGCCACACTCACCCCCAAGACATTCAACAGAACTATAAAACATTATGCTAATAACTGAGACAACAGACATTACTTATGCATTGATAGAGTCATAATATTGCAGCTAAACAGTCCATAAAAATAAAAACAGTAAAAATTCCAAGTACATTCCGTGGAAGTACATCTTATTTCCTTATTGATGACCCAATGACAAAATGTGTGTATGCTGGTGTACTGTATGTAAAAGCTGAACAGTTTTATATGCCTGATAATAAAATACATTTTAAAATAAAAAGTGAAAGATGAAAGTAAAACAAATCTACAAAAAATAGGAATAATAGCATAAAAAACATAGAAGAACCATTTAAGTTTAAAATCACTAGTTCTGGTGGTTCTAAGGTTTCTAAATCATAAATAGTCCTCATTTCTGCCTTACCTAAAAGAAAATACCCCACATTTTACTCTCCAGTTATATTAATACTATTAAATGTATGTGATGTGAACACTGATGTTTTTCTTTAAAGTGCTTTGAGAGGAGATGTTGAATAAAACCTTTTTATTACCCTCAAATGTTCTTCCCATTCCTCTTTCAATTCTCTTAAAGTCTACCCATCTATTGCAAACTACAAATGCACTCAATAATATACATGTGGTTCTTGCTGTTGGAAGTACTATAATCATGTATCTTAGAATTCTGTTTTGTGGTATTAGAGGTATAATTTGTGATCGCACTTGCTTATTTTTGTGGTTTTTACAATGCAATGCAAGACCAATTCTATAAAAAATGTATAGTTCTAATTTGAACTGTTCTTTTCTTCAGAACAGCACTCTTAACTATTTTATCTTTTCCATTATTCACCTTCCTATAAAAAAAATGCAGACTGAAAAAATGTAGCTACGTAACCATGTGCGTACAAACATGAATTAGACCATATGTTCTGACTCCTTTGTGCAATGGTCCTAATTAGTGCTGTAGATGTTATTAATTGATAGCAGTGGCGCCGGAACGGGGGGGGGGGGGGGCGAGGGGGCAGCTTGCCCCCCCCAAAATTACTGAGGCGCCAGTATGTCCGGCCCGCCCGCCTATATTACAGCCGCCCGCCCGCCTATATTAAAGAAGTATCATCCGCCCGGCCGCCTATATTTCATACCAGGCGCCGGGGATGGCTGCTGCTGCTGCCGCCGGGGAGATGTGCATAAGACGCGCCAGCCAATCACTGCCGGCGCATCCCCTCCACATACACTGTGATTGGCGGGCGCGTCTTCTACACATCTCCCCGGCGGCAGCAGCAGCAGCCATCCCCGGCGCCTGGTATGTAATATAGGAGGGCGGGCGGATGATAATACATAAGTAATATAGGGGCGGGCGGGCGGGCGGCTGATAATAAATCAGTTATATAGCCTGGCGGGCGGGTGGGCAGCTGATTAATCAGTAATATAGCCGGGTGGGTGGCAGGGAAGATGTGCGCCCGCCAATGCTGCTTCTCTCACCCTCCCTTCCCCAGTGACTGACACATCCAGGGGTTGTCATTTACCCCTGGATTCACACCCAAACAGGTTTATGTAATTATGTCTGATTATCATAATCAGACATAATCACATAAATCTGTTTGGGGGTGACACTGCCACTTTTTCCACTTTTTACGAGTAAATGACAACCCCTGGATTAATGTCAGTCCTGGTGTCTCTGGCCACATGTATATGCCTCTGCCCGGTTTATAATGCCCACGTGTATATGCCGCTGCCCTGTGTATAATGCCCATACGTAAATGCCGCTGCCTTGTGTATAATGCCCACGCATATATGCCGCTGCCCTGTGTATAATGCCCATGCATATATGCCGCTGCCAGTGTGTATAGTGCCCGGGGGTAACATATAGCAATTTAGGGGGCGCCAAAATGAGATTATATCTTGCCCCCCCCCAACCTAAAAACGTTCCAGCGCCTCCGATTGATAGCATTTTATTATTGATTATAATCTGGGCATGAGCTGGCATAGTAATTCGTGGAAAACTGAAACAACTTAATTTAAAAAATGTGTACAAGTAAGACAAAATAAAAACAAGTTGGAGCAGCTGGCTTTCTGTGTATTTCTGTTAGGCAGGGCAACACCTGTGCATGTTTGTGGGGTTCATTCAGCGGCATAATCTAATCGCATCATCTATCTGATTAAGGGCCAGATGTATCAAGCTTCAATAAGTGATAAAATAGAGAGTGATAAACAAAAAGCCAATCAGCACCTACCTGTCGTTCTTCAAACCCAGCCTGTAACGGCAGGGTGGAGCTTATTGGTTGGCTGTTTATCACTCTCCATTTTATCATTTTTCGATGCTTGATACATCTGGCCCTAAGATATAAAGATAATGCTTAAATTTAAGATTTTATATAATAGAGTGGTTGCTATAACACAGATGCGTCGTGGAATTTTTCAAAGCATGTATCTGATGTCAGCTGCGAGCCCTATTGTACAAAAACATAGCACCTGCATGACTACTAATGCTTAACCCTTTTAGTGCCAAGTGAATTTGTCAACATAGGTGTGAAAATTGTCAAACAAACATTTGTATTCATCATAACAGGCTTGTATTTCTTACCTTACATAGGAAAAAATATTATTATTTTTTTACGCAAAATTTTAATTTGAATTTATATAACAAATGTGAGCGACGTCATTTTTAGCGGATATTTTGCACATTTGTCACAGAGATGTTGGCGCTCAAAGGGTTAAAGTCTGCCCATTCATAGACCTACTCCAGCAGTCAATGTTTCCTATTCTTGTGTATAGGCTGCGAATGCATACACTGTTGCCAATGAGTTTTGGTAGATCTGGTGGGTGTCTCTATTCATTTGTGGGTGGCAGCTTCACTTGCTGGTATCAGTATCTGCATTGCACAGATGCCTCACCTTATGTATTCCAGCTACTACCATGTTTACAGGGTTCTACGTGAATCTTTTAGTACTGGAGGTCTCATGATCATTATTTCTTATATATTTTGGCTGGGTTAATTAATGTGTGTATTTGTATGTTTGTGTGTGGGAGCAAGTTTCTCGTGCCAAGTGCTACAATGTTGAGTTATCTCTCTGGCTTCATTTATTGAACTGATTGAGCTCTTACTCAACGCATTATGGGGATGATTGATCACCTTCCGCATCTGATTATAGGTGCCCATACACAGTGCAATTAACTCTGTGCTTTTAGAACTAGATTGCATTGTAACTAGTACAAAAAGCATGCAATGTAATACAGCAGCATGCCTTTTGTACTAAATACGATGCAATCTAGTACTAAAAGCACAGGATGCACAGCATCACTTTACTGCACCAGGGGTCACAGAGCAGTTGGAAGCCCCAGAGACTGGCAGCCTCTAACCAGAGCAGCAATCACCAGACCGTGAGGAGGTAAGTATTTATGTGTATGTGAAATGCGATCTGCTTACCAAAAAAAAAAAGGAATTTGCAACAGTTTTTCACAAAAACAAAACAAAACCCCTAAATGCATTTTGTATGCAAAGCCGATGTCTACAGGACAAAACAATTATCGCCAGACTATGCATGTGCTCCGAACACATGGAGCAAGCGTCACGGTACAGTACATTTTTAATGAGGTTTTTAACAGAGTGACTTATGGGAAGGGATCGTTTTGGTGGCGGTAATGGCAAATGGCAGAAAAACACAATTGTGTCATTGATGTATTTGAGGCATGTTTCAGTCTTCTACCGCCATCATGTAAGTAGAGAAACTTGGTGTCAGTGTCACTACTGCCACAGCCAGTCTACGTGACCATAGGCTAACTCAAGGAGTCGATGTTCCTTATTATTGTAGCTGTGCTACATATGTGTACACAGCTGCTTAAGACTTTATGATGGTCACCTATATTATTTTCTGGTCGGCAGCTTTACTTGCAATGATTAGCAATGCCACAGCCTGAAAAGTCGCAGCTGCGTAGCCATATGCGTACAAACATAAATTAGCCCTTATGCTCTGACACCTTTGTGCAACGCAAAAAAAAAATGAAGTTCTTAAGTAGTGCTGCAGATGTTATTAATTGATAGCATGTTATTGACTATAATCTGGGCATGAGCTGGCGTACCAATTCGTGGAAATTTGAAACGACTTAAAGTTAAAAAATGTGTACAAATTCGGCACAATATAAACAAGTTGGAGCAGCTGGCTTTCTGTGTATTTGTGTTAGGCAGGGCAAGATCTAAGGCATGTTATGGGGTTCGTTCAGCTGCATAATGTAATAGTATCATTTATCTGATTAGGATATAAAGATAATGCTAAACCTCCTTAAGATATTACGTATATTATGAAAAAGTGGCCTGAATTCGTTGTATGGTTATGTGTTTTGTACAATTTGTATATCTGCAGTAATTAAGAGAAATGTGATGCTCACTATCCCCGTCAGTGTGATCAAGGTGATTACAGGGTCATTGGGGAATCACCCTCCAGTAATCTCAGACCATAACAATTATTTAAGTGAAAGCTACTGTGTATAGTTTTAGGTGTTGAGAGAGGTAACTGCAATATAACTCTCTCAGACCGCAAAGAATTGGCCAGTATTGTTCAACATGGTTTTTCCACCCAATCCATCTTGCATATATGATGGAGGGGTACTTGTGTATTATAACGGCGACCGATTTTCTGCCGATTTTTGTCCGATTTGATCTGCGATGCGATTTTGCGTCCGATTTGCGTCCGATTTGCGTCCGATTTTCGGCCGATTTTTTTGCCAATTTTTGGCCATTTCCTGATGATTTGCATGTTATTCCATCCTTGCACACCCCCAGGTACTATGCGATGGTATGCGATGTGATTTTCGGGAAAATGCCCCTGATTGTACAATTAAATATCGCATAGAAACGCATGCCAGCAAGTGGCATGCGATGCGATGTGATTTGCAATGTTAAATGCACCCCCATTGTTAACGCCACCCCCACTATCAACGCCAACCCGAAGCGTGGCGAGCGCAGCGAGCCCGCGAGGGGCGGCGGTACGCGTCCTCCGACCTTTTCATACCCCCACTATCCACGTCGGCGTGGAGTTGATTTTAGATAGTGTGGCGAGCGCAGCGAGCCACCGAGCCCGAAGCGTGGCGAGGGGCCGCGGATTACTTTACATGTATTCCGCCCACACCCCAGACCCATACCCAGTGTTAGGGACCCCCAGTGACAGAGACGCCTTGACGTACGGCCTGGGGGCTTAACCCTATATCTGCAGATATATGCAACCAAGATCTCTGTATTGTCTGATTATTATATGTATATTTCTCATTCAGTGTGCAATAGGGATACAAACTGTTTTTCTTTCCTAACCAGATTTACCCCTCCCTGTTGGCACCTGAATGACAGACCTCTGATTGAGCAGCTTACCAATAAAAGTGTTCCGCGTCCCCTCGCGGGGCTCGCTGCGCTCGCCACGCTTCGGGCTCGGTGGCTCGCTGCGCTCGCCACACTATCTAAAATCAACTACACGCTGACGTGGATAGTGGGGGTATGAAAAGGTCGGAGGACGCGTACCGCCGCCCCTCGCGGGCTCGCTACGCTCGCCACGCTTCGGGTTGGCGTTGATAGTGGGGGTGGCGTTAACAATGGCGGTGCATTTAACATTGTAAGCACCCATCAGGGTGATTGTACAATTACAAATCGAATCGCTTCACATGCATCGCATGGCATGCATCACATGCCACTATATTGCATGCGATGCACTACGATGGAAATCGCAATAATGGAACAGCATGCAAATTGGCCAGAAAAATCGGTCGAAAATCGGCCGAAAATCGGCCAAAAATCGGCCGCAAAATCGCATCCGATTTTTCCATGCGATTTGCGGCCGATTTTCGGCCGATTTCGTGGGCGCCGTTATAATACACAAGTACCGATGGAGGTTTTCTTTATATAATGAGAAGGATGGAGGATGGAGGATTAGGTTGAATCCAGTTTTGTATAAAAAAAATGGGTTGCAAAGTTTATAGCTAATAAGCTTTTTGCCCCTTTTAGTAACTTTTTGGAATTTGGGGGGAAAACCGAAGACAGCCCATTCTGGAAATAAAGGGACAGAATTTGATAGAGATTTCTCTGCTTCATGTTTTACCTTTAACCAGAATCACAAAACGTACCAGGAAAGACTAAACGATCTTAATATGTATACTTTATAACAGAGAAGTGAAGGGGGGACATGATAAAAACTTTCATATATATCAAGGGTTTTAACAAGGTACAGGTGGGAGCAGGGCCGCCGACAGGGGGGTGCCCTGGGTACAGCTGTCCCGGGCCCCGGGCTCTGGAGGGGCCCAGGCAGCTGCTCACAGACCCTCGCACCCAGCCACCCCCACCCGGCGGCCAGGCACGCACAATACACAGTGTAGCCTGCAGAGCGCCGAGCCTAGGACACAGAGACACTGAAGGAGCCGGAGGATGATGCGCTGTGGGTGATGGTAAGTAATAGGCATGGGGTAGGGGGAGGCGGGGTGCTGTCATACGGGGGGGGGGGGGTGCAGCAGGCACGTGCGGGGGGGGCGGTAGTATGGCGCTGTGCTGCTGGGGGCCCAGACTGTAGGTCAGTCCCGGGCCCCAAAATTTCTAGTGGCGGCCCTGGGTGGGAGACATTCTTCACAGGAAGAGGAGCAACAGAACACGGCAAGCACTGAAACTAGAGGGAGGAAGATTCAGGGGAAATTTGAGGAAGAATTACTTCACAGAAAGAGTAGAAGATAAGTGGAATAGCCTCCCATCAGAGGTGGTAGAGGCAATTACAGTAGTACAATTTAAACATGCTTGGAATAGGCATATTGATATCCTTACAAAAAAATAAGGATCAAATATGGTTTAAGGTAACATGTTTAAAGAAGGGGCAGACTAGATGGGCCAAGTGGTTCTTATCTGCGTCAAATTCTAAGTTTCGTTGTTACTATATAAAGGCTTAAGAACTGTTAAAACCTGAGGATGAAATCAGTTCTAGCAACTGGGCAAAAGCAATAGAGACAAAAGGTGTCAGTGGCTGGGGAATGTAAACTGATTCAAGATACTAGCAGATGGGGTGATAGAGAGACAACGTGTAGCTGTCCTGTGTATTCTAGCTCCTTCGTAACGATTGTGCCTTTAATCAATCTTTTCTGTAATTTTATTTGTTAATAAAACGTAAAGACACACGGTTGCTTCCTTGTTCTTTTCACACATATGTTTGGCATGGACTGAATAGTTTGATCATTGGTGCCAAAGTATAAATGTTGGAAAAGAGGCACAATCGTATGCAAAGCTCATTATATGTTAAATTGAGGTAAGAGCACTAACCATCAGAAAGAAACTGCTTGAATTGTTATTTGAAAGTACAAGGATTTCCCTCACTGATGTAATAGATGAAATCTTGGAGTTTTTGTTCTCTTTCCCATATTATTAAGCAACACTTAGTGCCCAAGTGAAATCAATATTTGAATAAAAAAAAGAAAACAATTTAAAAAGTCCCAAAGCACAAACAGAGTTCCTGCCTCACCACAGAAAAGGACCAAAGAAAATCCTTTGACATAGACAACGGACAGTGGCGGATGGCGCTGGATTAAATGTTCAGGCTTTACGATGTATTTCTCATAGATATTTGCAATGTTGAATTTGATCACATAAAAATTAATTGGAAAAACATGTATTAGACAAATGTTCAACCGTATTTACAAATACAGATCCAAAAGAACAGAGGGCGTACCCAACTCACTCAATGGGAGGAAAATACATGTGCATAAGGGTATCTTTTAAGAGTCACCTCAGAGACTATCGAATCACAAACTTAAATGGTGCTATGTGTACCATACTCACACAGCAACATGCCGTGGTCCTCTCATAAGGGTATCTATATATATCCTCCCTTATAACCAGTCTTCTAAAATTACACCAATAATGGTCCTCAGACCAGGATGATGGGGATATGAAAAATAAATTGGATGGATGTAAGAGCACTAGTAAATGTAGGTGATACAAACAGAATTTTGCTTATGGATGGAGGAAGCATACCCTACTCACAAAGATAGGGGTAGTGCCATGCCTATAAAGGTTTCTTTTAAACTTCCTAAAGATCACCTCATGAAGAAGCCAGAAATATAATACTAAGATTTGATTATCCACAAAAGGTGCGTACCATACTCACACAGCCAAATACTGTGGTCCTCCTATCGAGGTATCTTTATAGGTAGGATCCTCCTAGTAATCCCTTATATGTCACCCTCACTCATGGAGGTATGAAACATAAATAAAAGGAAAAGTCCAAAAAGATGGTATTTTAATAAAAAGAGGACATGCAATACAAAAGACATAAAATATTGGGTGCGGCAATAATGGCCACTTACCGCTTACCCAGATATCTCACAGTAACAATCAGTAGGTACTGTATAAGTCAATCACTCCTCGCCAAAGCTTTTGACAGCTCCTGCTGTCTTTGTCAAGGCTGTTCAGTGGCTGACTGCCGGAGCGAGTTTAATACCATTATGACGTCACACGCATAACAGAGAAGCTGAAGCAGGATAGAGGAAGAAAAACCAGCAGACACTGCTGATTCCCTTGGCTTGGACGCATCCCAGGCCGCCCCAGCACGCCTATCCTGTATAGTAGCCAATAGCCGGCTCTGTGTACAGTCAATTGAATCAATGGGGGGATTTGTTGTCTTTGCCATGGCCGTGGCCTCCGGTGCTCAGCAAGTGGGCAGTGGCAGGTAGCGGCATGTCAGTGCGTCCAGCGGGTGCTGGTGCCCACATAGACCCCACTGTGGCTTGCTCCCCCAAGCAGCAGCTGGGGCTGCCTTACAGTAGTTATGCCACTGCTACCATCTTAAATCTTGAATATTGGGTATTAGGAAGCTGGCTTTGCATCCAAATTTTAGTTACTTAAATAAAGATTGTCAAACTAAAACCCCGGAACGTGTTCCATTAGCCGGAAATCCACCGTACATATGAGTACACAACCTCCAAATCTGGAGGCGTTATACCACGAGGTGACCCTTAAAAGATACCCTTATGCACATGTCTTTTCCTCCCATTGTGTGAGTTGGGTACGCCCTCTGTTTGTTTGGATGTTTGGATCTATATCTGTATTTGTAAATATGGTTGAACATTTGTCTCATACATATTTTTCCACTTAACTTTTATGTGATCAAATTCAATATTGCAAATATCTGTGAGAAATACATCGTAAAGCCTGAAAACTGAATCCAGCACCATCCAGCACTGTCCATCGTCTATGACAATATTTGACTCAAACTAGATTAAAACCCTGAACTTCTTGGCTCACAGCCCTTTCATTTAGGCATCATCACAGTGCCCATAAGCACAAATGGGTCCATCCATTCAAGTAGAGGCAGAACACTAATGTCCCTTCCCTCTAGCCCTACATTTAGCGACAACAGCATTCTAAGAGACAAATGTATCTAGTCCTGGTAACTGGTGTGAGTAGGTTTTGGTTCGTGACCATGGTCCATATCCAAAGATGTCATTGGTAACAGAAAGAGAGCTGGAAGAGTAATTCTCCAGTAAATCTTTGACTATCCCACGCTCTTGCTGCAACAGGTAGAGGCCTACACAGGCCACCAGGATAACCAGGAAAGAATTATAGAAAATAATAAAAACAAAGCAGAAAGAGCCTAAGAAGGAAAGCATAGATGGAAGTAAATAAAGGAAACAAGAAAGTAGAAATACAAGCATACAATTCAATAATATACTGTATATAAAAAAGGCACAATACAAGTTCATACAACAAGATGGGTAACTTCCTTCAGAATTTTCTTTAGGGAAAGAAGTCTGGCCCCTAAGGCCAGAGCCTTAACCCTTTGAGTGCCAATGTTGAGCGTTCCTCAGAATATCCGCTAAAAGTGCCAGCATCGCTCACAGTAACTGCTCTTTTAGGATAAATAAATACAAATACAGCCAAGTCAATTAATTGAAGTTTAGTATTTTGACAAATTTCCTTGTCACTCAATTCCCTTGTCACTCAAGGGTTAGATACCATTATAGCAAGCCACACCCCTTACACTTGCTATTGGTAAAAACATAAAAAGGTGACCGCTACTCAAGCCAACCGCCCAGCCTAATGGTTTAAGGCAGGGGTGGGGACCCTCAGGCCCGTGGGCCAGATACGGCCCCATAGTCAATCTGAGTGGCCCACCCACCTGCCCAGTGGCTTTGCCGGAGTCAAGTACAGGGAAATTTTCACGAGAGTTCGGTAGTTCTCACGAGATTCCTCATAATCAGCAGCAGCCAGAGACTGTCAGTCCGATTCAGTGGCAGCCGCTGGAACGTGGGACAGCTGCAGCAGTACAATTTGTACTAGACATTTTTACATATGGCCCCCAAAGGATTTTTTCCCCACACAAACAGCCCTTGGCACAAAAAAGGTTTCCCTCCCCTAGTTTAAGGGATCAATGCTTATATTAGCCTTCCATTATTCTATTTACAGGGCTATGGTGTGTAATGTAAGTCGCTCGCTTTATTTCATTTTCTACTTTATTCCTCAAGACTATAGCTAAGTTTAAGTACTGTACATTGACTGTGTGAGTAAAATTATTTCCAAATACAGTAGTTGATATAGAATAATAAAAAAAAAAACCTGTATTACATACTGGAATGGATATTTGGCAGTCTGATGCTTACACCTAATGGCTGGCATGGTATTTTACTCACATTTCTAAAGAGATGTTTCCTTATGATAGGAAGGTAAAATGGACAAAGAGCATTGTAGAAAGACTGTAAAACTTGGCACCATTGTAGTTGGCCAGAAATATTCCAGCAAGTGCACCTTGGTTCTGCATCATTTGCAGCACTTTGACATTAACTGTATTTGAGCATATTAAAGTATCATGTGGCACTGATGTTGCTGATACCAGCCTTGCCAAACCTGTTGCAGACTTTGGGACGTCAGTTGTCCTAATTTCTGCATTACTCAGAGTTAAAGACAAGATACAACTAGCATACGATAGGTTCAGATTAAAGATAAATAAGTTACATTTTATTTTAGAAAGGATAATCTTTTTAATGTTTTTTTTTAATATAAGTATGTGCGGATTTGAGCTTTTAAAATGCTCTCTGCTGGGAACTAAAATTTTCAACTGTTTTACATAAACTACTACATAATTAAGAGCATGTATTCAATAATGTAATTAAAAAGAAAAACTTTGTTATGGCAATGTTAAAAAAGAGATACGTCTTATAATAAAGTTACTTGACATCCCTTTTATAATAATTATAATAATAATAAGAAGAAGGATAATTTTATTTATATAGTGCTCTTTCTCCAATAGGACTCAAGGCACTTAACAGACAGAATTAATGTAATTCTTCATCTGAGCTACGGACCAGCACTCCATCCACACTACAGGACCTTGCCGTCTCCACCTTTTGCCAAGCGAAATGCCATTCGCTTACTGTGGACTATTTCAGAAGGACTGCTCATATATACACTAGGGTAACCGACTCACCAAGCTGGGTAATATTCTGGAACTCTTTTACCATCTATACTCCCATATCCACTGTGATGATCATCCATATTCCATATCCATGTGATGAACTATCTCCACCACTAAATAATTGGAGATTCTAAAGGCCTTCTCGGAGACCAGATATACTGTGGAGAAACTCTCCATTTCCCTCTATTATGCAGGAATAATTGGTTGCGACCTTTACCCTTTACCATTTTTATAAATTTTTATTTTATTTTACATTTTTTTTTCTTTTTTGTATTTTTTATATCATGTATGTATATGTGTATATGATAAATTGTTCAATTTTACGGTTGTGATTCTCTCAGTGAAACCCAGCGCTGCTCAAAACCCTTTTCTTGTCCATTTTTTTACTTTTTTGAGGGTTTCCACAATTCCCTCTAGAGCAGTAGCTAAAGACAGCGCTCCCAGATATGTACTCCCCCATTTTTTAAGAATTTCCATGTCGGCGTGGAGTTGACTTTATAAAGTGTGGCGAGTGCTATTCTGACAGGGACGCTACGCTGACTACGTAACTGCCGCTGTGAAATTACACAAGTTCCCAGGAAAGTCTTGAGCCTGTTTTTTAAGTATTCTACAGTGGGGGTCTCATGAACTTTGCGGGGGAAGTGAGTTCCATAGAGTAGGAGCCGCTTGGCTAAAAGCTCGACCCCCAGATGAAAATCGGGAGATTCTTGGTACTGCTAAACATTCTTCATCTACAGATCGTAGTACTCGGCTGGGACAGCATGGAATCAGAAGTTGCTTCAGGTACCTTGGGCCTTGGTTATGTAGGACTTTGAAACTCAGTATGTTCATCTTAAAAATGATTTGCCATTTTATGGGCAGCCAGTGAAGGGAGTAGAATGGGAGTTATTTGGCTAGAATAGGGCTGGTTGGTTTACAGCCTGACAGCTGTGGTTTGTACCAGCTGTAATCAGTGCAATTATTTTGCTGGGAGACCAAGGTAGAGGGCATTGCAGTAATCTAATCGAGATGATACAAATGCATGTACGACTTTTGGCAGATCATCAGAGGGATTTATAATGTATTGCTCCAACATAAACAATTGGGCACTGGATCCGTTTGCCTAACTCGAGCTAACTTTTTGTCCCTTAACTTTGGTGCTAGACTTAAGTGGGGAGATAGATACTAGAATCTCTAATAATGGAATTGCTCATTCATTTGATGTATGTCTGAGTCATAATAAGAAACACTCCATTGTAGATGCTTATGTATTGTTGTCGCCAGAGTATGTATCTCTGTGGTCAAAGGTTAAAGCTTTCTTTTACTTTATGTTTTTAAACATTGATAAGGTATCTCATATATGTGTCTTATGGCTGTACATTCTTCAGAAGCTCACATTCCATATTTGAGGAATGCGATAGGCAGCACAATATAGACATCTGAGTAAATAAGGAAATCCTCTATGCAAGTGTGTATCATGATAGGCACATGTATGGAGGGTTTCTTATAGAGGTAAGAGTCAGCCCAATGGAATGTATTGTCTTGGTGGAGCTGGAAAAACAATGAACAATTTCTTCCACTGTTAAAGAAAATGTTTATTATTTAATAAATAGCATTTTAGCCACAACAGGAAACTGTACCCTGCTAATAGGATCAGAGATGCTGAGCCTCGATTAAAAGTCATTTTCTGTTCAGAGAAATATTAGTGTTATTTTTTTATGCAAAATGACATGCCATAAAAAAAAGTATACAGTTTTATGTATAGCAGGCACTAGAATTTATTCTGTATTTATCATTCTTACTGAATTATCATTCTGTATTTAATGATGATGGAGTTTCTGTTGTACATTAGGTTGCTTTCTGTATTGTATGGCAGTCATTAGGATGAGAGTCAGAGGGGTACCTGGGGATCAGGTGCAGATAAAGAGGAGGGTAAGCATTTACTGATTGTTCGTGACCACAGCGCCACTGGCCTGGGAGTATCGAGACGTAGAGGTGTCTTCCTCTGCGTAAGCATATATATTCCTCCACTTTTTTTTTAACCGATTTGTTCATATTTTACCATCCCAATGGGCACAGATGCGCATATAACTGTGCCCACAGCAATGCGAGCATCCCAGCTTCCTCAGGAGCAGAATGAGTGAATAATAGCATTCTGCTCCTGATGAAGCAGGGATGCTATGACCCCAGGGAAACACATTGAGCTGAGCCATTATTCTGAACAATTACTACTGAAGTTGATTTCCTTGGCTATGGACATTATGGACATTAATAGGCTGGAAGTTGTCATGGTTGACGTCATAGACCCTCCACAAAAATGCCTGGGCATTTATTTATTTATTAACAGTTTCTTATATAGCGCAGCATATTCCATTGCACTTTACAAAGGAGACAGTGATACAACAAACAGGGTATTTACAGACAGTGAAAGGTATGAGGGTCCTGCTCGCAGGTTTACAATCTATACGCAAATTACTGTGTTTTTTTAAACCACACCTAGAAAACGGCATATTCCATTCACTGTTTTTTTCTATTACTAAATGTGCATTTAGAAAAATACTTTTGTTTTTGCATTAGAAGTGTGCCAAAAGACAATTGAATTAGTTTATTAATATACCTGTATCATGGTATAAGAGTGAAGTGCTGTTTGATATAGGTTTAAATTAGTAATTAGGAGTAAATTACTAGTTTAGTAACATATATTTTTTTTCAAACATTCATTCCATAAACAGAAACACCAGTAAACACACTTTTAATTTTACTGTGTTGGTTACAATGAATAAGAGTAACATTTTTTGTATAATCTAACGAGGCAGCACATTTACTCAGTAATATTAATAATAATATAAAAAAAAAAACATTTTTGGAGCTCCACTGGAGGGAGCAGTAGTGATGTGAATTGAGGACCAAGTCATCTTGTGCATTTCAAAGAAGAAACTTTGTTGTTTAATCCTTGTGATATTGATCATATAATAATTATTACAGAATAGTAATATACACATATATTAATAACAAACAAATCCCTGGGTTTTTATGTTTCATTTCTGTATCATTTTCCAACTGTTTTGATACAATCAATAATAAAAAAGTGAAATGCATTATGTGTATCCAGTATTTTACTATATATTTTTATTTATTTACCCCTTAGTTATCACTGATATTCTTTAAGAGTCATTAATATCTAACATTAGCGTCACTATAAAATATCACCTTGAAAGAAGAAAACTGAAATTTTCCACCTAAATTGTCTTCTGTGTGCTTCCTTTTTTATTTAATTCGCACAATCTGTTTATAATTATACTGTATTACTATGAACACTTAATAAGAACACAGATGTTTTCAAGTCAAGTAAACCCCAGTTTATATTATCCAGTACAGTAGCAAACAGTAATGATAAATAAGCTATTATATTAAGCTAAAAAAAAATATAATAAAACTATTTTAAATAAGATGGAAGGAATTTACTAAACAGCCAATTTAGAAGTGCTTAATGAATTACATATAAGATAATATTTTCACATAGTATCTGCAAACAAAGACACAGTAGCGATAGGATATACACACATCTCTAAATCAAATCCTCAATTTAGAATAGGAGCACCAGATGGGCATTTTCTTGCATTTATCAGTGTTTTTTTTCTTAATTTCCATATATGGATTACATGATCAGAACAAGAAAAGATTGTAGCTAAACATCTATTATGGATAGAACATTTGATTCAAAATGATGGGGGCAAAAATAAAATAATACATCAAATGTATACTGTACCATGAGGTTTTCTTCTTGTTTTTGAGGTGAATGAGAATCCAAAAGCTTTGGACACAAGAAAATAAAGTTGTGATTTAAGGACATTATTCTGATCTGAGAAAACACTGTATTATTGTGTTTCTAAAAGTATCCCAATTCAAAACGCAGTTCCAATTTCTTTGTGTATATTGTGTTTGGGCAGGTGGTGATATTGCAGGAATATAGCTGCTCCGAGTGAAGTGCAAAGACCACCAATCTTGTTTTATGTCAACCTTGATGCATGTCGACATTCAGTGGTCGACCGAATGTATGTCGACCTTAATCTCGTCGACCCTATGACCCATACCCGATTCAAACACAGTGCGATCAAATTTATTAAATTTGACCTGGAAATCTAAAGACAATTCGAATTCTGCAATCCAAGCCATGAGAGGACACAGAGAGGAGGCAGGATAAGAAACTCACAAAATAATTTTATCTACTATCTATTTTATCAGTCCCGATTGAAATACCATGAAAAGAAACAAATATCTTATGCCTACAGTAAGTGTGTTTCAATTTCTGCTATCTGAACTTATACCACCTTTGACTATTACACTTATCCACTACCCTTTATGTGAAGTCATTTTTGCTCAAATTTCCCTTGAACCTACGCCCCTCCAGTCTCAGTGTATATCCTTGTGTTCTATAACTTATCTTCTTTTGATAAATATTTCCATCTTGTACCTTGTTAAAATGCTTTGTAGAATTAAAAGTTTCTATCATGTCACTTTTCATAAAACAAACAAACATTCAAACCCTTTAATTTCTTTAGTAATCTAACCACAGTTCCCATACTTATAATGGGAAGTACAATCTGGCAAAATTTACTTTAAAAAAAAGTAAAAAAAAACCACTGCAGTGAGCCCTGTGATAATAACACTATCTTCAGAAGCTAAACAGGCTGATCACTGTAGAAAAAATAAAAGTTAAAATATAATAAAAAAATACCTACCTAGAACTAGGGGCTGGTGATCGGTGATCAGGTGAGGGATGCTGGTCATCGGTCCCTGGGTCTAGTAAGTTTAATTGGCAGGAGTGGTGGAGTAGGTGTGGGGAAGGGTACCTGTCAGTGGTAGTGGTGGAGTCATATTTATCTGAGTTTTGCTGTAACAGAATTTGCAGGGTGAAATCTATTCACACAAGCACTGTCCCTGTGTGTGATAATTGATACATTCCTATGATGTATTTATTGCATTGCAGATGGGGAGATTTTACAACATCACATCTATATCTTCACGTGCAGCTTTTGATAAAACTGCTGCATAGTCTGTCTTAATAACATTTGCACTGTAGGCCATATAACATTTTAGTTGCTCTTCCTTGTACAGTCTCCGAAACACTGACATCTTCTGGCAGAGAGTAAAACTACATCTCTTTCTCGCACATTCACAAACACAGAAGGTACAGTAGCAGACTAGCTTTTGAACTTTTGCTTCGAGCTGGCTTATTGGATCTATATAAAATTCTTTGGTCTGTCTGGTTATGCATTCGGACACTTCTGCACTTATTGGGATGAAACCAATGCAATATGGTTCACTTGGATCGTGGCCTGGTTTTAGGGTGGTTTTGGTTCCTCCACTTGGTGTGAGCTGAGTAGAAAGACACTAGAAATAGTTGATCTTTAAGGTTCTATAGTGTTCACACCAGCGGCGTAACTAGTTTTTTTGCGCCCCCTTGCCGACAATGCAGGAGGCGCCCCCCCCCCCCCCCGGGTAATAAAAAACATGGAGCGGAGGGGAGCCGGGGTACGGGGGGGAGGGGGGGTTGCGTTTGTGTGTGTGTTTGTGTGTGTGACATGTTTGTGTGTATGTGTGTGTGTTACCTCTGGCCGCATCCGTCTGCACCGGGTCCCGGCTCTCGAGTCCCGTTTACTGCTGCTAATGAAAAAGTGACACTTGAAAAATGGCTGCCCCTATACTGCAGACGAAAAACTGTCTGCGGTATGGGGGCAGCCATTTTCCAAGTGTCACCTTTTTGTATTAGAAACGCTGCGGCTGCAGCAGTAGCCGGGACTCGGGAGAGCTGGGACCCGGTGCAAATAAAACCACCGGCGGCAGAAGGCAACCAGTGAGTAACAATAGTCCCGCAGCCCCCCCGGCGCCCACATACCCTCAGCGCCTCCCTGCCACCGCGGGGGCTGCAGGACGATAGTTACGCCACTGGTTCACACTAATATGTATATCAGCAGCCACTGGGAAAGAGGTATGACAGCCTCTCATAACAGTCAAAACTGAAAGGAAATTCCAGGTATGTAAAATAAGTGAAACTTATACTATTCCAAATTTCCTGGGTATATATCAGAAAATTAGACACATATACATAAAACATATATTAAGCATCAGCTATGATACAATGCTATAATTAATAGTATACAGTTTATAATAAGCCATACACAGCCTCAAATCATTCAGAATACCTGAACAGTGTGATCGCTGGACAGGTGGATGTAAGGTATCGGGTATCCAGCAGGTTTTAAAGTTAGAGTGCCAGATCATATGTTGATGCAGCACTAAAGGCGTTCAGATAGAAACAGTCTGCTTTGACCGCTATTATGTATTAATGTGGGGCAGGCTGCCCAGAAATACAAGAGCTAACTACTACCATTTATAGCGAAATTGGTGGCATCCAGTCAGGATTCTCCTTACACCAGAACCAGTATTGCACCTGGCGATAGATGTCAGGTAATCTGTCGGTGATGCATAGTATGGAGCGCACACTATGTCAGTGTGCTCTCATCTTTTAGTTATAGCTGCCAGAGGTGGGCACTGGATAAGCAGCCAAGAGCTGTGCTCTGTGGAGCAGAATTACAGACAGGCTAATAGCATTCAAATTGTACACTGATTGATATGCTGGCAAGGCTGTATACTTTAATTGCTGCTGATGGATAATTCACCGCCCTCCAGGAAGGATGGAGTAGCATGTATCCTTTATGCATTTCACTGCATAGCAGGGCAGCTTTATGAAAAGGCCAAAGTACTGGGAGGTTGAAGTTTATGAACTATGGGCTTGATTCTGGTTGACTCACTAAGCCGTCGAAAAAGGGCCTTCACCACTTGTGGGAATTTCCCTGAAATCTTTAGTTAATTCTGATGAATGTTGCTTAAATGTGTTATCAGAAGTGCAGTTATGTCTAGTTCTATGAAGTTGGTTTTTAGGCACATTGTTGAGCAAGCTTTTGTTATGATTGTTAGAGTGTGGGATAAAACTGTACACATCGGCAGGTTTCTTAAAGGTAGAAACTGTGTACCACCTCTACCGCAATATCTACAAAATTAATATGTGAAGTGTAATGGGTGCTAGTGAAAGGTAAACCATACATGTTACTGTTATAATAGTTAACAAAATCGGTACTTGTGTACAATCACGGCTCCCACGATGTCCATCGTATAGGAAATTTTTTTTAACAGAAATGCATCCAAATGCATTGAAATTAGTATCAAACATTTTCAATGGCCCCCAAATGTCATTTTTGAGGCTGTACCACCCCCACTATCAGAAGTGGGTCTGAAAAGACATACTTAAGGGTTCAGGTTCTGGTCTGACCTCCGGTTTGTGTACGACCTGACCAAACTGTCTGAAATAACCATAAATAAAACAACTAAAAATCTGACAGAAATGGAAAGACAAAGAATATTGTGTACCCAAAAGCCTCAGCATAACAACTTTGATAACAGAATAAAAATTTTAAACCCATCTACCAATATAAAAGTGATTATAAAACTGGACAGAAAGGAAAACTGGGGATTAGAGCTACTGGTGACACCCTAAAAACTGGGCAGCCGTCTCATTGTTGTGTTGGAAAAGCTGCTATACCTCTAATTATTTTTTAAATGTCAACAGTTACAGTATATTCAACTCATTGATATCTTCATAACTTGAAGCTTTCAACTCGGCAATGTTGACTAGTATTCAAAACAAAAAATACTAAATTCAACAGTGCAACCCAACACTCACAATAGCATACACAACTGACAAGTATCAGTACAAAATATAGGGTGAGATTTAATAGGATGAGAGATTCAGAAAGTGAGAGATTTGGTAAGAAATCTCCAGGTTTTTTTTAAAGCGGCAATCATTTACACTTCAAAATCAAACTGGTTTTGCAGTGTAAATGATTGCTGCTTTAAAAAAAGCTGAAGATTTCTTACCAAATCTCTCACTTTCTGAATCTCTCATCCTATTAAATCTCACCCATAGTTTCCTTCATACTGTATATAAAGTAACATATTCAAGAATATCAAAGAGTCTTTAAGCAATCACAGTAAAAACAGCAAACCCAGATTAACAAATATCAGTTGACATATTTTATAGAAAAATATAGAAAAATAAAACAAATCCAACAGAACAACATAAAATAAAATGCAGCAGAGTACATATACTAAGTTAATAAGCCATATTAGTTGCCGGGGGTTGCTTATTTTATGCAGAGGTTAGTATATTGTTAATTCCAAACTTGGAGAGTTAGTATAGCAATCCTTTTTTTAAATGTTTATATGTCTGGCCAGACATTGTGTGGAAGGTATCTGATTCCTTTGAAAAAGCCGCTGATAGCGCAGAGCAGGCAGGGAAACGCGTCAGGTACTTTATTACACCTCTTCGGATGCTCAGTCACATTCATTGCTGGCAGGTACCTACATTGGACACAATCTATTTATAAAATCAAGACTCTGGATAAAGCTGCACATCTTGGGTAATTCGGCACCAGCGGCTGGGAGAATTGAACATCGACACTGCGTGTCAACATATCAGGTACCTTCCACACAATGTCTGGCCAGACATACAAACATTTAAAAAAGGATTGCTATACTAACTCTCCAAGTTTGGAATTAACAATATACTAACCTCTGCATAAAATAAGCAACCCCCGGCAACTAACATCGCTTATTAACTTTGCATAAGAGCTGTATTAAATCGGCCCAAATTTTGAGCCATCTTTATTTTTCCTGGGGATACATATTTAGTATGTGTAGCATATAAGGGCCAATTGTGACAATGTTATAAATCTTTTATAATTTTTAATTAAATAAATTCACTGTTTTAATTTTACCTCTACCCTTGCTTCTCCCAGTTCTGCTTTGTTGTGTTTTTTGTGTATCTTATTCTGAGGAGCCCAAGTAAACTCCTCATAAGAACTGCAGCAATTGGTTGTAGGAACCTTTTATTGTAAAGTGGTTTATTCAGATATATAGCGCCAGACTTTTGGTTTTCTGAGTACATATACTGAAGGTGTCATTGTTGAAGTACACCAGGCGCAGGATCTTGATGTAGCTGGCGCTGAGGAGGAAGTTTGATGAGGAGAATGCTGCTGCTGCTGATGGTGATGTGGTTTGCTTAAATGAGGCACTAGGGGGTTTATTCTAGTTCATTCTTTCTGACAAAATCCTTCTTAGATGGACAAAACCATGTGCACTGCTGGTGGGGCAGATGTAACTTGTGCAGAGAGAATTAGATTTGGGTGGGGTTTTTCTTCAAAGTGAGATCTATATTGCAGTGTAAAATCATGCAGTCAGTATTTTCCCTGCACAGAAACAAAATAACTCACCCAAATCTAATTCACTCTGCACATGTTACATCTGCCCCCCTGCAGTGCACATGGTTTTGTCCATCTAAGAAGGATTTTGTCAGAAAGAATGAACTAGAATAAACCCCTAGGTGAGACAATTATTGTGCGTGGGATGCAACAGGTCATCACCATGCCTGGGCAAAAGACCAAAAAAATCACCTCTTTGGTCTGGAATTATTTTTATCTACATCCGGGCAACAATTGTCTATGTAGCTTATTTAAAGGTGCAATAAGCAGGGGTAATGGCCTTGGCTACCTAGGGATATCCTCCCTTATGCATCACCTGAATCTAGTTCCTAAGTCACTGTTTAGTTCAGGAACTATGAATATGACCATAAGCAGTCCAGGGACACTTAAATCCCTTGTTCCTGTTGTATCCAAGCACCTGAAAACCACCCCAGCAATTTCCTCCTCAATCTGTTTCGGAGATAGTCCTGCAGGCCATGTCACCAGCATGACAAACTCCTCTACTATCTTGGATTCTTCCCGAGAGTCATACACTGCTATGGCTACTGCTGCTGCTGGGAGTTATTTAACAGCTATGCTGGTGCTAGACATGTATCTGGTGTCTGCCATTGGTGGAGTGGGATTTAGACGATTGATGGAGATAGTGTTTCCCCGGTCCCAAATCCCGTCCAGATTCCACTTTACTAGGCAGGCGATACCCAGGATGTACAGAGACGTCCGAAAAAGTCCTCAGTGTCCTGAAATATATGGTGGTAACCACTGTCCACTTAATTATGGACAAGTGGTACAGCGCAAACTAAGGAATATATGACAGTGACAGCCCACTGGTAAAATGCATCACCTTCAGCAGCAACAGCAGCTGCAGCATCTCCAATATGCCAGCTCATACCAAGGCAGGCTATGCTGTGTATCACTGGTTTCAGAGGCACAACACCAACAACCTTTTAGAGAAACTGAAGGAAATCATTGCACAATGGCTTACCCCACTTAGACTCTCCAGGGGTTTGTGGTATTGGACAATGTCAGTAGCATTGTGTGGGCATTACATATGGGAAAATTACAACATGCACCATGTTTTGCCCATACAATAAATTTGGCAGTGCAGCATTTCCTAAAAAGTGACAAGTGCATACAGGAGATGCTTGCGGTGGCCCTCAGAATTGCCACTGCCTGACAAAGACTGGAGTGTCAGCATACCCTCCTGAACTTGCCCTGCCATCACCTCAAACAAGAGGTTATAATGTGCTGGAAATCCACCTTCTATATGCTGCAGAGGATGGAGGACCAGCAAAAGGCTATTCAAGGATACACAGCCACCTACAACCTAGGCAAAGGAGCGGCACTTGAGTCAGGTCATTCCCCTGATCAGTCTGTTGCAGAAGCAGCTGGAGAAAGTGATGGAGGATCTAAAGCGTTGTGATTCCATAGATCATTATGGTCTTGCGGATGAAGCCCTTCATATGATTTGCAAGGATGCTGGATTCTGCTGGATGTAACCACACTTCCATTAAAAAGGGCCTAAGTTAAATAGAAATAAAAACAACTGATAATCCCTAACCCTATACCATGATGATTCGGAATCAGCACCCCTGAAAAAGTCATTTATGATGAAACACGTTGGGTATTTTTCCATCTTGAAAGATCTGATCAATGGACATCGTGATTATATTTGTCTTTTGTTATGTTTTAATAAATTGTAAAAAAATCAGTCCAACTGGTAAATTGTTGTGTGGTGGCTACTACTGAGCATGCTCTATATCTATCTCTATTGCTATCCAACTGTTCCGTCCTCCGCTAACAGGGAGGTCTTATAGAGTGCAGCTATCATACAATGTGCGTCTTTTGGGACGGTCCTGACCCCCGCCCGCGGCCAGCAGTGTCCCACGGTGGGGGGGTGGGCAATTGGGAGTCCCCCCAGCCTGAAGGGAATAGACGCCCCCGTTTGCATAGACCATGCCCCTTTTTTGGCCGTGCGAGTGTCATAGGGTTCAGAAGTTGGGAGGTATGTTTTTATTCGTAAGCGTGTTTTGGTTTTGGAAAATCCCACCCTTAATTATTCTGGTTGATATTTAGTTTTTAGATTCTTTTAAAATTGATAAAACTTGATTTAAAAAAATGTTGCAATAAATGGATACAGCCAAGTAAAAACATGTAATTTGGGCCTGTTTATATGCAATCTAGAACTCAAGTTTAGATTTTAAATTCAACTAAGCAACAAAGACCTTAACCAGGGCTCGGTTCCACTCAGAACCCCAAATTGATTTTAATTTGAAACCCGGTTCATCTTGGAACCCCTAAGATTGGGTGTGTTTGTATTTAAGTAAAACAGAACTGCACATCTCTAGTTGTCTGTTATTTAAGTAATTAAAGTGTAGTTGCGGTCTAAATGCAACCTAAGATGTGTATGTGGTGAAAGAATGAGGTTCGTGAGTAAACAATGTATAGTAACATGGACACTTTATAAAATATTAAAATACACAACAAACACATCATACTGACTCAAGGTACCTCTTTGAATGTTTTCACATCGAACATTAAAAGAGCAGACTTTTTTTTGGACAAAGTGGGTCTCTGTCTACCATACGATTTGTCAACTTCATACAGTATATTGTACACTGGTTTTGTTTTATAGTATGATGTGTTTTATGTATTATTTGAAATACTCACTGGCCATCCAAGGAGACACCTTCATTTGAACTATTGCAAAGTTTATTTTTAAATGTATAGGAGCTGAATATGCACAGTCATAGTGTAACAGGTATTGTGGTGCCACACCTTTGGGCATGGAAATCACTGTTCTCACATCTTCTCTCAATGCTAGTTATTGGTTTTGTTTGGTGAGATAACTTCAGAATAAGGAGCATATTTATAAATTATTGGGTCTCAATTTCTTATTGACACTTATGGAAAATAAGGTTCACTGGGATGTATTAAAACACAATTAAGGGATAGGAGCCCATCACTGTGATTTTCAGTACAGTGATTGTTAATGTAAATGTCAGGTCCTGTCATGGCTGCCACTACCGCCGGGACCTGTGCCGAGTGACATACTCACCGGGTCGGGCGCAGGCTCTGCTGCTTCCCCACTGGCCTCCTCCGTCTGCTCCCAGCCTCTTCTCTGGCGGCTGCATGCTGGCGGCTGCTCTCTGGGGGGACCGGTAATCCCCGTTGCTGGCTCCCGGAATGGTTGCCGCCATCTTGGTTGTGGCACTTCCGGGATTGGGGCAGCAATACTTATAACCTTTCTTTGTTATCCAATTCCTGCTGGTACAGGGGTATAAAGGGGATTAGTTTAAGTGTTCTACAAACGTAAGTGCTGAAGTGTCATCCCCACCCCAAATAAAGAATAAGTCATCTATATAGCGGCCATAGAGGACCAGGTTCGTGCTACAGTCACCTCTCTCCCCCCCCCCCCCCCCCTTCCCCAAATGAGGATTGGTTAAATATCCAGACCTATCGATATTTTAGATAATAAATATATATATATATATATATATATTATATTATATATACCAAATACATTGTGATTCTTTTTTCATTTTAAAATCAAGTCGGCCTCCTATAAAACTCTCTGCTGTGCTAAAATTGTGTGTTAAATTGTACATTATCTAAACACATGCTGCTAGATTGCACAGACCGGGTGCTAATCAGCAGCCATATTGGATAAGGTATATAAACTAGGGATGTGCACCTCCTAAGTGTTTTGTGTTTGGATTTTTTGAGTTTTGGGTTCTGATTTTTTTGTTAAAAAAAGCATAAAAACTGCTAAAATCGCAGAATTTGTTTTTTTTTTTTGCTCCGACGCTATATTAACCTCAATGACATTCATTTCCACTCATTTCCAGTCTAATCTGAACACCTCACACCTCACACCTCTCAATATTGTTTTTAGGGCAAAAGGTTGCACCGAGGTAGCTGGATAACTATGCTAAGCCACACAAGTGTGCGGTAGATACGGCAGTACTAGGCACCAGACAGGTAGATAAGACAGTACTAGGCACAAGACAGGTAGATGTCAGCAATACTAGTATTGTGCACCAGCAGAATTTATAATAATTAATTTTATTATTAGGTACTGCTTGGCAGTGGCACTCAGTGGCACACGTCAGTGCACCAGCAGCATGGAATTATTTTTTACAGTCCCACATAGCACAAGTATTATTTTTTAATTAAATTAGATATAGCAGCCTAGTATGTACTAGGTAGGTACACTAGGTAGGCAGTAGCACTGCCAGTGGCAACAGTGGACTGAGTAACTAAATAATACTGGCAGATTCAGTGCAGGCAGCACCAGTGGATTATATATAATATAATTAATTAATTAATTATTCATATAATATATATTACAGCACAGCACCAGAGGTAGGCCCCAGCACAGAGGAGACAGTAGTACTACAGGTACACAGTTAGACTGTCCTCCTTGCTAGGGAGAGCCCACCCTAAGCAGAGAGGAGAACAGAGTACACAGCAGCACTGAGGGAGACAGCCCCAGCGAATAAAATAATTACAGAATAGCACACCAGAGGTAGACCGCACAGAGGAGACAGTAGTACTACAAGTACACAGTTAGACTACACAGCAGCACTGAGAGACAGCCCCAGCGAATAAAAAATATTGCGTTCAAGGTCAAGCTCAAGCTCAAGTTTAAGCCCCAGCAGCAGCACCAACACAACCTCTACACCCTCCCAACCCACTACTAGACTGGAGTGAAGATGGCGGGCGCGGCAGCCGCTATTTAAAGCCTCGCGAAATCCGGCGCCGGAAGATGACGTTCTGACCACGCGGACGGACCCGAGTCAGACGGGAATCTCCGAGCGCTGCTTGGAACCGGGCTCGGAATGATGACGTCCGTGGGGGCTCGGATTTCTGGAATCCGAGTCTGCACATCTCTAATATAAACCTACTGAGGTTAAACCTGCAATAACTATTAAAAAAGTTGCAGCCAAGCAGCAAAACGCATCAAGGCTTACACCCCTGGGACCCTATACCACTGCCTAATCCCACTGCCAGTGTTTGGAACCACACTAGCCCTGCCAGTCATTTACCAAGTAAGGGACTGTTTTACAACCTCCCGGGTTTCATCCTTTGAACCAGTCGCTTCCACAAGCCAGAGATCCTCCCTGCAGACATCTCCAGAGGTAGGGGTTGAGACTGTCCCCCTGTGGCTTAGAAGGAGCAGAGGGGTGTGCTATCCCCCAGAGGCGACAATAGTAACAGAGGAACCTGGATACGGACTGTACAGGACTATCCATTGTGCCCAATAAGAATGGACATTTGCATAAGAACCTACCTGCAGTAATTTAAGTGGAACCAGTGGGTGAATCATAGGCGAATCTAGGGGGTGGTCCAGGGGTGCACCATTTAGCCCATTTTGTATCTGAGGGATGGGGCTTTCCAACGAGCCCAGCCCCGTGTCTCTAGCCCCTGGGAAACGGAGATACTGCCAGGCAAACCTGGAACGTTTTCCCTATAGGATAACATGGGACCCGCTAATTCCGACCCCCACCCAGTTCAACGGCTGCCAGTTCCCCCTTCGGCATCACTGACGCTCGAGGTTGATCTCAGTCGAACCCAAATCGCTGGGCCTTCAATCTGATACAAGGCTGGATCCATATGGGTTAATTGGTTCCAGAGGTTAAACCGTTTTTTTTTATTTCTTAAATGTAATTTCATGGCTGCTTATGTTCTTTGAGGGCAGATTTCTCTGGAACCAAACAGCCCAGTTTCACGGAACCAAAATCATTCGAAGCCAACTCAAAAGTTCTTTAATAGGATACTGGTCTCATGTAAATGGGTCAGTTGGTTCCGAAGATATAGCTGGTTGGTTAAAGGGGGGTAGGGAGAGGGGAGTGGTTGTCTCTCCCCCTCACACCAGAAAATGCAGGTGTATAAGGGGTCAGCCTGGGAATGTCCCTATGAACAAAGGTTGATCCCAATCCGGACTCACAAATCCTGCGCAATTTAATCAAGATTCAATAGGACAGCTGCTAGTGGAAAGTACACAAACCCCCTTTCGCCTCTTCCCAGTGGCGACAAATAGTGACAGAAAGGGTAGGTACCAGGAGTACCAGGTGGGGGTCGACACTTAATACCAGCGCTACTGATAAGACAAATGCACTTCCCTCAGATTAGGGTAACGCTCCTCTTCTCCAACAAGTAAATAGCCTGGGTTTAAATTCAAACGCTTCCCGTTCCTTACTGCATACGTCCAATCCCATACATAGAATCCACTCTCCCTCATGAGAAGAAACACCATATATATTTCTGTTTCTTCTCATGAGGGAGAGTGGATTCTATGTATGGGATTGGACGTATGCAGTAAGGAACGGGAAGCGTTTGAATTTAAACCCAGGCTATTTACTTGTTGGAGAAGAGGAGCGTTACCCTAATCTGAGGGAAGTGCATTTGTCTTATCAGTAGCGCTGGTATTAAGTGTCGACCCCCACCTGGTACTCCTGGTACCTACCCTTTCTGGGAATGTCCCTGCATGATCCTGGGACCATATTCCCGGGTAAATCCCTGCATTTTCTGTTGTGAAAGGGGTATTATTTCAAATAGCCGTGACCTGCAGTGCTCTGAATACAGCCGGGCAGCCCCCTGCTCTCTGCCCAGCTGTCAATGACTGTCACCCCTGCAGCTTTCGCTCCAATTCTTCTCCCCGCTTTCACCTCAGCCCGCCCCCCCCCCTTTAATCATGTGGTGCCGGCGCCCGGCGTGCTCCCCCGACGTCACGCACAACAACAGCGCGCACAATATTTCAAATGTCCACTCAAGGGGACACCAGGAGGGGAGTGGGAGCGTGCTCTGCTCCTCTCCCCATAGAAGCAGCTGCACCGCTCTCCATCTCTCAGTGCAGCAGCAGCAGCGAAGGCTCATATAAAAATTTACAGTAAGTGGCACTTTTGGGGGCATCGCTTAAGGAATGCTACAAGTGGTGGTATGTGGGGGCATTACGCATAATGTGTGGCTTAATGTGTAAGGGGCATTGCGGTGTGCAGCATCATGTGTAAGGGACATTATGTGTGCAGCATCATGTGTAAGGGGCATTATGTGTGCAGCATCATGTGTAAGGGACATTTTGGGCCATATTCTGGTTGGAGCGGCCGGGCCGTACGCGTACGTCCCGGGATTTTTTATGATCTGCGCATGCGTACATTCGCTAATGCGCAGGCGCGAACACTCCACAACGCTTACGGACGGGCCTCTACGTGCGAAAAAACCTATACGCGAGTGTACGGGCATTGGGGGCGGTATAGGGGCGTGAAGAGGGGAGCGGCCGAAATAATGAGGGAAAAAGGGCGTAAATATGGGCGTACACGGGGGTGTGCACCAAAAATGAGCGGTGCTACTACCGCACGATCGACTAAGGCACCGTTCATTTCGGACACAAAACAGGCGGCCGCCAACTGCCATCTTAAACCACCCCTACAGATACCGCATGCCAGCGGGCGCCTGGGTTTGCTAATTTACGCTGATTACTACTCAAACACATACACCTGAATGTAATAAGCAATGCTGCAGTCTATTAAGTCAAAACCATGATTTCACTACCTGCAAGCCACACACAGCACTCAAACACATTGGAAGCTTATCTTTCTATACTTCTCGACATTTAAAGGTTTGTTTAATTTAAGGTAAGAATCTTTTTAAGACCTGCTTATATATGCTAAGGTAGCTATTTGCTAAACAGTTACACACATTCACTACGTGCTTTCATAGACTTTACACAGTAGCACACTCAATCTACACAAGTCGACATGTGTCAACGTGTTCACTCTAATACAAACATAGGTTTTGTATTTATGATACAATAACATAAACCACATCTAACACCTACAAAGGATGTTTCAGCAATGTTTGAAGCCCATGCCCACTATTTTGCACACAATCTTTGTATAGTACCCAAAATACAGAACTGTACCACTATCTGATCTGCTATGAATTGGATTTGACTACACTCTGGATGTAAGATGCCACCAATCACATTATTGCACTCACATCTCTCTAACAAAGGATTCCTACATCTGCTTATGACACTGTAAAATCATATATATTTAAAAAGTTATACATGTTTCTTCACAAGCAATTTTATCATGTTTGGCCGATTCACACATCTTTTTTTAGGGAGGACACATATGCATTCCTACACAAATGTACCTTTTGACCCTTGTTTGTCTGCCTCACCCACTCCATGAGGAAAGCATTGTTCTGGACCTGCTTTTACCTACTACTGTAGGAGCTACCTAACCTGCACACAAACTGCTTTCTCACCTATTAAGTTGCTCTGCACATGTGCTGACACAAACTAATTAGCAGGGAAAAGTTGGATAGGAACATGGGAATGGCCATGGAGAGGGTTACACATGGGAAACTTCGACCACACTTCAACAAATGTTCAAAAATACCCTGGTCAGTAAGTACACATAAATCTAGTATTTGTTTCACACAAGAAATTACACATACAACAATTTTGTTTTAATTGGTAAAAATAAATTTATTTGCTGTTCAGCATCACAGCTTAGTAGACACTTGCATGTCATAAATCAAATAAACAAATAAAATAGACACAGAAATAAAAAAAAACAGCCAGAACAAGAGGTTGCATATCTCCAAACATGTGTTACCCTGCAAATGCAATGGTGAAAGAAATGGGGACACCAGAATACGTACTGCAACAACCAGGGTGAATACTAAGCAAGATACACACCACCAAAAATTTATCCTGCATTTGTAGAGGTCAAAATAAGAACTTTAATGCCCATGGCACGAAAATGGATAGATGGCCAACTCAGGAAGTGGATGTCCAGTGCAATTAAACATTTGGGGTCCAACCACAGAGGAAGTGAACCAGGTCTCATTATTGGGGCCCTTTTCTCCCCCTTTTAGATGGGGCCTTGGGGACAGGGGCCTTTGGGTCAGATGGCTTGCGGCGTCTTCCCCTAGTGGACACAGGAGGGTCAGCAGAGGTGGAAGGTTGGGGAGCAGCTTGGGGTGGGGCAGCAGATGGGGGATTGTCCCTTAGGGACCTGGCGGTGGGCAGCAGCTCCGCAAGAATGACATTCAGGCGGCTGAGGTGTTGGCCAATGTTTTGCATGCCAGCCGCCAGAGTGTCATTAATGCGGTTGAAGGCCTCACACTGCTGCCTGTTTGTGGCCTTCCAATCCTCCAAAAATTCCCCAATCTGCTGCTGACGGAGCGCAGCATCCACCCCTTGCTGCTCGATCCTCTCCAGCGTCACCATCATGCTCTCTTCCCATGTCTCCTGTGGCTGGGGCTGGGGGTGTCTTCTTGGTGGAGGCTGGACCACTTGCTCCACCTGTGGCTCTGCAGAGGAAGATGCTGCCGGTACATCCTGGGTTTCTGCTTCTGCTAGGATAATAATTGAAAACAATGTCACCATCACATACGCACTAAAAAATCTCTTTCAAAATACAATGCATTACTGTGACTTACCATCAAAAGCAGCATCAAAGACCTCCGCCGGGAGCTCACTGTCCATATTGGAGATCCCCCTGACCTCGGCCACATCAATGACGTCCAAGGCGTCCTGCTCCAGGGGGGTATACTCCAAAGTATCAGGCATAGGACCTCTCCCGGTGGACATGCTGTGGTTGTACCGGTCAGTCATCTTCCTCTTCAGTGTACTTTTGAAGTCGGTCCACCTACAAGTTTAAAAATACAAATATCACCATGAGATATGTGCACCACTGTGCTAGTGAACATCATGACTACGTTACATTTCCTAGTGTGGGTGATCTTATGTTTTTTAGCCATATGTGTCCCACGCACACATTAATGTCTCCATTAGGAGGCATTTCAGTGTCTCATCTCATTCATTAGGCCACTAAATGCACATACATAGATCACTATGCAGAAATGACATCATCCCTGGCCAAATTAGGCACCTCCACCTGTTGTGAAACTACACATTCCACCATAGCTTGACAGTGTGGTTATTATGGAGTCATTTAACTATGGGATGGCATACTGGGATGTGTAGTTTCTCACCAGCTACATGTGCACAGTTTGCTCATTCTTGTTTCAGTTGCATCATATGGAACATGTAAAGGTGGCCATACACGTTACAATTATTGTATACAATATTGCATCTCATAGCATATCGGTTTTGCGATGAGATCAGATTAGATGAGATCTAGTACAAAAAGTATGTGCTGCACATACTTTTTGTACTCATCGCTAAACCGATATGCTATGAGATGCGATATTGTATACAATATTGTATACAATAATTGTAACGTGTATGGGCACCTTTACAACAACTCTTTCCAAAACACACTTTCTCTTGTCCCATCACATACTTCACATACTTCACATGAGCAGAACTGTGCCCATAACCTCACATCACACCAATGGTGCATGTTTCATATATCAATGTGGGTTATTAGACATGGTTGTGTTCACATGTGACATTGAAGTGTAGCACTATCTACAAACACACCTTTCTATTATTCTCAAAACATACATGTAACATATGTACACACATATGACATTATCAGGGGGACAAACACACTTGCCTTTTCTTCACCGATAGCCAATCTCTGACCACTGGTGACACCTGGTTCACTTCCTCTGTTATCTTGTCCCAAAGGTTTCTCCTTGCACTGGCACCCGGCTTCCTGATTGGCAATTCTATCCATTCACGTGCTCTGGGCACTAAAATTCTTAATTCTGCCTCTACAAATGCAGGGTTTCTCTTTTTGGAGGTGGTATCCTGCTCAGTCCTCACCCTAGATGTTGCAGCTCGTTTTCTGGTGGCCCCAGTTCTCTCACCATGCACCTGCTGGGTCACACCTGTTTGGAGAGATGCAACCTCTTGTTCTGGCTGGTTGCTTGGCCCTTGTGGAGCTGGTGGAGGTTGAACAGGGCCTGTTAGTGAGGGGCCCGCTTGGTCTGGCAGGCTACCTCTCTCTTGAGCCCTCCTTCTCCGCTCCTGTTCCCTCTTCTGTAATGCTTCAAGCAGGGATTCTGCTTGTGCTCTCTGCAGAGCGTCCTCAGCTGCGGAATCGTCTGAGTTAGACATGTTTGCAGCAATTCTGGCCTGCATCTGACTGAATATTTATATGTTAATCTCCCGCCATGAACAAGGGGGCGTATATTTTTCCCCGCAATGTACTTGCTAATTTACGCCGATATTTCCTGCCGATAATTGCCGCTTAAATTACGCAGGTCTCCACGCACCTGATCAATCACCTGTATATGCACATACACAGGTTGTGGAGCATTGTGTTCTGCATCGTGAAATGTGTGCACCTGTCATTCCAATGATGAGTGTTGTCAGCTGGTATCTGTTGGAGTTCGTGTATGCTTTGTGAGTCACATTTCAAAACATCACGTTATAATGTTTTCCTTACATATGTAATGAGTCTGAAATTGTCATACACCAACATGTTGCATTGTGCCCCTTTTAGCAGCGTATTTATTAGTAGACGCTTGCGTGTATTCTTTTACGCACACTGTATATACAGTTCCTCTCTATACATTGAATGCATGCTGTTGGTTATGGTGTGTATATCGGAACGGTCCGCGTAAGTTTCTATTCGCATCCAGTTTGTTCATGTAAGAAGGATTAACAAAGTTAATATTAAACAAACAATTTTTTACACCAATCAGCAAGCACCAAAAGTGATATATGTACCTGCAATTAATAACTGCGCCATTGCCACTATGACTTCAACCAGGGCTAGGGCGTTTTCTACCCAGGAGCTATTGGCCTTGGTTGAGGTCATGGACCGGCGCCTGGGGCCCAGGGGCCCTTATGTCTCAAATAATGACAAGCGGCGGGCATATAATGCTGCCCGCCGGCTAATCTTCGCCCGGACCGGCGTTCACAGGAGCCTGGGCCAAGTTGAGCGGCGCTGGTCTGACCTGCGCCGGCGGCAGCCAGTGTTGCTATCATCACTTCGCCGCCATATTGCCCGATGTAAGTTTTTATTTACTAGTATGCCTGCGTTTTTTTGCAATGTTTTCTGTACTTTTTATAAATATGTTCCTGAGTATGGGGGTGTATAGGGGGTGTATATGGGGTGTATAGGGGGTGTATAGGGGGTGTATATGGGTGTATATGGGGTGTATATGGGGTGTATAGGGGGTGTATATGGGGTGTATAGGGGGTGTATATGGGGTGTATATGGGTGTATATGGGGTGTATATGGGGTGTATAAGGGGTGTATAGGGGGTGTATATGGGGTGTATATGGGTGTATATGGGGTGTATATGGGGTGTATAGGGGGTGTATATGGGGTGTATAGGGGGTGTATATGGGTGTATATGGGGTGTATATGGGGTGTATAGGGGGTGTATAGGGGGTGTATAGGGGGTGTATATGGGGTGTATATGGGGTGTATATGGGTGTATATGGGGTGTATATGGGGTGTATATGGGGTGTATATGGGGTGTATATGGGTGTATATGGGGTGTATATGGGGTGTATAGGGGGTGTATATGGGGTGTATAGGGGGTGTATATGGGGTGTATATGGGTGTATGTGGGGTGTATAGGGGGTGTATATGGGTGTATATGGGGTGTATATGGGTGTATAGGGGGGGTTTAAGTAGTTGCTCAGTTTTTGGGTGTAGCATATCAATTAGTTTGCATGATAAATGTCTGAAATATAACAGCAATGATAATTTGGAAGGTTATGATCATGACTAATGTGAATTTTTCTTTCCCCCTTTTTATGAAACCCAATCTTCGATTTCTATGCCATCAACATGAACATTTCAGCACGGGCAAGAGCCCGCATAGAAGCCCGGGAGCAGGCAGCCCGGGACCAGGCAGCCCAGGAGCAGCCGGAAGAGGAGGAGGAGGAAGAGGAGGAGGAAGAGGAGGAGGAGGAAGAGGAGGAGGAAGAAGAGGAGGAGGAAGAGGAGGAAGAGGAGGAGGAAGAAGAGGAGGAGGAAGAGGAGGAGACAATGGGTCAAGCTGGGGCCCACACAATTTCCCCATCCCCTAGATGTGTAATGTAAGTTATATTAGTAATTTAGGTGAGGGGTAATGATTGATGTGTGAATGTGTGTGTTTTTGAGTAAAATAACACATAGTGAAAATGCATGAATGTTTAATGTTTTTCGATTAAAACATCACACATAACATCAGGGTAGGTATACATGTTACACATTTTGGACAAAGTAATTATGGACATAATTTAGTACATATACAGAAACACCAACATAACTTGATTTAAAAGTAACAGCAATATGGGGACACATAGATAGTGATTAAAATGCCACATTAGAACATAACAAATATACATGTAATGAGGGTTAAAATGTTGTTTTATTAGGGTCTTTATTAAGGTAGACAATTGAGTTAATAGAAAACAATAATTGAATAACCAATAGATTAATTAATCAATTGTCAGAATTCTAGTTGAAAGGCAAGATTTGCAGGTCCATATATGTGAAGGGTATGCCAGCGTACACGGACGTACGCTCACTCTCACGAGCGGTGACATAAGCTGAGTTTTCCATTGAAAACAATAGGGACCCGTCCGTGCAAGCTGGCGTACGCTCAGATCTCCGCAAGAAGTCGGTGGGAAGACGGCCGAGAGACGTCCGTAAACGGCGGCGTACGCTCTGTTGTACGCCAGTTGTCGGAGTGTAAGGGCTGGCCCGTCCGTGTACGTTGGCGTACGCTCAATTGTACGCCACTCCCCGTTGACGTTGTTTCTGGCCGTACGTATGCGGCTGAGTTGTGGGTGGACTTAACCCCAATGGCCGCGTACGGATAGCGTACGTTGTTTTGGAACGTACGCACGTTTGGCCGCTACGATCAGAATAACCTCCTATGTGTGCAGCATTATGTGTAATGGGTACTATGGTGCGCAGCATCATGTGTAATGGGTACTATGGTGTGCGGCATCATGTGTAATGGGTACTATGGTGCCATCAAGCAAGAACCCCCTAGCAATGAGCACTTAGGTAAGCAGCACTTATGTAGCAAATATGTAATGGGCATTACGGTGTGTTATATAGTATGTAATGGGCATCATGATGTGTGGCACAATGTGTAATGGGCATTATGGTGTGTGGCCTTATGTGTAATTGGCGTTACGGCGTGTGGCTTTATGTGTAATGGGTATTATACGAAGTTTGCTAAAATGTTTAATGGGCATTACTGTGTATGGTCTAAAGTGTAATACCACACCCCTTTTTGTGATGCCACGCCTCCTTCCCATGAGGCCACACCCCCTTTTGCCGCTCGGCTACGCAGAGCACAGTTCCCCCTGCTATTGTGTCTGGATCTGGGACCACCCATTACCATAATTCTACATTCGCCTATGGGGTGAATATAACCTCAACAAAACGTAACATTTTTTATTAAATATACACATTTTTATCCTATTTTAATTTAGCTATATTATCAGTTGCATTAATAACATTAAAATGTATTAATATTTTAATCCGGTGTTCAGCGCTGGTGCACGACTGATGACTGCCTCTGCTGCTTAAGCAGGCAGCTCCAGCGGATGTCTATCGGCTAAGCAGCTTAGCGCCGGCGGGGTCTGTGGGCCCATTGTTACACCACTGACTATTAATAGGGTTTATTTACTAAGATGTGAGTTCTATTGAAGATGGGATGTTGCCTATAGAGACTGGCAAGGCAGGGGAAATTAGTTCCACCACCTCTTCAGGACCACTTTAAGCCCTGACTATATATGTTATGCATGTTGAGACATTATTTATTTTCTATGTTTCATGGGAAGAAATAATCAACTTTTTTACCTTACACTGTCATTTGGCAAAACTAGAATATCTTGAATGTTTTGTTATTTATATATATATATATATATATATATATATATATATATATATATATATATATATATGTGTGTTGTCGCTTGCTAGTTGTTTCTATGGGCCTTATTTTGGTTCATTCTTTCTGACAAAATCCTTCTTAGATGGGCAAAACCATGTGCACTGCAGGTGGGGCAGATGTAACATGTGCAGAGAGAATTAGATTTGGGTGGGGTTTTACTTCAAAGTGAGATCTATATTGCAGTGTAAAAATAAAGCAGTCAGTATTTTCCCTGCACAGAAACAAAATTACTCACCCAAATCTAATTCTCTCTGCACATGTTACATCTGCCCCCCCTGCAGTGCACATGGTTTTGTCCATCTAAGAAGGATTTTGTCAGAAAGAATGAACCAAAATAAGGCCCTATGTTTCTTCTCTTTTAATCATAACCCGCATATTCCAAATATCCATGCTCAGGGAGGTTCTCTTATCCTTGGCTTTGCTGATCCAGATTTTTGTCTTGCTGAACTTTAGACCCATGCTCCTTGATAAAGGTCCGCCTACAATGGACCGAAACGTCGGGGCATCAATGGGCACAATACGCAATTGAAATGGATGAATAAATTGAAAATGGGATTTTACTTGAATTGCCTTATTTACAAAAGGAGAGTGCTTACTCCTCAATAGAGGAACCCTGGACTATAATTGGTGTTTATGCCTAAGGGCATGAATTACCTGTAGGCACCCCTACAGTTACCCCTATATACCCTGTGAGAGTGCGGTCTTCCACAGTATCTATATATATATATATATATATATATATATATATATATGTGTTGTCGCTTGCTTGTTGTCTCTATGTTTCTTCTCTTTTAATCATAACCCGCATATTCCAAATATCCATTAGTGGTTTTTTTTAGAAACTACATCACAATTCAGAGCTGTTATCATGTAAACCTTGACAACCTTTTATAAGAGATAACATATCATCAGTCTACAAATCCTGGAGAGTAGAAGTTATAAGTGCACAGAATAATAGGTTTTGTGGTAAAACAAGAATTTAGCAATGGAAGATACATGACATACTGTATAATACCTACTGTATGGCACATGCGTAGGAAGAAAAATGATGTGGGTATGAGGGGAATGAAACAGTAGCCTACAGTGTGCCATGTTATCTTAGGGAAAATACAGTACATGGTGAGTGAAAAGACATTCAGATATTTGTGGACATTCTGTACAAATAGATAATAGATACGTTATTATATTAACAGTTTTTTTATTTACTGATGATAGTAAAAATGTATCTTATTTTATTATTGTGCATTTTTATTTGATGTAAAGTATAGTTTTATATACTTACTATTTTTATCTGACTTTATAGCATCAGATGCTAGCCAGTGGAATTATTTAGCCACCGTTATGGGCCTAGTTTATAGTTGCACACAATTCCAAATGCGGTTGAATCTTGCAACTTTTTGCGGTGGAATTTTGCAACTTTTAGAGAACTGTGCACGCATTGCGTTTGCATTGGTAATTTAGAGATACTCCATGCAAGCCTATGTTGCTGCATATTGGCTACTTTTTTAGATGAGCCGTTCGGTTCTTTAGAAATTTGAATCAGGGCCATTTCTTGGGCCAGACAAACCATCACATAGGGTGTCTTCAGTCAGTGTCTGCATAGAACTCCATGCAGTCTGGCCATACACATGGAGCACTGTTGAAATGTACCTCCCAAAATGGCTCAAAGCAGACAGTTCTGAAGAACCCTAGATGAGACTGTGATGTTTTTAGGAGGGAAATTTATAAGAGGCTAAGAGCAAGAAGGACAATTGATTGCAGAGACTGTTGATATACAGGAAAGGGGGGTTGCAGTGTACGAAATCAACAAGATCAAGATGCTACAGGTGCCGGCACCAGTGACATAAAATGTCATCTTTCCCTTACCACGAGAAGGTAGTGGGGAAAGGGCATTACCAGGAGAGGCTTAATATGGTGTCAGGGGTATGACTGTGGTGCAAAATATGGTGCAAGGATCATTTCTGTGTGGGACATGAATTGGCACAAGGGCTATTATTGTGCCCCTTACACAATGCCTCAGCAGTGCCCCTCACACAATGTCCTGAGTAGTGCCCCTACACAATTTCCCCAGTAGTGCTCCTCTTACAATGCCCCCAGTAGTGCCCCTCTTACAATGCCTCAGTAGGGCTCCTCTTAAATGCCCCCAGTAGTGCACCCAATACAATGCCCACAAAAGTTACTATTACAAAATGCCCCAAAAGTGCCCCTTACACAATGCCCCAGTATTGCCCCCTTTCACAATGCCCCAAAAAGTACCCCTAAAAAATGCACCCAGTAGTGGCCTTTACACAATGCCCCCAAAAGTGCCCCTTGCATAATGCCCTCAGTAATGCCTCCTAAACAATGCCCCCAAAAGTGCCACTTACATTTTGCTCACAGTATAAAAAGGTCAGCATCCGACACCTTCACTGCTTCTGTAGGGAGAGTAGGAGAGCAGAGAAGCAGCTATGATGGGGAGAAAGAGGATGAAGCCGCTATAACAGGGGAGGAGGAAAGCGGAGTGTGCTTCTGCTTCCCTCAGTTAGTCCAGTGGAAATTTCAAATATGGTGCTGGCTCATGAACCAATCGGAGCTTGCAGTCTGGCAGCCAGTCACTATCTGTGGCTGCTGAGCCGTGAGCTCTAAATTAGCTGGTGACTGGTGCTACATTTAAAATGTCTACCAACCCTGTTGTGAAAACCCTCCAGCAGTGGCAGGGCAGCAGAGAGTGGCAGTCAGTAGTCGGCCAGTGCTACCAGATAGTGTGCCCACAATTCACACAGGTAGTTAAGGCTAAATTAGAAAGAAACAAAACATGTTTTCACCTAACATACCAATAAGATTTGAAAAACCACATGATAGTAGATAATTCAGATATCTTAATATATGGCAAAGCCTCCAGGCTGCTTCATAGCGTCACTGATACTGGCGGTCCCTACACTGCATATGAACAGTACACTCTTTGGGCCACTGTAAGTCTAAATGATAATAGCACATACACATATATCTAAATTGAGGGCCAGCTTACCAGCACTAGATCTTTCTTGTGGCACCACAGGGACACAGGGGAGTTGGACAATTAAAAAAATGTGAGGACATGCAAAAATGCTATTCCTGTGTTGTAGGTGTGGGTATAAAAATTAGGTGGGGATATGGGGAAAAAAGTGTCCCCTGAAAAGATCAGATGGATATATGGTGTTTATTTTAGATTAGCTATGCCAGTGAAAGCAATGAGGTTGAGTGAGTTGGAGAGAAATGGTTATGGATGGTGGCCAGGCTCGGCATGAAAGAGGACAGAGTGAAAAGGGAGGTTGTGAAGTGGGGAGGATGTAATAGGATAGAAGTGTCATTGGTATATTGGGGTTAGCTGACATTTTACCTTAGGGAAGGGAGAGAGGAAGAGTATTTGTTTGATAATCAGGGTAGTTTGTGGGAAGACCGAGAGATACAGTTATACTACAGGATGGTGGTAGGTAAGTGTGCAGCTATATGGAGGACTAATGTGTGTGTGTGTGTGTGTGTGTGTTTGTGGCGGGGGGATGGGTCTTGGCATGGACTATTAAGGAAAGGAAAATGAATGGGGGGGGGTGATGAATGACAGCATGGTGGATATGCTAAGTGACATGGAGGGGACAGACAGCAGAATGAGAGGTAGATAAATAATATAATTAATATAAAATCACAATACTATATGTATACTGTAAATTAAGCAGAATGTAAAGTGCATTGGTAATTAACAGAAAGAAAAGAATTGGATATACTGTACATGTATTCTTTGACAGTAAGGACAATTTTTGGAACAGGGAAAGAAAAGGGACTGCTTTGGGGGAACGCACTAAGAAAATAGAATCATAAAATATAACTTTTAATTCTTTATTATTAATAATCCCACAACTGACTTATATGGGGATGCAGTGAAAAATGAAGAGGTTAAAATTGAGACATACTAACATACACACAATGTGCTCAAAAAGACAAGAAATAAAGTGTTATTAAAATTACAATTAAAATGTTAGTATGTCTCAATTTTAACCTCTTCATTTTTCACTGCATCCCCATATAAGTCAGTTGTGGGATTATTAATAATAAAGAATTAAAAGTTATATTTTATGATTCTATTTTCTTAGTGCGTTCCCCCAAAGCAGTCCCTTTTCTTTCCCTGTTCCAAAAATGCTATATGCCTGACTGCTGGGAACAGCACCCCCTCCAGTCTATATAAGAAAATTGGGGTTCTTTCTTCAAGAGATATTACAAATTACTTGGTGTGCAGGCGTGCAACAGGCTTCCTGGTGGAGCCACAACGCCACAGTAAGGACAATGCAGCGAGTCCACTGCATTTTGTGCTAAGCTCCGCCGTTTTAATGGCCACACTCATCATTTCCACCTCATCTCAGGGAACTGGCAAGTTGAAACAGCGAGTGAAGGGGAGTGAGTTGAATACTTTGATGGTAAGTTATCTGCACTTCTTGCCGTAGATGACTTGGCGCTATACCTGAATACTGTATACCCCTCTATCTTTTCTGCAGTGGTTGATTCATGTGCAAAACAGGTCATTCTGCTCACTCCAAACCTACCACACCTTCCTAAGCTGCAAAAGACATGGCAATTGACAATGGCTGTGTAATAACTGGAGACTCATTTTGCTGCTGCCTAAAGGCGACCACACATTGTGTCTTAATAAGATGATTATCAGCTGGTCAGGCTGATAATTACACCATACAGTATATGACCGTGACCGAGTACCAATTGTTACTCAGCTAGGCATGACAAATCTATCAACAAGCGCGACTGATGCGATAATTGGTGCCCAGATCTGGCAGAGAATATACTCACATCAGGAAGAGAGATCAATAATCTGATAGTTTACATCCACGTCAGATAATTGATCTGTCTAATGGTGAGATTTGTCTGATCACGCCCTTTCTCCAGAAACAAATATAACTGTTATTCCACTACCCGCTATTATAGACCCTATAACTCTAGTGGGTAGCATTTATATTCTACAGTTAATATTGGTGATATTTACAATTTATGAAACTCAATGCCCTTTTGTCCTTCGTAAAATAGACATCGGTACTTCTTTACTTTCACGGCGCCACTAGATAGGACAGATAGGACAGATAGGACAGATAGGATACTAGATAGGATACGATTTGTATGCGATTTGACATAAGATATCGCATAAGATATAGGATAAGATTTACTATCCATTTCATTACCCCACTATCCACTAGGGCGTGGAGTGAGAATAGAATAGTGTGGCGAGCGCAGCGAGCCACCGAGCCCGAAGCGTGGCGAGCGCAGCGAGCCCCGCGAGGGGACACGGAATGTATTTTATGGAATTGCATGCAAATGGCATGCGATATTGGGGACTTGCTTTCAAACAACATCCGTGTCCCCTCGCGGGGCTCGCTGCGCTCGCCACGCTTCGGGCTCGGTGGCTCGCTGCGCTCGCCACACTATTCTATTCTCACTCCACGCCCTAGTGGATAGTGGGGTAATGAAATGGATAGTAAATCTTATCCTATATCTTATGCGATATCTTATGTCAAATCGCATACAAATCGTATCCTATCTAGTATCCTATCTGTCCTATCCTATATCTTATGCGATATCTTATGTCAAATCGCATACAAATCGTATCCTATCTAGTATCCTATCTGTCCTATCTAGAGTGGCGCCGTGAAAGTAAAGAAGTACCTAGACATCTACTAGCCTTGATTCCCTTTGTTTGTCCAAATCTAAATAAACAAATAATGTTGCACAAGAGTTATGGTATAATCAATGCATGGATCTAATCTGCAACACTCATGTGTATAAAAGATAATTTTATTGAATGCGTGGAGGGACAGAAAATTGAATATGCAATATTTTAATATAACAAATATTTACACATTGAAAATAGATTTACAGTATCCAGTTGCATAAGTCAGACCTATCAGGTTCCTTTAAGCATGTCATTGTGGTTTGTGGACCTTTTCAGCTGTTGTGTAACAACATTTCTTTGCATGATTAAATTGCATTAATCTTTGTGGAATTACTGTACAGAATGTTTGATTAGAAATAAATTAAACCATGCAGACATCAGAAATATAAAGCTTTCACACTTTGAAATGTTTTCCAGCCAATTAATTATTATTACATTTTGCCATGATATCTTCTGCAGTTTGAAATTTAATTTTTGATCTCAGATAGAAGTTGTGCCCAGTATATTGCATATTCCAAAGTGCAGAGGTATAAAATGAAAGACATTTTAAATTGTTTCTAGTGATGAACGACACACAGCTTGTGAAGTCAATTTGACCTGTCATAACTTCGTTCCTGTCCCCAGGACCCTCTGCTGTGTCACAGACCAGATATCGATGATAAATCACTGATATTGTAACAATTGGCTATTAAATAAAATAGTAAAATGAATACTGTGGTTTGACATGCCAACTATGCCCGCCAGGAAGAAGGCATCTCTGAAATAATTTGGCTCTGACAACTATGCACTATTAGGGGAGAATTCAATTTGTTCTATTTTTCGGGCAACCGAAAAAATGGCACTATTTACTGTAGGTGCCCGGACTATTCAATTGCAGCCGTTTTTCACAACTATTGAAGGCATTTTTTACCCATGCCTTTTCAATAATTTTTTGGAGGGGGGAAAGGAAAAATGCTTCAAAATTCACAGATCGAGGTGTTTTTTGCCAATGCCAAAATATTACCCTGGGTGAAAAAAAAAATCATCCCTCGTTTCAAACAGGGTGAATCATCATTTGCCCTAAATAATGGAAAAAGTGTTGATTTTTCTCCCTAATTGAATACCCCCAAGGATATTATATGCAAGATAGAAGTTACATGAAACTGGGCTACACAGTACCAAGGCTGATACTGTGCATGCGCTGGTCTTCATATCTGTCTTCAGGACCATATTTTAGCTTTTATGTGCTGGTGCCAGAGCAATTTATAGAAGCTGGGGGCCAGCGCATGGGCTGTATCTAGACAGCTACTGCACATGCATCGGTCCTACGACCATGGCGGGACTAGCAGGTATGGAATCAGCGGCAGCAGGGACTAGCAGCGACGGGAGGGGAGGCGGCATCGCAGATTTAGATTGACAATGTCTAGGTCCACAGTAGATAGGCTGACACCATATGGTCAACATGGTCAAAAGGACAACACTGGCAAAAGATCAGCATGGCTGTGGTCGACTCATAAAAATGTTCACGTGAGTTTTTGGGGATCTTTTACATTTTTTTACATTTTTCGTACTTTACCATGCAAGTGTACTCCGGGGGTAGACCGAAGTAGCAAGTAATGAAACTGACAATGTTTGTATGTATATGGCACTTGAATGATTAATGGATGTATTGGCCCTTATTCTGGATCACTTGCAAAGGCAGATTCCTTCTCAAATGGACAAATCTATGTGCACTGCAGGTGGGGCAGATGTAACATGTGATGAGAGCATTAGATTTGGGTGGGGTTCTACTTCAAAATGAGAACTATATTGCAGTGTAAAAATAATGCAGCCAGTATTTACCCTGCACAGATACAAAATAACCCAAATCTAATTCACCCAAATCTAATTATCACCATTTTATCTGGAAATGTAAGACAGATCTAGACATATTTTGTGACAACCTTAATGACAATGCAGTGCCAGATTAAGCCTTCGGGTGGCCGGGGGCACTTTAGACAGGGGGGCCCCCTTGCACTTGTCATTATTGGCTGCAAACTGCATGGGGGAATATTACACTGTCAAAACACAGAATAAAGGCAGTATAAACTTAGTCAATGGGTAACTTCAGGGGATATATATACATACATACATACATACATAGCAGATGAAAAGCCTGTGTTTGTCCCTCTGCACCTTACTCTGTAGGAGACCTCACAGTCCCAGTGCTGCCTCTGATTAAAAACCCTCCCATGACTAGGCTGCTGCGGGGTTTATCCATGGCCCTAAGAAGCATGTAATGAGCTCCACCAATCAGAGCTCAGCACAAACGTCTCAGTCTCTGCCCTCTGGTGCAAAGTGTTATGGGACTTAGTCAACTCCCAGTAATGCACTGCACACTTGGCTCCCAATGCTGAGCACAATTAATCATTGTCACATCGGCAGATAGGTGAAGCTGCAGCACTCCAATGCACAAAACCTGCACCACTCCAATGCACAAAACCTTTAGCTAAAAAAAATATATATATTTTAAAAAAAATACATGCCAATTACAGGGGGCCCCTAGCTATATCCATCTATATTAACACTATTCATATGAAAACTTACCATAAGCCTAAAGATACACCTGATAAAATTTCCACCAACAGTGAGCATCATTGAAACTGGCCTTAGTTTAGTTTAGTTTTGTGCTGAACGGGAGCGTGCATCGGCATCAAATCGGGATCGAAAGGTTAAAAACCTGTATGATACCCCATACAATTTGTATGCGATCCCGATGTGATTTTGACTATCGGGATCGGATAGAATCCCCCCTCCCCCAACACCGAATCTCCTCGGAAACATGTGAGGGCATGTGTATGAGAACATATCCCCTCGCATGAGCTGATGATTTGTCCTGTATTTGCTCTACCCATGAAGCCCACTACGTAATTCAATCCGTACAAGAACAAAAGATTTCCACAGGTGTGGCACATACAGCATGTGGCTTGCAAACAGAAACATCTAAATATACAGAAATCCAAGTAAGTGGTGGTAACATCAAAATAAAAGATAGGCGCCAGATTCTCTAAGCTTCAAAAGTGATAAAATGGAGAGTTATAAACAGCCAGCCAATCAGCTCCTGTCTGCCATGTCACAGATTGTGTTTAAAAAATGTCAGGCAGGAGCTGATTAGCTGGCTGTTCATCACTCTTTATCACATCACACTCTGGGCTAGATGCACTAAGCTTCAAAAGTGATAAAATAAATAGTGCTAAACAGCCAGCCAATCAGCTCCTGTCTGACAATGTCACAGACTGTGTTTAAAAAATGTCAGGTAGGCACTGATTGGTTGGTTGTTTTTCACTCTCCATTTTATCACTTTTAGCTTAGTGCATCTGGACCTATACCTTGTAGAATGCACCCGTAGAAAAGTGAATATTGGAAGGAAATCCGGATCAGTTTAGACTCACCTAGGAGAACATATCCGGAATATCAAGAAGTTTACCACCAATGCTCTCCAAATTTCACAAGACATCAAGGCCACATGGCACAACAGAAACATTGAAAGCAATTTAACTATTTTCAGATTACACATCTTATCACCCACATGACATCAATCTGGGCTTTTAAGATTAGATGGTTCCTAATAAAAACATGCACCATCCCTCCTGTTAAAACAACACCACAAATTTTTTTTGCAATGTGAAAGCGGTATAACAGAGCTTAGAATAAGTGAGGGCTGCATAGGCATGAGTGTATTTAAAAGCCTTTGAATTTTTTGATTGGTTAATGACAAGATTGTTGCTAGGGAGATTACCCAGGAACTTTAGGGTTTTGTGTTTGGTAGATTAGCCAGTTAAGTAGTTAAGGGGCGGTAGCTTTTGTCAGGTGTATATTAGAGGGATCTGAAACATAGAAACATAGAATTTGACGGCAGATAAGAACCACTTGGCCCATCTAGTCTGCCCCTTTTTAAACATGTTACCTCAAACCATATTTGATCCTTATTTTTTTGGAAGGATATCAATATGCCTATCCCAAGCATGTTTAAATTGCTCTACTGTATTTGCCTCTACCACCTCTGATGGGAGGCTATTCCACTTATCTACTACCCTTTCTGTGAAGTAATTCTTCCTCAAATTTCCCCTGAATCTTCCTCCCCCTAGTGTCAGTGCATGTCCTCGTGTTCTGCTGCTCCTCTTCCTGTGAAGAATGTTTCCTACCTGTACCTTGTTAAAACCCTTGATACAGTATGTTATTATTGTCATTCTTGCTGACGGGTCGCCAGAACGTACGCGCTGGCGACCCGCCAGCAGCCACGCCAGCGAGGAGACTGAGACGCGCGTGCGTCTCACGCGCACACGCGTCTCAGTCTCCGTCGCTAGCGCGACGGAAACCCTGTCCGTCTCCGCCTCAGGGAGACGGACAGGGTTAGGGGGGGTTAGGGGGGGGTGCGGGCAGGCGGCGGGGACCCCGGGAACGGATGGAAGCGCCGTCGGAAGGGGACGCGCGCGCCTCTCGTGCGCGCGCGTCCCCTTCTCACCATCGCCATGGCGCTGGCGGGGGATGGCGGCTGGCGACGCCAGCGCCATCCCCTGCAAAGATGGGACCTGACCCATCTGTATATCTGGATGATTCTACTTACGCTTTGAGTTCTGGAAACCCACCCTCCCTTTCCCTTGCCCTCTCATTTGCTACCTTGCCGAATGGCTTATCGTTTAATTTAACTTTTCAAATTATTTTTTTTTAAATCAGCGGGAAGGCGCCTTCTACCAGCGGTCATGTTGAGGTATAAATGGTCACTGTGTGGCATTACAATTATATATTGTTTACCAGGAACTCTGCACCAAATTCAGTCTCAGATGCAGTCCATACTGAAGATACAGCCAAGACTGTAATCTGTTACTGATATGTGTAGACACTAAAACACTGGTCTTTAACAGTGGCGTATTTATAAAGAGTGCAGTGTGTGCTGTGCACATGGGCCCTCGAGTCCCAGGGGGCCCGCACTCCACATGCTGCACCCTGTTTTTTAATACTCACCCCCTTCGGAGTCCAGCAATTAAGGCAGTAGCGTTGCCAAAATCGCTTTTAAAAAATGGCTGCTTCACCATTTTTCCAGAGATCTGTGCATGTGCAGGAGAGTATGAGAGTATAAACCCACTAGAGCTCAGACTCCATTGCACAGCGCTGTGTGGTGCTGCTGCCGGCAGAACGGAGGGGGCCTGAACAAAGGAGGCTGAACGGAGGAGGCCTTCTTCTCTCTTAAAGCAGCCCTGGTCCTCAAATATCCTTTTGCTCCTCTGCCTATGTCTCTTTTTAATCTCATATGGCCACTGCTTCCAGTGTTTTCTGCTGACCAAAAAATCGGTTACATAATTACGAATGTGCATGCACAGACAGCTGGAAAACATATTATGCTGAGTACAACCTTTTCTAAATTCTAATTCTAATTAACAGTCTTCCAGATTCCTATCTAGCCTAGTCAATTTAGTTTTATAATGCATCCAACCAAGTGGAACTTTAGTGTGTGGCCATTTCTGTCAGTTTGTAGTATGCTATCAGTTGTACATACTGTAAGTACTGCACAAGATCTGCATCTCTCTTCTGCACGTATCACTTGCTCCCATGCACTGTTACAGGACAGGACCCTATAGAACGCCCTTCCACGCAAAATAAGACTCTCCACTAGCCTCCAAACTTTCAAGCGTTCCCTGAAAACTCACCTCTTCAGGCAAGCCTGACATATTTAAGTACCACACACTTAACCCTCTGAGGCACTTATGTATTCTATAGCTTTTCTTCTGGACTTGTAACTTGGTGGGACTGCTATGCTATTACTGTTGCCTGTCCTTGTGTTTCCCTCCGATATCCCTATAGATTGTAAGCTTGCAGCAGGATCCTCCTAAGTCTGTCTGTTACCCAGTTTGTTTTATCACTGTCTACAATTGTAATGCGCAACGGAATCTGCTGCGCTATATAAGAAACTGTAAATAAATAAGTACTGTAGTATTTTTAAACACAAGAATAAACATGGTACAGAACTATGAGTATGGCATAATAATGTTAGGAGGGTGTGTAAGTTAAAGCAAGTGAATGCATATGTGGTTGTACAGTAAGCCCAGTTCTATACTTAGCCCATCATCTGTGACAGACAAGTATTGTGCTTGAATGATCATCAAAAACTTCACACTAGAAGCTCCCTGTTCTTCCCAAATTGGGTTAAGGTTTTCAATTAAACAGTAAATAATCTTAAACACCACATTTTCTGCTAAGAAAGCATGTTTATTCATGACTTTATGTATTAAGTTGCCTTTTTCAATATAACATTCTCAGAATATTTGGAATGCCTGAAACCCATCAAGATTTTAAACAGACATTGCTATGCTTCTTTTAAATGCTTACGTTTTAATACATGATTGACTCACTGACACTAAGCTCAAATTTTGCAGTCAGTCAACATTAGTTGAACATACAGTAGTCCTTAAGGCAAAAACCCATGAACACATGTCTTCATAACACTGCGTTGGAGCAAGAGCTGTTTGTCAATGCTGGAAAAACAACTGCCACAGAAATGACTGCAGCTACAGGCCCAAGCATGAAGCACTCCATAATTGCCAAAAATCAGTGTTTTTGTGATATATGATTTGCTAAATAAAAAATAAACAACAAATAAACCCAAAGTGAATATTCTATGTATTAAGTATGCAATGCAATTGCCATGTTTAATATCACCATTGCCATTTACATGTATATGTATGTATACTGTGAGTTGCAAATATAAGAGTATCGGAGCAATTCTGTATTACTAATTTATAAAAAAGTAGTTGAAAACTAACCTGGGTGGCCAAACCAGTCATCGAGATCTATCAATGGTCCATGTTTTTAAAATCACCTAGCTGGTGCACAGCTGTAGTCATCATTACTAACTGTCCCATTTTCAAACATGCTGTATTCATTCCTATTATAGACAGGGCAGCCGAGAGGTATGCCGGGCCCCGGTAAAATTGGGGGGGGGTGGCCTAATTGCAGGAGGCGTGGTTACCTTCACGATTAGCCACGCCTCTAGAATTATTACAGGGAGAGTCAAAAACCTACCGGGGGGGAAGGTGTTATTATCCTCCCACCCCTTCAGCAGCACACAACTACAGCATGTGCTGTGTGCTGTGCTGAGAGCAGGCTCAGCATGAGCTCTCATGCTGCTGTCAGCACACCACATACAGTACATGTGTGCTGCTGCTGCCCGGGACGGACATAGGGGGAGGGGGTCGAACCGGGGCCCCTGCAGGGCCCCTCCAGCAATCCCGGGCGCCGGTAGTTAGTACCTGCCCCCCCCCCACCCCTCTTGGCGGCCCTGATTATAGATCCACAGGTTGTCCGAAAAATGTTGGTAGATCTTGAGGACAGGTCTGGCCACCCCTACTTTCAGGCATTAGTGAATGTTTTTAGTTTATTTTTTATATTATCTTCTCCTCCATCATACACAATAATGTATACAAATTGCGCTGTCCACAATCAGAACACAAATTTGCAAGCTAGCACCTAATAATACCTAACTCTCTGTTATTCCAAACCAATCACGCAGATTTTGGTTCACTTAACTATGTGCATTTGCAACAAGTCATTTAAACATTCCTTTCAGCATCAGCCCCTCAAAAGAATTGTTTTGATGTTCTATAACCTCTTCTGTGGTGTAAATAAGTGCTTTTTGCTGAGAATTTGAAATGTAAGGTATTAACTTGTCTAATAAAGTTGAAGCCATAAGGGTTTGTACGTGGGGAAGAATTGTTCATAATTTACCACTCTTCCTGTCACTGACCCAATCAACAGACAATACAAGCAAAGTCTTTGAAAGTCTTTATATTAGTATTACAATGCAGAGAGGCATGGTCAGACCTCTCCATATAAAATAAAACTTGTGCTGCTGTGAAGTGGCCATATGCACAGAAATGGGGGGGGGCAGATTTGGTGGGGGGGGGGGGTGCATATCTCTCAATGCATATAGAGAAGGGACTGACTGCTGTAGAAGCAGACAGTTCTCTATTTCCCTACCTGAAATTACACTCTATGGTATCAGGGGGCAGCAGGACTTGGGGAGGGTAAATTTTACCCGATCCCCACCTGTTTGCATCACCTTCCATTAGATGTGCTGCAAATGTTATTACGTGCGCTGTTGTGGAGTGGATCATGCAGTGTGTACAGCAGTCTGATGTGTTGTTGCATGGTATCACTATGTCGCACCGATATTATGTGTGTGCACTTTGCTCAGTGTGATAGCAATGTGTGGCCCCAAGCGTCTATATCATCCGGCAATTACAATGCAGCATGCTTGAGAAATCTAGTTAATCGCCGGTCAGGGCCAGTGTTCTCACCAGAGAACACTGGCCCTGACAGGTCACTCAGCACATAGAGCTGACACATCTCATTGCAGCGCTGTGTGCTGAGTGATCTTGCTGAGCAATCTGCATTGCTCAGATCGCTCAGAAGCATCTCGTTCTATGTAGGCCCTAGAAAATGCCCCTACAATACTCCGTGTGTAGGAGCATAGGGATAGGGATGCACATCCCTGCACTCTGCTATTGCCCCCGCAATTAAAATAAATCCATACCTCTCTACTGTCCCATTCCCGCAACGGGGGGGGACAACAGTTCGGAATCACTCGTCACTCGTGATTAGACGCTGAGTGTCTATTCCTGTATCCTGAGGGTCTGGGGGCATGCTCAGCAGCTCACAGAGCCACTAGCCCTGCCCCCACAGCAGCGAAAATGGGGGCGTGGCCTCACGGAAGGGTCACAATTATAGACCACACCCCCTTTCTGCTTGGCCATGCCCCCCAAATACTGAGTGTCCCTCCTCCGGAATTACTGTAGAATGTAAATCTATAATCGCCAGTGTCAGGGTCAGTCTTCTCACAGAGAACACTTTTCCTGACAGATCGCTGTGTAGCGCTGTGTACTGAGCGTTTTGAGTGATTTAGCATCACTCAGAACGCCCATCTCCCCGTGTGTAGGCCCTTTTAGAGGACATATGTTTGAATAACGAAACAAGACAGAGCCTGCAGTCTACAAACTTACATTGCTGGTCTGCTGATATGACATATGTATTTCAGTAATGCCTAGAGACCATGGAAAAGTCTGCAAATGCATAGAGAGGAGTACTTAAAGTTAATCACTATCAATCACTAAATAATTTGACGTGAAAGTGAACAACGGTTATCAGCTGTAATGTTCTTGCCTCAACAACAAGCCTTCCGCTGTGGTAGGTGAAATGTCAGCGACACATTCATGTAATTCATATCACAACACATTAAGATAGCCTTTGTGAGATTCCATGCACAGACCATTTGTTATTGTGCCAAGTGAGATCCCATCAGATACAAATAGCCTACAGCTGTACTGCTCATTTGTCTTCCTAAAGTTTCCTTCCTGTAACAATGTAAGGGAAAGCATCTTTCATACTGGACATACATGAAAAGATTTTTCAAGAACAAACACCTACAATTTATTTTTACATATTAATGTGCTGTTTAGACTCAAGCCAAACAGTCCATTAAGTTATTTTGCTATATTGCAAATATTCAATCTTTGTACACTTCTGATGTCTTGTCATAATTGAAATACTTTCCATTTATGCTAACAATGACCAGATGAAACTTTCTGCAGATATGTTAATATGAAAGTATGATTCAGCACTTTTCATTGTAGCATTGAATACCGTCCCAATTTTCACAGGACCGTCACTTTTTTTGGGGTCCACTGTGTCCAGCGGTGGGGGGGCAGTTGGGAGTCCCCCTTGCTACCCACTGCTATGCTTAGCAGAGCAGCGGGGAATAGATGTTGTGTGTGGAAAGGGGATGGGGGCATGGGCAGCAGCTCTCACAGTGCTGCCCATGCACACAACAGTGGCAAAAATGGGGACGTGGCCTTGCAGGCGTGCCGTGGGCATAGACCATACCCCCTAATTTTGGACACGTTCCTGTTGGGAGGTATGCATTTTTTTATACCAGAACAAAAATATGTGCTGTAAATGGTGCTGCTGAGAGGTCTGATAGGCTTGAGTAAAATTACGGGGGCATGGCCTAAATGCAGGAGGTGTGGTCATGCCCCCTTTGGCCAAAAAAAGAAATAAATCATCTTTGTACAGCCAAGCAGGAGGGATGCCTGAGGCCCTCAGACAGAGGCATCTCAAGGGGGGAGTGAAATCAGTGTCATTGCTCCCACCTCACCTACCTTCACAGCAACAGGCAGAGGATCAGCAGCTGTAGCCTCACTGCAGCATGCTCTGTGCTGACAAGATAATTAGAAACCCCCCCCCCCCCATTACATATGCATATACACTAGTTTCCACACTAATGAGTTATGTGTCAACATATCAGAGTAAAGGTGGACATACATCTACAGATCGATTGTCAGATTGGGCTGGTTGGAACAAAAACCTGGTAATATCTGAATGACAGTTTTTGGCAGTTTTCCAGCATTTCAATGCAAATGGTCAACTGTCATTTGCTCTCATCCATTACCAGGATTTTGATCCAACTAGCCCAATCTGACAATCGATCTGTAGATGTGTGGACAGCTTTAGTCAGTGTAGGATTTAGATTGACACTCACCAGAGGGATTGCGGTCAGCAAACAAACAGGCTTGGCTTACCATCAGAGAGTCGCCTGGTCCTTTAAAATATATATATATAGTAAACACTGGTAATGCATGCATGACAATGTATCAGATTAATTACAGCAATGCACTGGAAAAATACACCATAGTCCTGTGCAGTATATTGTAACATATGTATAATGTATACAGATGGAGCCGGGCTCCCTCTTGCTGGCGAATCGCCAGAACGTCACCGCTGGCGATCCTCCATCAGCCCGGCTCTCATCTGACGCACGCGCGTCTCAGTTTCCGGGCGGCGGGGCAACGGGAACCCTGTCCGTCTCTGCTTCATGCACGCGCTCCCCCCGATGGCTGGTGGGGCCTGACGGCTGACGGGGGCTGATGATGGAATCACCAGCCCCTGCAAGCATGAGCCGCGCTCCATCTGTAGGTACTCATAATATTTAACATAAACCTAGTCAACAATATATATAAATGTATATTAATAAAGTACCCTATGCTACACTTGTCGCTACACCGTTGGGGCCCATTGGAGCTCTTGTTAAAGAAATTGTCCTGGGTATGCACAGGAGAATGGTATAAGACTGTTGTACACTGCAGTTTATATTATGTAGGCTGAGTAGTTGAATAGTATCCACTTTATTTACTATAAGTGGTTCACTTCCCAGGCTATGCCTCTTGAACAATGACATAGAACTACTCTCATTTGTTGCAATAAATTAATTAGTTGGCAGTGGGCCCAGAGCCATGGATGGTAATATATGTTTCATAAGTCGCTACAATTGTCGCAGCCCATCTGATAAAGAAGAGTACTTTTTCTTTGTACAAAGATGAAATTATACGGTGATATTGCTGCTAGATGAGATTTGTAATTCCAGTAACGGATATCTTAAGTATCCCAAATACAGTATAGCGATGCTAGCTGAACTCAGATGTTTTTTTAAAGGGGTGATTAAAAGGCAAAACAATGCCTTGTAAATGATTGAGCCTTTAAAAATATTGTCCTGATCCCTAGAGGTAGAGATAGGCCCTTGGGCAATAGGATCCACCGGAGGTTTCCCCTGTGCACCAGCCCAACCCTAGGGTTAGTTGTTCAGTATATGTGTTCAGGGTATGTAAAGCTCTTGTGAAATGTTAAGGTGTGATGTCATTTTGGGCACTGGAGCACTACTACGCAGGATCGTTAAAGAAATGGGGCAATGCTATTGCATTGTATGGAGACCTGGAAAGACCTGTTGGGGATCCTGAGGACTGAGGTTGAGAACTACTGAGTTAAAGCATTCGAGAATGATTTTGGAACATCCATACAAATATACTTACAGTATGTAGATTATTACCATGCATTTGCTACAAGGAGTTTGCCCATTTCAGTATATTTTCATGCGCCTCTTTTGTCACCTGGCCTGGTGTTCTCTCTGGTAGAACTGTTAGTACCAACATGTTCTGCCACTGTGTGGTCTTGATTTCTGAATCTACAGCAGCTGGAGAGTCACAGATTGCCTGTGGGTGTCTTCACCAATAGATGTACTTGACAGTAAGCATAAGTCTAAAGCTGGGCAAACACTGGAGTGATGAGAATTAGTTTTGACATTGGAACAAATGCCCTTCAGCAGGGATTGAACCGTGCACAGCAGAACGAGTTTAATGAAGGATGGTTCCACCCTTCATTAGAATAAATAATGTTATTGCAAAGCAAACCTAGTGGCCGTCGCCAGCTACAGCCAGGCCCGGCGACCAGCAGGACAAAGGGGACTGCCATACTGCTCAGAAAGGCCCCAAGACTCAGATTCTCAGAGAAAGATCCCGGCAGCTGCAGCAGGTAATGGTGCAATGCACTTATAGGTAATTAACGCCATGAGGCTGTGCTGAAGGGTCAGAGGAGCATTTTCTGAGTATTGATTGGAGGAGCCTGTCACATGCTCCTCTGACCCATGGAGCTCAGAAGCAGCCTTGTGGGAGTGACACACTGAGGCTTTGACTGTTGCTATGTCAGCTGCTGCCTGTTTACTGCTGTGAGTATATGGTGGCAGTATGTGAATCCACTAGAATTAAGAAGGATGTAGGTTTTTCTACAGTGTGTGTGTGTGAGTACTGCAGTCTGGACTACTGCAGTGTTTGGACTACAGTGTGGCATAATATGTGGGTACTGCAGTGTGGCATACAGTAGCATAACTAAAGAGGGTGCAGATGATGCAATTGATATTGGCCTATCAGATTGCGGGGCCACAAGGCCCAGCAGCAATACCCTGCACCCTTTTGAATCTCTTTTTTAAAACAGTGCCGTGAGCAGTGATGGTGCTGTCATATCGTGCCCCTGTATTTTTTGCTTGTTTTTTTAAAGCAGACTGCAGATGAAAGGGTCTTCAGCAGCAGTGTTATGGTGTCATATACCCCCCAGGCTGCTCCATCACTTATCAATTATGTCCTGGGCCACCTCATCTATGGGAAGTCCCCAGGTGGTCCAGTGGTTTATATATATATGGCTGCAGTTGTAATCTAACTGTGACTGGGGCTTGTGGGAGGTACACAGGGCATTTACTGGGGGAGGGGGGATAAGAGGTACACAGTATTTGTACTGGGAGGAGGAAGGGAGGAGGTGGAACACACCGACTGTACTGGGGAGGGGGGAGTAGGAGGTACACAGTGCCTGTACTGGGGAGGTGGAGAGTAGGAGGTACACAGCACCTGTACTGAGGAGTAGTGGGTACACAGGGCCTATACTGGGGAGGGGAGAGTATGAGGTACACAGTGCCTGTACTGGGAAGGGGGGAGTAGTAAGTACACAGTGCCTGTACTGGGGAGTATTGGGTACACAGGGCCTGAGTTTTTAGATCTGAGCCCAGCAGGAAGATCTGAGCCAGTACTTGGATCTGCTTGTAACCCTTAAGTCCAAACAAAACCACATTTTGAATTCTGTACAGCCTGTATTTTGCTTTCATGGCAATATAATTCCCATATTATGTGGTTAATGCAGGGGTTCCCAATCTTTTTCTAATCACGGCACCCTAGAATATCAGAATTTTTCCAAGGCACCCCTAGGTCCCAAAAAATATATATCAAATTAAGTAGATTGTGTTTATATGTTCTTCTTAGGTTCAGTTATGTGGTAAAGGGCAGGATTTGGTTCTGATTGTACACATTTTATGATTGGCAGCCACCAGCACTGGTTTTGTCCAGAAATAATTGATCATAAATCATTTGAATTGGTTGGACAACCAATCCGAGGCACCCCTGCAAGTGTCCTGAGGTACACCAGGGAGCCTAGGTGCACAGTTTGGGAACCACTGGGTTAATGTAATAGAGTGCACTGGTGGGATCCCTGCAAATATGTCCCAGGGATTTATTTTTGAAATACTGTATAGCAACTCTAGGGGACAAATCTAATAGTGTGAGAATCAGAAAGTGAGAGATTTTGGGAGAGTTTTCCCCAAATTTTTTTTTTTAAAGCGGCAATCATTTACACTAAAAAACCTGAACAATTTTGCCATGTAATTTATTGCTGCTTTAAAAAAAATGGAAAAACTCTCCTAAAATCTCTCACTTCAAATTCTCACGCCCTATTACATTTGTCCCTAGGTGTCAACTCCGGACATGGATTATGTTGGGCCATCTGGTTATTGATGGCATCATTTTACATATTCGTACAATTATTTCTTGTAAAAAATGTAATTGTGATTTATTAGATTTATAAGATTAGGAATTATTGCAGCAATGTACTGTACTTTGGGCATCATTAACCAAACATGAAACCAAGTAGGGACTCTAAAATCATATTATTATTGCTGCAACCCTACTGATATGTTAATCCATTGTCTCAGGGGTTGCCACTGAACCAAAAGAATTCTGAACACGCTATAGACAGCAGTACTGTTTATTCAGCACATACTTCTTATCTAAATACCTGACATTGACATTTATGCCTTTTTTATATTCCAAAGTGGAACATTTTTTACTTCAGAAAATGCTATAGTGTTTTAGTAAACGTGTTTTACACAGATTAGCTTGTCTAATAAAAAAAAACTTAAATGTCTATAAATCTAAGACATTTTGACAGAAAATTGTTTGTACATCTGTAGTGTAGATCGGTGGTTCTCAATCATTTTCCACCTGGGTACCCTCTGGCAGCCCATTTACGTTATTTATTTGTATTCCCAGCATTTGCAAAGCAATACAGTACATTTGTGAAGGACAGAATTGCTATTAAAATAGATCAAATATTTAGGCGCAAGAACAAATAAAAGCAATAAATGCTATAACAATTTTTATTTAAAAAACTACACAGAAATAGAATGCATTTGCCACATTTTTTTTAATCTCATATTATAATAAATGAAAAACTAACATAAACAATGAAACTATAATCCACAATTTTTTGCTATTACAGGGATACAGAAATAGTTGTTTCATTTTGCTATCAGGGTCCAACAGTAATCCATGGTCCGAGACTAGAGAGACCCCTATTATACTGATTTCCCTTATTTGTACCCTTTTACATAACATTGTGAATACCATGGAGAGGGGGAGATGGTATTCTATACCCTGGTCTGTGTTTGCTGGAGGGCTCCACGTTCTCAACCTCTACCCCCCTCCCCCTGTAACAGGCAGCAGAGCTGTGTACATTGGCCAGCAGCCAGCAGTCAGTCCTCCCTCCCCTGGACCCACCTCAGTGCACATAGGGGGTGATTATGAATGATGCACTGTGTGCGAGCGGCCGCGGCAATCAGGCTTAAAAGACATGCAGCGCTGTGAACTTAGTATCGCTGCGTATCAACCAGAATAAGGGCCTCAGAGTAGGCAGGGCACAGGGAGTGCAGGGAAGCTGAGAGGAGACACACAAGGACAGGCGGCAGAGACAGGGCACAAAGCAGTGGCAGCTCCAAAGGAGGGGCTGCCGCACAGTTCAAAATTAAAATAGGGGAGTCACACCAACTGCCAGTGAGTCAAACGGCCCATCGTGCGTTTTTTAACTCAATCACATTGCATGTAGTTCAAAACGCATGTGATGTGCTAAAGCAGCATATGCTTTGAACTAGATGCGATGCGATCTAGTTCCAAAAGTACCTGCAGAACATACTTTTTGTGGTGTGATGTGCACAGGTGTGCATATTGCATCGCACCCGTTAATCGCACCTACAGTTTGGAATGGCAGTTGGTGGTAGTGTTTGTGGCTCCTCTATTTGAATTATAAACTGTGCTGCAACCCCCCCCCCCCCCCCTTTCTGGAACTGCCACTGGCAAAAAAAAACAATTGGTCACAGAAGTTAGGGTTGGGTGAGCATAATTACCACAACCTCCTCCACATTGCTTTACAGCAATTTTTTTTGTTACCTGTGGGGACGAGTGTGATTGTTTTTTATATGGGGGCTTATAGGTTTTTTCTTTTCCTATGGGGGCCAATGTGTTTTGCCATGTGGGGATCTCATGGTTTGCCTTGGCAATTTTTAAATCTTATTTAGTGTGCCACAAGGTAAAAAGGTTGAAAATAACAGCCCTAGAATGTCTGTGTGTGTGTGTGTGTGTGTGTGTGTGTGTGTGTGTGTGTGTGTGTGTGTGTGTGTACATGTTGTAGGGAATATAGATTGTAAGCTCCACTGGGGCAGGGACTGATTTGAATTTTCAAATATTCTCTGTAAAGCGCTGCAGAATATGTGTGCGCTATATAAGAAACTGTTAATAAATAAATGTCTAATACACTTGTCAAGCTAGCATTTGCTTTTGCATTTAGGGGTGAATCTAAAGCTCTACAGTCCAGGTTCAACTATAATAGGTGTGATCCATTTACCATCATCTTAATTTTGATTTGCTGGTAGTGTCATATAACAGATGTATGTTGTTTCGTTGGTATTTATCAGCCGGAAAACCAACAAAGGAAGCAACCAATAAGACAATTGAAAACAATAATGCCATAAAATACAGCTGACATTGAATGCGTTTGCATGTTGAAAAGTCACATCCTGTCACTTAAATTCATTTATTTGTCTCTTGTGGGTGATAAAACATACATGTTTTCCGTATACAAACTATGAGTTAGTTTGATTACTTTTTAAGAGGAACACAGGGGAATACATTAAATAATTTGAATACAATCTTTTCAATGTAATAAGACACAAGAAAACATATTGTAAATAACAATGGGCCTTATTTTGGTTCATTCTTTCTGACAAAATCCTTCTTAAATGGGCAAAACCATGTGCACTGCAGATGGGGCAGATGTAACATGTGCAGAGAGAATTAGATTTGGGTGGGGTTTTACTTCAAAGTGAGATCTATATTGCAGTGTAAAAATAAAGCAGCCAGCATTTTCCCTGCACAGAAACAAAATTACTCACCCAAATCTAATTCTCTCTGCACATGTTACATCTGCCCCCCCTGCAGTGCACATGGTTTTGTCCATCTAAGAAGGATTTTGTCAGAAAGAATGAACCAAAATAAGGCCCAATATGTATGAATAAATCTGCTGACTGTTGAATAGGAGTGTACATATAACAAAAGCTCATTGTTGGCTCATGTATGGGCCCATAAGTCAGATAGGCATCAGTCTGGCTTGTAGCACCCCAGCCATGCAAATACATAGCAATACATGAAACATCTCACTTACACAGGGCCGGTGCAAGGTTTCTCAGCACCCTAGGCAAATATTCTGCAAGCCCCCCCCCCCCCTCCTTCAAACAACACTAATACATATATATATATATATACACACACATACACACACACACACACACAGTATATACACAGAAATATGCAGTGTATAGTGTATGCTGTATGTGATTTATAGATGTGGCCATCTTTAGGCAGCCAACACCTCTGAGGCACTAGAAAGGTGCAGCTGCTGAAGAAAAAAACTTTTGCAGGGGCCCTCCGTGACCAAAACATATCCCACCTTCAACACATAGCTTCCCGGGACATCACCGTTGCCACCAGCAACCCTCCCATTCCTGAACACTGCCACTACAGACACTACTGATAACACACACCACGTTCCTACTAATGCCTCCGCAGACATCTCTACCAGCACCCCCTTCCCCCAAACACTGCTCCTGCCAATAGCACCCCCGTCTGTCGGCGGTGCTGTCTGCGGTGATGTGCACTTGTCCAGGCAGGGTTGATATTGGTAGGAGCGGTGTTTAGTACAGCGTAACTAATCATTTGGATTCCCCCAGGCAAAAAGTTTGTCAAACATCGTTATGCCAATTACACAATGTTACACACCTTAATGTCCGTAACACAATATGCCACACACAGTATATTGCACCATTGCACATTATACCACACTCCACAATGCCAATTACACATTACAGTATGTCACACATGGTAATGCCCAGTATATAGTGCCTGGTGTTCATTATGCTGACGCTGGCATTCTGACTGCTGTCAGAACACTGTTAATAATACAAGAAGGGGAGGTTGGACCTGTGGATGGAGAAATAACAGGAGAGGGTAACCAGGTAACCCATGTGGGGGTCATTGGTTCCGCAGATGTGCTGTTAGGTGAGAAAGAGCATTAGAGGGCAACGCAGTGTGTGTGTAGGGGGGTATGGAGCTATTAGGAGACAAAACATATCATGGTAGCCAGTGGGGGGAGATTGGAGTTGTGAGGGGAGAGAGAGAGAGAATGAGAGGGGTAGCCTGTGGTAAGGGGGGGCTGGAGCTGTGAAGGGGAGGCATGAGAGGGTAGCCTGTGTAGGGGATGGGGGGGGGGGAGTTGCTGGTGCCACAAATGGGGGGGAGGGGTGGTTTGGAGATTTGAGGGGAGAGAGAGCATGAGGGGGTAACCTGTGGGGGGCTGTGTGGGGGAGGGGGGGGCGTGGGTGCCATGAATTGGGGGGTTTAGAGCTGTAAGGGGAGAGAGAACATGAGGGGGGTAGACTGTGTGGGGGAGGGGGGGTCGCGGGTGCCGCGAATGGGGGGAGGGGGGGTTGAGGTTGTGAGGAGAGAGAGAGCATGAGGGGGTAGCCTGTGTGGGGGAGGGGGGGTCGCGGGTGCCGCGAATGGGGGGAGGGGGGGTCGTGGGTGCCGCGAATGGGGGGAGGGGGGGTTGAGGTTGTGAGGAGAGAGAGAGCATGAGGGGGTAGCCTGTGTGGGGGAGGGGGGGTCGCGGGTGCCGCAAATGGGGGGAGGGGGGCCCCATCATAGGAATAGGAAGGATCAAGGATGTATGTTAGATCAAGGGGGGGGGGGTTGCTGCTAGGGCCTGGTGGCTGAATACCAGCCAGGGATGGGTGCAGCAAGTTTAAAACGGGCAGGCTAGAGCAGGGGAGGGAGGGCACGAATCACTCACCGAGTAGCTGAGTGCTAGAAGTTGACAGCTGCAGCTTCGCTTCCTTCCTCCTGCTCTCCTCTGCGTAGCTTTTCTGCTGCTGGTCTGCTGCTCCTCCTGCAGCTCACTACCGCCCTCCAGTGGCCAGCGCCCTAGGCAAATACCTAAACCTGCCTAGTGGTGGCGCCGGCCCTGCACTTACAGATGGAGTGCCTCTCATACATCCGCATCCCTCGCCAGATGCCCTCCGCTGGCAAGAGCTGGCAGAGAGGCAGTCCATCTGTTTCTGCTTCAGGGAGACAGGAAGGGTTTAGAGAGGGTGTGGGGGGAAGTGGAGGGGAACCGGTGGGGAGCGACAGGGAGGTGGTGGAGAGCCCCATCGGAATGGAGCAACCCAGCATTTGCACTAACTGGGGCTCACAGCAACCTGCCTTATTGCCGGGTCGCTGATGTCATCCAGGGGGCGGGGTGGGGTGGAGCGGTGGCGCATCAGGTGGCGTGAGTAGGCCGCACTAAGGTGGCACTGCTGGCTCCTCCTCCGAGTTGCTGGCCCGGTATTTTTCAAAAGGCCGTTACACACCGCACATTGATCCAGATGAATCCGGCAATAACGGGGTTGAACCCGGTATATTTGTACGGTGTGAAAGGGGTATAAATGTTTACAGATGCTCAAGCAGCATGAAACAGTTAATTTTTTACATTTTGATTTAATCTGTTAATATGACTTTCATCTGGACCTTATAATCTGAAATAAAGTTCTTTCATAGTAATAACAAATATGTTTATTGGAACTATGAAGAGATAATTACACTATGGCCCTTATTCAGATTGCAGTACAAATTTGGAAAATGGGCAAAACCATGTGCACTGCAGGTGGGGCAGATGTAACATGTGCAGAGAGAGTTACATTTGGGTGGGGTGTGTTGAAACTGAAATCTAAATTGCAGTGTAAAAATAATGCAGCCATTATTTAACCTGCACAGAAACAAAATAACTCACACAAATCTAACTCTCTCTGCACGTTACATCTGCCCCAACTGCAGTGCACATGGTTTTGCCCATTTTCCCAAAAAAATTGTACTGCGATCAGATCTGAATAAAGGCCTATGTGTCACAGAGAATATTAGTGAATGTGTATATTAAATAGTAAACTGGAGATGAGAAAATCAATTCAGGAAAATTTCAGTCCAGAATTCACTGCTTTCAAGCCAGAAAATTTTTATTAAAAAGAAAAAAAAAAATAGGAATTCCAAAATTATTTTATAAAAGAAAATATTATTATGAAGAGATTTGGGTACTGCACTAAAACATCTACAATAAAGACAAAATTAATAATGAAGCATTGTACATAAGCAAAATATCTTAATTAGGTGCATAATTTGTATTATGAGCCATGTTCTACAAACAATCCTGTGGTAAAATGATCAAATAATTACTTTTTACTCTGGTGTAGTTAGGGGCAGGTGCTTTATAAGCACATTTGATCCAGGGATTTCTCCTGTTACAGATGTGTTCTCATACATCTTTGCTGCAGTCACGCAGAACTGCCCCTGTTGGCACTCCAGGTCACATGAGGATGTCGTAGTGTTGGCCATTCTTTTTGCAATCTTTTTTTGCCAAAAATGTGTCTTATTTGCGAGTGAATGAGACTATGGTGCATAAGGAGACTGCTGATTATTGTAATATCTTTGTATATAACAATATGTATGCACATGAGTCTGCATGCATATGGAACCATTTCCACCAGTGCGCCAGCCGGCGGACGTGCAAGCATCTCACACGCTCGCGCTTCCATTGCCTAGAATGGAGAGTGCGAGCATCTCCGTCGCTCACGCACACCCATTCTCAGGTGAGTATTATGTAGTATTATGTATATATATATATATATATATATATATATATATATATATTTACTTCAGGCAAGGTGGCACTCAGGGGTAACACTAAATAGTGTGGTGCAAGGTCCATAAAACAATTTACAGCAGCACTTGATCCTTAGTAGGAAAGAAAACCAGCACTCACGTTTATGATGAAAAAAGTAGATTGTATTTCAAAGATTCATGTCGTTAAGCCAGCGTGTCAGCAGTCCCTATATATATATAGGAAGGTATGTAATGCGGCACTCTGGACAACTTGTGAAGAAATTACTGGACACAAAGCTCCGTTCGTATCATCGTTTCAATTGTATTTTTCACAATTTTCGTCAGGATAACAAAAAAGAAGAGACACGCTAACCTTATATCCCTAAGAACCCACACGCCCCGAGTGGACGCCAGCCTCCAGGCGCACGGTCCCGCCGTGCAGTGCGTGACGTCATCGGCTGCGCCGTCGTCGCACAGCGTCTTCGATTGACAGGTTGCCATGACAAAGACGCCAGCTACGTCTGACGTATCCCCGGCTCCCCACGCAGCGGGCGGGTAACCATGGAGACCATGGAAGCGGCATCTGGAAATATTAAAAACATAGTGAATCACCTAATTTTGGTACATAATAGAAGTAGTAGGTGAAACAGTAATGCAGGATATCAAAATAGTCTTTTTTGTTATCCTGACGAAAATTGTGAAAAATACAATTGAAACGTTGATACGAACGGAGCTTTGTGTCCAGTAATTTCTTCACAAGTTGTCCAGAGTGCCGCATTACATACCTGCCTGTTTCTCCTCTTCAATTGTGAGTGGATGTGGGGCACCGGACCAAGCTACTTGTTTTTATCCCAGTGCCGGGTCATTCTATCAAGTATATATATATATATGGTACTTGTTTCCTATCTGGGCGCCCGCTAAGTTAATTGCACACCATGCTATTCTCCGTAGAGAAATCTGATCGCATCGTACACATACACGATATTGAACGATGCGATGCGATGCGATCCGATTCGATTTCCCATAGGAAACAATGTTAAATGGCTCAATTTAGCCAAATTATCATAGGAACAATAGTAAATGGGCCAAAAACACCCCTGAACATTGAAATGTCCCCCCAAAAGTAGTTGACGCCACCCCGCCATCAACGTGAACCCGAAGCGTGGCGAGCGCAGCGAGCCCGCGAGGGGCGGCGGTACGCGTCCTCCGACCTTTTCATGCCCTACTATCCACTAGGGCGTGGAGTGAGAATAGAATAGTGTGGCGAGCGCAGCGAGCCACCGAGCCCGAAGCGTGGCGAGCGCAGCGAGCCCCGCGAGGGGACGCGGATACCTTCACAGGTAAACGCGTCCCTTCGCGAGCTTCCCAGGTGTCCGCGTCGCCATGGACACCTGGGAAGCCCGCGAGGGGACGCGTATAACTGTGAAGGTATCCGCGTCCCCTCGCGGGGCTCGCTGCGCTCGCCACGCTTCGGGCTCGGTGGCTCGCTGCGCTCGCCACACTATTCTATTCTCACTCCACGCCCTAGTGGATAGTAGGGCATGAAAAGGTCGGAGGACGCGTACCGCCGCCCCTCGCGGGCTCGCTGCGCTCGCCACGCTTCGGGTTCACGTTGATGGCGGGGTGGCGTCAACTACTTTTGGGGGGACATTTCAATGTTCAGGGGTGTTTTTGGCCCATTTACTATTGTTCCTATGATAATTTGGCTAAATTGAGCCATTTCACATTGTTTCCTATGGGAAATCAAATCGGATCGCATCGCATCGCATCGTTCAATATCGTGTATGTGTACGATGCGATGAGATCCGATTTCATTACGGTGCCGTACGTAGAAAACCTGGGCGCCCAGATAGGAAACAAGTACCATATATATATATATATATATATATATATATATATATATATATATATATATATATATATATATATATATATATATATATATATATATATATATATATATATATATATATATATATATATATATATATATATATATATAGTAGTGCAGTACAATTACAAATACCAGAAATGAATGCTTGGCCACCTTATAATGAATCACACTCTTGTATTGAGTCCTCCAGCACTTCATTTAGGGCCTGATTCAGACCTGTTTGCTAGGCTGCGCACTTCCGCACCCTAGCGAACAGATTAATGCTGACCACCACCCGTCTTTTACCTTGGCCGGAGATGGATGAATTCAGGGAGGACACTGACACCATGTGACCTCAGCCACCCGCCCCTAGCAGGCAAAGCCCAGCGTTTTCATGGGGACACCCATAACATTCGGGGCATTCCCCTGCACAAGCCCCCACTCCACCCTCTTCTGCCCCTGCGAATGCCTCGACGGGTGTGATACTTGTGATATTTGCACATGCACATGTGCAGATCCCCACCATTGGAAACGGCCCTGATTAAGTCAACCAATTTTTGTATTAACACATAACTCCCAACACTCCTGTATATGTAGTTTGGACTCTTGTGTGGCTCTGTTGCACATGACCCTCAAGAAGGAGTCATAGCTTCAAAGTAATATTCATGATTGTGAGGTTATGACCCCATTTTGCAACTGTGGGGGCATAGACAGCGCTCTGAGAGCTCCTGGCCATGCCCCCTGTGCTCTCCTCTCTCATGTGACAGGATAACTGGCAAATGCGCCCCCACTCCCCCAACCGGGACACACTGCCGGCCCTGGGTGGGATGTGGGACAGTCACAGAAGATCGTGACTGTCCTGAGAAAATAGTGGTAGTTGGGAGGTATGCTTAACAGAATATGCCAGTCACTATTATTGTGGGTGAGGTTCTGTAATCCTTGCAACAGACATTAATATGATGTCTGGCAATAGATACAGCCGAAATGTTGTGATGGGATCAGCATTAGTTATGGTGCTTAATGAATGTCATACACTCCGTAGTAACCATGATTTCTTGACGTAAACATTTCCTGTTGTCCATTGGATTACTACCAGAAAGTACCGTACATTGTTTTATTAATAACAGTAGTGATGCACTTTAGTATTACATGTAATGCTGTTTGTGTTTGAGGTTTCTCCACCCCTAACTTCACTGTTTATAACTTGATCCCAAACAACCACTTACATCATACCTGAGAGTTTCAATTTGAAATGATGCATGTGTAAGAATTACAATAGCGTAAGTGGATGAAATAGTATGGAAATTAAGGCTCAGATCAACGTCATGGGAAGGAGTAGTCACTGTTACCAATGCTACTTCTGACATACTTACTTGCTGCTACAGCCCCTTCAGTCAGTGCTTTACTTACCAGTCCCTGTATGATGGTGGAGATCATATTAAATAAAGCTTTTTCAGACACACCAAGCTCGTTCAGACAAGTGTGTCAGAGGTGGGGATTCTGCCTCGTGAATCTCCCGAAAGCAATTCCATGTATTCAATTAGGCACAACACCTGTGTAGGGCTGAAAGGAGAGATAAATGACGTGGGAGGATTGGGATTTTATGAGAGTAGATTGCTGATGACTGTGCATATGACATCAAGAAAGAACAAAACTTTCTATTCCTGTCAAACTATATTCAATCTCAATAGCAAGCTGTAGATTAGGTAAGGGAAAGATTTTCATTGCAGTAGACTTTCGGTATTACATAAATAATTGAAAATAAAGCATGATGATTTGTCAGAGGTTGTAATGTGATAGTGAATGTTTTTATTCACATTTCAGTATTCAATACAATAAACCTTTCCTTAACCCTTTCAGGTCCAACGTCTAGTCAGGCTCAACAGCCCTAGCCCTAATAGCAGATCCAATGGTGAGCCGCTTTAAAATAAGAGCATTAACATCATTCAACATTCAATAAAGACCATTTCTGAATTTAAAAAAAAATAAAATTAAAATTATTTAAACATTTAAACCAGATTGAATTGCAAAAAAAAAAAAAATTTGGAATGCAAAGGGTTAATGCATTTGGTTTAAAATGGAAATCTTTCTTTTTTTAGCATGTATGCAATGAGTGGGAGTCATGTTCCATGCCAATAGAGACACCAGGCTACATAAATCATTGGAAAACATAAAAGTAACATCTATTTATTATGATCCTTTTGCAATGTTCTCAAAGAAAACAGTCTTACATGTTCGGTGAAATGTAATAGCATGTGAGATTGCCAGCGGTGTGGGATGCTGGCCGAACTCGGGTGTTTTTTTCAAACGACAATTACAAGGCAAAACCACACCTCGGAAATTACTTACGAGTAGTTCCGTACTTCTGGAGAACTCAAACCCTATTACATTTTCCAACACATATATTTTCTAACCAAGGGGCCAATTCAGACCCATGTGTTTGGGTTCAAATTTGGCCCCAGTTTCAATGGTGGGGGTCTGCATGCGCGAATATGCTCATGTGCAAATGCCCTGTGTGTACGCCTTTATCAATTATCACACTCACCGAGGAGTTTGCACTGTCAGGGGAGGGAAGGGGGCAGGAGCAGGGGAATGCAGGTGTGTCGATACCTGCTCGGGGCGGGCGGCTGATATCACATAACATCAGCACCCACCGCGAATTCCAAGATCTGCGACCATCTGAAAAGAAAGTATTGACTTACTTTTCAGACCGAAGGCTGCAGAAATCATTCGATAGTCAGCCACCATCAAATGATTTCTCCTTTGTCCAGCCGCATACGAGGGGATGTGTAAGCGTACACATCCCCTCGCATGCAAATATGGGGAGTCGCGTAGAGGGGAAAGGGGGGGGGGGCATTTGTACAGGCAGCGGCTGGCATCTACCTGTTTGCTAAGGTGTAAAAGTTTTTATATAATAAATTACTGAGACCCTTTAAATAATGCAATTCCAACCAGACGTGGCAATTTGAAAAAAGTCTCCATTGCTATGGGATGAAACGCATCAACATCGCCTGGTTTCTGGTCAACCCTATCGGTCATGGCAGCAGCAAGCTTCATACATCCATCTCCGTCCGGGTTCCTCTTTGCAGTTGCCTTGTTATAGACAGAAGGCCTCTGTCACTCAGTGCACAGCCGCCGCAGCTCTGTACCGCCCTGCACTCGGACCCACAAAAGGAGAAATCAGCTTATGCTACATACGGCCCTAATACACGGCTGGTCAGTGCTGCAGGTGAGCTTATCGGGTATGGGTAAAAACAGGACTCAGACAAGACCTCGGACCGCCAGACCGGACATCAAAATTTGCAGTCCAGAGCTTGTAGTGTCTGATCAGGGGGTGTCCCATCCTGGGGGTGTCCTGTCCAGGGGGCTGCACGTGATAGCTGTCACCAGGGAGTGGAAGATGGGGAGAATAAAGTTTCCCTGTATGTTCCGGGCATGTAGCAAAAACCGTAACGGTCCAGACCACATGGGGAGGCTGTAATCTCCCCTTCCCCATTTCCCTGGTGAAAGCTAACAGAGGCATCATGCCCCCTTGAGTCTCCTCAGCATTATGCTCCCACTGTGTCTCTCCAGCCTCTTGCCCTCATGTCTCTCCAGCCTAATACCATCCCCTGTGTCTTTTCATTCTCATGCCACCTGTGTCTCTCCAGACTGGTACCTGTATCTTCCAAGACTCCTGCCCCCTGTGTCTGTCAAAGCCTTAGGCCCCCTTGGTTTCTTTCATTTATTATCCTCTTCAGTTTCTTGCTCTCAATCCCCACCCCATCTTTCTAATTTATGTTCCCCTATCCCATCTTCCTTTCTGCTCTTTACCCATCTACCTCATTGGCCAGTGGGATGGTATAAGTCAGTGGGGCCATGCGTTTGTGTGTGGGGAGGCACCAGATTCAGGAACAAACAGGTGTCTTCCCCCACACTACTATCTCTGCATCCTGTCTGTTTCTCACATACCTGGACCTCTATTCCCTCTTCTCTATCACTCTCCCCCTCCTATCTCTTTCTTCTCTACCCCCATTCCTCTCTTTTTTTATCCACTTCCCCTGTTGTTTGTATTTGTGGTTCCTAGGGGAGGCTGCAAGTGGTGGTGGTGTGTAGGCAATCTTGGTAGGGCTACCAGCTCCAGGCACCAACAGCATTTGCTGGGAGAACATAAGGCTAAGGCTGTGCCAAACAGGCAGCAATACAGATCTGTGGTGAAAAGGGGGTGGGGGGAGAGCCTCCCAAAGCTGTCTACTGTACAACTGCTAGACATACGCCTTGAACCTTTACAGTATGTAATGGATTATTGTGTATCTTTTTTTTTAATTTCACCAATGGGGAATTATTTTCATACGCTGTTTTAATTTTGTGTTTTGGTCTGATATCTTTTCATTAGTCAGATTATCCATACAGCCTAGGCGCTGCCCCAAGTCCAGTAGGCTCAATTGTAAAGATTTGCACTGTATATAAATATTAATAAAAAAATAATAACAGGTAAATATGGATACTCTAACTCATTTTAATGTAGGAGTGTATGTCTGGGGCAAACTTGTACAGTATATTTGATAGGACTCCATGCGTTCTGAATCAGGGTACAGGGATGACAAGGATTCTACTAGTTAACACACATTAGCTGATAATGTACTGCATGGGAATAAGGGCCTGTAATTGAATAGCTTGAGAATGCCACCTTTTCTTTGGTGAGGTAAATTTCCATTGCTGAATTCGGCCCCTAGCATTCTAGAATTCTTGCATACACTTTCAAATGATCTATGTATGATAGCTACAGGAAAGCATGTAATAATGCAAATTAGTAATCAGGGTTTAAAATTACAATACAGTCCAGAACTTTATATTACTTGCATTTGCCACCCAACACCTGTACGAATGCCCGTCCACCGTAAGTATGCCGATTTCGCCCCTTGTTTTGCATAAACATCCATTCACAGCTTGTGTGCAAGGCAGAAATCATTTGATGGTCGCCGACCATGGGCGCGACCCATGTCCGCCCCCCCCCCCCCGCTCCTCATCCACACTGTTCCATGCAAACGGACCAGCGAATAATTAAATTGCTGCACCATTCACACAAAGAAGCTGCACATGCGCATAAATGTTTATGCGTATGCGCACAAACAAAACATCGCTCCCCTGTGCGAACGTGCAGGGGAGCAATTAAACCAGAATGAGGGCCATTATATGTTCCCATGCAGGCATATGCATTTTCCAGGTTTCTCTCAGTCTGTTCTGCCTACTATACCAATAAAATAGGTTTACCTTCTCTCTTTAAAACACAGGTAGAATTAACTTCTTAATAACACACTCCCTTATTATGTAGCATAACAATGTCACTGCTGATCACTAATTATACAGTAGCTTCTATACATAAAAAGTCAACATTCCACTCTACTCCTTCCTTTACTAAACCACAAATCTTGCAGAAATTGTTTTATTACCTTACAGGATTAATATAACAACCAAAAGTCAACAGGATTGTTGTATTGTAGTAATGTAAAAAAAAATCCTGACAGTTGTTTTGAGAATGTTATTATTGAAATTATATTACAAAATTTGGTACTTGTGTACTAGCACGGCGCCCACGATAATTAGTTGCCCGATTTTTTATCGCATCGCATGCCATACACCCGATGGCATGCGATGCGATTTTGACCCATATACGATATTAAATTGTATAAGTACCCTAATGGGTGCTTTTAAGCACCCTAATGGGTGCTTACAATGTTAAATGCACCCCCACGCCACCCCCCAAGTATAAACGTGAACCCGAAGCATGGCGAGCGCAGCGAGCCCGCGAGGGGAGGCGGTACGCATCCTACGACCTTTTCATACCCCCACTATCCACCTCGGCGTGGAGTTGATTTTATAAAGTGTGGCGAGCACAGCGAGCCACCGAGCCCGAAGCGTGGCGAGGGGACGCGGATACCTGTGAAGCCCGCGAGGGGACACGGATACCTGTGAAGGTATCGGCGTCCCCTCGTGGGGCTCGCTGCGCTCGCCACGCTTCAGGCTCAGTGGCTCGCTGCGCTCGCCACACTTTATAAAATCAACTCCACGCTGACGTGGATAGTGGGGGTATGAAAAGGTCGTAGGACACGTACCGCCGCCCCTCGAGGGCTCGCTGCGCTCGCCACGCTTCGGGTTCACTTTTATACTTGGGGGGTGGCGTGGGGGTGCATTTAACATTGTAAGCACCCATTTGGGTGCTTATAGAAGTTATAATCGCATCCCATCGCATTGTATGGCATTGTATGCCATATACAATGCCATACAATTTTTAAATTGTATGACATTGTGGAACATCGGCCGATATTGCATTGCATCGCATGCGATATGGTCTGCGATGCGATGGGTGCCGTGATAGTACACAAGTGCCCAAAATATTTATATATCCATATTCCTATTTTCAGTGGCATCCCTATCTGAGGTGACCCCTTGTACGGGATGGATTGTTGTTTGAGAACCAGAGGGGCATGACCTCTTGGGTAGGGTCATGGCCTCAATGTCTAGATGTCATGGCTTCATGTTCAGAACCCCCTTTTAATCACTCCTGGGCTCCTGATTACATTTGCTGCCTTCGGAGGCCAGTCAGTATGTAGTACCAACTCCTACAGTCTGACAGGAGCTGAATGCTGCATGTATTATTACAGTGCAGCACCTGGTTCCAGTTAGTTAGCAGAAGCTGACGGGTTGCATCCAGGTACATACAATATTAACTGAAGTTAATCGTAGAGCGCCTTTATATGGGTTGTTACCTTGACAAGCTGCTGCTTACGGGGGTGGTCAGTTCCCCAGAGATAAAAAGAACAAGAACAACAAAATAAAGCAGCGCTTTTACAAAAAATATACTGACAGTGTATGCATCAATTCATAAAAACTAAATTTAATATAAAATGACATAAATATACATAAATAAAAATCACAGTGGAATAAATGGGACCTATTGGAATTGATATAGTCACCGCTGTAGAATTGATGGAACCTGCACTGATCTATAAAGCATGTGTCCAATAGAATTCAGAGGGAGTCCGTCCATGTGTTATGAATAACCTGTGGATGCTTGGTTGATGGCTCGTTGGCAAAAGATGGTATAGCCAGCCCGGGGAAAACCTTTTGTGTTACGCAATCCAATTCCAGGAATGGTGGACGGTTCACGACCTCAGGGATCAATGGTAGGACAGGATCAGATGATTCAGCATGTGGTCAAAACGGCAGCTTGCAAAGTGGGATGAATGGGACTTTTATCCAATAGGTGGTCCCAACGCGTTTCGCTGTACTGACTCACAGCTTTATCAAGATTTCTGTTGCCGGCCCTGCCGGCCCTGCATTCACATTACACTGCACAATAGTTAACATTATTCATGTTATACCACACAGTAGTACCCGTTGTTCATGTTACTCCACATAGTAGTGTCCATTATTCACATTACACTACACATTAGTGTCTTTTATTCACGTTATACTGTATAGTGGTGTCCATTAAACACAATACATTGCATAGTAGTGTCCGTTACTTACATAATAATGCACAGCAGTGCCGATATTTGCATTACATTAAGCAGATGTGTCCATTATTCACATTACACCACAGTGATGCTCATTATTCATGTCACACCGCATAGTAGTGTACATTTATCATGTTACATCGCATAGTAGTGTTCATTATTCACATTACACAAGACAGCAGTATTTGTTATTCACATAAAACCACACAATACTGTCCGTTATTCACAATATGTTGTCCAGTAATGTCCATTATACATGTTACACTGCCCAGCATTGTCCGTTATTCATGTTACACTTCACAGTAGAGCCCCTTATACACATTGACCAGAACAGTAGAGGTCCTGTTATACTGTACATTATAGAGCACAGCAGTGTCCGTCCATCCCCAGCTGCAGTAATTCCTTATCTTAATCATTCCTCTGTATTATGATCATTATTCCATCTCCTCATTCCTCATCATTAATCATTCTCATTCATACACATGTCTCTTCTTATTCCCACCAGAGGCAAACACAGATTATTTAGTGGGGTTTCCAAATGTAACCCAAAATCTCCCACTGGAGTAAGGACCTGATTCTATTTCAATTGCAAAAGCAAATACTCTCTCTAATGGACAAAAACATGTGCCATGCAGGTGGGGCAGATGTAACATGTGCATCGAGAATTAGATTTGGGTGGGCTTTGTACTTCAAACTGGTATCTATATTGCAGTGTAAAAATGAAGCAGACAGTATTTACTCTGCATGGAAACAAAATAATGCCCAAAAACTAAATCTCTCTGCACATGTTACATCTGCCCACTTGCAGTGCACATGGTTTTGTCCATTAGAGAGAGATTTTGCTTTTGCAAGTAAACCAGAATCAGGCCCTAATACGGGAGTCTGGGGAGTGGTAACAGCACTGAAAATTAGTCTTTTCATACACTGGATACTGTATGGAATACAGTATTTATATTTTACAGTACAGATGGTCTATAGTATAGGCTTTTTCAAACATTTAATTTAGATAAGTGGTCAGGAAAAGCTTAAACATAATAGAACAAGTACTGCTCTTTCTAACCTCACAATCACCCATTTCATGGTAAGGCTCCTGTTTCTTCCTCTTTGCAGCTGCTCTCTGGTCCATTGGGGTGTTTGAGGGCTCAGATCCACACATACAGTAAATGTGGTAGATTAAGCTGCTATACTGGGCATGTGCAGCAGCTGTGCTCTGTCCCTTACACTGCATGATGTGGTGGCAGCTCTATTGATCATATTATATACCAGTGCTATTGTCGTAATTTTAAGGCGATATACAGTCACTAGGTTGACCACACGAAGGTCGACCACTGAAGGGCGACAGGCCTTACACTAGGTAGACACCCTCAAAAGGTTGACATAGCTTTAGGTCAACACAAGCATTAGGTCAACACAAGCATAAGGTCAACATGAGTAAGATCAACAGTCAGGTCGACATTTTTCAAGTTTTTTTGAGCCAATATGTGCAGACAGGCAGAATTTCATCCCCTAACATCCAGTCGGGCATGGAGAGAGAATAAAACAGTTCCCCAAGCATGGTGAGCGCAGCGAGCCATGCAAGGGGACATGGTGGACTGATACTGTGTCTATGTTGACTATGTAGACATTCAGGACAAAAAACTTGAAAAACCCATGTTGACCTTTTGAATGTCAACCTTCCCCATGTCGACCAATGTGTGTGTCGACCTAATGACCCTGTAGACCTAAACCCATGTCGACATTTTAGGGTGCTGTTAACCTAATGAATGTCAACCTTCCCGTGGTCGACCAAATGATCCCAACCCATTTAAGGCACTTGCCAAGAGGAGGTGCGGGGAGGGGGGGGGGGTTCTGGGCAACCCCCCTGTGTTTGCCTATGCCCCCCCCCCCCCACCCAGCTGCTGTGCATCATCATCATTCCTACTTATCAATGCTCCTTCACCTCCTCCTCATTACTCATCATTACTCTTTCCACAACCTCCATTTACCCCCTTCCCCCAGGAGCTACTGTGCTGCTTACCTTCTCTATTGTGCCAGGCTATGGAGCAGCTTCACTCTTTACTATTACTGCCTGTCACTGGATCACTGTAGTCTTGAGACTATGGGGCCCATTTAACAATGAATATTTGCGGCTAATTCCTCAAAAAATACTCATTATGGGGGGTTAGGCACCAATACTAATACTAATACCTCTGCAATGTATCTAGGATGGACCGTAGCAGGTATCTCCAATACCTGCTCGAATCCATCCTGTCCCGCTCACAGCCGCTTACCCCATAGGATTATATAGGACAGCATCATATTGGCTTCCGCAGCTATCACCTATTTATGGCCCTGTAAACATGTACTGTAAATACAATTAATAGAGACAGCAAGGAAAAAAGTAAAGAGAGTTTTTGAGATTTTATAAGATTCAAAAATAAGAATTATTGGCTCGAAATAATGACAACTCTATGAGAAGCAAACAAATCCTTCTAATTTTTTTTATTTTTTTAACATACAGCATAGAGATTGAGACCAGTTTTTAGTGAATTCCTAAAACAAGAAAAAGTACAAATTTAGACTTAGGAAATTATCAAAGAATCACTCAACGCAAAACACAAGGCAAGCATTCGTTACTTTATTCAGACACATAACAGAAAAGAATACCTCAAAAAGTAAGCATTATAGAGAAAAATAAAACTGTCATTTTCAAAATCAGAAATCATAGTCATGAAATAAAGACTCATTTAGTCTGACAGTTCAACCACTTAGGTCACAAACTATTCTGGCAGATATACTAAATTAATAATGGTTTCAAAATACAGTACCATCTCATTTATCTGGCTAGAAGGAAATAAACATGATCAGTTGACCACAATTTGAAATCTGTGGCTCACATTTGCTAGGTATGAAGTTGACTTACATGGATCACCAATCACATTCAGTTTTTTGTATTTGTGGGCCTGATTCAGAGGGGTGACTCAGGTACTTTGTCCCACACAGGTTCCTGATTATCGGGAATCTGCGGCAGTGCAAGGTCAGTTGTGTGCATAACAAGCTGGGTTCACAGCTACATGCAGAAGGTGCATCTTCTACTGAGACATATCCTGTATGCACCTGCTAGAGATCAGAAGGAAATTCAGTGCTGCTTGCATGCGGCTTTGATCTTCCGTCCATCCCTGTGTAAATACTACTGCCTCAAAGATGGCTGAATTGGCATGAACATGGTAAAACCAAATTGATGCTACTGAATGTAGCTTTGTTTTATAGGTAGACATCTTTATAAAATTGTTGACACAGATTTCATGAAACAACACATGGACGATTTGAGTGTCTATACTGGGAATAATACAAAGCAGCACACAACACAATTCTCAAAGCATATACATTAATACTCATGAAACAAAGTAGATCCCACTGATTTTGGTATTGGCCTTCTAAACTTCAACAATGAATATTGTATGTTATTGATTGTTGCTTTTATTTCAGCCATCTTTAAATTTTCAGGGGCTTTAAGCATGAGCAATTTAGCTTAACTGAGGAATAGTTATACTTTAATTGCATAATGTTGTACACACAGAAATAAAAACAGATGTATGTACAAAGAACACACATGCTTTTATGTCATTGCCTTTATAATTTGCATTAATCTGGCAGTTTAGTATTTAGTAATATTTTCACAAATGATGAAAATAGTGCAGTGAACAATCCACTAAAGTGGGAGTTAGGACATTATTATTATATTTCATTTGAATACTAAGCAATGCTTCTATATAACCAACAAATATGTATTGCATGTATGTTGCTATGATCAGAGCTGTCTCTTCCATTGGGCTCAATGAGCAGCTGCAAAAGGGCCCTGCTGAAGACATCCCACCTTATTGGATGCCGGGTTTTCCCTCAGTGCAAGGCCCTGCAAGTACCTTAACGGGGAGGATTCCCTACCTGTTGTTGGGATGAGGATGCAACTGCCAGAAAGACCTACAGTGTGTGGAACAGCCAAGTGAAAGAGTAGGCAATGTGAGTGCCACTGCTGACAGCCCCCCCCCCCTCAAATTATAGCATCCCCCCAGGACTGCACAACAGCTGCCAGTATGGGCCCCTGTTAATTGCTTTGCCTAGGGGCCTACTCTGTTGTAAAGTTGGCCCTGGCTATGATTTCTATTTATTGAAAAAGTGAATTGAAACATATCTGACACTAGAAACCATTGCTTCTACAGTAACGGCTATGTTCAGTTTGGACAGTGATTGGCATATAGAGCAAAATGCATGGGGAGGTCTACAGTGAACTCCCCTTTTCCCCGGCAGGCCCAAAAATTTATTTGAGACAGTAGACACATGTGTTCCCATCTGTACTACCCAGAAGCTCCATGGACAGATTATTATGTGCACTGTAAACAATAGGATGGCTTAGAGGGAGCTGATGTGCATGCCTATCAGCAGCTCTGCCCATGGGCTTTTGCAGAGCTCTAGTGACTGCTCATTATCGCCACCTGTTGGATGGAGGTATGTACAATGGCTGTGTCAATGAGATTAGCAGAAATTATATTGAAACCAGGAAAAGAACCAGCTGGAAACACACCACAGAAAGTCATTTTTTGCCCCGCAAATGCAGTGCCAGTTTGTATATACTGTAGCCTTAAATTCCTGATAAACTACCATATAACATAGTAATTATATCACACAAAACCTGGTGGTGGTAAAGAGTCTGCCCCAGGTAACCGTCCCAGACCCTGCATTGGTAGCACTAGATGACCCAAAGGCATTGTTTTAATTTAGCAGAAGGAAGTAGAAAAAGATAAGAGAGGTGAGAGAAAACAAAAGCAGAGACAAAGTATATCACAACATTGTTCCCTGAACTGATTTGTACACACCCAGCATATTTAAACAGAGCGCTTATTACTCTTATATTACTACCACACCCTTTTGCAACAATATCAATAATTACACATTCACTTACACATAATAAAGTATTAGAAGTGAATGTATACAAATCACCCGCACAGAAAATATTATTATCTAAACTCATATAACTTCACTGCAGATAACCATATGGTCACACGTGCTAGTGATTACTAGAACATACATTGTGATGTGTACTTTCAGTTAACATTGTTCTAAATATGTATATTTGCATTAGCAGCTGATACATTCTTAATGGTTTGTGACTCACAAAATGCTACAGGTAGGTGTTGCAAACCTTCTAATAGTACAGATGTGGAGAAGTGGAGAAGATGCCCATAACAATGAATCACCTGCATTCTACATTGCCATTAATTAGTGGTGTAACTCCCAGAAGCAACTGAAGTGTGTGCCTCAGGGCATGAGGCGTGTGTGTGTTTGTGCTGTAGTGCCAGCAAGTATGCTGAGACAGGTGAGAGATCTGACACATAATAACTGGGCCCACCACCCAAGGTACTGAAAGCGGTACTTATGTAGTATCTGGGCGCCCGATTTTTTGATTGTATACCTTAAGTTAAGGCATACAATCAGATGCGATGTGACACGATTTTTCGGGAAAATTGCATCGCATGCGATGGACGCGATTTTTTGGGAAACCAAATCGCAAGTGATGCGATCGACACGATTTTCCATTGGATTCAATGTTAAATGGTCCCTGTTCATACCCCCACTATCCAAGTGGGCATGGAGTTGATTTTATATAGTGTGGCAAGCGCAGCGAGCCACTGAGCTCGAAGCATGGCGAGCGCAGCGAGCCCCGTGAGGGGCGCGGATTACTTAACATGTATTCTGCGTCCCCTCACGGGGCCCGCTGCGCTCGCCACGCTATATAAAATCAACTCCATGCCCACTTGCGATTTGGTTGCATGCCCAGATAATACATAAGTACCCTGAAAGCTTGCTAAAGTGGCAATTGGAGAAGTTGGCAATACCAAACAATCAGCTTTGAGGTATCATTTACCAAGTACATTCTATAAATTATAAATAAAAATTGAGTGGTTGCTATGGGCAATTTCTCCACTTTGCCAGTAAGAAGCAGGAGGCAACGGGGAAAATATTGTATTTGTGTCATCTCACTAAAGCTGTGTACACTCAGGTCGATATTAAGTAGCGACCATATTGCAGGTTATTTGTGTGTGCTGTGGGTGATAAATCACAGGGTGTGTGCTCCCGTGTTCAGCCCCTAATGGTCACTGGTCACAGGACCATACTCCTGTGACCAGCTATTTCCCCCCTGTGGCTCCCCCAACAGAGTCCCCATATCATCAATGACCATATCTGGTCACTGATGAAAATGGGACACTGATCAATATATTGCACCGTGTGTACACAGCTTTAGACTACTACAATGCCTTTGACTTAGGTCTCTCAATAAAATAATTGTTCCAATTAAAACTCTATTGTAACACTTACAGCTGGAAATATATGCAGCTGCCAGGCTGTTAACCAACCAACCAGCCCAATCCAGCCCCATAACTCCATTTCTCTACTCCCTCCACTGACTGCCTCTAAAATGGTGAATTTATTGCAAGATCAGCTTACTGACTTTCATAGTCCTACATTACCAGGGCCAAGGTTGGGCTGGCACACAGGGGAAAACTCCTGGTGGCCCCTACTGCCTGTGGGCCCAACCCTTAATCTAGGGAACAGGTTACAGATTGTGCACTTGAATTATATGTTTAATACAGTATGCTACATTATACTGCACAGAACTGTAATATATTATCTATGGTGGATTGCTAATCTGCTATATTATCATTCTTGCACTAGCAGTATTTACTATATGTATTCATCAGGGAACCCCGTCCATACACTTGTTAATGGCTATTGAGGCCTATAAGAATGGGCCCATATCATGGCATTCCCCCGGTGGGCCCGTCATACCCCAGTCCAACACTGTCCAGGGCCCAAGGTACTTGAAGCAGCTTCTGATTCCTTACTGCCATGCTTTATAGCTGGGATGTAAAGACAAATGACTTTGAGCAGTACCTACAATTCATCAAGTCTCTAATCCACCGAACTCTGACTCTATAGAACTCACTTCCCCGTACAGTTCGAGAAAATCCCTCTCTAGACTCCATCAGACTCAAGACTTTGCTGTTTACTCAAGCATTTCCTTAATGTCCCACTTGTATCTCCATGCTCTCTGTATTTTCTGAAAAGCATTTCTGTACTTAATTGTTTCTGTAGTGTATTTTATTCATTCTATCTGATAAGCACATTGAGTCCTGTTGGAGAAAGATCACTACATAAATAAAATTTTAATAATATTATTATTCGGGCATAGGGTTGAAATTCTGCCAATGGACATTCAAATATACATTTGACTTTGAGAAGAAAAGCTGTAGTCAGGAAGTTATTATTTCAGTGATGTCATTTCAGCATTATATACAGTAGCAGAGGGTACGTCTACAATGATGTGTCACAGCCACCAAACCACCGTACTGGCTCAATACTGCCCACTGTGGCACTTCACTGCATTGTTCCCCACCTCCTCTTTCCTACTAAGCCGTCTTGGCTGCTCTTTCCCGGAGAGAGCAGACATGAAGTCGGCAAGTATGTTCTTATCATTGTCCCCAAATGTCCCTGCTTATTCCAAATATAGAGTATTTAGAGCTAGTAGGAGGTATTATTGAATTTAGAGACTAATTACATCTTTAATAGTTACGTGTTCATGTCCACTTAATACCTCTAAGTAGAGATAAATACTGAGCATATTTTAGAATGACAACTCCCTCATAGTTTCTTAGGTTTCACAAGCCTTAAGTGTAAAACAAAAAGCTGGGATTTACATTTATGAGACACCAGCAGACGTGTAGGGAACATACACGTATTTATCCTCCCTGGTAATCCTTAGTTCAAAAATGTTATCACCTTATTGTGTTCTCTGGACAAATCCGATTTCCCAGAACATACAATAAACAACATAACTGACTATATTTCCAAAAAGAAAACACAGTTAATGAACATAAACCTACTGAGATGTTAGTTAAAGGGATAATTACATAAGTTACCACTGTGATTGCATGCAATTCCATATGTAATACTGTATATATTTATGGTTTTTGGCTGTATTAGCTTTATGCTCTAAGTATACAAAATCTCATGTCAAAATGATTGACCTGTGAGTGCATTGCCTAGCTCTCCCACAGGAGACAGATTATCTGGGAGAACTCTGTATATAGACACATTCATGGCTCTACGATGGCTTGGAGGTTTCACTAAATTGTGAAACTCACTATTAGGGTCAATTTATTTGCCCTATAGATAGTCACATACTGGGCTAAATACTACACTCAGCAATAGTTGAGGTGCATGTAGTTTGGAGGGAGTCATGTTAAAACACTAGCAGGCCAAGAGGCCATTAGCTAAGCCACTTTTATACCCCATGCAGACAGAAGCCCCAGCTCCGACCTGTGTCTAACCTGGGATACTGAACACAGGTAGGAGACAGGGCTCAGGGGACGTACTTATCTTTCATACAATGGGCCAGATGCACTAAGCTGCAAAAGTGATAAAATGGAGGGTGATAAACAGCCAAATGAAGGTACATACATGGAAGAGTATAAATACAGCCAATCTAGGCCAATAGTCCACCCCCCCCCCCTCTTCCCCCTCAGCACCACTATTTACTAACCAACTCCTGATTAATATGTGGGGTTTGTCACATTAAAACATGAGCACTAATGTTTCTTTGTTTGGCCTAGTAGTAGATTCACTTCATCAGTAAAGCACTGCACTCCATTAGTTTTATTGTTCATATTGTATTATATACAGTAAGAGTATGACACATCCCTATTAAACAGCAGCTTTAGACAGCGCCGTTGGGGTCCACATTTTCTTTTTTGTTCATAGATTATGAAATATATACATTTTGTTAGGTTTAAATGAATTTCCGAAAGAAAGTTTATATTCAGCAACACAAAAAATATGAAAATAACAGAAACAAAGTTCTTTACAATCTATATTAGTTAAGGTATATGAATCGTTAAATGTGTTTGGTTTTAATTTATACTTCCAATAGATTTATTCCATTTAGTAGTGTAATACTGACCTACTTGACAAACCATCACATTCACTGAACTTAAATTAAGAATGCAGAATAAGTACTTTAACATTTTTTTTTAATGTTATAACCGTGTGTTATTCAGTTAAATGATATAGATTAAGTTATATTATGCTTATACTGCTAGACCTACATACACCTACATACACAGACATTGCATAACAGTGCAGTGCTTATTATTATCCTGGGAAGTTGAGAAGTCAGAGCTTAAGTGATATGTAAAATAAACATTTATTGAGTTGATGTATCAAGCTGTGGAAACAGTGAAGTTGGCCATGGTAGGCAATTAGTGCCAAAGTCGATTCTATTTTTTTTTCTAAAACGCATAAGCTGATCGATGTTTTCACTCTTTTTAATGCTTGACACAACCGCTATATATTGGTGGATTCATAATGGGACCCATTGGCTGCTGGAATGAATTGAAAATAATAGCAGCCACAATACATGGGCAATATCAATTATGTAACAAAGAACCGAGAGAAGCAAAGCCTGTATTGTGGCTGCTATTATTTTCAATTCATTCCAGCAGCCAATGAGTCTGATTCTGCTTGGATCAGTAAGCAGTGAAAATCGAGAGCTGAAATGCCACCCCGCCGAAAGCCCGCCCCCACCACCAAATCCCCTCAGTACCATGCACAGGGATGTGTTCACTAACACATCCCCTCGCATGCATCCGCTAGAAGGAGAAATCATTCGATGGTCGGAGACCTTCAAAATAATTTCTCCTGCCTTCAGAAATAAAAGTCAGTCTCAAATGGCTTTTATATCCTTCAGCGTCTGCCAAAGAGTGTGCTGATGTCATTTGACGTTAGCTGACGGGCTGAATTCATCTCGTACCGATTGGTGTTCAATCACCCCCAAAATTCATTCTCTGAAACACAAGTGCAAGGTTGTAGTTAATGCTGAATACCCTAGCCATATTCAAGAGTCCAGAGAGAGAAAATTTAGCAGGTATTCAATGGTTTTTTTTTTAGCGATGTGCAGTGAATCCTTTTTAGGAATCGCTGCACAATCACCGGGTTCCGGAGGGTTGGAGCATTCAATATCACCCTATTCAACTCTGCAGGGGCTCGCTGATGGCAATTTTTAACCCCTGCAGCGAACACCACAGGGAGCCGGGGGACGGCAGCAGGCAGGGAGATGGAAGCCTCTCTGCCTGTGCCGGAATGTGTGGGGGTGAGGAGGACTCCCGGGGACACAGGTCCCCCCGGGAGAGCTGGCAGGGGTGCTGTGGAGGGAGCCGCTGCACTGGTCCCACTTGCATATGTAATGATTGGGACCAGTGTGAAGTGAATATCTAATGAGCAAGTCCCAGCCCCCTGCTGGCGAATGTGTAAAAAAATAAATAAGTAAAATGAAAAATGAAATATATATTCATGTGCTGCAAGCACATGAATAAAAATAGCATGCCCCTTCACAGAAAAAAAAATTCTAATTTTTTTACACCAAATGATCACATTCCAGTTCACCTTATCATCATGGCGAAAATCATGCTGAAAGCAGTTCTCTATCCTAGCATTGAATACACTCTCGGGGAATCCCAGTGAAAACCCCATTGAAATACACCAGCGAATTGCAGTGAGCATGAAACTGAGAACTGGCCGGCATTCACTGTTCGCTTTCGGCGAACAGTGAACATTGAAGAGGGTGAGTCAGATTTTCAGTTAAAAAGATTCACTGCAAGGAGTTAAAACAGCCAGATTTGCCGAAAAAACGATGAATTGGGAGCATTGAATACTGCCCTTTGTGTAATACTTACCTAAGCCCCTGCCTGTTGGAGAAGTCTTTTGGGGTCCCATGTTTTTGGTTGTGTGGCATCCTGCACACTGTAGTTTTTCCTGGTTTTTTTGTGCGGGTCATGGTCACACCTCCAAGATTTAGGCACCATCACTAGGATTGAGGGCAGTACGGACTGTATAATGGTGAGCATTACTGCCTCACAGCACTGAGGTCATGGGTTTGATTTCCACCATTTCCTCTGGGTACTGGTAGGTTATTTGGCTCCTAACAAAAACAACCCTAGAATTATTGAGTGTGCATGTACATGTGGTGGGGAATATAGATTGTAAGCCCCACTGGGGCAGGGACTGATGTGAATGTTCTCTGTAAAGCACTGCATAATATGTGTGCGCAATATGTGTGCACTCTATAAATAACTGTTAATAAATAAATCCCTAGATCCAAGGAGCCATTTATATCTGACATATTGCTGGTATTAATGAGGTCAGTAGTTTTAGGGAGGGTGATCTTGTGGTTCCAAACTAAATGTTTGGGTCATGGGGCTGGCATATCAGTTGTATAGAATTAATATATGGGTATATGTCACTGTTGCTTATCCATTCCTCATGCCTGTGATTATGGTAGCTTCAATCACATGATAATCTAAACTACTGTAAATAATTATTTTGATGTGATTGTTAATTATGGTGTGGTACAGTGTTTATAAGTTTAATTTAAACAATCTTGTGTGATCACGCCACAGTGAATGGACTCTCAGGGTCAAATTTCTGCACTTGATGACTGTAAGATTGGGATGTCCTTAAATAAATTGTGACCAGATGCCTGCCCTATGCTCTGGCTATGCCCTTCAGGTCCACAGATGGTGGTTTCTGGTCTCATGGGACCTGGCTAATAGGGATTCCCTGTTACGATCAGTAACCACCCATTACTGACTCCACCCACATTGGGCAGGGATATTGCTGCCACCATCAGACTCCTATCAAGTGGCATCTGGAACCATGGATACCTCCTCAGCTCTACATGTTGGCACCTGAGTACTACCTGCTAGGGTGTATGCATCAACATGCATCTGACACACCCCCTGACTGGTGTCGGCTGGTCCTCACTGGTCAGTGACCAGGCCTCTGCGAGGGTAGCTAGCAAAGTGGAGCTTGGAGATGCTGGCTCCTTTACCAGTGGACAAAAGTCTACAGTGGTGCAAATACCTGTTGGTCAGGATTTTGTCATCTGAAGTGGAATGTGACACAGCAACAGCTCCTCCTTCATTTTCTCCTGCAAACAGGTCTGCAAGGAATCAACTCAGATTTTATAACCAACCCACTAGTGGTGATGCAGGGAAGGGAAGAGTGAGTTTGGACATCTGGTCTGGACTGAAAGACCTTCCAACAATTTCTGACATGTATACTATCACTGCATATGATGCTGTCACCATTGAAAAAATGGTGGAGGATTGCATTGGTGACAGCATTCAAGTAGGCATGTCAGACAATCTGCATCTCTACTGGTAGGAAAAAAGGGGCAATTTGGAGGCCCCTGTACAAACTGGCTCTATTTTACCTGAAGTGTCTGCCTTCCTGTGTGTACTCAAAAAGAATGTCCGTAGGTAATGTAAGATGATGTACAACAAAATAAAATATAAATTCCTCCATGAAGACCAGCAATTGCCTCCAGAAAATACAGAGGGACCTATGATGGTGGAGTTCATCGGGGACAAATTGATAATCTGTGATGATGAGAATGTACACACTGAAGGGGGTGAGGAATCAGAGGATGAGGATGGCATCTTTCCTCTGTAGAGCCAGTATGTACAGGGAGAGATTAATTGCTTCTTTTTTTGTGGCAGACCCTGTCGCTGAAATTATTGTTTGTTAAAGATAGGGTGCATGTCCTGTTTACTATACATCATAAGGGTGGGATGGCCCAAGGACAATATCACCTTGCACCCCTTTTTGTATTTTGTGCTCTTTTGGGCCTAGTCTTTAAAACTGCCACCCTGTCTGTCACTGCAGTGCCGCTGCTAGATGTGTCAGGTGTTTGTGCTGCCCACTTGTGTTGCTTTGTATAGTCATCCAGCTACCTTGGTGCAACCTATTGGCCCAAAAACAATATTGTGAGGTGTTCAGAATAGACTGGAAATGAGGGAAAATTTATGTTGTTGAGCTTAAAAATAGTAGGAAAAAAAAACCCCAGCTTCTGTGATTTTAGCTGTTTTTATGTTTTGTTTTGTTTTTTTTAAAAAAAAATACAGATCTGTATAATAGCCAGTTTGGGAAAGCTGTTTCTCTGTATTTGTGGTGTTATCATAATTTTCAGTTGTTGTTTAAAGTGTGTTAGAATGGTGAAATGGGGAAAGACTAAACCTATGGAAATAATGAGTCTAAGAACGAGCAATACTGTGGAAGACGGGGGCTTGGTATATGACCCCAAGATTAAAACCATCATCCATTAAGGAATTTTTGTGTTTCCCTACTGTTCCTATTTTCCCGGCTTCCATTATAGGTTTGATGATATACCTAAGGATCATTGGTCTGTTGTTGGATAAGGCAAGTGCAAATAAAGGTTGTTTCACCCCCTTCTCCAAACTCTTTACATAAACACACACACACACACACACATATATGTATATATATATATATATATATATATATATATATATATATCACATCAGGTAAATGTGTAAATGTTGTGAATTTTATTATATTAAAGTATGATATGTTACAGTTTGTTTTACTGTTAAAGGTGGGACTGTCAAAGTCGAATCGATTCTACACAACTCAACATATTATGGCCGTCATTTGCGTTCACATATTTACTTAAATGGGTGCACTGAGGAGAGTGAGAGAATATGTGTTTGTTAATTGCAGTCATAATGTTACACATAGTTTAATCCCCATATTCACGAAATGATGAAATATTGTAATATAACGTAAAGATGCACTACACATAGTCAAATGTTAAAACATATTCCTTTCCCTCCCGTCTTCTGTGTATCTGTGTGTTTAGCGTCTCATTCGCAGAGTTACAGTGTTTGATTGGAAACAGCAGTGTGCATCATTCACAAGTTATGAACTATAGCTATAACAAAGGTATTGCCACATGGAAAGGGGACATATGATGACCAGTTTGAACCAGCTGCACAACAGAACCCCTAGGACATAATGATGAGCATAGAAAAAAGAACCAGTTGTGCATCTGGACAGAGCCAATCAGAAGACGTGAAAGCTGATCCCTTGACCAATGGAAGACCATCTGGACCCTATTGTTTATTCCCTTTAAATTGCTGTTCCCTGGGCCAGGAGCACAGTATGCTGTGTTCAATCTTTGACAATAGTCTCCAGGTGCAGGAATCGCTTTGAATGATGACATAACTGTTACTCTGTATTGGTGTGGTTGTATAGTAGCTGATTGTACTTACCTTTGTTTTCCCTTATTAGTTGATATTGTAAGAATGAATCTGTAATGTATATTCTGTAATTTTATACTACTTTATTACTCCCTTTGTGTCTGCTAGGGACTAAATACATATGATTAGGGGTTTGGACCCTTGATCTAAACTTTTACAAGAGTCTCGTCTAATTTATTACTGAAAGCTGATGGAGAGTAAGAGACTCTTCCTAAAATATATACCTAAAATATTTATTAAGGTTTGAGTGATTTCATGGTTATTGGCAAATATACCACCATAAGGGTATAACTTAGCATCACGTATGCTGAATAAGGTATGCTAGGTGGTGCTATGCTTAGGTATGCCTGTAGTTAGGAATAAAGGGTAACAGGTTTACGTAGCACTACATAAACAGCGCAACTGACTTATTGTCCATCGGTTTACTAAATAAAAGAATTTATCAAAGGGATCTTAAATTTCCTTTTAAATGTCTGGACCTCATTGCTCCTATAATCAACTTGATCTCTTTAATAATTTACCATTCTTATTTTTTATTAGATTCTGCTCAAATCCTTCTAATCTTTGATAGATCCTGTAGTCATAGTCTCCAAAATTTTATCTCACTTCATAAGGTTTGAGTAACTCCCTGTGATCAATGAGCAACCCCATCAATGAAAAAGAACATTGATCTAGCACCTTCCAGTGAGTGGTAAGAAATGGGACATTCCTTATTTGAGCAGGATTTAAAAATTCAGAGTCCTCTAGGGACCATTTTTTCTTTCACATATTTAGTTAGAAGCATTTTGTCCAGCCAATGCCAAGCACTTCCAATCTATTAAATAATTGAGGCATATCTAGTGGATTTACTTGCGGTGGATCAGTTTCCCTGAAAATTTTATCCTTAAATAACAAATGATGCCTCCTCTCATTTATCCTCTTAGCTGATGCCATGGTCTAACAAAAAATGAGGCAGCCTAAAGCAATACAAAATTAATACTGTACTATTACTAAAATTACATAGATTAAAGGCTTAATTCTACTAGCTCCCAATTAGTTTACTGGTAAACTTACTAACAACAATATGACAATATTAGAGAGCGCTTATGGTGGTTGTAAATTTGTATTTAATAAAAGAAAATGATCATATAACACATATATAGCATATAACACATATATAGCATATAACACATTAATAGAAATAGAAAGAAATTGAAATTGCACTGGCCAGCATTGCACGGATCTGACAGCATGAAGATCATCCAGCTCCTTGTTAATCTGGCCCTGACTAAAGATATATCCTGCAATCCTCCCAGAAGCTGTTCCAGCTGATGCTTGGGTCTAATTGAATTTGGTCCTATAGCTATTATATTTTTAGACCTAGTTGGGTAGTCATGTGATATTCCCAAAATGTAAAGGAACTAGCACAAGGAGAGAGCTAGGGTGCAGAAGGGGCACATGCCTCTCTCTTGATAACAGCTTTGGGAAATATAATTAAAAACTATAGGGCAGATATATAAGACAGGTAAAGTGATAAAATAGTGATAACGTAGAAGGTGGTAACGCAGCAGCCAGTCAGCTCATAAATGTCATTGGCTGGTGCATTATTACCTTTAACTTTATCACCACTTTGCCAGGTTTAATACATCCGGATACTGGATAATATAGGGGCAGATAAATCATACCCTCCTACATCTGAAGCTCAAAAAAAGGTACAAATTCAGAAAAAGGGCATGTTCACAGATAATGGGGGCATGGCCACACCCTTTCCTATATTTACAATGGCCTGCCCCCCCCCACCCCACCCCCCCCCCCCAAAAAAAAAGGCACATGCCATAAAAAATTGTACTTTACCTGCCAAAAAGATACAGTCCTGTGATTCCTCCTGTCAGAGAAGGAGGGGCGGAGTGATACAGCTCTTTGTGATATGCCCTGTCAGAGGGATGAAGAGAGTTTCCTTTCAGTTAATAGGCATGGTAGTTGCACTGTGCTGAGGGAAAAAGTATGTGACAAAGGGGTAGATGTATGAAGCAGTGATAAGAGAGATGTGAGCCAGAGGTGAAGTGGTCTATGGCAACTAATCAGCTGCTCTGTATATTTTTATTTTAAGCAAATTATAGATGTTACTTCAGTGCTGATTGGTTGCCATGGGCCACGTCTCCTCTGGATCACTTCTCCTCCCTACTCACTGCTTCATACATCTAACCCAGAGTCTGCACCACTGTCTTTTAGCCATACAGCATTATAGAATAGGGTGGTCCAGCCAGGGAAGTCACAGAAGACATCACTTGTTGGTAGGGAGAGTACTGCAGTTGTCAGTGTGTGTGTGTGTGGGGGGGGGGGGGGGGGGGGGGGGGAGCCAGAGTAGCTCTGAAGACATCAGACTGAGGGAATACAACAATACCTCATTCACCTACACAGCAACTATCCTGTAGTAGATAAGTAGAAAATAATTCAGGGACTGCATTTGAGGGAATGACTTTACACTGATGGGACGTGAAACTGCTTTTGCAATCAATATGGCGAGAAGTGACCAAGGAAGGAGAATCCCTTCTGCAACAGTTCTATTGTATACTCTTTCCCATCTGTTCATCTTGCTGGAAGGAAAAGTATCACAAAACCAGACAGGTACATGGAAATTGGAAGCCCAGTAGCAAAAGCAGCAGCATAAAAGAGCTGGAGCTGGAGAGAGGAGATGTGGTTCTAAGACTTTCATCACGTTGGCCAAAACTTTAATTCTAGTATCAACAAGTCATTCGCAAATTTAAGTTGAAATAAACAATAGAGGATTAAGTTGTCAGACATTTAAAACAGAATATGCAGAGATTAGTTCAGCCATGTTACTCTTCTCAGCCAGCATATCATATAAAATATGAAGCTGGAAAACGGACCTAAAGTAACACTGAGCCTAAAACATTTGCTCCTCCATAGTTACCTCAGCTGGGACTCTATTTGTGTTTACTGTACATGCTTGATAGTTTATAATAGCTTAATAGTGTGTAGGAGAACTAGGGCCATATGCACTAAGCTTCAAAAGTGATAAAATGGAGAGTGATAAACATCCAGCCAATCAGCTCCTACCTGCCATGTCACAGACTTTGAAAAATGTCAGGCAGGAGCTGATTGGTTGGTTGTGTATCACTCTCCATTTTATCACTTTTGAAGCTTAGTGCATCTGGCTCCTACTGTATAGTATGGTATTTTAGGTGAGTGTTATCCATGGTAGTATTTACTGTACTTAGTAACAGCACTTTAAGGAGAATGGAATTTCCATCCCTACTGCCTCATCGAGCTATAGCACTTTACAATAAATAAAAAATAATCCAGTTTGCGACCATAGATAAAAGTAAATATTGCAGTATATGCACTATAATAAGTGCAAAATTAAAAGATTTATAAAGAGGAGTTTCAGAGAACTAATCAGACTATTTATTGTATAAATCCAAAAGGGACTATATAGAGATACCGCCGCACAATCGGCAGTGGATTAGCAACCAGACTGCAAGCGTATTAAGAATATATTGTGATTAAAGAGTTAATAATTACAGAACCTAGCAGCTAAAGCTCACAATATAAAGGTAAAGAAGAATATATTGACATTTATGCCGAAAATATTGTGGTTTTCTTCATTACATTTGGAGGCATCCGACACCCTTGGATCCTTTAATAATCACAACTTTAAGGGCCACGAGAAGCAGTTAAATAAAGTAAAATGATTTAAGAACCTGTTGTGTTGATTGTGTCTGGGATTTGGGTCACCTTCACCTCTCTGCCAAGCAAGAAAGAAAAGCATGCTTTACGCAGCGCATCTGAATCTTCCTAGCCAATCCACTGGGCACTGTGAGTGAGTAAAACTCTACAGTGGGAAGTTTTACATTCAGTGAGGTCAGTCCCTTTTACAATGACAGCTCACATACATCTTAACATTAAGAACAAAAAGTGTTAAGTGCAAAAACCACAGAGGAAACACTTTAGAATAGGGTAGAACAGAATTGAACATCTAAGCACTATCAATGTTTGAGACAATAGAAGGAATGCAACTGAATAGAAACCATGTATTTATGAAGCAGTGGTTTTAATCATCATAAAACCATGGGTAATCTCACCAAAAGGAATGTCTAGCCTTAGACAGGCATATTTGGTGCAGGTTAAATAAATGACTTTACATTCAACATGGCCAGAGCCAGATTAAGGTCTAAATGGGCCTGGAGCTGAAAATGATCAAGGGCCTATTATGCACAATAATAGGGGTTGCGGCCAGCACCTAATAATGTAGGTGGCGTGACCAGTGTTCTGGTTGGGTGGTCTGCTCATGGGTGTGTCTGTATTTGTGTAAATACTTTCAACTAATTATATATGCCTGGAAAATGCAGGGGGCTGGCATAAGAAAAATGTAGGGAGATATATTGGCGGGTGCCCTCCAAAGGTGCATCCACAGGATGCCAATGTCCTAAGATACTTGCGGGGTGAGGTGGCACTCCAGTCATAAAAAAATACTGAAAACCGAAACTTGGTAGACAATATGTCAGCACCTTTTATGTGGTAACCTAAGTTTACCACACCATATACCCCTTATACAAATCATGCAACACAATAGTAACCCCCTTATACTGTACTTGCTTCTTACACATTATGCCACATGGAATGAGACAAAATTCACACCGATTGAGCAAAAATTCACACTATGGCACACAGATTGAGTCAAAATACACATTATGCCACACAGATTAAGGCAACATTCACATTTTGCCACATGGATTGTGCCAAAATACACACTATACCAGGCATCTCCAAACAGTGGCCCTCCAGCTGTTGTGAAACTACACGTCCCAGCATGCCTTGACATTGTTTTAGCTTTCCTTAATTGCAAAACTGTGGCAATGCATGATGGGACTTGTAGTTTCACAGCTGGAGGGTCATAGTTTGGACATGCCTGCACTATACCAAACAGATTGAGCAATAATGCACAATATGCTTCATAAATAGGGGCATTGCATGCCAAAGGCGCACATTAAAAATTTACACCATAATGCCCATTACACGTTAAGCCTCACACCATAATCTCCATTACGTATTATGCCAAACACCATAATGCCTATTAAAAATGATGCTACATAAGTGTTGCCGACCTACATGTTCATTGCCAGGGGTTCCATGCTCATTGCCAGGGGTTCCATGCTCATTGCCATGTGGGATTACATGCTCATTGCCAAGGGGGAATACATGCTCATTGCCAAGGGGGAAAACATGCTCGCGGTAACTGGGGGACAGTCGCCGCCGGGCAGAAATGACAACGATTAACAGCCGGGCAGAGAGCAGGGGGCTGCCCGGCTGTATTCAGAGCACTGCATGTCCCGGCTATTTGAAATAATACCCCTTTCATACCAGAAAATGCAGCGAATATGGTCCAAGGATCATGCAGGGACATTCTCGGACTGGGCCCTTTTACACCAGCCTAGTCCCTGCATTTTCTGGTGTGAGGGGGAGAGAAAACCACCCCGCCCCCCTTTAAACAACCAGCTATATCTTCAGAACCAACTGACCCATTTACATGTAGCCTTCAAATGATTTTGGTCCCGTGAAACTGGGCCGTTTGCTTCCAGAGAAATCTGCCCTCAAACAACATGAACAGCCATGAAATTACATTTCAGAAATGAAAAAAAAAAAATTGTTTTACCTGCAATATCTCTAGAACCAATGAACCCATATGGACCAGGTATCAGATTGAAGGCCCAGTGATTTGGGTTCGACTGAGATCAACCTCAAGTTTTTGTGATGCTGTAGCGGGAACTGGCAGCCGTTGGAACCGGGTGGAGGTCGGAATTAGCGGGTCCCACTTTATCTTATGGGGAAAACGTTACAGGTTTGCCTGGCGGTATCTGCGGTTCCCGGGGGGCTAGCGACGCGGGGCTGGTCTCGTTGGAAAGCCCTGACCCTCAGCTACAAAATGGGCCTATTTAGAGAGTGGGCCTGGAGCTGTAGCTCCATCAGGCCCATTGTTAATCCGGCTCTGAACATGGCCCTCATACCATATAGGCACACTGGGAATCTGTCCAGGGCCCTACAATGCTAGGAACCTTCTAGCAGGTGCAGGCTTGGCCAGTGAACATATAGAGTCCATACACACTGGGTGATTATGCTCAGCATGTATGTATAATGAAGATTGGGAAACTTGCTGGGCTGAAAAACGCTCAGTGCATTTTTCAGCCTCCCGATATTCCCTGGGGTGGACGGCTTTCCACACCGGGACAGTATGGAAAGCCATCCACTCCCGGCCACCTGTGATGATGCGGGAGCGTGAATCAGCGCTCATCGCTGCCCCGTACACAGTGAGCAGCTTTTCAGCTGAAAGCAGCTCAGATGAGTAAACTGAGCACTTATCAGCTGAAAATTGCACAGTGTGTACGGGGATTAACTGAGCTTGTGCTTCTGGAACTTTTTGAGAGGCTGGTAGAGAATGCTGCTCAGCCGCTCTGATTTTCAATTATACATAATAATCAGAGCAGCCAGGTAGCATTCTCTACCGGCCTTCCAGCCTGCAGCCAGCAGTGATTGGCTGTCAGCATGCTGATTGATGGATGGCTGGTGCTATCCACTACTCAGAGTGCTTACAGCCATACACTGTATGGAAATCTTTTACATGGGTTGAAGGATCAGAAGATTAATAATAAAATGAAAACCACACAGTACATAAGAATAAGGGGCAGATGTATTAAGCCTGGCAAAGAGATAAACTGGAGATAAAGTTGAGATAAAGTGGGAGGAGATAACACACCAGCCAATCAACTCCTAACTGTCATATTTCAAACACAGCTGATTGGCTGGTGTGTTATCTCCTTCCACTTTATTTCAACTTTATCTCCAGTTTATCTCTTCGCCAGGCTTAATACATCTGTCCCTAAATGTTTAATTAGTTACTTTGTTACAAATGAGTAATCAGCTTGGTAAATATGTTCAATGCAGCAATAACATCATTCCAATCAGTTTTCAGAAGCCTCATGGTGGAATCAGTTATCCAGGATTAAGGCTTCCGAGTCCCACCCACTAACAATATTTATTTTTCAAAACAGAATAGATATGATTTCCTTATTAGGGTATTAACCTAACTGTAACCTCTGATTGGTCATTAGTACTTATCTAACTTGTGCATATTTAGTATAAACCAATGCTCTATAATGTGCTGACAATGCAAGACAGAGATGAGAGCAGACATCTCCATATCGGCAATGTCCATTCCACATTGTGCGAGATGATCCTTCTCCTGCAGAAATAATGTCACGGTTAGTCTCCCTCTCCACCAATGCTCTCTTTCCCTATGGATCTAATTCTGTGCAATGAAAAACAGCAGTGGCGGGTTTTAGTTATGGGCTGCAGGGCTGCAGCCCTCCCAGGAAATATCCGCTACTGTAGTGAAGCAAGATTCAGTCTGTGAGACTGCACTGGCTTCACTGTGACTGACAGTAACTTCCTATTGAAGGTCCGACCTGCCAATCACCAATGTAGTCCAATTGGAAGGTTTTCCTCCCTACAGGACATCTCTCTATGGGCTGCTGAGGGGGAGCCCATAAAACCCGGGGATTGCGCATGCGCAGTACCTATGTCGGTACTGTGCATGTGCCAGTCCCGCTGCCTGTCATCAGTATTATACAGGCGCCAGGACCGTGATTTCCCTTCTATGGAATGTTGCCAAAGCAGCCCATAGAAGCTGGCCGCATGCGCAGTACAGAGGTTTGTACGGTGCATGCGCCAGTTCCAGCACCTTTCATCATAGTACAGGCACCGGGAACACTGCACCGGTGTGTAGCGGGGGCCAGGAGGAGCGGCTGCAGCGGCAGCAGGGGGAGTGCCTGCATTGTGGCCAGCGGCAGCCCTCCTCCCGCCACTGAAGAACAGCATAATCATCTTCATTCATGCATCATTTCCTAAATATTGCAGAATATCCACCAGACAAAACAAGTTCTCCATGCTACACATATGCTTGCCAGACACTAATACAGCAATCCAGTCCGTTTAAAGCAACCCCCACCTTTGCATGACCTCATTATTGTGGGCCAGTAAAGTATCCCTTTAATTGATAAAACTGTGTAAAACACTAAAAACCTGGTTTATGTCTGAAAGGGGTCAAAATTAATATTTACCTAGATCAGATGCAAGGAAAATGGCTTTGAAAAGACTCTATCCGTGCACTGTTGTGCATACGTGCAATATGCTGATAATGTATACTTCTCTATTAGCTGAGATCTATAGCCAATAGACTACAGTGGCACAATGCCATCTAAAGATGGCATTAGCTGGTGAGGGCCAAACTCCAGAAAACATCCCCAGAAATTCAGTTTTTGGTGAATATGCTGAAAAAGAAATCAGGACCACAAAAGCTGATAGGTAAAAACTCTGAATTAATACAATTCAAAAACCCATCAATAGATTTTTTTCCTTGTCTCAAATCTGAGATAAATCACAAAAGTCCCTAGTCACGACATATATTCAAGACAATGCCTTGAAATCTATCTTTATCTTCTGGTACCATATATCAACCAGTCGGAATGAGAATACCTCAAAGAACAATTCAAAAGGAAAAGCTCTTCATAGTGTTTAAAAGTTTAACAACACATGGAAAACTTGTATATACTTGCACAGGTAAGCAGTATTGTTCACAAGAATTCTTACCCAAATGACCATCTGGGTATGGAACATTCCAAACCCAGAAACATGGAAAGGAAGCAGAAAGAAAAATATACATAAACATATAACAAAATATTATATTATAAAGTTATTATTAATATCATAAATATTTCTAATGGGGACCAGTTTTCATCATATGGCTGGTTGTTTTTTTCCTGTATAGTGCTTCCCACAGGAGCATTCCAATAAAGTTCCTAGTATGACATGTCATAAAATCTCAGATGGGGTAAAAATGGTTAGGTATAAAAAGTCCAATGTCATATCACTAATATTAAATGTGAGGTGGATATTCTTGCTAATTTTGTAAAAAAATGTGCAAAAGGAGTCCAACGAGTCCCTATCTACTTTCCAAATAAAACATATCTCATTAATATACCACATCCAGGACACCAAACCTTCCCGAAGCTAATGATCACTAAACACTGATGTCTGCCATAGCTTGGAGCTTGGGGCTAGCCTGGTGCCCATTATGATTTCTGTGAGCGGTAGATAAAAAATCTAAAAACCAGGAAAAAGAAGTTTTTTTCCTCCTTGTACTTTTAAGATGTCTCAGCAGAGTAATGAGTAGCTCATTCATATGCACGGCGCTCATTACACATGCGCATAGTGGGAACTACTAGTTCCCATCAGCCGCAGGGACTGCCTGGATGCCGGATGCACCCTGGATGGACCCCGGATGGACCACCAGCACCCACAGCACCGTGCCCATGCGGGATGGACCCCGCTGCCTCCCCACTGCCCAGCATCCATCAGCCGCAGGGAGGGAACCGAAGTACTGTGCCCATGCCGGACCCAGTGCCCGGATCCCCCACGCAGTTAAGTACCAGGGGAGGGGGGCGCAGGGCAGGTACCGGGGGGGGGATGGGTGTATATATTACTGGTTAATTACCGTTTTGTGCCTAGGACACCAAACCTTCCCGAAGCTAATGATCACTAAACACTGATGTCTGCCATAGCTTGGGGCTAGCCTGGTGCCCATTATGATTTCTGTGAGCGGTAGATAAAAAATCTAAAAACCAGGAAAAAGTAGTTTTTTTCCTCCTTGTACTTTTAAGATGTCTCAGCAGAGTAATGAGTAGCTCATTCATATGCACGGCGCTCATTACACATGCGCATAGTGGGAACTACTAGTTCCCATCAGCCGCAGGGACTGCCTGGATGCCGGATGCACCCTGGATGGACCCCGGATGGACCACCAGCACCCACAGCACCGTGCCCATGCGGGATGGACCCCGCTGCCTCCCCAATGCCCAGCATCCATCAGCCGCAGGGAGGGAACCGAAGTACTGTGCCCATGCCGGACCCAGTGCCCGGATCCCCCACGCAGTTAAGTACCAGGGGAGGGGGGCGCAGGGCAGGTACCGGGGGGGGATGGGTGTATATATTACTGGTTAATTACCGTTTTGTACCTATCACAACGGGTTCAATGTGAAAGGTACAAAAACGGTAATTAACCAGTAATATACCGTTTGCTACATGCAGTGGGAAAGGGGTTAAAACCCTGCTTTGACCCGTTTAAAGAAAGGTTTAAAAAAAACAGTTCAGAGCAGGTTTGGCAGTGGGAAAGCAGCATAATGGTGCCTATAAACTTTTCCATTGCATCTGATTGCAGGTCTGGTGGGCGGCGGTGTGGCAGAGCTGCAGGCAGACAGCAGGAGGGCTAGCTGTCAGCTGCAGACAGCAGAATTAAAAAAAAACTTTTCAAAAGACTGGGTGGCCCTCTTAGTGGCTGAGAGAGCTCTCTCAGCCAATCAGAAGGCCACCCAGTGTTTTAAAATGTTTTTTTTTTCCGAATTCACATATTTAATGAGAAAAACGGCAAAACCGCAGATTTTGCCTAGTACTGCCGTATCTACCTGTCTTGTGTCTAGTACTGCCGTATCTACCTGCCTGGTGCCTAGTACTGCCGTATCTACCACTGCAGTGCCACTCTTACATGAGCCACGTGTTTGTGCCGCACACTTGTGTGGCTTAGCATAGTTATCCAGCTACCTCGGTGCAACCTTTTGCCCTAAAAACAATATTGCGAGGTGTGAGGTGTTCAGAATAGACTGGAAATGAGTGGAAATTAAGGTTATTGAGGTTAATATACAGTAGAATGGGAGCAAAAAAAAAAAACAAATTCTGCGATTTTAGCAGTTTTTATGCTTTTTTAACAAAAAAATCAGAACCCAAAACCCAAAAAATCCAAACACAAAAGACTTAGGAGGTATTTTGCCAAAACCCATTAGAATCCAAAACCTCAAGGTAATCAGAACCCAAAACCCAAAACCCGAAAAATGGCCGGTGCACATCCCTACAAATATTTCCACCTTACTCAGATCAAGCTTATGTGACGATCTCTAAATTAGGGATGTGCACCGGCCACTTTTCGTGTTTTGGGTTTTGCGTTTAGGGTTCTGATTACCTTCAGGTTTTGGGTTTTAATGGGTTTTGTCAAAACACCCCCTAAACCTTTTGGGTTTTGGGTTCTGTTTTTTTTTTAAAAAGCATAAAACGGCTAAAATCGCAGAACTTTTTTTTTTGGGGGGGGGGGGGGGGGTTGCTCCTATGCTATTATTAACCTCAATAACATTAATCTCCTCACACCTCACAATATTGTTTTTAGGCCAAAATGTTGCACCAAGGTAGCACACCTTGACATGACATCACACATGGTATTATACGGCACAGATGGCGGAACCCCTGGACTGACACAGCACACACGGAATTATCCGGCACACACTCCTGCAGTAAAAAGAGTTATTCTTTTAATAGAAAAATGGCAGCACCCCTGGATTGATACAGCAGACTTAGCAGCACCCCATAAATTATACAGCACACTTGACTCACCCCTGGACTGATACGGCACACTTAGCATCACCCCTGGACTGATACGGCACACTTAGCAGCACCCCATGACTTATACAGCAGACTTTGCAGCAACCCATGAATTATATGACACACTTGGCTTACCCCAGGAATTATGCGTTACACATGCGGACACCCCTGACCTGATACAGCACACATGGAATTAAACGGCACAGATGGCGGCACCCCATATCTGATACAGCACACATGGAATTATATGGCACAGATGGCGGCACCCCATATCTGATACAGCACACATGGAATTATATGGCACAGGTGGCGTCACCCCTGGACTGATACGGCACACATGGCGACATTCCTGCAGTAGAAAAAGAAAAACTTTTCTTAATTAAAAAAAGAGCAGCACACCTGGAATTATATACGGCAGACTTAGCAACACCCCATGACTTATACAGCACACTTGGCTCACCCCTGGACTGATACAGCACACTTAACAGCCCTTGCAGTAAAAATTAAAAAAAAACAACACTTTTTTTTCTTTTCATTAAAAAAAGGGCAACGCCTCTGGTCTAATACGGGATACATGGGGGTACCCCTGGAATTATACGGCACACATGCTGGCACCCCTGACCTGATACAGCACACATGGAATTATGCTGCACAGATGGCGGCACCCCTGGACTGATACGGCAGAAGACATGGAATTATACGGCGGAAATGGCGACATTCCTGCAATAGAAAAATAAAAACTTTTATTCTTTTAATAAAAAAAAGAGCAGCACACCTGGAGTTATATACGGCAGACTTAGCAACACCCCATGAATTATACAGCACTCTTGGCTCACCTCTGGACTACAGCACATTTTAAAAAAACACCTTATTTTTATTTTCATTAAAAAAAAAGGGCAGCTCACCTGGTCTGATACAGGACACATGGGGGCACCCCTGGAATTATACGGCACACATGCAGGCACCCCAGGACTGATACAGGACACATGGGGGCACCCATGGAATTATACGGCACACATGCGGGCACCACAGGACTGGTAAAGGACACATGCGGGCACCTATGGACTGATATGGGACACATGCTGGCACCCCTGGACTGATACGGGACACATGTGGGCACCCCTGGTCTGATATGGGACACATGGGGGCACCCATAGAATTATACGGTACACATGGGGGCACCCATGGAATTATACGTAGCACATGCGGGCACACCTGGACTGATACGGGACACATGGGGCACCCATAGAATTATACGGTGCACATGGGGCACCTATGGAATTATACGGCACACATGCAGGCACCCCTGGAGTGATACGGGACACTGGGCAGCTCTGCAGTAAAAATAAAAAAAAAACAATTTTCAGCGAGCCCCTTGTCCCCCACAGTAATCCCATATAGCAGCCCCCCCCCCCCCCCAGTAGTGCACAGAATAGTACCCTTAGAAGTTCCCCCTTCAATTATTCCACAGTAGTTCTCCCAGAGTAGTTGTTCTCTGACTGTTCAGTAGTTCCCCCTTAGTAATTGGACACTGGCCGCTCAGTAGTTCCCCCTTTAGTTTGTCCCCCTCCAGCAGCCCCTTTAGCCTGTTTAGTTCCCCCTTTAGTGTGTCACCCCCCACTTGCAGCCCCGATGTGTGTGTGTCCCCTGTGCAGACAGCACGGACACATCTGTGCTGTCTGACATTCACTTGCCGAATGAAGATGGCGCCGGAGCCGGGAATTATATAGCGATCTAATCCGACGTGGGATGATGACGTCTTAGCCTTGTTTTGGGCTCGGGAAGATGGAGTGACCCAGCGAACTTCTCAGATCCGGCCTTGGATAAGGTAGTTCGGGAGGGTTCGGATCTCTAGGATCCGAGCCCGCTCATCTCTACTCCAAATATGTGTTGAGACTGAAACAATAAGAGAATTGCATCAAGTTAAAGTTCTATTTTGTGGATATTGTTGCATTGTATTACTGCATTGTACTATTGTATATTTTATGCATTTAAACATTTTTAATACCCCAAGTCGACAGCACCTTTATATTTATACTTATGTTTTCATTTCAGTAATACATTTATTATATATACAATTTTTAAAATGTTTGTGTGTTATTAAGCGCCACATGATTTATGTCTTCTGGTTACAGTCTGTAAAGTGACAGGAGCTGTTTTGTTGGTACTTTACCTCTACATTTTATCAATATCAATGATGCAGAAGTCAGCAACTATGATCCCATCTCATTCTCCAATTTATATATAGCAGATAATGGGTTAGAACTGGGGCACTGAGATGCTCAACATTGCTCTAAGGGTACATAAGAGCATACAGGCCTTTTCACATCTCAGTTTAGTAAAAACTAATATCATGACTTCATAAGTATAATTGAACGATGTGTGTGTGTGTGTGTGTGTGTGTGTGTGTGTGTCAGAGGCAGAACTCTAGGAGGCAATGGAGTCATCTGCCGCCAGGCTCCTGCTCCCAAGGGGGCACCTCTCCTCCCCCTGGAAGTTTAAATCAGTTATTTAAAAGCCAACGATATTGCTTCTGTGGCTGAGTTCTGAAATATATATGTGTTATCTATCTATATCTATCTATCTGAACAGAAATATATATTTTATATAAGGTTATATAGGGCTGTATGTGTGTGGGGGGGGCACCAATATATATCTTGCCTCCGGGCAACTGGTACGAACTTACACCACTGGTGTGTGTGGATGTTCCACCATAACTCTCAAGCCCTGTAACTAATCTACTACAAACTTTGCACACTACCTTATCATCTTAAAGGCCTATAAGGGTCCATTAAATGAAAAACATTTCACATCACAAAACTTTTGCAAACTGAAATTAATAAGCAACTTGTCGGCAGAGTGGTCTGTTAATTGAACACTGATGATATCATTGTAAAATCCATGTGAGTTAGATTCACAGTCAGTTATATTTTCTCTCGATTGTTTGCTCATTCATTGAGGGTTTTAGGGATACCTGCTGCAGCAACTCCTGCCCTGCTGTGGTTGGCAAGGGAAGATGGATAGATGGAGACTTGCTCTGGCTGCTGCAGCAGCTTCTGCTCTGCTGTCAGGGTCGGATTAAAGTATGTGGGGGCACTGGACAACAAACTTGTGGGTGCCCCCACAGACACATTATCTCCCCCGACACCCCCCCCAGACACCCCCCCCCCTCAGTACCTGGGCAGCGCAGGCGGGTAGGGGGTCCCTGCAGTGGTCTGAATAGCCAGCGCCGTGGTCCCTGCAGCGTATGGGAAGTCAGCGGCGGGGTCCCTGCAGCAGATGGGAACTAGTAGCGGATTGGCTACTAGTTCCCATCTGCCGCAGGGACCCGTCACTGACTTCCCATCCACGGCAGGGACCCTGGTGCTTACCTCCCAGACCGCTGCAGGGACCCCCTGCCTCCCTTGTTTCGCTGCCCGTCTGTGTTACCCGACCCCACTGCCCAAGCACAGGGTGACAGGAGCCCTTATGTGTGGGGGCCCCGGGGCGACCGTCCCTGTCACCCCGTGCTTAATCCTGCTGTGGTTGGGTAGGGTAGGAGGATAGTTGGAGACCTGCTTTGGCTGCTGCAGCAGCTACTGTCCTGCTGTGGTTGGAAAGGGTCAGTGGAACAAGAATTGCATAAGTATAAACTCTGTCTGACTGGCCTTAATGCTGGACAAGTATAAAGCTAGTCATCATCACAGTTTATTAAACTGCTGGGAGGATTTGTTCTTCAATAAAAAGAGCTACCGTTTCTAACCCCTCTGTATCATTTTAAAAATTGTTCTGCTCTTGTCTTGCTTAGTTTGCAAATACACCAAATAAACATATTTGTCTCCATGGTTATATTAAACAATAAATACACTTAAAGGAATGCTTCAAAAGGAATTTGTAACAAGCTGTGATTAGCAGGAAAGGGAAAATGATTATACAGCTTTCACAATGCTAATGCTGGTTTAAAAATATTTCCATTAATATGATCTCTGTGCTTAAAAAATGTAGGATATGTTTGTTGAGCTGCATTACAGTTGTTATGCTACAAATAATATTGGAACAAATACAAGATCAATAAAATATTGTAGCATTCACAAATAGTTTCCATATTAACATAAAAGAAGGGTTAGAGGGAACTACATTTAAGTCAAGCTAAAACAGAAACAATCTTTTTTCCATGCATTTAGAAAGTCATAAAACAGATGCACTCACAGAATATTTGCCCACACTTTTCCCTTGTACCTAGCAAGGGATATCCACCGCCTTGGAGAAGACAAATGCTAGAGTTCCTACTGGATATGTAGTATATGTCAGAGGATCACAGTGCATACAATGCTACAAGGAAGTGCCTGATTCCGGCAGCGCTGGTGTGCTGTGAGCATGCAACCTTGCGGTAAGAAGCATGTAAACTCCTGGTAACAAGCATAGAAAACCCTGGCAATGAGCTTGTAAGCCTGTAGCAATAAACATGTAACTTCCTGGCAATGAGCATAGAAACCCTTGGCAATGAGCCTGTAACCCCATGGCAGTGAGCACGTAACCTGTGGCAACAAGCAAGAATCCCCTAGTAATGAGAAAAAACCCTTACCAATGACCATGTAACCCCTGGCAACAAGCATCTAACCCCTGGCAATGAGCATGTAACCCCTGGCAAAATTTCTAGTTGATCCACTGCAGAATGTTTAAGCCTGTTAAGGCTATCAATACCGATCTGTGGGCTGCCTCCTCCTGAAGGGGTAAGCAAGGTTGGTGATGTGGGATGTGTGGCACTGTCTTGTGGGCAATGGCTTGAAATCTTGCTAGTAACATCATTGCCCTGCTCCACTATACAACACTGTGGGTACTTGTTTAGTTTTACGGCAGCAGCGTCTCAGTCGCAGCTGCGTCTGTGTCCCCTTGCGGGGCTCACTTCGCTCGCCCACGCTACGGGCTCGGTGGCTTACTACGCTCGCCACGCTATCTACAATCAACTCCATGCCAACGTGGATAGTGGGGGTATAAACCAATTCCCGCTGGCATGGACTTTATTTTAGATAGTTTTCCGAGCGCCGAACCCGGAAGTAGCGGGCGGCCATGCTGCCGCCGTGAAACTAAACAAGAACCACACTGTGATTACCAACATGGAAGAGAGGGGTATCAGGATCACAGGATTACCTCAGGAAGTGGGCAGCTGTGGGCAGCCTCTGGGAGACTTGGCCACTCTTCCAGGTGGCCAGGAGAACCACTAAATATTTGGTAGTTTTCCAGATGTTCCAAGAGAGTTAGGAATTCTATATTTGATATGTGTCATTGTAAATAATAAGAGTAGATTAGGTTACAGGTATATTTTACAGGATTTCATTTATCTTTTCTAGAGGTACCATTGAGCACAGAAACCACTAGCCTGTCACTGTTTTTACTGTATGTCCCATAATCAATTTTCCTTCCTATAAATATTATTCATGTGTTATAATTCACATAATACAGTGAAGGGGTGGGATCAGACTGTTCAAATGAAATATGCTAAAACAACTCTCCAAAAATGGCAGCCGACGTGGAGAAGAGATGCTAGAGCACAGCATGTACAGCACTACCCGTAAGATTCCGGAAGTTCTGATGGGTTGTGAGCATGTAACCCTGTGTCAATGAGTATGTAACTTCCTGGCAATAAGCATGTATCTTTTTGTCAATGAGCATAAAACCCTGTGGCGAAGAGCATAGAAACACCTGGCAATGAGCATGTAACTCCCTGGCAATGAACATTTAACCCCTGGCAATGAGCAAGAAACCCCTGGCACAGAGTATGTAACATTGACAAGGAGCATGTAACCCCTGGCAACAAGCATATAGTTAAAGAAAAATTTATGTAAGGGGGGGCTGCAAAAATTTTTGGGCCAGGAAAGGGGGTGAAAAATTTCTACTTCATTTCTTCTGAAGGAGGAAGCCAGGTTGGCGATGTGGGTTGTGTAGCACTGTTCTGTGGCCAAGGGCATGACACCTTGCTAGCATAATCATGAAAATGAATAAGTGGGGAGAGGACGGGGAGGGAATTTGTCTGCACACTCTAAATAGGTCACTATTATTTTTGACCTGTGTTGTCCGCTATTTTATATCTCTTGCGGGGGTGCTACTCAAGGTAACTGTAATGTACAAAGAAGTGTGGTGGCATAGAAGTTGTGCAAGAAAGATGTTACGCTATTTGAGTGCACACAAAAAAACCTGTTTATTTATGTCTTGTATTTATAGATACTTGGGGGTAACCTGCGCACTGTGCTTTGTTCGGTGCTAGCGGCGGCACCAGCCGTTTGACCTGGCATGGCTAGTTTTGATAAATACAGAAGAGGGTAGTGGTGCCGCGCTCTGCCCTTATAGTCCTTTTTGCTGGGGTGATGTATATGAACAAATGATGACTGGAATCCCTGGTCAGCTTCTTGTCTTGTATTTACTGTATTGTTTGTATTGATAAATTCAATAAAATGTAATCTTTAATAAACTTATTTCTAAAAAATTCCCCTTTGTCTTGATTCCTTTATTTATATAGAAACAAAAGAGGATTGGTTCGTTCTAGGTGAAATAAAGAGTTAAAATCACATACATTTAGACATGGTGCTCATACAAAGAAATGAGAAAAAACTTTTTTCTCATTTCTTTGTACAGTATGAGCACCATGTCTAAATGTATGTGATTTTAACTCTTTATTTCACCTAGAACGAACCAATCCTCTTTTGTTCCTATATAAATAAAGGAATCAAGACAAAGGGGAATTTTGGTACTTATGTATTTTGGCGGCACCCCCGATGTTCGTCGTACGACGAACAGATCGCATCGCATCGCATGCCATGCACCCGATGGCATACGATGCGATGCAACGCGATTTTGACCCCCTATACGACCAAAAATCATATAAGCACCCTAAAGGGTGCTTTTGAGCACCCAAATGGGTGCTTACAATGTTAAATGCACCCCCACGCCACCCCCCCACTATAAACGTGAACCCGAAGCGTGGCGAGCGGCGGCGGTACGTGTCCTACGACCTTTTCATACCCCCACTATCCACGTCGGCGTGGAGTTGAGAATAGAATAGTGTGGCGAGCGCAGCGAGCCACCGAGCCCGAAGCGTGGCGAGCGCAGCGAGCCCCGCGTGGGGCCGCGGATACCTTCACAGGTAAACGCGTCCCTTCACGGGCTTCACAGGTATCCGCGTCCGCTCGCCACGCTTCGGGCTCGGTGGCTCGCTGCGCTCGCCACACTATTCTATTCTCAACTCCACGCCGACGTGGATAGTGGGGGTATGAAAAGGTCGTAGGACGCGTACCGCCGCCCCTCGCGGGCCCGCTGCGCTCGCCACGCTTCGGGTTCACGTTTATAGTGGGGGGTGGCGTGGGGGTGCATTTAACATTGTAAGCACCCATTTGGGTGCTTAACATTGTATAAGCACCCATTAGGGTGCTTATACAATGTTTAATCGCATCGCATCGTATGGCATTGTATGCCATGTACAATGGCATACAATTTCAAAATTGTATGCCATCGTGCACTATCGTACGATATCGCGTCGAATCGCATACCATCGTATGCGTTATGGTATGCGATGCTATGGGGCGCCGCCAAAATACACAAGTACCGGAATTTTTTAGAAATAAGTTTATTAAAGATTAAATTTGATTGAATTTATCAATACAAACAATACAGTAAATACAAGACATAAATAAACAGTTTTTTTTGTGTGCACTCAAATAGCATAATCATGACTCTGCCCCCACTATACAATGCTGTGATTACCAATATGGAAGAGAAAGGGATCAGGACCACAATGATTTGCATCATCGCCCACACTTTCCTCAGGAAGTTGGCAGCTGTGGTCAGCCTCTGGGAGACTTGCCCACCCTTACAGGATTTCATTTAGCTTTTCTAGAGGTGACATTGAGCACAGAATCCGCTAGCCTGTCATTGTTTCTACTGTATGACAGCTTATCTTCCTGTAAATATTTTTTATGTGTGATAATTCATTCAATATACAATGTGGTGTAATGAAGGAGGGGGTCTGACATCATTGGGGTTATGATATGATATAATCAGTTGCACTGTCAGTTTCTGGTAAGTGTGCAAACATGTCATAGAGCAAACAAAGGGGAGATAATATTTCTTAGGTTAGCACATAACTGTGTTCTGTATCTGTGTAACTGTATTGATAATAAATATTCATGTGTACAATGCACAATTAAGCCGTGAAAGTTTTTCAGACAGTTAGAAGGGTGGATTAAAAAAAGAATTGCATAACTAGCAGATAATTACAGTACTTACTTAATAATTGAACTCTTTAACAGTGTCAGTTTTTACCTGTGGGCTGCCAGACTGCATCCCCACCATTAATGTCTGCCACTTAAGTGAACTCAGCTGAGTCAGTCGTAGCCTGCTTGACTGCACTGGCTCATTGGCTTCATTGTGGCTGGCAGTGACTTCCTATTGGAAGTCCTAACTGCCAATCACCTGCATGACAGGCAGTCTGATTGTGAGGTGTTCCCTTCCTCCAGGACTGCCAAACCAGGCAGCAATACACAGAGAACTGGCTTCCTGTGGGAAGCCACTCCCTGCCTGGTCATCTTTCCTAACCAGATGCATGGTATGCATCTGATGCAGCCCATTGAAGCCAGGGGTTTACGCATTCGCACTCAAGCTGCCCCATGTGTGAAAGTGTGCTGGGTCCCGGTACCTGCCAGCTCCATTGCACAGGGATGGGAACCCAGGACACATGACTCTCCTCACCGTCACGTATCGAGTCAGCCCTCCTAACAACAAAAGGTAAAAGCCGCCGCTGCTCTTCACCAATCTTCAAAATATGCTCCTGCTGCAACAATTAGGAAGTGTTGTCCCACCTGCATTACTCTTTCCCTGTTAGCCAAGACTGTGACCTCACTGTACGGAAAATGCCAATTAAGAAGAGGAGAACTAGATGCTATGGAGTAAATTTACTTACGCATCTAAAAATGAAAAGAGGTGATATTGCCCATATTGACCATTGAGATTCTGTCTATCATTTTCTAGGATGCATTAGAGAAGTGATAGACAAAATATGATTGGTCGCAATGGGCAATATCACCTCTTTTCATTCTTTAGAAGGTTTTGAAAATGTGTCCCCATGGGTCTGATATTTTAGCATCAGCAGTTATACCGATGGCCTGTTCCCTGTTTTCAGGGAAAAAAAGTCATTACCTTGGGGAAATGCATACCCATTACACCCATAAGCCCATATGAGTGGGCGATAACTACCATGAATAGATGAAGAGGTACAGTATAAGGGACTGGTGAAAGTTATTAGGATGGGAAATGTTATTTTCCATAACAGCTCTTATTAATTTTATTCACCAACACTATGGGGGGTATTCAATATGTGCCGCTCTATTCACCAGAGGAAATAACAGCACCCTCCTATTCAATGCTTTATATGTATATATGTAAAGAACCTAACCTGCTGGACTACTGTTACAACCTACTGATTTGGAGTATTTCTATATACATACATCTGGTGGACATTACTCCAATTCCCTAATCAGACTGGCCCATCGATGATCTGCGATATGGTGAGGAATCAGGGAAATCCTGGTCTTTTTTGGACAAGATATTCCAACTAGATGAATACCCCTGATTCGTGCCAACTCATTTTCAAAGGATCATAAGATTGAGACATCAATCACAGATGTATGGGGGTCTTTAGAATGAATCTGACACATTGGAATAAAAAGTGTTACATTTAAAAATTTTAAATATCAGCTTTTCAATCAAACAATCTGCTTTGGTATGTTTGTGTACTTACAAAGTATATACTGTAATTCACAATCTGGTAAACTTTCAGTCAATTATACCTTCAAGCTCCGTAACTAATTTTGATCTACATAGTACTTTAAAATGTGTCGTTATATAGAATTAATAGCAATGACTTTCAACTAACATGCGTAACTGGTAGTGATTCAGCCACAAATGTACTCTTTAAAAATAACGCTTTTTAAATATAATTCGATTTTTGTTTGATTTGTTTGTGATAATGAATTGATTTATACGGTTTAATACTGTCAGTATGCCATGTTCCATTTGTATTTACAAATATTGCTTAGTGTATTTCTAGTAGAGCAAAAAAAAATTGCGGTTAGATTATAGAATATAAAAAAAGACATAATGTTTGCTGCATGTGCCAGAGCTGTATTTCTTGTCAACAGGTGTACATATTAAAGCAGATCACTAGAAGGTCAGTCTGTTGAAAACAGAAGCAAACACAGCTGTTAAGAATTACTGTCTCTGTTGTATGGTGTCATAATAAGAACATAAAACTATGAAAAAACATTCATAATGCATTGAAGCCGTTGGTCTGCAATATCAGGGAAAACAGTACAACCACAAAGTGCCATGCAAATGTTACACAAACATTTAAAACACTTGTCTGGATTTATGACAAACCCTTAAATCATAGCAATACAATCCTTCCTTGCCGCACTGCACAGAAACATAAAAAGTCTGAATTACCCTATACTGGGAATTGGACCCTTTCATTCAGGACGGTAAATATCTGTCTAATTGTGCACACAATCTGCGTACTCTACCAGGACTTGGTAACTACCGGTCACTTTTAAAAGTAATTGCAATGATGTTTTTGTTTTAAATTGGTACTGCATGCATGCAAGTCATTATTTATGTTATTTATGTTATTTATGTCATTTATTAATTAAATTGTAAGTTTTGTGTACATAAGGCGCCCACTGGTCTCTTTTTCCATTCTGAATTACCCTGAGGACTACACCTCCTGAAAAGTTATACCTGGATGAAATGCATAGGTTACGGTGTTACTATCCCCTACTGGATTCATTTCTACGTCTGTAGATTCATTTGTTAGGATGTTTTCTTTCAATTCCCAGTGCTCCATTGTTAATCTACCAAAGCTTGCTTATTAATGGTTTATGTATGTGCAGTTGACAATTATTAAGATAGTTTTATAAATAAAAAAAATGTTCCTATGAAATATACAGATAGAGCCATCCTCATCTAGCCCTTTAATATGATTAAGGCCGGGATGTATCAACGCTTAGCGGTGCGCTGACATCCCGTTTTCGAGTCCACATTGTGTTCGCATGATGTATGAACAAAGTTTTGCATTGTTGATTTTAAAAAAACTCCGCCGGTGTGAAGTATCGCGGAGTTTCCGGCACGGCAGTCCTTCTTCTTGTTTTCTATGTAAGCTGATGCGATGTGGAATGTATTAACATTTGCAGCGCTCAGCTTAGCCCTGGTATTATTCGCCAAGTATTTCAGACGATATACATTGCTGTGCCATTCTAAATAATAAAACTGTAAGGTAATTGCAATGTTTTGTTCCTATTATATTAGGGTCTGCCAACCAGAGGTAAAAAGTGTCTTGTGGGATGCATTTTTCCAGTATCTTGGAGGCAATTTTGGAGTTGTGTGGTTGTTGTGATGGGATGGTTATGAAAGTGGAGCATGGTGTCAGGCACATTAGGGTGAGGTGAGAACATCAGGGCAAGGTACGTGGCTCATTCGGGCACATTGGGGTGAGGTGTGTGCCAAATTACGGATGGGTAAATGGACATGTTAGTGTGGGGTTTAATGCAAATTAGGGTGAGGTGTCAGGCTTCTTATGAACAGCAATTTCGGGTGAGGTCTGAGGTTTGGGGGGGGGGAGGAATATTAGGGCGATGGGAAGGCAAGACACATCTGCGCTTGTCAGAAAACAAGAAGCCGTCATTGCGAATGCGCAAAACGAAGACAAAAAAAATGAAAACAATCCGGCGGAGGGCAGAGTTTGCACAGCCCATTAGAAAAGATAACAAAACAATACATAACGCGGACAGTTCCGCAAAACGGGCGCGAAACAAGCCCGAAAAAAAAGGTAACTTCGCTGTATATATGCGAATATTGATACATCCCAGTCTAAGTGAGCCAGAGCTGTTGGATTTAATCCTCTACTGATCCCCTACTGTATTGTTCTATGTGTTATATTGCAGCTGAGAACAATAGATGATAATAAGCCTTGGCTCACCACGGCTCCCCAGAGAAGGCTAGTTGAAGAAGGCTCCATCTGTATGTTTGCATTTTTATGGAGATTTAATGTAACTGGGTTATTCCTATTGCTCATTTCCCAATACATGTGAGAGGTTGTGGGTCAATCCCCAAAGGAGTTGACCTGAATCAGACATTTAACAAATTTCTATCAATCCAGATAAACTCCTAAGTTTTTACATTTTGGGATGATGGTATGGATCAAAAGAATGGTTGTGTCTAGGTAGAGAGTGAATAGGTCAACACCAGATGATTGACAGTTTGTAGGTTAATAGGGTAAAAAGATTAATATTCAAAGGGTCAACATGGGCTTAGGTCAACATGGTCAAAAGGATGACGTGCAAACTGTCAACACATTTTTTATGTTATTTTAAACTTAATCCTAACCCTCCCCCTGGTGCCTAACCCTAACCCTCCCCCTAGTGCCTAACCCTAACATTCCCAGAGGAGCATTGCACAACTTGTGACATGACCTACGGTGAACCTGGCCACAATGTTAATAGTCTTTTGATGGTCTTTGTAGGATAAAAAATGTTTGGATGCGCAAAATGGTTTCATCCACTGTATGCAGCCTAAATCTGACTCTGTATTCACATGCTTACTATCTATAGGGAAATAGGAATTCAGACCAAGGATAGGTGTTATTGCATAATGGTCCACTAGATTGCAAAGGTTTTTCATGAGCTCTGGGTGGTTCCAAGAGTATGATAAGCCTGTTATTACTGTGCATGGAATAACCTGTTTTCAGGCAATAACACATGGGATCTGGTAAAAGTTTCCAGACCCATATGTTATTGCAGAAAAAAGGGGCTGATTGGGTTGGTTATTATGGAATTCTTCATAACCCCCGATAATTGCCAGGAGTGTTAATCCTTGCAATGCTACTTGAAAAAATGATTGGAGAAAATAGCAGTAAGCAGTTGGCAGATTGGTTAATTTTCCTGTCTCCATTTAATCTCTCACCAAAATTGTTTTCAATTATTTACAAGGTATACTTATTAATGAGAGATGACCCAGTGACATAGATGGTTCTTCCTGGGGATTCAGTATTGAATCCCGGCGGTCGGGATCCCGGCATTCAGAATCCCGACGCCAGAATCCTGACAGCCAAAATCCCGACAAGGGGGGGACGTGGATCGCCCCCCCTTGCGGGCTCGCTGCGCTCGCCACGCAGCGGGCCCGGTGCCTCGCTATGCTCGGCACACTAATTTATTCTCCCTCCAGGGGTGTCGTGGACACCCACGGAGGGAGAATGTGTCGGGATTTCGGCGGTCGGGATTCCGGCGTCGGGATTCTGAATGCCGGGATCCCGACCGACGGGATTTTAACTGCATCCCCTTCCTGATCCCTATTATTCTCCCATCTTCTGTCTCTGTGGGGTAGATGTATCATAGTTGGAGAGAGATAACAACAACCAATCAGTGCGTGTTATTCTTCAAATACAGCCTGTAACATGGAAATTAATCTCTCTCTCTCTCTCTCTCTCTGTCTCTCTCTCTCTTGTTCTCTCTCAGCTTTGATAAATATCCCCCCTATGTACAGTATTGTAAAAATAGCAATATTTGAAATAATGTTTTAAAAATCCATTGAGTGACGCTGCAATAATTAAACTGCATGCACTCCATGACCCGCCTCTCCCAACAATGTACAGCGAGTTAACTGTTAACTTACCAAAAGGTCAATTAACTTTAAATGGAGAAAAAGCTACTCCTGCTTCACCTACAATTAATATCCCCGCGGAGCAAAGTGAGTGATACTTTTACACTATGCACTGAAGGAGATGGGAGCTGCACATATGACCATTAAGCTCCCATACAGTCTAATGGTACCTAGCTGTAATGCAGGCATTTGCCCATGCAATGCTACATTTGCATCACAATGTTAAGATACATTATTGTACATTGTAAGCTTGCGAGCAGGACCCTCCTACTTTTATAACTTTCTGTAACCCAGTTTATCACTGTTTCCGTTGTAAAGCACTATAAGAAACTGTTAATAAATAAATAATACTAAATGGAGCAACAACATGCCAGTACACATCTGTAAGTCACCACCTAGGTAAAGACACTCTGACTCCCAGTCGCGTCACAATGGTGCGTGCCGCACCGAAGTGTCAACCGCTAAGGGGTGACACCAAGTGCTGACTCATTGACAGTAGCTGGGTGCTCCACTGTGACATTACGTGCAGCACCCAACTCCTATCACTGTGTAGGAGCTGGCACTGAACTCACACTGGTCTCTGGGGGCAGCCTAAATCTCCAAAAACAAAAACCAGGATATACACAATGCTCCTAGAAATGAATACGTTTTTTTTTACGTTTTGTTAAATGCCCCTAGACCCGATATTTAATTGCAAACCCACCCTGATGGTTAATTATTATGTCAAATGCCCCCCCCCCCCCATTGTTAACGCAACACCACGATCAACGTCAACCCAAAGCGTAGTGATCGGTATGAGTCCTCCGACCTTTTCATACCCTCACTATCCACGTCGGCGTGGAGTTGATTTTATATAGTGTGGCGCCACGCTTCTGACTCGGTGGCTTGCTGTGCTCGCCACACTATATAAAGTCAACTCCATGCCGACGTGGATAGTGGGGGTATGAAAAGGTCGGAGGACGCGTACCGCCGCCCCTCGCGGGCTCGCTGCGCTCGCCACGCTTTGGGTTGTCGCTGCGCTCGCCACGCTTCGGGTTGTCGTTGATGTGGCGTAGCGTTAACAATTGGGGGCATTTCACATAGTAATTACCCATCACAGTGGTTATACAATTAAAAATGGGGTCTGGGGGGCATTTAACATTAGGTCCAATGTAAAATCAGGTCTCAGGGACCATTTAACATTGGTTCCAATGTAAAAATCGGGTCGGTCGCGTTGCGTCGCATCGCATGCGATGCGACCGATTTTTCATACCCGATGGCATACAATTATAATCGGTGGCGCCGTGCTTGGAAACAAGTACCAAATTTTGTACCCAACCACATAATTAATCATAAGGGTGACATTCTGTATAAAAACTATTTGCTTAATTTAATAATTTTCCTTAATATATCTCATTAAGAAACTTTTTTCCCCAAACTAATTTCTGATACTCTAGGGAGCCGTGATTCAAAAACGTTTGGGAACCACAGCCTTAAACTAATATTAACATCAGGTGTAAAGTAATCTGGTGTTGCTGGTACTTTGGGCCTTATTCTGGTCGGTGCGGTCGGATGCGTATATGCGGACAGGACCGAGCATCCTGAGCCCCGCCTTCCGTACGGACCGCTCACTGCGTCCGAATGCGGTAAGCCGCTGACCGCACTGAGCACGAGTGGATTTCTCGTGTATACACCTCCTCCATCTCTGGGAACCTCCCCCATCATTCGATGGTCGCAGAATGCAGGACCGAGTGGTCAGGCATACCATACCATTACCATATGTACGCCCAGCGTTTTCATGGGAACGCCCATGAAACTCTGGGCGTACACATATGGTAATGAGCCAAAACAGCCCTTCACACCCCTCTCCTCCCCCTGTTTGGAGTTTGGAGAAAATTCATGCGGTATTTGGACGTGCCTGCCGTTCGCACATGCGCAGTTATACCTCTGCACATGCGCAAACACCAAACATCGGCGGACCGACCGCACGCGGACAGAACCGCACCAACCAGAATAAGGCCCTTTCTGACAACCTATGGAATATCCAGCATTCTAACAAGCCTTTATATTGTTTCATACTTTTCTATGTTTGAGCTTACACAGCATCAGGAACAAGTTGTTTTACCATTATTTTTGCTTTATATCTGAGTACCAGCTAATATGAATGTACTGTGTAATTATAATTATGAAATGTAAATAAATGTAACCGTATTCATTTCCAAGATTACTCTTTTTTTATCTTTTTTTATTTTATTTTGTTCTTTATGCTACTAAGGGTTGAGTATCACTTTAAAGCAGTGGCATTTCGGCATTGATTAGTGGATCAGTACTCAGTCAATTTCTCCTTTTTTTTTTATTGTCAAATATCCAAGACCCCTTAAATTATTAAAAGAGATTCAGGTACCAAGGTCCTGCCCTCGCCAAGAAGTCACACAACTTTTTTACCTGCATGACCTGAAAGTGTATACTACTGTGTGAATTATGTGTAAGGGGTTCTACTACTGTAGGTATTACATGTGTAAGGAGCACTACTATTATCGGCATTATGTATAAAGGGCACGACTACTGTGGGCATTATATGTATAAGTGGCCCTGCTACTACAGACTTTATGAGTGAAAGGGGAACTACTGTGGGCACTGCATTTAAGGGGCGCTACTCTGAGCATTGTCTATAAGGGGCATTACTGTACAGTATAATATAGATAAGGGGTACTACTGTGTGTCGTAATATGAATAAACGTCATTACTGTGTGATGTAATGTGAATAAGGGCCACCACTATGTGAAGTAATATGAAAATGGTGTAATGTGAATAAGATTGTTTTGTGTTATGTGATTTGAATTGGGGCTCCTATTGGGTTACCACATCCCTTCCGTGGGAGACCACAACCATTTCTAGTTCCGGAAGCTTGTATTGTCTCTTTATTAACAGTGCAAGGGCGGGGACAAAATTATAGGTTGCAGGGGGCGCTAAACCTCCTTGTACAGACCATAACTACATATATCAAGAAGCAATATATACAGGTTTTGTCTCTTTTTCATTTGGCCCCTTATCTGCTCTTAGTATTTGGACCAGTGGTGGTCCCAGAGGTGGGGCAGCAACACAATCCAAAAGTCAAATAAGTGAGCCTCACCAACTGCCAGTGTGTCCCGGTTGCTGATGTTTGGCCATGCCTGAAGTGGCATTTGGTATGGCTTTCCTATTTGAATTTTGGACTCCACTGCGCACATGCGCAGATATACCTCTGCACATGCGCAAACACTGTGGAAGTCGAGTTACACACACGCCATTTTAGGATGGTATGGCCGCCATTTTGGTTCGCAGAGTTGCGCAAATAAAGTTTCCATACCCGAGTATGTGTGACAAAGTGGACCAGAAGAGTAGCCATGCTATCACACATATATTCATAATAACACACTTACACTAAATGAAATATAGTTAAAGGTTTAGAACGCCACACATAGCTTAGTTAGCCCTGCTCACATCTGTCTGTATCATGTTTAGTACCGTTCCGTTCCGTTCATTGTGCGAAGTATTCCGGTCATTGCGAATATTTCGCAATATACACGGCCCGATAGTTATGGACATAATCCATATTCCAGGGACAGTTTCTGTTGAAAGTATGTAACAAAGGAATCTGGATGAAACTGGTTCTTATCACTGCTGACGCCGAAACCATCAAACAAAGGACTCTTAAAGTTCACTCCCCTGCACCTAGTCAAACCAGTTGTATCATCTTACCCCCAATCACAGTGGACCTGACATACGATCTCTGACCAATGGAAATGGCCTTTGACCTCCCCCTTCTGACCCTATAAGATAGGCAACCCAGAGCAGTCACAGTCACTTCGGCACATCTACCTTTCCCTGACTTTCCACCGGACTATAGTTCATCCCTGAACGATAGTGAGCTCTGACCGGACTGTGCTTCGCATATTTGATGAGACGGTAACGGTTGCATTAACGGTATTTATTATTATTTTTATTGTTGGCTGATTGTGTCTTGTATCTGTATTCTTTCCCCCTAGCAGAGCCTGTTTAGTATTCATTGTTAGTATATTGTATCACTTGTTATACCTGTTTATTCTTATTTCTGTAACCCCCTTTTGTCCATTAGGGACTTAAATACAACCTTTTTACGGAGTTCTTATCTCCTTATTTCTATACAGTGGTCGTGTCTGTTTATTCGCATAATAGCGATAAGGTATATTACGGACACTGTCCTGTAAGGGATATTCGCAGATTAGAGACAAAGTACTGCGAAGGAATCTCTGATTAAGGTATTGGTTCTTGGTGTACATAATACAATAAAAGGTACGCTACGCTGCGCTACGTTTTGTTCGCACGTAGTTAGGTATAAAGGGTACGTTGGTTGCGGACTTATTACGTAACCTGCGCTTTTCACTTATTGTCTCTCTGGTCATATTTAATCGTGATTAACAATTGGGGGCATCGTCCGTCCACTCCACATTCCAGAACTCAGTACCAGGTGTGCGACCCGACCTATACCAGCAAAAGGGTGGAAGTATTATCCATTGCTGGATAGGCCAGGTCCGCGGCGGTGCGGGGTTTGGGAAGTGCTAGCGTTGAACCCGGAGCACAATAAGTGAAAACCACGTGTTTAAAGTATATATTAAGTGTTTAGTAAACTGTACTTCTGCCTGCCACAAGTAGTTTAACGGGGTATAGTGTCTTGAGTTGCTTGTTCATTACAGTATATGTACCACGCGCGATAAGGTTCGCACACGTGGAGTCTGTGTTTATTATAGTACATAGAGGATCCCCTCTGTGCAAAACTATAACTTTCATTGTTAGTTACTGCAAAACCAGGGACTCCGCCACGTGGCGACAAGTCCTGGGCCTTTTACAGTAACGTAAAGCGTCTATTGTGTATTACGCAAGGTGCACGTGCACGTGCCCACATCGGGAAAGTTTCGCATCTTTGTACGTGATTTACGGATTAAGTGCGGGATTTATTTCGCATCTTGATACGTAACTTTCGGACGGAGTTAAGGGATTTATTCCACATTTAGGCGCAATTACTGCGTATAGCGAAACCCGAGCGCAACCTTGCAAATACACTATAGAACACGTGGGTGGCCGATTCATCGGCGGCCTGTGAACAGCGCATGTACACACGTGGCTGTTCATTGGTACTGCACATGCAGCACACATAGGAACTCAAAGGTGAACAGTATTAAACCACTAGCCTTATTTAAACAGTATAGTAATATACTGCGAATGGGGCGGTGATTAATAAAAGAAAATAAGTTTTTCTTTTTGTCCATTTTTTTTAAGCAAGCAACTCAAGCATTATTTTAATAGATTCCTATAGCGTATTATAAGGGATTTATACCTGCATAAGTATCTTGTGAAAAGCTACCGGCCTGGGAAGATTTTCTGTACAGAAATATTTCAAAAATAAGCATAAGACCAAGGTGTAACTAGCGCCCAGTGTGAAAAATAACTGAGGCGAACGGGTGTGTGACGGCACGACTCAAGCGCAGTGTAGTCCAGTGTAGGACAGTCCATTTAGGACAGGGTGTACGTGCCGACGTACACATAGGAACTGCCCCTTCAGTGGAATTGATCCACTAGGAGGGTACAAGAAGATACATCGGAACGCAGTTGTTTCCGATTAGCTACTTTAGAAAAATCCGGTTTCTGGGGGCACAGGAAAACAAGTTTGTTGTGCCCTGGAGAGATTGGCCGCGCCTTGTAGGTCAACTAGAAGTTCGCTGCTAGTTGAGAGCTTGGCGATTTAGTATCATTGCCTCGTAGCCTTCGCACCCGCTTGATTGTGGGACTGTTCTAGGTCGCTGAGAAGTGAGTGGTTGGGGAGCTCTCAGACAAGTAATAACCCACCGGTATCTATTAAGCTGTGAACGTTTATTCCTGTAATTATGGGTAATAACGGGTCACGCTGTGATAACGTGCATGTTAGGGAGGAAGCAAGCTGGCCAAAAGGATCGGCGGCTTTTATTATGTGCAGGAAGCACGGTGAACTCGCAGTTGTTTACCAAAATAAATGGAGAAAAATGACACAAGGCAGCAAGTTAGAATTTCCCAGTGTTGGTAGCTTCGATCCAGAAATCTTATCGGCAGTAAAAGATGAAATATGCCTACTCTCCTGTCGTAAGGAGAGAGTGAAGCATATAGATATTCTTAAATTGTGGCAGAAGGAAGGACAGGAACAATGGGGAATCAGAGGTCTGGCAATACCAGACGCAATCAGCCACAATAAAAATGCAACCGCTGCCACAATAGAATCAGCTCCCCCACCCCCATATGTGCCGAAGGGGTTAATGACTCATAAGAAAGACATAAGTAATAATGTATCCGTTGCTAACTTGTACCCTGTCTTATCCCCTTACAAGGAAACCCGAGAGGAAAACGAGCAGCTGTTGGCACTGGCCGTCTCCCATGCGATTAACATGATTGAGGGAAAAGCTCAACCCGCTGTTGGGGCCCCAGCACAGGAGGAGGAGACGGCTGATGCCAACAGCGTAGTATTGGACTCAGGTAAGGATGCACTACACAGCACAGACACGGACGACTCCCAAGCAGGTCCCAGTAATGCGGATGTGGTACAAACATACCCTGTTCGCACACTGGAGGTTCCCTATGGTAAGGCAGACAGAGAGGGTGTGATACCTACCAGAAAGATGACCATGCTAAACCCATGGACACGGCTAGAGCTGCGGTCCATCATTTCAGATTTCCCTGATCCTAGGAAAGATCTGGCTCTGAGCCGGAAATTTGTAAGGGATCTGGGAAACTCTGATGAGCCCACCAACAAGGATTGGAGAATCATGTTGAGGGCCTGTCTCCCCACTCACATAGACATCCCGAAATTCATTCAGGATAGTGGATTGAAAGTGGACAAGGAGATAAATGATGAGATCAACCAGGAAAATATACGCCTGATTAACTTACAGTTGGGAGTATATTTTCCTGCGACAGTGGAATATAGCAGGATGTTTACCATCAAACAAAAGGATGGCGAATCTGCTGCTGATTATTTCGCGAAGGCCTTGCTAGCGGTATCAAGATACACTGGTGTCTCCGAGCCTAAGGACGACCCCCACCTGAGGGAAATGATTGTCTCTGTGCTGGTGGAAGGGCTTAGCGAAAACCTGAGAGCCAGAGTCCAAACTTCTTTTCCAAATTGGCGTGGAATGACAGTGGATGCCCTACGGGAATCTGCTGTAGACCACGACCGTAACATCAAGAAACGCAGAGAACTGCAAACTGACAAACTGATGATGGTTAGCATCCAAGCCCTTTCAAATGCCCCAAATAAAGCTGCATACCAACGAAACACCAGAGACACAGGCAGAAAGCCCATTATTTGCTACAACTGCAATAAGGAGGGACACATTGCAGCACAATGTAGGTCAGGAAACCCCAGGAGTTACAAAACACATAGGCGAGAATGGGAATCTCACCAAGGTGAGACACGGAGATACCCAGCCCCTAGACAATGGGAAGAGACAGACAGGTCACGCAACATGCCTCCTCCCCATCTGATGGCTGACACTGTGCTAAGGGCAACCCAGGTCAGACAATAGGAAACAGGTCATACCTGTATCCTACAGCCAGTTAGACTAACACAACACCTTAGAGAGGAACCTCAGGTGAAAGTTGATATAGCTGGAGTAAGGCAAACCTTTTTGGTTGATACAGGGGCGGCCAGATCTGTTCTCAACACTCCTCTTCACTTGGGTTTCACTAACAAATCAGTAGCAGCAATTGGGGTAACAGGAAAAATACAACATTACCCACTGACGAAACCAGCGGAGGTTACAATCGGGCCTCTGCATACCAAACACTCTTTCCTGTTGGCTGCAGCGGTCCGACTAACCTCCTGGGTAGAGATTTACTATGTAAAATGGGATGTGTCATCTATTGCACTCCCGATGGGGTATTCCTAGACACTCCTAAAAATCTTACACAAGAAGTGCAAGATATGCTGGACAGTCCTCAGAGGCTAATGTTGTATTCCACTGTTGTAGAATCAAATCCATCTAGGGTAGCTGAAATTACAGCACAAATACCGGGTTCCCTTTGGACTAAAGATGGACAGGATGCTGGGCTGATGGCAAATGTAGCTCCAGTAGAGATCCGCTTAAAAGAAGGCAGGATAGCCCCAAAAATACCGCAATACCCTTTAAAACCTGAAGTTGAGCTAGGAATATTCCCAGTGATCCAACGATTGCTCCAACAGGAAATCCTAGTTAGAACTTCCAGCACGGCCAATAGTCCCATCTTTCCTGTGAAAAAGAGCGGGGGGAGGGGCTACAGACTAGTGCAGGATTTAAGAGGGGTAAACAAAGTAGTTGAGAGCCAATTCCCCGTAGTGCCAAACCCAGCTGTCATCCTAATGCAAATCCCACCTCATTGTACTCATTTCACAGTCATTTGTGTTCAGCGTTCTTCTCCGTCCCTTTGCACCCTGACAGCCAGTATCTGTTCGCCTTTACCTACAGAGGAGTACAGTATACCTGGACACGACTTCCCCAGGGGTTCATAGACAGCCCCAGCATCTTCTCCCAGGCCTTGCATGATTGTTTACAATCCTTTCAACCCATGAGTGGTTCGATACTGATACAATATGTCGACGACTTATTGTTGTGTTCTGAGTCACTGGAGTCATCAGTGGATGACACTAGACAGCTACTGATGCATCTCTCAGAGACAGGACATAAAGTATCAAAGGATAAGCTGCAATTATGCCAGACCAGGGTTAAGTATCTGGGCCACTGCCTTACCCAAGGGCTGAGACACCTCACCGACGACAGAATCCAAGCGATTCAAAACATGGTACTGCCACAGACCCAGCATCAGATCCGTACATTCCTAGGCATGTGTGGATACTGTCGCAATTGGATCCCAGGATTCTCTATTCTGGCATTACCACTACAAGAGATGGTTTCCTCAACTAAGCCAGATCGGGTCTCTCATACTGAGGAATCTGAGCTGGCTTTCGAGGAACTAAAGGTGAGCCTAACAAAGGCCCCAGCACTGGGAATGCCAGATTATGGGAAACCCTTTGAACTGTACGGAACTGAATCAGGTGGGTGTGCGGCAGGAGTACTTGTACAAAAACATGGTGATGCCAACCGACCAATAGCGTACTACAGTGGCCAGCTGGACACAGTAGAACGCTCACTCCCAACTTGCTTACGAAGTGTGGCTGCAATAGCACAACTAGTAAGTAAGAGTGAGGACGTAGTGTTGGGACATGATTTAACTGTTCATGCTCCCCATGCTGTCTCTGCCCTCCTAAATTCTGCCCAAACACGTCATGTGTCCTCAGCACGGTTCACTAAGTGGGAACTGGCGCTGATGGCCCCAGTAAATATTACCATCAAAAGATGCAACACACTAAACCCAGCCACATTCCTTCCTCATGTGCCCTCCAAGGCACAAAGGGTGGAGGGTGATGGGAATGTTGCTGAATATGGTAAAGCAGAGTTTAGTGAGGGTGAGGACAAACATGATTGCATGACCTACCTGAATCAGACCTTCACAGCACGTCCTGACATAAGCGACAGCCCATTAAGTGAGGTAGACATAACCTTATTCACAGATGGTAGCTGTCATAGACAGATGGACACGGGAGAGCTGTGCACAGGCTACGCAGTAGAAGATGGAGAAGGTATTGTGGAAGCTGAACCCTTGGGACCACCTCACTCAGCACAAGTAGCGGAACTGGTGGCATTGACCAGAGCATGTGAACTGGCCCAAGGAAAATCAGTTAACATATATACCGACTCCAGATATGCTTTCGGAGTAGTGCATGATTTTGGAGCCCTATGGCGCCTCCGAAATTTCATGACGGCGGCTGGCACACCAGTGGCGCATGCGACATATATTAGGAGACTTCTGGGAGCTATTCAGCTTCCAGACAGAGTGGCTGTTATCAAGTGCAAAGCTCACACATCAGAGAAGGACCCGGTGTCACTTGGTAACAGCCGCGCTGATGAGGCAGCGAAAAGGGCCACATGCCCTGTAAATATTTTCACCCATCCTACCAACCTTTGTACACTGAACATGGTATCCACATCCAAACTGATAGACATGCAGAATTTGTGTTCCCCACAGGAAAGAGCAGTATGGAAGTCGAAGGGATGTGGCCAAGAGTCCACCGGACTTTGGAGAGATGGACACGGGAAACCAGTGGCCCCCAGGGCATACCTTCCTAGTCTAGCCGAGGCGGCCCATGGGCTGACACATCTTGGGAAGGAAGGTATGTGCAAGCTGGTAAAGGCCTACTGGTGTGCACCAGGGTTCGCTTCTCAAGCAGGTAGAGTGGCAATATCATGCCTCACCTGTTTGAGGAAGAACGTTGGAAAAGCCATCCCAACAGAGCCATCCCACATCCCTCCTACAGAAGGCCCTTTCCAGGTAATACAAATCGACTTCATACAGTTACCACCCTGTAGAAACTTGAAATATGTACTAGTTTGTGTTGACATGTTTTCCAGCTGGGTGGAGGCTTTCCCCACCGCCTCCAACACTGCTACCTTTACAGCAAAGAAAATATGTCAGGAGTTTGTCTGTAGATATGGTATCCCAAAGGTCATTGAGAGTGACAGAGGCACTCATGTCACAGGAGAGGTCTTCCAAATCATGTGTAAACTCTTGGGGATTAATAGTAAACTTCATACTCCATATCGTCCCCAGGCGAGCGCCAAAGTTGAGAGAATGAATGGTACTATTAAGAACAAATTGGGTAAAGTTATGGCTGAAACAGGGTTGTTATGGCCAGAGGCACTGCCTATTGTGTTGTATAGCATTAGGACCACTCCCAGGACTCCGCTCAACTTGTCCCCCTTCGAGATATTGTTTGGTCGGCAGCCACACATCATGATAGACCCACAGGATGATCTCAAATGTAACAATGAGCTAACTGTACAGTATATCCTAAAGCTAAACAAACAGCTAAGGGAGCAACAAAAGCAGCTGAATTTACTGAACCCTGATATGCCTACCGAGAATTGTCATAATCTTAAACCAGGAGACTTTGTTATGATCCGAAATTTTTTACGCTCAGGTTGTTTGATAGACCGTTGGGAAGGACCGTACCAAGTTTTGTTGACCAGCACTACATCAATTAAAGTCGCAGAGAGAGAGACTTGGATACATTCGTCCCACTGCAAGAAAGCCAGTAACCCAGAGTCCCAGTGTGCAGAGAGCGAAAGAGAAGAAGCGTCGCTAGAAGCATTGTTTCGGGAACACTGAGAAGCAGCCAAGGTCGAGCAACCTGAGCGAACAAAGGTCTAAGAGCAGAGCAAAATAAAAGTCCCCTGGTAGAAATGATGGAAGGTCTCCAAGCAACAGGTTCACAGTTATGCATATATGTCTTTGTTTTCTCTCTGTGTTCTTTTCTTCATCCAAAGATACTCGGTGGCTGCCACATTCTAGAGCGATCGGAGCGGAGTTCTGACAGTGTAATAATGAACCCAGATATGGGTGAGGTAGAATCCCTAAACCAGCTTGACACTTTGCCCATGACAGGAGAAGGTAAAAGGTATGAGGAAAATGTAGTTCAAGGGCTATGTGATGAGTTATTGTCTGGTGAGTACTGTGTCTGTAGATATTGTCAACCTAAAATGGAAGAAGAATGCATCCAGCGATGTCAGTCGACAAGTAAGGCAACTACCGGCCGACATCCCTTGAGTGATTACCACTCACTAGTGGGTAAGGTTTTAAACCAAACAGAATGCTGGGTGTGTTCACAAGTGCTACATAAAAGGAGTAATGTAGGCCTAGTCCCATATCCGCTTAATATTTCAGAGATAAGCGTATTAAATAAGGGGAGGCCATTGGATAAGAGATACCTGTATACCAGGTCCCCTAGTCTTAGATTACACCCATACCAAGTGGATAAATCCCTGGTATGTATGAACTTCTCGAGTTCCAGAGCGATTGGTACTTGGGAAGTGACATGGCATAACCAGACAATAACTTACTCCCAGCGTCCAGATGGAGAGCCTATTGATAAGGAATTGTTGTTAAAGATCCGAACCAGTGGGAGACATTATAAATATGTTTACACGGTGAAGAAAAGTAAAATGATGGCCGGCAGAGTATCAACCGGCTACTGTAATGTAACCCTACAGCCAGAAATCTGTGAGGAACAAGTCAGGGAACAGGGGACGGGGATGTTCTTATGGATAATGTGTGACAAGATCATGAAATACTCTGTCCCTTATTTTCTCCCTGACGATGTTTATTATATTTGTGGTAGGAGGGCGTACAAATGGCTCTCCATGAACTACGTTGGTATTTGTTATTTAGGCAGAGTGTTACCTGAAGTGATGACCCTCACACATGATGAGATGATGAGCATACACAGAGGTATTTCTCCTCCTTACACTCATACCCATTATGACCAAATCCATAAAAGGGATTTAACCATCAAGAAAGAACCCCTAGCTTCTGAAATGATACACGAGTCGTTCGGTATCCAACTCCTCATTGCTTTAGATATCACCCATACCGCCAGAGGAGTCATAAATTTTAAATATATACAAGCATTAGCCAGCTTGGTAGATAACATCACTGAGATTTATGATGACACTTTTAGATACACTGGGAAGGAGTTGCAAGCATATAAAAGAGAGCTAGTCCAACATCGGATGGTATTGAACTATCTGACAGCTATGACAGGAGGATATTGTGTCACCCTCTCTACACAGTTTGGGGTGAAATGTTGTACATATATCACCAACAATACTAAAGACCCAGAAGAAATCATCGATCATCGGATGGATGAGATTCTTCAGCTTAAATGGGAATTTAGAAGGGAACATAATATCAGCCTGGCAGAAATAGGTAACAAGGTTAGTGAATGGACCTCCTGGTTGAATCCAATGCACTGGTTCTCTGGTTTAGGAGAATGGGCGCAAGGGATCATAGCTAGCATAGGAAAACTCCTTCTCTGTATCGGTGGTGCCATCATAGTCTTTGTGCTATTGTTCAAATGTTTAAAGGTGGTGACCCGGGGAAAGGCAAAACGTACCGAAATCTTGAGTGTAAGAACGAGAGATACAGAGGAAGACCAGGGTTTGGTATATGACCCTAGAATCGAAACCACCTCCCTTTAAAGAAACCATATTTGTGAACGTGTATATGTTGTAACCACCCCTGTTTTTATTTTTATCCCAAAATTGTACATTATCCTTCGTGACCCTGAGTAGATTGTTCGATAAATGCGGCCCATCGTTTATCCGTGATCCCGGATCGGCCAAGAGCAGATGGTTTACTCCCCTTATATGCTTAATTCATGGATCCCAATTTCTTTGTTAGGATTATGAATTTCTGTATTGTCGTGTGAAATGTTTTGTATTGTAACAGTTTTATATTTACTGGTAAAGGGTGGACTGTGGAAGTCGAGTTACACACACGCCATTTTAGGATAGTATGGCCGCCATTTTGGTTCGCAGAGTTGCGAAAATAAAGTTTCCATACCCGAGTATGTGTGACAAAGTGGACCAGAAGAGTAGCCATGCTATCACACATATATTCATAATAACACACTTACACTAAATGAAATATAGTTAAAGGTTTAGAACGCCACACATAGCTTAGTTAGCCCTGCTCACATCTGTCTGTATCATGTTTAGTACCGTTCCGTTCCGTTCATTGTGCGAAGTATTCCGGTCATTGCGAATATTTCGCAATATACACGGCCCGATAGTTATGGACATAATCCATATTCCAGGGACAGTTTCTGTTGAAAGTATGTAACAAAGGAATCTGGATGAAACTGGTTCTTATCACTGCTGACGCCGAAACCATCAAACAAAGGACTCTTAAAGTTCACTCCCCTGCACCTAGTCAAACCAGTTGTATCATCTTACCCCCAATCACAGTGGACCTGACATACGATCTCTGACCAATGGAAATGGCCTTTGACCTCCCCCTTCTGACCCTATAAGATAGGCAACCCAGAGCAGTCACAGTCACTTCGGCACATCTACCTTTCCCTGACTTTCCACCGGACTATAGTTCATCCCTGAACGATAGTGAGCTCTGACCGGACTGCGCTTCGCATATTTGATGAGACGGTAACGGTTGCATTAACGGTATTTATTATTATTTTTATTGTTGGCTGATTGTGTCTTGTATCTGTATTCTTTCCCCCTAGCAGAGCCTGTTTAGTATTCATTGTTAGTATATTGTATCACTTGTTATACCTGTTTATTCTTATTTCTGTAACCCCCTTTTGTCCATTAGGGACTTAAATACAACCTTTTTACGGAGTTCTTATCTCCTTATTTCTATACAGTGGTCGTGTCTGTTTATTCGCATAATAGCGATAAGGTATATTACGGACACTGTCCTGTAAGGGATATTCGCAGATTAGAGACAAAGTACTGCGAAGGAATCTCTGATTAAGGTATTGGTTCTTGGTGTACATAATACAATAAAAGGTACGCTACGCTGCGCTACGTTTTGTTCGCACGTAGTTAGGTATAAAGGGTACGTTGGTTGCGGACTTATTACGTAACCTGCGCTTTTCACTTATTGTCTCTCTGGTCATATTTAATCGCCATTAACAACACCAAACATCGGCGGACCGACCGCACGCGGACAGAACCGCACCAACCAGAATAAGGCCCTTTCTGACAACCTATGGAATATCCAGCATTCTAACAAGACTTTATATTGTTTCATACTTTTCTATGTTTGAGCTTACACAGCATCAGGAACAAGTTGTTTTACCATTATTTTTGCTTTATATCTGAGTACCAGCTGGTATGAATGTACTGTGTAATTATAATTATGAAATGTAAATAAATGTAACCGTATTCATTTCCAAGATTACTCTTTTTTTTATCTTTTTTTATTTTATTTTGTTCTTTATGCTACTAAGGGTTGAGTATCACTTTAAAGCAGTGGCATTTCGGCATTGATTAGTGGATCAGTACTCAGTCAATTTCTCCTTTTTTTTTTATTGTCAAATATCCAAGACCCCTTAAATTATTAAAAGAGATTCAGGTACCAAGGTCCTGCCCTCGCCAAGAAGTCACACAACTTTTTTACCTGCATGACCTGAAAGTGTATACTACTGTGTGAATTATGTGTAAGGGGTTCTACTACTGTAGGTATTACATGTGTAAGGAGCACTACTATTATCGGCATTATGTATAAAGGGCACAACTACTGTGGGCATTATATGTATAAGTGGCCCTGCTACTACAGACTTTATGAGTGAAAGGGGAACTACTGTGGGCACTGCGATTAAGGGGCGCTACTCTGAGCATTGTCTATAAGGGGCATTACTGTACAGTATAATATAGATAAGGGGTACTACTGTGTGTCGTAATATGAATAAACGTCATTACTGTGTGATGTAATGTGAATAAGGGCCACCACTATGTGAAGTAATATGAAAATGGTGTAATGTGAATAAGATTGTTTTGTGTTATGTGATTTGAATTGGGGCTCCTATTGGGTTACCACATCCCTTCCGTGGGAGACCACAACCATTTCTAGTTCCGGAAGCTTGTATTGTCTCTTTATTAACAGTGCAAGGGCGGGGACAAAATTATAGGTTGCAGGGGGCGCTAAACCTCCTTGCACAGACCATAACTACATATATCAAGAAGCAATATATACAGGTTTTGTCTCTTTTTCATTTGGCCCCTTATCTGCTCTTAGTATTTGGACCAGTGGTGGTCCCAGAGGTGGGGCAGCAACACAATCCAAAAGTCAAATAAGTGAGCCTCACCAACTGCCAGTGTGTCCCGGTTGCTGATGTTTGGCCATGCCTGAAGTGGCATTTGGTATGGCTTTCCTATTTGAATTTTGGACTCCACTGACACTGACCCCTAAACCCCTAAAGTCCATTTTACTATGCCTAATCATTTACTTTAGACAAAAAGCTTGACACTGCAGCACGACACAAACAAATGGTCATCACTGGTTTGTAATGAGCATCCCTACTCTGCATATTACATAATTATACATATTAATAGTATACACATGTTGATAAATGTGTGCTTTTTATGTAATTTCAATGCCTGTACGGAAGGGTGAAGGGGTGTTGAAATAAGACTGCTTAATGGAATAAAAGTGGCGTGCGGTGGGGTGAGGCAGGTGAGGCACAGCCTTTCCTGTCATACTAGCGAAATATGCCAGCGTTTTGAATTGATAAAGTATGTCAAAAATACAAATAATTTATAAAAAAAATCTTATTTTTATTATTCTAATAATTTTTATAGTCAAAACGCTGGAGTAAAAAGTCTATGGCAGGTGAGGCAGTGCCTCACCTGGCTACCTTTTCTGCACATCTCTTATCAAAACTCAGTGAATCTCCAGCAGTGTATACTGCTGCTCATGTGTGTAATGCTGGTATGTACCCCACTGCTCATATATTGTGTACATATCTGGCTCTGGTACTTGCCAGGGACTCTTGAGCCATTTACCTCACTGCACGTCCAAACTTGTCATCCCCATGGCTTTTTTTTGTATTCTTTCAGTGTACACAAACGTCTGAAAATAAACTTACATACTGTATATAAAAGCACTAAACTTTTTAAAGGTGAGGCCCCAGAGTGCAGCTGATTAAGGGAAATGATATCCCCAAAGGCTGTAGATCTTGCCTTTGCTTTGTGCATTGCGCATCAACAAAGCTAACTGCAGATTATCTTTCTCATTAATATAGGTTGTTGAACAAAGATAAACACCAGTTAGTCCTGTGAACTAGTTTAAACGTGCAAGCAAAACACCTACAAACAGATATAATAATGTGTTAATTACACTGCTATTAACCAAAATGACAAAATGTGTTTGCATATCAGTGTAGTGCATTAAGCATAACTATTTACATATTCATATTTAAACCTGTAAAATGCAGATAAAACAAAACTTTTTTTATTGAAGCAAAAACATCATATACAAGTTTGCAAGACAAAGGCATTTGAGGCAAAAATAAAAAAATATTACACACAGTGATAACCAACATACAGTACAACAAAACATCTCCCAGCATATTCCATGGCCATCCACTACAATATATAGGTGTTCATATGGACTTGTGTAAAATACAACAGGCACATAATGCTTGGATATTAATTTGAGAGACACAACTACAAATAAAGGTTAAAAAAAAATGGAGTCTGCCACTCATCCATCGGGCAGTGTAATGGGAATATTACTCTGAAAAATTTGAGTCTAGTACCACTGGTTAAAATTAAACTTCCCCATGCATCAAAAAAGGAAGAGGCCTTCTTCTCCTTATGAAACCTTGTCTCCACCCTGTTCATATGATAAATAATAGTACATTTCTCCCTATATTATAATTATAATAGAAAATTGTAATATGAAATGTTTTGTGCTACCTGTGCGAGCAGCTCCTAAAATACTGTATATAATTAATGGAATTGGGTTGGAGCGCTATGGATGGATGTATTTAATATTAGTATAAAACTGTATCATGTGTATAAAATATATTTTATATTTAAATTTGGCACCTGAAAAATAAAATTGGGTAAACACTGTTTACACCTTTTTGGGTATAGTTGGATGTCCAGTTTTAGGTGTTTACCTTGTTCTTTCCCTGCTGTCCAGTCTATCACAGGTTTCTCCTGCTTCCAGGCTGCATGTTCCCTCTGCATTCAGTGGGAATTAATTGACATTTGATGTAACCGGAAGTTGACGGTGATGTCCGTGTTGCCACTGGATGGAGCCCAGATTTCTGGCAGCCGCTTGGTGCAGTCGAGCATCAGCAGGATGTTACCAGAAGTTACTGAGAATGCCATGGTAGCAGGTGGCTAGAGACGAAGTTTGATAGATCTGCTGTCCAATCACAGCAGCCCCTGTCAATGAAGCACCTCTAGAAGTGCCACTTTTGCCAGTTTTTTAATGGGCTTTTTAGCCCATGGCTTAGCTCCGCCCCGCGACACCTCATCCCCTTCATGTATAAGTTGGAAGCACTGCTTGTCAGTGCCTTTCCAAACTAAATTAAATGTTTCAAATTGGTAAAATAATATAAAGAAAAGGTTCTTGTGTATTAGCACGGCGCCCGATTTCACTACGTACGCAAACATAGTGAAATCGCATCGCATTGCATCTCATGTCATAATTGTATTGCATGCGATGTGATTTTACCCATTATAATGGCATTTAATGTACAATACCATTAAATTACATATAATGTAATTTATTTCTGCACCACCCCCAGTATCGACGTCATCCTGAAGTGTGGCGAGCGCATCGGGACCTGTCTGACCTTTTCATAACCCCACTATGCAAGTCGTTGTGGAGTTGACTTTATACAATGTGGCGAGCGTAGCGAGCCACCGAGCCCGAAGCATGGTGAGCGCAGCGACCCCCGCGAGGGGATGCGTATTATGTTACATGTATTACGCGTCCCCTCGCGGGGCTCACTGCACTCGCCATGCTTCGGGCTCGGTGGCTCGCTGCGCTCGCCACACTATAAAAAATCAACTCCACGCCGACGTGGATAGTGGGGGTATGAAATGGTTGGGCGGATGCGTCCTGCCGCTGCTCACCACGCTTCGGGATGACGTGGATAGTGGGGGGCCAAACTAAATTACATTATATGTCATTTAGTGGTATAGCACATGAAATTCCATGATTGTATGTGCAATGAGACCATTAAAAATATAGGGTGCGATAAAAAATCGCATTCCATCGCATCGCATGCCATACAATAATGGCATGCAATGCAATGGGATGCGATTTTGTATCGCACCCCATCGCATCGCATGCTATACAATAATGGCATGCGATGCGATGGGATGCGATTTTTTATCGCATCCTACAGTATCTTTTAAATGTATTCACTGACTTTAGACCAGTCAATACATTACATACAATAATCGTATCGCATGCCATACAATAATGGCATGCGATGCGATTTCACTACCCTGAATAGCCCACTACGCAAATGCCGTAGTGGGCGCCGTGATAATACACAAGTACCAAAGAAAATACTTATGACACAGAATATGTGTGAAAGGTATATGCTTTGTATTATTTGAAACCAAATTACAGGGGAAGCACTGCCTCCCCTGACTGCACATCCCTGGGTCCACCGTAGGCCTGTCCTCTTCTCCATTAGAATCCTTAGGGCTTGAAAAGAGATTATATTCACCATCCCCTCCAGCGGAGATCACGTCCTTCCATGTAGGCATCCACGATAGAAAAAAAATAAACTGAGTAGCCCATTTCCACCGGACTGAAGAGTTGTGAGTGTGTTTACATTTGCAGCTCCTCTCCGAGACTGAGGGATTCCCTGGTGATGTCATTCATCAGGTCCTCCCTCAGCCTCTGGGGGAGCTCTGAACCTGATTAGCTCTGCACGGCTCAGCAGAAGCTCATTTTCCATTTTGGAGGGGGTGGTGAGCATAATTTATTTTCACAGGTACCCCTAAGGATTCTACTTGAGAAGAGTACAGGCCTACAGGGGACCCTATAAGCGAGTATGTCAATGTGTGTGTATGTGTGTGTATGTGTGTGTGTATGTGTGTGTGTGTGTGGTATTTATTAAAGTTTTACTTTATTATTGTGTGTGTCTGTGATTTTTTGGGGGGTATTGGTTATGTTGTGGAACCACAAGAACCAGCGGGCCCATTAATGCCCCGCATGCTGGGACTTGTGGTTCTCCAATTCCCTGCATGCAGGGACTGATCCGGGTCATACCCATTCATACCACGGATTTGCTGTAATCAGCAATCTCAGTAAATTTCCCACATACAGTAAATTGTTACATTCTATAATCAACACTTACAGCACATCTATTATTACATTCCATCACCAAGAGCTACATGTATCAATGTATCATTACATTCTATCACCAGTACCTACATGTATTGTTACATTTAATCATCAACATGTATCATTCCATGTCAGATTTAAATTGTCAGATCCTATAATTAGCAACTCTTAAAAAGTGTGTACACAATAGATATATTTTAAACAATATGCACGATAACCACACATCATAAAATAATTTTTGTGTACAGTATATCGTCCAGTTACCTGTAAGTGCAGCTCTATCTGAGGATATCGTTAATGACGGCTATACTCAATGATATTGTTTGTGAAATCGCTCAGTGTGTATGCACTATATAATTTTGTCCAGAAGGTCAATAGAGTTCAAGGGAAATCATTGACAACATTACATCATTTGCAATGCCATCTAATGTGTACCCAGCTTTATTGGCACAATAATGTGGGTACATACTTCTATACTACACTACTCTTCTGTGGTGTGGTTGAGTTAATTGTTTAATGTTTAGTTTGCTCTGGATGCCAGCATCAGTATTTTGACTGCCGACATCTCATCTGCCTATGGTCCATATGTATCCCATACATACACCTGTGATGGGCCAATCAACTGATTGAGAAACTTTCATGCTGAGTATCTCTCTTCTGGAGGGTATGCTGATCCAAGTGGTGCAATAATTATTAAGTAATGTGCCTTCATATGGCTAACCATATGTTTGGAAATGTATGTAACTGTGTCCACTGCATTTTATAATTATGTAGAATGCGAGCTTCTTGGCTGACCCATTACAATTTTTTGTCTGTTAATCCTCCATTACATTTGATTCTGTAAATCCATTTCTAAACAGCACAGTTCTCTACAAGCTGTACACACTGTGAATGAGCACAAATGTTAAAAAGCTATTTTTGTAAAAAGTACGTTGTTCAGGACAGCGTACACAGTCATTAGGGAATCCTCATTAAATTAGTTTTACCTTTTTAAGTTCCATATTACTCAAATTTGAACATTATCTGAAACAGATCTGCAATGATGTAGCTAAAATTGTCCCTAGCCTTTTGCTTTGTCCCAGAAAGGCTGACTCAGATCTGAAATAATGATCTGTTTGATGTTGCTGCATGAAGAGTACAGTAATGTGTTACATATACTGTATGAAGAGCAAAGCTTGAGTATCATTAAAAAGTTTGTTTTTGCACAACTACTTGTCTACGACACAACAAATTATGCAAACATTATGATCATGAGAATTGTTTAATATACTAAACCATCACGATAATTATCTAATCTGTTTCCAAATGAAATGTACTTTCAAATTACTTCTACCTGGATCCATCATCCTACTAAGCAAGTAATTGAAATGTCAAAGGTAGGATCATTCATAACAAATACAAACAGTACTACAGAGCTAGATAACCTTAACTAGTGTACATTTTTGTAAAAATCACAATGTAATCTTTTGCTAATTGCACAAGTGGTGTGCAATTGCTTAATGTTGAAATGCATGCATAACCCCAGTCTGGTTTTGAAGAAGCATGCTGAAAATACTAAACTACCTCTCATATGTGCATACTGTAATGGTGTGTACACATGGTGAGTTCCACTTGCTATTTGACTTAAGGTTATAGTGTGTACACACGGTCCGATTTCCTTTCCGATGTTGACGATATAGTCAACATCGGATCGGAATCGGATGCAGATCGCAAGGGTTTTAACCCTTGCGATCCCGATCCGATCCCGATGCGCATTCACGTATTGGAAGCCAGAAAGTCTTGGCTGCCTTGACTATATAGTGCAGATCTGCACTATATAGTCAAGATTGTATGCAAATCGGATGTGCCTTGCGATCCGATCCCGATTCGATCTGTTGGATCGTGGATCGCATTTTAAGGCACATCTGACCGTGTGTACACACCTTTAGAGTGCTCTGCAATCTTTTCTATCTCTGTACTTTTTAAATACAATTTATACAATCAGCATTCGCATTTGCACTATATAGTCATTGCTGCCCTGTCTATCTGGGTTTCGATTTGTGCTGTCACAGGAGCGCGCATCGGGATCGCCAGGTAAAAACCTGTGCGATCTGCTCACGATCTGCTTACGATCAGCATACGATCTGCATGCGATTTTGACTATATATAGTCAAAATCAAATGTCAAATCTCACCATGTGTACACAGCATAACTCTCCCATCTATCAGTCATTTTCTGAGCATCGGATATTCAGGCTTCCAAAGCCCCATCACCACTTTCACACTTCCATAGTAAAAATGACAGCGAGCTACTGCCATTAACAGCCAGGGATGCCAACAGTAATGGTTAATAAGCTCTCGGTCACACTCACAGCTCACAAAATGGTCCTATACCAAATTACAATTCATAGTTATTTCTGATCAAATTTTGTATAAGTGCTTCACACTTTAATAGATAATATAGTTAATAGCAATGTAATATGATGTAAACTATTAATGTCATATAAAAATATGGATCTTGATGCTGACTACGTGTCCAGTTAAGTAAATGATGACGATGATTATTATTAGCATTAGCATTCTGTGAAGTGAAGAACATCATAATTATACTTTGATTTTAAGACAACACTATCTTTAATATCCAAATACTGTATGCAAACTGGTCTGAGGGCACTGGACTAAAAATTTTAATAGAACCAATTGACTATTTATTCGGTGTAAAACAACAACAAAAAATAGGTATAATAAGCACCAAGGTAAACAGTACAGGTCTACTAAAAAGCACTCTCCAATAAAAGGGGGCGTCAGCAGGGTACAAAAATGGGAACAGTGGTGAACTGCTCAAGCAATTAAGATTAGAACCATAGGGACTGGACATAAAATCGATTTATGTACTAATAATTAAATATATGCAGTTTATTACATGGAAATAAGTTAAAAGACAACACATTTCCAACACTATAAAATAGAAAAATGTAGCATAAAAATAGCATAAAAATAAAATATCGGCAGGGACTGATAAGGTGAGGTGGATTTCAGAAGCTGCCCGACATGTTTCGTCCATGTGTGCTCACATATCACAACAGGCCTTGTGAGGACAAACAGGGAACACAACATTAACATCATATAATTACATTTAATCAAAGTAAACTACAACACCCATGAAGCAGACAGTTGTCAATATGTAAAATGATCCCGTCACTGGATTTTAATTTTACTTTTCATCTTACCATTTGCTTTAAAATTGAACAGAAATGGTTATGGTTTTGTCCTCAAAGAACATTTTGGCCAGTGTATTAACATTGCGGTCACTTTACAATCTTTAAATGTGACAAGTTTGACGTAATGTGCATTCATATATATTTATCATAACTAAGGGTGTATGAGTGGATATAACATATGGAAGAATTGTTTTACAAAAAAACTTTATGGTCCATGAAATTGTTTCCCATTGGTTGTGGTTGGTACTCGTACAGCAATCAATTTTAAAAAAATTGAATGGAATAATAAATATGACTTTGAAAGAACACATTAAAGACATTCAGAATGTTTTCATAGATATAAAAAGACAGAATTCACAATCTTGAAATTGACATACTGTCAACAGTGCCAAAATATCTACATCATAAATGTAGGTAGTCAGCATGTTGACTTATAATTTTTCATCCATTTAAATCTTAACTCTACCTTATCCCTAAAGCCCCATACACACTAAACCAGTGGTTCTCGAACTCGGTCCTCAGGACCCCGCACAGTTCATATTTTCCAGGTCACCCGGCTGGTGCACAGGTGTACTCATTAATGACTGACACATTTAAAAGATCCACAGGTGGAGCTAATTATTTCTCTTGCAATTCTGTGAGGAGATCTGCAAAACATGCGCTGTGTGAGAACTGTTTGAGAACCTGTGCACTAGACAATACATCCTTAAAGATATGAATGATATTGTTAACAGTATATTGTTCATACCGTCTGTCAGTAAAGATGTGCGCTACTGTGCATCGTTAATGACCCCACCATCATCTGTGCTGCATGCTAAATAATGACTATATCAGTGGTTTCCAAACTGTGTGCCGTGGCACCCTGGGGTGCCCTGGGGGACTTGCAAGGGTCCCTGGATTAGTGGTCCATGACCAATTCAAATTATGTATGACCAATGTAATTTGCAAATTGTAGACAAATAAAAGTGAATCCTGTCCGTTACCACATAACTGACACTAAATTTACTTGATTTTATATTTATTGTGATTTTATCAATGAGAAATATGTGCCGTAAAAAAATTCTGATTTAACCGAGGTGCCATGATTCAAAAAACTTTGGGAACCACAGGACTATATCATCAATGATGCACGCCAGGAGCGCGGCTTGGGTGACCTCATTGAACTATGATATTGTTCAATGTGTGCGCTATATCATTTGCAGGGACCTCACGGAGCTTATCGGTTAGTGTGCAGGGGAATTAAAACTAACATGAGCTGTACATATTGTATCAACATAGTGTCAGTGTCAACAGGGTGAATGTCAACATTTTGACTGTTGACATAATTAATTTATTTATTAACAGTTTCTTATATAGCGCACACATATTCCGCGGCGCTTTACAGAGTATAGTTGAACATTCACATCAGTCCCTGCCCCAGTGGAGCTTACAATCTATATTCCCTACCACATGTACACGCACACACAGAAATTCTAGGGTTACTTTTGTTGGGAGCCAATTAGCATACCAGTATATTTTTGGATTGGGGGAGGAAACCTGAGTACCCAGAGTAAACCCACACAAACACAGAGAGAATATACAAACTCTGCACAGTTAGGGCCATCGTGGGTATCGAACCCATAACCTCAGTGCTGTGAGGCAGAAACTTTGAATAGATACCAAACAATATTTTATTTATGAGTAGCATATCAGGGAACAGTTAAATGTTCATGGGAGACGAATGCAGTGACATAAAAAGGTTCAAAGGTATACACAAAATGAAAATAAAGCTGTAACTGAAGAGTGAGAGTGTCATTTCCAGGAAAAGTAGAATACCTGCCATAACTTAGGAAACTCCTTGATTAAAATTTTCAAAACAAAAGAACTGATGACTGAGCTTCACCTTTCAGCCCCACGATAACAACACTGCTGACAAGATCCCACCCCACAGAATATGACGCTGTCAGACCTGGCACAGATCTGCTTCACTCAGAGAATTCTGTGATACTGTATTTCAGGACTATCATTTGCAATTAGATAATAGACAAATAAATGTCTCTTAAGGCGTTATAGTAAAACATCACAATGCTCAAAAATGTACAAATCTGCCAGAGGGCAAAAGAAAAAAAAATCTTTTATTTATTCAGCCTAAGTAAACATTACTTTTTGACAACTATTTTTGTATTTGCATGCAATAATGTTGCCAGAAGATTTGATGTCTTTCAGATGCTTTTTAGTAAACGTGTTTTCTATACCATAGAAGGACCTGACATATATTAAGGACCTTATTCAGGACCGTTCGCACAGGGAATCGATGTTGTGCATAAGTGCATGCGCTATTTTTCAGCATGTGTATATGCCGGGTGCGTGCGGCCACAGTGAACAGCGGCAAGCGGCACACCCAAGACTGTGGGCATGGGCCAGTGGCAGATAGTCGTGCCCATAGGAATGTCCAGTGCTTCATGGGCATTCCCATGAAAACACTGGACATTCCCATGGTAGTCGGCCCATGATGTGGGCGCCGGGCAGTTGTTGATGAATGTGTACGTATATCTAAGTGACCTGAGAGTCACTTTCGATATGCGTGCACTCACAGCATCATTCGATGGTCGGCGACCATCAAATGATGTGGGTGTTTCCACCAAAGACTGCGAATGGATGTTCATGTTAAACATCCATTCGCAGGCTGTGTGTACGAACGGGGTCGGGCATCGTCTGGGGGATTCGCAAGGCTGCAAATTCGCAGCCTTGCGAGTCAACCAGAATAAGAGCCTAAGTGTTGACTTTCATTCTAATGGGGGTTTCGGTTTTCATGGAATAATTTACATTTGTACAGTAAATCTCTATTATAGGAACTGTATTGTATTTGGACAACACATTTTGTGCATTGCTAGTTATAAATATCAAATGTTTTTATACCACAAATCATTTCAAATTGCCCCTAAAAACAATAATGTACAGTATTATTATGCGGCTGAGCATAATGCTTTATCTGGTTCAGCACTGAATAGCAGGAAATGATGGAGTAAAGGCTACTCCTGTAGTGCTGACAGCAGTCTGCTGGCTCCCTCTAGTAACGTAATATTACTGGGAAAACCCAAATTGCGTAAGAAAATGTTTCCTCCGCAATAGTGAGTTATAGCAGTCATTTGAAGCGTAAATAGCAAATAGGTGGGGAATATATAGCAATTGTAATTATATAAAAAAATATATTATTGATACAAAATAATAATATTATTTTCAATTCCTTATTTTATTTATTTATTGAATATATATATATATATATATATATATATCTGTACAAACAACAAGATGAGAAGGAGCGCCTCGTAGTGCATTAAAAGAGTATTTTAATATGGGGTAAAACTTCACTCCAAGGTACAAACAATAGGAACTTGTACCAATGTATAAAACACTGTGGGCTGGTTACCGCACGGCATAAATAACAATACCACGGCAATGCAGCTGGGCAACAGGTCATCCGTCTCACCGCTGGTGGTCCCACAAACATCCACACGCTGGCTTGCAATGCAGCGTCCAGGGAGACCGGAGCCAAGAGTTCAGACGGGTGTCAGCAGAGAGAGCTGTGAGACCCGCAGTAAGACGGATGCCCTGTTGCCCAGCTGCATTGCCCTGGTATTGTTATTTATGCCATGTGGTATCCAGTCCACAGTGTTTTATACATTGGTACAAGTCCACATTGTTTGTTTCTTGGAGTGAAATTTTACCCCATATTAAAATACTATTTTAATGCACAACGAGGCGCTCCTTCTCATCTTGTTGTTTGTGCAGATCTCTGACTCCTTGGATCCCGGAGTTCTTCTACTTGAGAAGGGAGCTGCAGCCAGAATTAAATGGTCTAAGTGCGTTAACCCCTGTTTTTCGGGTTTCTGGTCTAGGTAAATAAGTAACTATAGGTACTTATGTATTATCTGGGCTCCCATGTTAAATGCACCCCATTTTTTCATACCCCTACTATCCAACTACGCATGGAGTTGATTTTATATAGTGTGGCGAGTGCAGCGAGCCACCGTGCCTGAAGCGCGGCGAGCGAAGCGAGCCCTGCGAGGGGACACGGTCTCATAAGAAAAATGGGAGCCCAGATATTACATAAGTACCTAACTATACAGCGCATATACTTATTCTATAAATATATATATATATGTGTGTGTGTGTGTGTGTGTTATATGTGTGTGTGTGTGTGTGTGTGTGTGTGTGTGTATACAAATAAAGGGGGCCCAGCACTCACCATAATAAACTAACTCACCTTAACATAAAATAATAAATTAAATAAATAATGGGGTTTTAGTTCATGAATTGATCAATGCATTTAAGCTTGCAGCCCATCGCCAAGGGACCCCATTTCACTGCAAGTCCTACACTAACAATTATTTCTCAAGAACCTGGCAACTACTGACGCATCATAGCTAAAATGAACGTGTTTTTTCTTGGTTTAAAGTTCACCTGCCAACTACTATATATATATATATATATATATATATATATATATATATATATATATATATATATAGAAGACCTTCGTTTGCGCTATTGTAAGCAGCTACTCTATAAGACCTCCCTGTTAGTGGAGGACAGTATCGATAGATAAAAAACAAGAAGTGTATATAGAGAGCGCTGAATAAGAACCTCCACCTTAGTGTGTTATACAACAGTGGGCACACATTTTTACAACTTGTAAAATGATTTTATTAAAACATATTGTAGTCAATGTCAGACAGTATTGATGGTACATTTATGGTACATAGATATATATATATCATATAGTAGAGAAACCGCACACTTAAGCTTTAAATGATGCAGGTGCTGGAGCATACATTTTCATATAGCCACAAACTTTATCCAAGCCAGGACAAACGAACCAGCACACCACCGTTTAGTAAATATCAAAGGATTTTCTTTAGTGAGGAAAAGACATCAATTTGGTCACAGGTTTAGCATATTCAATAGTAATTCATGGATACTCATCAGAATTTTTCAGAGGGAGCTGTAAATGGAAGTTCAAGCAGCATATCCCAATCCATGAGCTAGATCTGCCCGACAGCTGTTTCAGAGTGCTACCTCCTTCCTCAAGGGCATGCAGCATACTAAGCTGACCTGTGTATATGTAGGGGATGGGATGCCCGCCAAAATTAAACTACACCATACCTCACCTGTGAATCACCTGCGGTGCCCAGCTCCCGATTCCCGGCTGTCCGTCTCCATACCCGGAAGTCGCGGCGTGACACGCACACGTCATATCCTGTAGTGCGTTTCCGCTATTAGCTGGGTCTTACGGCGTCTCAGGATTGCCATAGCAACTGTCGGAGTGGACGGAGTTACCACCCACCCGACGTCACTCGGCTCCGGGCAAAGCTGTAGCTACAGCAAATGACGGACGAGTTACATCCAACACTGCTGGCCGCTCGCCTGCTCCGGGTGTCCTATTGGCCAATACCCTTAGTTTAATGCATTATTCAAGCTAATGAAAGCAAATCATTTGCGTTACCACACTATCTGCAGGACTGAATGGCTGGAGTACATATAGCCCTGCAGCTGCTAAGAAAGGAGAGCGAATATATTTACAAATTTCCAACAGGCCTGAATGAAGAACTTAATATGAATATTTTTCTGTGATTATGACAGGGGATGTGAGGGCTGCTGACATTGACTTTGGTTGTTTATTCTGCGGTGATACACATAATTTGTGGATTCCCATGATTGGATCATATGTAATTAGTTATCCCACAGGTCTTGAATTGACTGCTATAATATTTATGTTTAATTACTTATGTGTATGATATCATGATATAAGAGGGAGCTGTTGGGAATTGATGTCAGCATTCCTTATTCTGACTATATCAGTCTGTCCATATCAGTCGTCTTATTCTAGCGTACTCATTTGTATAGTCTTTTTTTGAAAACCCTTGTGGGTTCACATGCATCTTTTCCTTTTCTTTAATTTGGATGGGGGAATGTGGGTGCCTGTCAGACGGCATGCTACATTTTCATGCTCACCAGAAAAATTCACTGATTGTATGCCAGCAGCATTATCCTCTTTTTACCGTGGGCTATATGTACTCCAGCCTTTCAGTCCTGCAGATAGTGTGGTAACGCAAATGATTTGCTTTCATTAGCTTGAATAATGCATTAAACTAAGGGTATTGGCCAATAGGACACCAGGAGCAGGTGAGCGGCCAGCAGTGTTGGATGTAACTCGTCCGTCATTTGCTGTAGCTACAGCTTTGCCCGGAGCCGAGTGACGTCGGGTGGGTGGTAACTCCGTCCACTCCGACAGTTGCTATGGCAATCCTGAGACGCCGTAAGACCCAGCTAATAGCGGAAACGCACTACAGGATATGACGTGTGCGTGTCACGCCGCGACTTCCGGGTATGGAGACGGACAGCCGGGAATCGGGAACTGGGCACCGCAGGTGATTCACAGGTGAGGTATGGTGAAGTTTAATTTTGGTGGGCATCCCATCCCCTACATATACACAGGTCAGCTTAGTATGCTGCATACCCTTGAGGAAGGAGGTAGCACTCCGAAACAGCTGTCGGGCAGATCTAGCTCATGGATTGGGATATGCTGCTTGAACTTCCATTTACAGCTCCCTCTGAAAAATTCTGATGAGTATCCATGAATTACTATTGAATATGCTAAACCTGTGACCAAATTGATGTCTTTTCCTCACTAAAGAAAATCCTTTGATATTTACTAAACGGTGGTGTGCTGGTTCGTTTGTCCTGGCTTGGATAAAGTTTGTGGCTATATATATATATATATATATATATATATATATATATATATATATAGACTCGAAATGAAGCAAGCAGTGGCACTCTTGGGATTTTTCAAAAAGTGTAATAGGTACAACAGCCAAAAAACCAACGTTTCGGGGCTGGCACGCCCCTTTGTCAAGGTGTAGGTGAGTAGTTACTCACCTACACCTTGACAAAGGGGCGTGCCAGCCCCGAAACGTTGGTTTTTTGGCTGTTGTACCTATTACACTTTTTGAAAAATCCTAAGAGTGCCACTGCTTGCTTCATATACAGGACATATACTTGTATACTATCATGGCTCCCATGATGGGCATTGTACAGGGAAAAATTGCATCGCATGTGATCGCATGCGATGCGATCGCATGCGATGCCATTTTTCACAAAAATCGTGGACATGTGTTCAAATAATGTAAAATGCACCCCAAATGGCATTTTTCACACTGTATCACCCCCACTATCAACGCCAACCTGAAGCGTGGCGAGCGCAGCGAGCCCGCGAGGGGCAGCGGTACGCGTCCTACGCCCTTTTCATACCCCCACTATCCACGTCTGCGTGGAGCTGAGAATAGAAAGTGTGGCGAGCGCAGCGAGCCCCGCGAGGGGACGCGGATACCTGTGAAGCCCGCGAGGGGACACGGATACCTGTGAAGGTATCCGCGTCCGCTCGCCACACTTCGGGCTTGGTGGCTCGCTGCGCTCGCCACACTTTCTATTCTCAACTCCACGCTGACGTGTGACCTGTCAGCTCATGATGGCAGGAACATATTTTAACCATCCTCATACGGGAAATGGATTCTCATCCGGCACAAAGTCAATTGTGATTCTTGTTTTGTTGTATATCAAATAATCTGCCCTGCGGCCTTTCTTATATAGCCAAAGACAGAGGGCAGGTTTAAAGACCGTATGTCCGCACACCGTTCTGCCATTCATAAGACACTGGCCACTGGATGTGTTTATGTACACACCCCTCGCATACTGCCAAGGGGATTCACATGGTCGTGGGAGGGGGACGGGGGGGGGGGGGGGGGACGAATTACTCACTCACTAGGCAGCCAATATATGGTACCTAGTGAGCGGGTCTGAATCAGGTATCAGGTCATTTACACCTTATCCGGGTCATAAACACCTCAAGACAGCTTATAGGTTTAACCTGATGAACTAGGTCTTTTTTCAACCTCACCAACTATGATACTATGATACTATGTATGTTACTATGTATGTTACTATGTATAATGCTATGTATTTTACTATGTATGTTACTATGTATGATACTATGTATGTTACTATGTATGATACTATGTATGTTACTATGTATGATGCTATGTATGTTACTATGTATGATACTATGTATGTTACTATGTATGTTACTATGTATGTTACTATGGGCCTTATTCTGCTTGGTACGGTGGGACCGTATATGGGTGGATCAGGGTTTTTTTTTATCTGCGCATGCGTAGCTTTCGCTATGCGCATGTGCGGCGACCTCACACCGCTCAGGGACGGGCCTCTCCGTGCGAAGAAACCTGTCCGCAAGAGTACGGTCATTGAGGGCGGCATGGGGCTGTTTTTATGGGAGCGGCCGGAATAATGAGGAAAACTGGGCGTAAACATGGGCGTACACGGGGGTGTGCACAAAAAATGTACGGTACTACAACCGCTCGATCGGCGAACGCACGTGCATTTTGGCCCAAAAACAGGCGGACGCCAAAGATAGCTCCAGACCACCCCTAGAGATACAGCATGAGAGCAGATGCCTGGGTCTGCTAATTAATGCTGATTACTACACCTGAATGTATTAAGCAATGCTGCAGCCTATTAAGTGAAAACCATTATTTCACTACCTGCAAGCCACACACAGCCCTCAAACACATTGGAAGCAAATCTTTCTACACTTCTCTACATGTAAAGGTTGTTTTAATTGTAGGTAAGATTCATTCTAAGACCTGCTTATATATGTCAAGGTAGTTATTGTATAACCATCTACACCCATTCAGTTTTTGTATACTTTAAAAAGCAGGACACTCAATTCACAGAAGTTGACTTGTGTCAACTTTTTCACTGTAACACTAACATAACTTTATTTAAATGTAAAACCAATGTGGGGACACATAGATAGTGATTAAAATGCAACATTAGAACATAATAAATATACATGTAATGAGGGTTAAAATTTTGTTTTATTAGGGTGTTTATTAAGGTAGACAATTGAGTTATTAGAAAACAATTATTGAATAATAATTAATTAAATGTCTTAATTATAGTTGAAAGGGAAGATTTGCAGTGCCATGTATGTGAAGGGTATGCCACCCTGCTTGGACGTACTCTCACGATCGGTGACACACGCTGAGTTTTCAATTGAAAAAAGGCGAGACCCGTCCATGCACTATGGCGTACGCTCCGATATACGGAAGATGTCGGTGTGAAAACGGACGAGACCCGTCCGTATACGGTGGTGTACGCTCTGTTGTACGCCAGTTAACGGTGTCTAAGAGGAGACCCGTCCTTGTGGGGTGGCGTACGCTCAAGTGTACGCCACTCCCCATTGTCGGTGTTTGTGCCCGTCCGCGGATGTTTTGTGGGCGGACTTACGCTCACCGTCCGCGTACGGGAAACGTACAGGTGAAACGGACCGTACGTACGTTTCACCGCACCAACCAGAATAAGGCCCTATGTATGTAACTATGTATGATACTATGTATGTTACTATGTATGTAACTATGTATGATACTATGTATGTTACTATGTATGATACTATGTATGTCACTATGTATGTTACTATGTATTCAAAAATACATCTTGATGGTCAGCAAATCTGATTTCAATTGCCCCTCACACAATACAGCTATAACTTTTATAACTCTACCTATTTATTTTATTGTCATTTTTACCCCTAGTTTTTGTTACAGTATAGTATATAATAACATGTAGAGTGAGATTTAATAGGATGAGAGATTCAGAAAGTGAGAGATTTGGTAAGAAATCTCCAGGTTTTTTTTAAAGCGGCAATCATTTACACTGCAAAATCAATCTGGCTTTGCAGTGTAAATGATTGCCGCTTTAAAAAAACTGGAGATTACTTACCAAATCTCTCACTTTCTGAATCTCTTATCCTATTAAATCTCACCCGTAATGTTATAAACTTGGATGCCATAGCTCTTAATGGACTAAGATAACATTTTCAGGAAACACTAGTGGTTGTGTCACCAATGTTTCCAGCAAAGAAGTGTAACAATAATGCACAGGGATTTTGATTGCTATGAGACTGTGTTCCTCGTGTGCTTTAGTAGTGGTAGTAGTAGATTATTATTTACATGTGAGCCAGATGCTTCCAGGTCACTGAAAGTCTAGGCTGTGGCAAGTTATTATGGGAGTAGGTGCTCATCTAATTGCTGGACAAGTTGCAGTACAGAGTTTAACATAGACAAGAGTTCATTCCAGTACATGTGTATATGAGGTCAGGTTTCTCTGGGTTTAAGGGTATACACTGATTGCCAGCCTGTGTGTACCTTTCTCTTTTTAAATGCATTTTTCCCAAAAGCATAGCGGATCCCCAGGTCCTGGTTCCCAAAATACTGGGGACAAATTGACCAGGAGTCCCCCGTATTTTGACAACCAGCACTGGGCCCAAACAGCCAACAGGGTAATGCCACAGCCAGGGAAAACTTTTTATGCAAGTTCCCCCAGCCAAAACATTCATCCCTGTGGCTGGTCAGGGACCTTGGAGGAGTGGGGACCCCCCCCCCCCCCCATTAAAGGGGTCCTCCCTCCAGAGGGGGGGAATCAGGGGTGCTTAGGTGGAATGCTGAATGGGGTATAGAAGAACATCAATTTCCGGGTCCTGCCTTTCCAGAATGCAGGTTTTGTGGCCATAGTACTGTATATAGGTAAATAATATATAACAGGGGTTCTAAAACTCGGTCCTCAGGACCCCACACAGTTCACGTTTTCCAGGTCACCCAGCAGGTGCACAGGTGCATTCATAACTCATTGACACATTTTAAAAGATCCACAGGTGGCGCTTATTATTTAACTTGTGATTCTGTGAGTAGACCTACAGAACATGCACTGTGTGTGTGGTCCCGAGGACTGAGTTTGAGAACCAGTGATATACATTAAGACAAAATGCTTCATCAAATTAAAATAAAAATAATAATTGGGTATATAATGATCCAACAGCTGTATAAGAAAATGCTTCCTTCCAATTTAACACTATCAAATAGGAAAATACTTACAATACTCAATACATTTTAAAATAAATATCTACACCTAGTATGTGAATATGTATTTTTGCCTAATATAGGGATGCTGAATTCAGTGGAAAAATCTGATTTTCTTTTGTCGCATTTATTAGATACACACAAATAACAAAAGCAATAATAGACATGGAGTTGGCCTCCTTTCTGTTCACTAAGGGGTACATTTAGTAAGATGGAAGTTCTGTTGAAGATGGGATATTGCCAATAGCAACCAATCACATCTATTATCTTCCAGAATGTGCTAAATAAATAAGAAGTAATATCTGATTGGTTTCTATGGGCAACATCCTATCTGCAATAGAACTAGAATCTACACACCGCAGCCTTGAAGAAGACCCAAGCAGCAGACTCAATTTCTATCAATTTAGCAGTCAATATTTAATCTGTGTGCAATTTTGTTATTTGGTGGCAGTGATGAATTAGCAAATAGGCAGCAAAGGCACCGGCCTATGGGCCCCTAGGCCTTTTAGAGACCCTGCGACAACTTATAAAAATAATTAGTGATATCAAATTTCTGATGGTTCAGTATATTGAATTCTGCTCTTAAAATTACAGGGAATTTAAAATATATCATTTCAGATTTAAAATGGCTGTTGAGTAGTGATATTTACAGCATTATGAAATCATAACTATAATCCCAATAAAACCACTGTGGGTTATAAGGGAAACATGACTGAATTTAAAATAAACATTGCCTTCATAATACAGTAAGTCTCACTTAGAAATCATGCAAATATAAAAAAAATAATTTCCATATTTGCATGAAAGCATAGTGAACTTAAAATAAAAACAATAGCACTGAGTCAAGTGTTCTCACTAGTCCTCTTCCTCCTCTCTCAAATGTGGGCATTTGGTGGACCAATGGCATAACTCCCCCCTGCCAAAAAAGTTTGTCGCCCCCATCCATAACGTGCCATACACATTACGCCACACACCGTAATAACACTTACACTATACACCTTACACTGTAATACCACTTACACTATACGCCATACACTCTAATGCCATTTACACTATACGCCACACACCATAATACCACTTACACTATACGCCACACACCGTAATACCACTTACACTATACACCACACACCGTAATGCCACTTACACTATACGCCACACACCGTAATACCACTTACACTATACGTCACACACCGCAATACCACTTACACTATACGCCACACCATAATGCCACTTACACTATACACCACACACTGTAATGCCATTTACACTATACGCCACACACCGTAATACCACTTACACTATACGCCACACACCATCATACCATTTACACTATACGCCACACACCATAATACCACTTACACTATACGCCACACACCGTAATACCACTTACACTATACGCCACACACTAAAATGCCACTTACACTATACACCACACACTGTAATGCTACTTACACTATACGCCACACACCATAATACCACTCACAATATACACCACACACTGTAATGCCATTTACACTATACACTACACACCGTAATACCACTTACACTATACACCACACACTGTAATGCCATTTACACTATACTTACACTATACGCCACACACCTTAATACCACTTACACTATACGCCACACACTGTAATGCCATTTACACTAGTAAATTAGTATAATACCTTCATGGGGGGACATTAGCATTAGTAGTTGGTGATGATCACTGGTGCATCCAAAGCATCATGATACGCTTAAAACGTATAAGCCATATAATAACTCAGTTGTATTTAGCAGACTATGATGAGATGCATGGATATACATGAATGTTTTGCCAGCTGGAGCATTATTATTACAGGGCCCAATGCATACTTTTTCACATTTTCCTTTTTTAGTAAATTTGACCATATTACATGTCATATTATAAGTATGAAAAATACAACCTCATTCCTAAAAAAAATGTTATTTAAAGGGTTTGGAGTTGATGAAGCTAAAATAATATAAAAGGGGTGTGAATAATACCCTTTTCACACTAATTCAATTAAAATAATGGGTACTTATGTAATATCTGGGCGCCCAATTTTTGCATCGCATCGCATCGCATGCAATATAGTGGCATACAATTCATGCGATGAGATTTTTCATTGTAAAGACCCGATTTTTAATTGTATAGTCACCCATGGGTGATTTCATACCCCCACTATCCAACTACGTATGGAGTTGATTTTATATAGTGTGGCAAACCACCGAGCCCGAAGCGTGGCGAGCGCAGTGAGCCCCGCGTGGGGACGCTGAATACATGTAAAGTAATCCACGTCCCCTCGCACTCGCCACGCTTCGGGCTTGGTGGCTCGCCGCGTTTGCCACACTATATAATATCAACACCATGCATAGTTGGATACTGGGGGTATGAAATCACCCATGGTTGACTATACAATTCAAAATCGGGTCTTTACAATGAAAAATCGCATCGCTTGCCTTAAGTAGTGGCATGCAATGAAAAAATCAGGTGCCCAGATAATACATAAGTACCAAATAATGTAAGTAAATTTGCCTCATATTGATTTTTTTCCCCCAAGGGATATATATATATATATATATATATATATATATATATATATATATATATATACAAAGAAAATATAAGTGCACAAAAACAAAACCTTAGAGACCAAGTAGAAATAGTGTGACTTGTGCACACACAACGGGAGATATTCCGTCTCAGCCAATTTCAATAAGCACTCTGGGTCTTTTCAATTTAGCCCGGCAGCTCCAAATCACCTGAATTCACAGGTGTGGGATTTCTAGAAAAATAAATTAGAGCGCTCCATAGTGCAGTATATCAAAGACATTTATTTTGTAAAAAGCAATTTTAGCCTTGCATAAAAACAGGCGGTTATAACGTACCGCAACAGGCGGTTCAACAACCGCTGGACAACAGGGGCGTGGCCTGGCGTTGGAGTCCTTGTCCCTACCTACCTGATGCAAGCAAGCGTCTAACGAGTGTAACCGCTCCTACTGCTCAGTGTGTAAGACCACTGTATATGCTGTTGTCCAGCGGTTGTTGAACCGCCTGTTGCGGTACGTTATAACCGCCTGTTTTTATGCAAGGCTAAAATTGCTTTTTACAAAATAAATGTCTTTGATATACTGCACTATGGAGCGCTCTAATTTATTTTTCTAGATATATATATATATATATATATATATTATAATATATAATAGACAGGAATGAACCGGCACTCACTTAATGAAAGCAGCTGCCCTGGGTGCCTTCGGTGGGATGAGAGTATAGTGGAAGAAATTCCGTGACACTCCAAGGGACTTTTGAAAATATTTGTATTAGCAGTAAAGAGAAAAATACAGGTCAGGTACCACTTTGCTTGGTACCTGACCTGTATTTTTGGCTTAACTGCTAATACAAATATTTTCAAAAGTCCCTTGGAGTGTCACGGAATTTCTTCCACTATATATATATATATATATATATATATATATATATATATATATATATATATATATATATATATATATATATATATATATATATATATATATATATACATCCGAATCCTCGGCACTCCTGTCCACTGCAATTGATACCGCTCCTGGTGCCCTCCTGTGGGCACCACCAATGTATGGGACAGACGAGGTATACAGTATATACATAGAGAGAGAGAGAAATCATTTGTGTAATTACTTTTGTTTTTGTTTGTTTTTTCATGTATTTCTTTTTTTATCTCACAGGCATCATGTGAGGTGCAAGTCACATGACAAATTCTTTATAAAAAAGAAACAGTTAAGAGGAGCGAACAACAAAGGTTGGGCCTGTGAAAGCGGACCACACTATTATAGCATGTAAGCCTTTTTCTTTGTATTATTAAAATCATATATTTGATACGGCATACTCTGAGAAAAACTGAGGGGTAACCACACAAGAGGTCCATTTATCATTATATATTAGTGACAATATTTAGTTTCTCTCATACTGTATGTAAGTAATATCTCCGATATCTGCTGCATTCCTTCAGTTACTTAAATTAGCTGCAGCCCCCCTAAAGGCCCCCATACACTAGTCCGACGTGTTCTAAAGACAAGTAGAAGCAAATTCTCCCTGGGCTTAATAGGATGAGAGATTCAGAAAGTGAGAGATTTGGGAAGATACCTCCAGTTTTTTTAAAGCGGCAATCATGTTACACTTCAAAATCAAACTGGTTTTGCCGTGTAAATGATTGCCGCTTTAAAAAAACTGAAAATTTCTTCCCAAATCTCTCACTTTCTGAATCTCTCATCCTATTAAATGTCACCCATTGTCTCCCACTACATTACAAAATTGGTATAGTCATAACTAGACTTTATGCCTCCCCAATAGGGAAAGGGGAGGGGCATGACCACACCGATCCCAGAGATATCCCATGGTATGATCCTCCTTCCCACATTAATATATTAGAGAACACTGCAAATTATTGGATTTAGAAACAAATGATCTTTATACAACATTTATGCACTTAACTTCAGAGCTCTTTGTTATTAAGTTAAATAATACCTTTTTAATATGCTGCCATACCCATTATTCAAACCCATAACCTGTTGCATTCCAGTTAAATACCCTGCTCATTGAGATACAGTATTTAATTTTGCATAAAAACTATGAAAGCACATGTGGAAGCCGGCTTACATTCCCCCAACACTCCTATGACACTCCCACAAGAACACTTTAGCGTACCCAGTTACTAACCACGAATGTTGATTTCATGGAAAGTGAGTATTTAAATGTCATGGGAAAATGTACTGTATGATGGACTAATGTTTTCTTGTGATAAATACCCAGTGACTTATATGGTGCTTCTTCTCTTAGATGAGGATGAAGACCCCAAGAAGTTTGGCAGAAAGTTAGCTTTCCCTAAGCGTGACTGGAACACCAAGATGAGCTGCCATAGTCACCAGCTGCCAGCCTCCTCCCCAGCTGACGCCCTCCCTCAGTTTCAGGCAGCTTCCGGGGAATGTTCAGGAAGATGCTTTGAGCATCAAAGTGTTACAGGATGATATTAAGAACACCCTCCGCAATATAAGGATGATGAATGAAGTGTTCAAGAGCATCTGCCGTAAGAGAGATTAGGGGATGACCGTAGGTGCCATTCTCCAGCTGCTGCTCCCTGAAACACCTGGGCCTGTCCATCATAATTGATTTTTTTAAAGTATTTGATTGTCATTTTTTTATGTTTTTATATAATGATATGTTTTTAATATATTTAAATTTTCTTTCACACCAAAATAGACTGTGTTTTTATTTTGGAGCACTTAAATATAGATGGGCACAATAGTGATTAGTGTTTGCCTTAATCTACCATTAAGGCAAACACTAATAACTATTTTGCCCATCTATATTCTGCCCATCCTTCCTGTTTAAGAAGGTCCAACATGTGACAAATGCATCTCCAAACATGCTTCATATATGTATTTTTTTTACAAAGTCTCATGTGCCTTGGTCTTTTTTTTTCCACCAAAGGTACAATGCTCCTGGAAGGGAAAGGGGGTGGAAGACCCAGTCTGTCCCCTCCACCATGCCCAGGTCCCGGTAATTAGTACCCTCCCCCAATCAGATTCTGTCAGTCTCCTCCATCATTCCCCTGCTCTAGTTATCAGTTATCAGAAACCCATACTCAGGCAACGTTTTACGGTCCAGGGGGTGCTGTATTGTGCTACAATGTCAGAGATGTATGGAATGGAAAGCCACTGCTAGGACATAATACTGAACATTATTTCTTAATATCTAATAATTTTCACAACACTGAGGTCATAGGAACAATTCCCGCCACAATCCTATCGGTGTGGAGTTTGTATATTCTCCCCGTTCTTGCATAGGGGAGAATATACTCCGATTTCCTCCCACCCTACAAAAAATGTACTGATAGCTTAATCGTCTCCCCCCAAAAATGAGCTCTACTGTGTAAGTGTGTTCTATAAATGAGCAGACTAGATGGGCCAAATGGTTCACATTGTATATGATAATAACCAAGATCTGACCACAGGTAACTCACAACAATATTTATAGCAGGTGAGGTACATATGTAACATACAGTATATAGTAGAATAAAATCCATCTGCTTATAACACAGTGGAACAGCAGCTATTGTTACAGGGCATTCTGCCAATGTGCTTTTATACATTTACTCAGACTAACATTTGTTCTTCTATTTGCTTACTAAATTCATCACAGGTTGCCTCTCTTTTGTGATAGATTAGTCCCAATGCTTCTTCTGATCCGCAGCCACCAGCCTTGGGGAAAGGGCAAAGGCACAGTAGAGCTGATGGCCGGGGAAAAGTTACAGATAGAGATAGGGGGTCAGAGGAACACATGTAAAAGGGGTCAGAGAAGTATATGATGGGGGGGGGAGGGGAGAGGCCAGAGGTACACATGGGAAGTGGGGTAAGAGGTAAGCTAGAGGAAGGTCACATATGGGGAGGGCACACATAGGGAGGTAAGAGGCACTCATAGGGAGAGGGTTAGAGGCACAATTGGGGAGGCAGTGGTCATGAGCATTCATGGGGATGTGAGGCAGATGTACATATGGGAAGAGGAGATTATAGGGCGGTAGAATGCAGAAGCACTTAAGGGAGGGTAGGGTCAGAGGCACTCAGAGGCAGGAGGTAGAGGTACATATGTGGGACAGTTATTTGCAGCTAAGCAGGGATTTTTCAACATTTGACTCCTAAGATGATGATGATGATGATGATTATTATTATCATTATTATTATTATTATGATTATTAATAATAATCATAATAATAATAATTATTATTATTGCCAGGTTATTCCATTGTGCATTAGAACTGGAAATTAAAGACTAATAATAAAACCCACTGTAATAGCATAGAGACAGCCTTTGCAAACATAATAAAAAAATAATATACATTTTCAGTACTTTCTTTTCGGTACTCTTTACTTAGTTGGGCGCCCGTCGCGGGCATCGCGGGTACATTTATGTCTGGCCGCGACGCGACCGACGCGATGCCCGCGATTTCCCATTGAAACCCATGTTAAACATGGAAATCGTGTCGGTCGCGTCGCGGCCGGCCATAAATGTACCCGCGATGCCCGCGACGCGATGCTCCTGATTTGCCATAGGAATCAATGTTAAAAGGCCCGATGGACACGATTTTACTGTTAAATGCCTCAATGGACCCGATTTGGCCATAGGAATCAATGTTAAATGGGCCACAGAGCCCAAATAAGCACAATTAACCCTTAAATGTCCCCCCAAATTTTTAACGCCACCCCACGATCCACGCCAACCCGAAGCGTGGCGAGCGCAGCGAGCCCGCGAGGGGCGGTGGTACGCGTCCTCCGACCTTTTCATGCCCTACTATCCACTAGGGCGTGGAGTGAGAATAGAATAGTGTGGCGAGCGCAGCGAGCCACCGAGCCCGAAGCGTGGCGAGCGCAGCGAGCCCCGCGAGGGGACGCGGATACCTTCACAGTTATACGCGTCCCCTCGCGGGCTTCACAGGTGTCCGTGGCGACGCGGACACCTGTGAAGCCCGCGAGGGGACGCGTCTACCTGTGAAGGTATCCGCGGCCCCTCACGGGGCTCGCTGCGCTCGCCACGCTTCGGGCTCGGTGGCTCGCTGCGCTCGCCACACTATTCTATTCTCACTCCACGCCCTAGTGGATAGTAGGGCATGAAAAGGTCGGAGGACGCGTACCGCCGCCCCTCGCGGGCTGGCTGCGCTCGCCACGCTTCGGGTTGGCGTGGATCGTGGGGTGGCGTTAAAAATTGGGGGGGGACATTTAAGGGTTAATTGTGCCTCTTTGGGCTCTGTGGCCCATTTAACATTGATTCCTATGGCCAAATCGGGTCCATTGAGGCATTTAACAGTAAAATCGCGGTCAATCAGCCTTTTTAACATTGTTCCCTATGGGAAAATCGCGGTCATCGCGGTCATCGCGGGCATCCCGATTTACCCGCGATGACCGCGATTTTTACCCCCGACGCCCGCGATTTCAATCGCTGGCGCCCATCTAGGTAAAGAGTACCTTCTTTTCTACAAAGAAAGGTACCGGCAGAAATAAAGCGCTGGTACTCATCTAAAGTTGCTAATTACCCTGTAGGGGGGAAGGGGTGGCACTGTGACACGAGGGGATTCACTAGCTGCTGCAAATACAGGTGAGTCAAACCTGAAGTGTGGAAAACAAAGAAAAATAAAGGGGTAGCAGCGCTGGAACAATCAAATAAGTGAAAGTGAGATAAAAAGATTGGACTGATTGTACATAAAGTACATTTATTAAGTTAAAATAAGTGACCAAAATATAATTGTAATAAAAGAAGACGATGCAAATGGGGCCTCACACATGAGAAAAAAGTTGTCTGTCCATTAATTACCGACCACTTTGTGCTGGAGACCAAAGTGTCTAACTCTTCCCAAAGTTCAAAGCCTGCGCTTGGCAAGCTGGATCGCTGTCCAATGAGGGGGGGGGGGGGTTGTTCACCTTATTGTTGGTCAGTCTGGGTGGCGGATAAAGTCCTTTTTCCAAAATGGTGTAGGTCCAATGGGTAGGTGCCCTGAGGCTGGTTTGGAACAGTATAAGGTGCAAAGTGCAGGCGTGGGCAGGTGGCTGACGCGTTTCACTGTATCAGCGGCTTTATCAAACTCATCTAAAGTTACAGGTTGATATACAGTAGCTTCCTTACGCTGGAATGTATTATTTGAACAGAAAGAAATGGCGCCACTACCATAGGCAAAGCGGTTGCCTGGAAACCTCCCTCCACTTGGCAAGTGGCTAAAATGATGACAACAATAGCAATATTATGCAGATAAGGGACAGCGTAGAGCTGCTGCACATGCCCAGTCGTAGCAGCTTCTAAGAAGTTTCCTGTGTGTGTGTGGATTTGAGTCCTCCATAAAAGGGTTTGCAGCACGCCCTTGCTGAAATTCCGTATTATTCAAAAAGGGTAGAAATAAGGTTTTATGGGCATTGTGATTTTGTTTGTCTCAATATATGCCACAGTTTCCTTGTGGACCACAAGAGGGGGTTATTCCTAAAGTCCTCAGCAATCTCAGCATCATGAAGGTGTAAAAAAACAAATTAAGTTGCAGTCCTCCAAAAAGTCCCTCTCTATTGAGGTATTAGCATACAGTATATCTCCCTTTTTTGTAGCCAGTCTCTTACAAAACAGAGAAATGCTGCATGGTTGTATGATTGTACATGTGGAAAATATATTCCTCCATCTGTTTTAGATTGTTGTAGTTTTGAGAGGCTGATGCGTGGTCGTATGGAGCCCCAAATAAATTGACGTAATTTAGAATACAAGAATTGCAGATCTTTCCGGTGTATTAGCAGGGGTAGTGCTTGCACTAAATATAAAAGATGTGGGAATGTAACCATTTTGATCAGACTAGTTCTGCCCATGTAAGACAGCAAAAGATTTTTCCACCCCTCTAATTCCCTTGAGATCTCCAACACTGTTAAGGGTATATATATTTCCAAAATCCTCTTGAGTAAGCGAATACTTAGATAAGTAAAAGATCCCTTTCCACTACTAATGGTAGTTGATTAATTGTCTTTGTAATGTCCCACTGTAATGGTAAGGCCTTGAATTCCTAAACTGCATAACATTGTCAGTGAGAAGCTACTGGGGTAGTACCAGGCTGCATACAGCCATAGCCCCTGCACACCCACCCTTCCCACAAGCTACCCAGTGCCTCCAAGCAACAGGGGGGGACTGCAGGTTCTATTGCTACTCCCCTAGATGGGGGGGGGGGGGGGGGGAGAACAAATGGACTATGGCCATGATGTCACTGTAACTGCATTGCTATCTTGTCAAAAGAGATTCAGTAAGATGATGCAATTGTGCAAGCTCTCTGTGTGCAATGCACAACCTCCACCCATTATAAATGATTATAATGGACTATGATTAGCAGGGACTGGCAATCTTCTTATACATTTAGGGGGACATTTACTAAAGGAAATTTGTAAAAAATAGGTGTATTTGTATCCAGAAATACACTTATTTTTGACATTTACTATCCCGAAAATACGGCAATTCGTATTCGTATTGATAGCACATCAATACGAATACGAATTGCCGTCAGGGCCGGCGCCACCACTAGGCAAATCTAGGCATTTGCCTAGGGCGCTGACCACTGGAGGGCGGTATTTCGCCCCCCCTTGCCGCCCAGGTACCTGTCCTGCGGCGTAAAAGCTGGCGGCGGCAGCGGCGGGTCCCTGCAGTCAATAAAAAATAACGAGCGCTATTCGCCGGGCTATGCGGAAGCGGTTCTGTTTTGGAAACACTGGCTGCACGCGGTTTGGCTGAGATTCAGCCAATCAGCGTGATCGTGCGGCCAGTGTTTCCAAACAGAAGCGCTTCCGCATAGCCCAGCTGATAGCGCACATTATTTCTTATTGACTGAAGGGACCCCCGCTGCCGCCGCCAGCTTTACAGCACCGCAGGATAGGTACCCGGGCAGCAGACACCGGGGCGCCCCCACCCCGACTTGCCTGGGGCGCTCTGGTGCCTTGCACTGGCCCTGATTGCCGTATTTTCGGGATAGTAAGGGGGAAATTTACTAAAGGAAATTTGTAAAAAATAGGTGTATTTGTATCCAGAAATACACTTATTTTTGACATTTACTATCCCGAAAATACGGCAATTCGTATTCGTATTGATAGCACATCAATGCGAATACGAATTGCCATATTTTCGGGATAGTAAATGTCAAAAATAAGTGTATTTCTGGATACATATACACCTATTTTTTTACAAATTTCCTTTAGTAAATTACCCCTTAAGGACAAGAAAAAACTCCAACTGGAAAAAAGTTGCCTTTCAAAAGAAAGGTCCATACATTAAATTAATATGTTTGCCACCTTCTGTCCATCACTGATCTCCAGCTAGCCTGACCAATGTTAGCAATCTTTTAAGGAGTTGGGAAATGTTTGTCCCTGTGTGTATTATTATGTTTTCTTAAAAGGTGTCTATAGTTCCGTACATTAATAAACAACACAAAATACAAGTACGACAGGATAAAATGAAGGCTTGAATATCTGCTCTCATAGTTGGCCACCAATAGCTTCTTTATAAAAACTTCATGGTTTTCTGACTTCCTGGATGACCGGTAAATTTTGAATGCTGTGTCCAGTACAAAAGTTTCCTCCTGAGATATGATGATTTGGAACTTGTGTACTTTCACGGCGCCACTTACGTAGTTAGCATAGCATACCTTTCAGAATCGGGTGGTTAGCATAGCGAATTTTTCCCACGGTAGTCACGTGAGCGTCCCTGTAGTCAGTTCCCTAGACTACGCAGCAGCGTGCCTGTCAGATGTAGCGTAGTGTTCCCGCGGACAGCGTAGCGTAGTCAGTCAGCGATTATAGTGAGCGCTACCCATTTAGCGCACTGCGTCAGCGTCCCTGTCAGATGTAGCGTACTGTTCCCGCGGACAGCGTAGCGTAGTCAGTCAGCTGTTATAGTGAGCGCTACGCAGTTAGCCTATCTGGTAGATTAAGCGGTACGCAGTTAGCATAGTCAGTCAGCTGTTGGAGATTGTTAGAGACACTGTGTGAGACGTATTGGAATCATGGGTGCTGAGAAGCTGACCTTATTTAATCTGCCCCAGACTGAGGAGGATGCTGTGGCATTTTTGCAGAGGCAGAAATTCCTGCCGGACACACAGACCTTTCCCAATGGACACCCTATGAGGCTAAGGGGGAAATTTACTAAAGGAAATTTGTAAAAAAAATAGGTGTATTTGTATCCAGAAATACACTTATTTTTGACATTTACTATCCCGAAAATACGGCAATTCGTATTCGTATTGATGTGCTATCAATACGAATACGAATTGCCGTATTTTCGGGATAGTAAATGTCAAAAATAATTGTATTTCTGGATACAAATACACCTATTTTTTACAAATTTCCTTTAGTAAATTTCCCCCTAAGTGTCAGGGAGCGGATGTGGCGCTGCCATATCCATAGCTGCAGGAAGAAGGTCAGTGTCAGGGCTGCCCAGTGGTTAAGAGGGTGCCATCTGACGTTTGTGACATTGATCAGATTCGTCTTCTGCTGGGCAGAAGAGCTGAAGAGCGTCCAGTTCTGCGAGCGACAGCTGAGCATATCACAGAAGACGACTGTACAGTATAACAGCTTAATGCGGGAAGCCTGCACCTTCGACCTCCTGTCACAGCCTTACCGGCGTATTGGAGGGCCAGGCACCATTGTGGAAGTGGATGAGAGCCTGTTCACCAAGCGCAAGAACTAGGTTGAGCGCGTCCTGCCACAGCAGTGGATATTCGGGGGCATCTCCAAGGAGACCGGAGAGTGTTTCATAACAGCAGTTGAGAGGCATGACACCAGCACCCTCATGGCTGCCATCGAGAGGCACGTGCTCCCGGGGACCACTATTTATTCTGACTGCTGAAGGGCCTACAACATGCAGCAGTTGGAGCAGGCTGGGTACCACCACGCCAGGGTGAACCACCGGTACCACTTTGTGTATCCGGACACCGGGGTTCACACCCAGGACATAGAAAGGTTGTGGGGTGCTTGCAAGTGGTGCAATAAGCTCCAAAGGGGACAGCGTGCCATCAGCTGGACTCATATCTGGAGCAGGACAGTTGGCACCGAAGGCTCTTTCCTGCGCATCCTGCACGCTTTGACCCTGCTCCCCCAGGCAGAGAAAGATGACGCCGCAGAGGCAGAGACAACTGCGTCGACGTTGGCTGCTGTTTCTGCCAGTGCAGTTTCACATGAATAACTTTTTATCTTTTTTTGTGTGTTCTTTATTGTTCTTATTAATTCTATTTTTTTATTGAATCGTTAATCCTTCTTTATTCTTCTTAATCTTCAGTAAATTACAGTTATCAGTTAACACATGTCATCATTACTGTCTTAGGTGTATGATATGTCAGGTGTGAATGTGTTCCTGAAACACCCCCACTATCCACGGCAGCCCAAAGTGTGGCGAGCACAGTGAGCCCCACAAGGGGATGCGGTACGCGTCCTCCCAAATTTTTCATACCCCCACTATCCACGTTGGCGTTGAGTTGATATTATATGGTGTGGCGAGTGCAGTGATGTAACATGGAGCTATGGCAGATGCCTCCTTTATTGTGTGGGGGTATCAAATACAGGCATTTGCCAGTATGTAACATGGAGCACTTGTGTCCGCACCCCTCTTTGTGCGTGAGATGCACGCACTCCCGATCACCTAGTTACTGTACCAATGTATCACACAAATGGAGTGCCTCTCCACCCAAGTCTGCATTATCCCCTCTCCACAGAAGTCAGGATATCATGCGGGCGCCAGCGCTGTGTGAGAGGCACTCACTAGCTTAGCAAAGTAAGGCAGCTGTAAAAGTGAGGCAGGCTTTTTTCCAATGTCAGCAGCCTTTGAGCGCTATGAGCGCTGCTGCCGGCGCTACGCTGATAACGTATCTTAGGCAGAATCCAAACTTAGCACCTGCCGCAAGCTGGCTGTGCAGGCGCTGCGCTGATAATGTAGCTTAGAGCTGGCGAGCTGCCAAGATTCAAATGGTAGAAAACAAACATAGCGTAGCACAGAGATGGTGCGCGCTGGTGCCGTGAAAGTACAGAAGTGCCGTTGATTTTAACATTTTCCTTACAGTTGGAGTCAACAGTTGAATAGTGGCGAAGAAAGAAGGGTCCAGGATAGGCTGCTGAACAGAATCTTCTTTGAAAGATGAGAATGATCACGAAAGAGTATCTGCTTTAGTGTTTTGGGTTTGTTGAGAGTTTGAACTGGAACCGTGTAAAGAGCATTTGTCAGATAAAGCAGATTTTGAGATTGGGAAAGACTGTTACTGGAAACTGTGCCCCTTCCAGGAGATACCGCCACTCCTCAAATGTCCAACTGACGGAGAACAGGAGCTGAAATAAAAGCCTGCTTAAGCAAATGGAAATCTGACACTGCTTCCGAAGGTCAATTAGCCGAGTTAGCCATTTTCTACTGAAGAAAAGCCCTGGATTAAGACTGCCTTCAGGGTAGTGGGAAAGGACCAATTCAAAAAAACTTGGACCTGCTCTGGGTCCATCTGCAGACTGGTGGCAGAAATTATGTAACCTAGGAAAGTAACAGGATTTATCATAGAGACATTTCTCAAGCTTGCAGTATAATCAATTTTTATGAAGCTACACGGTGAGATGACACCCCAGTGAACTCCCACTGACTGATACAGGAGGCCCCTGAATATTTCATTGACACAATTAAGATGGAAATACCATCCAGGTAAACTACCACTGACTGATACAGGAGGCCCCAGAATATTTCATTGCTGAAATTTTGAAAAACTGCAGGAGCATTACTGAGACCAAATGGCATGACAAGGTTTTCGTAGTCCATCTCTGGTATTAACCCCTTCCTGACGCAGCATGTTTTTGCCTTCCTGACAGAGCCCTTTTTTTCAAATCTGACATGTATCACTTAAGTGGGGATAACTTTTTTTTGCTTTTACTTATCCCAGTGATTTTGAGATTGTTTTCTCGTGACACATTGTACTTCAAGTTAGTGGTAAATTTGGGTCGATACAGTCTGTGTTTGTTTGTGAAAAATACCAAAATGTCGTAAAAAAATGGAAAATTTAGCAATTTTCAAAATGTTAAATTTTCTGCTTCTGAGACAAATAATCATACCACTCAAAATAGTTAATAACTAACATAGACCATATGTCTACTTTATGTTTCCATCATTATTTCAACATCCTTTTAATTTTTTTGGACACTAGGAGGCTTAAAATATGAATAGCAAATTCTCAAATTTTCAAGAAAATTTCAAACACTGATTTTTTTAGGGACCAGTTCAGTTCTGATGTGACTTTGAGGGACTTGTATGTGAGACACCCCCATAAATGATGCCATTTCAAAAACTGCACCCCTCACAGTATTCAAAACAGCATTTTGGAAGTTTGTTAACCCTTTAGGTGTTTCACAGGAATTAAAACAAAGTGTAGGTGAAATTTCAAAATTTCATTTTTTTTGCAGATTTGCAATTTTAATACATTTTTCTAAGGAACACAGTAGATTTTACTAGAGAAATGTGACTAAAAATTGATTCCCCCAATTCTTTTGTTTTCATAAATATCCTATATGTGGCCCTAGTGTGCACGTTGACCAAACCACAGGCTTCATAATAGAAGGAGCACCTACTTGATTTTGGAGCCTCCTTTTTATGAGATTATTTTTTAGGCACCATGTAGGTTTCTAGGCACCATAAGATGCTAAAAGTTAGGAACCCTACCACAAGTGACCCCATTTTGCAAACTACACCCCTCAGGGAATTCATCTAGGGGTATAGTGTACATTTCAAACCCCCAGGGGTTTCACCAATTGTGGTACAACTGGGCAGTGAAAATGAAAAATTAATTTTTTTACACAAAAATGCAGTTCTGGCTCCAAATTTTTCATTTTCACAAGGAATGAAGGAGACAAAGCACCCCAAAATCTGTGCCCCAATTTCTCCCGAGTATGGCAATGCCTCATGTGTGACCAAAAAATGGCAGGACTCAGAAGGGAAGGAGTGATATTTGGATTTTGCAGCTCAGATTCTGGTGGAATGTTGGTGGGTGCTATGTCGCATTAGCAAGACCCCCGAAGCACCAATACAGTGGAACCCCCCACAAGTGACCCCATTTTGCAAACTACACCCCTCAGGGAATTCATCTAGGGGTATAGTGTACATTTGAAACCCCCAGGGGTTTCACCAATTTTGATACAACTGGGCTGTGCAAATGAAAAATTACATTTTTTACACAAAAATGCAGTTCTGGCTCCAAATTTGTCATTTTCACAAGGAATGAAGGAGACAAAGCACCCCAAAATCTGTGCCCCAATTTCTCCCGAGTACGGCAATGCCTCACATGTGACCAAAAAATACCATTTGGGTGCATGGCAGGACTCAGAAGGGAAGGAGTGATTTTTGGATTTTGCAGCTCAGATTCTGGTGGAATGTTGGTGGGTGCTATGTCGCATTAGCAAGACCACCGAAGCACCAATACAGTGGAACCCCCCCACAAGTGACCCCATTTTGCAAACTACACCCCTCAGGGAATTCATCTAGGGGTATAGTGTACATTTCAAACCCCCAGGGGTTTCACCAATTTTGATACAACTGGGCTGTGCAAATGAAAAATTAAATTTTTTACACAAAAATGCAGTTCTGGCTCCAAATTTTTCATTTTCACAAGGAATGAAGGAGACAAAGCACCCCAAAATCTGTGCCCTAATTTCTCCCGAGTACGGCAATGCCTCACATGTGACCAAAAAATACCATTTGGGTGCATGGCAGGACTCAGAAGGGAAGGAGTGATTTTTGGATTTTGCAGCTCAGATTCTGGTGGAATGTTGGTGGGTGCTGTGTCGCATTAGCAAGACCCCCGAAGCACCAATACAGTGGAACCCCCCCACAAGTGACCCCATTTTGCAAACTACACCCCTCAGGGAATTCATCTAGGGGTATAGTGTACATTTCAAACCCCCAGGGGTTTCACCAATTTTGATACAACTGGGCTGTGCAAATGAAAAATTACATTTTTTACACAAAAATGCAGTTCTGGCTCCAAATTTTTAATTTTCACAAGGAATGAAGGAGACAAAGCACCCCAAAATCTGTGCCCCAATTTCCCCCGAGTATGGCAATGCCTCATATGTGACCAAAAAATACCAGTTGGGTGCATGGCAGGACTCAGAAGGGAAGGAGTGATTTTTGGATTTTGCAGCTCAGATTCTGGTGGAATGAATGGTGGGTGCTATGTGGCATTAGCAAGACCCCAGAAGCACGGTGAAATGATGAACCTAATAATCCATAGATGTGTGGTATATTTTAAAACACTCCTTTATACATAGGCCGGGTTTGTCGGGGCAAGTTTCATAGTGGAAAATAGTATCCTTTCTTATTCCCTTTTTATAGCAAACTTTGCACCTTTTTTGTGTCCTGCCCTTTCTTGCAGTGGAGGGGATTTCGTTAGGAAAATGCTGCCCTGGTACAATACGGGGGCCAGTACTAGAAGTACTGGGGCCCTCTGCCTGCTGGTTCCCAAATATTAGGCCCTTTATGACTTCCTCTTGAAAGTGCATAAATGTCCCCCTCTGGCTGGTAGAACGGAATAGCACGTAAGCGTTATACAGTGCCATCTGGATGATATACACGGCCAGCTTCTTGTACCAGATTTTTGTTTTCCGCAGGGGACTGTACGGCTTCAGTACCTGATCTGAAAGATCCACTCCGCCCATGTACTTATTGTAATCTAGGATACAATTAGGTTTTGAGGTGTGGGTACTGGTACCTCGTACAGGGATGGAGGTGGTACTGTCTCCATGAATTGTTGTCAGTATAAGGACATCCCTCTTGTCCTTATATTTGACCAACAACATATTTTCGGTGGATTGTGCCCTGCTTTCACCCCTTCTCAGTACTTGGGCAATGTGCGTTTTTGGGAGGCCTCTTTGGTTCTTGCGCACAGTACCGCAAGCTGCTGTACCTCTTGAACCAAGGGCCTTAAACAGGGGGATGCTATTGTAAAAGTTATCAACATAGAGGTGATAACCTTTATCCAGGAAGGGGTGCACTAAATCCCAGACAATTTTTCCACTAACACCTATGAGGGAGGGGGGGCATTCTGGCGGTTCAATTCTTGAATCCTTCCCTTCATATACCCTAAACCTGTGGGTGTACCCTGAGGTGCTTTCACACAGTTTATACATTTTTATGCCATACCTTGCCCTCTTACTGGGAAGGTACTGGCAGAATTTAACCCTTCCTTTAAAATGTATAAGGGACTCGTCGATACAAATAAATTTTTCAGGGATGTACATCTCTGCAAATTTGGCACTGAAATGATCAATGACCGGCCTGACTTTGAATAGCCGGTCAAAGGTGGGATCATCTCTGGGTGGACACTGTGCATTATCGGTATAATGTAAAAATTTAAGGATTATCTCAAAACGAGTCCGAGTCATGGCCATACGGTAAAGTGGGGTGCTGTACAGAACATCTGTACTCCAATATTGCCTAATTTCTGGCTTTTTTACTATGCCCATATGTAACACCAGACCCCAAAACGTCATCATCTCTACTGCATCTACAGGGGTCCACCTAGCAAATGATGACGTGGGGTTTTGAGCAATAAACTGCTGGGCATATAAATTACTTTGGTCCACCATTAAATTTATAAAATCATCAGAGAAAAATAATTTGAAAAAGTCAATTTCTCTGAGACCTGTTGAATCAAATTGGATTCCTGGGATGGCCAAAAACTCAGGAACCTGGGGCTCAAAATTGTCTGGTGGTGGGGTCCATACGGGATCAATCATTTGGGGGGGGTCTCAGCTGCTCTACGGGGGCGTCTTTGAGGGGGTCCCTCATCACTAGAGGAGGAAGAGGAGCTTAAGACGAATCCTTCAAATTCCCCGCTTGCATCACTGGCTGTGTCAGAGTCAGAGGCAAGCATGGCATATGCCTCCTCCGCTGAATACATTCTTCTGGATGACTGGGATGACATTTGGGATGACATTTGGGATGCCATTTTTATTTTTGTGTTTCTGTAAGTGTAATGTTTCAACACGTGTATAGTGTAGGGGGGGTACAAACTTTATTTCAACACGGGGGGTATGTAGTGTGTAGTGTGTATGTAGTGCAGAAAAAAATACTTTATGCAGGAATTTGATCCCAATAAAAAAAAAAAATTGAAGGTGTTAAAAAAAAAGGTCCTGCGCCAAAAATTGAGCACAGATGTTGGTCAGTAACGTCCATCACTGAACAGCGCTCAAAGGCAACAGGACACCCACAAAAGCAACGTGGGTGTAAAAACAATAAAAAAAAAAAAATAAACCACAGCACTCTCCAAAAAAAAACAATTTAAAAAAACTGCTGAAAAAAAATGATATCAACCCTGTGCCAAAAATGCTGTTCAGTGATGTACATCACTGATCAGTGGCCACAGGACACCCACAAAAGCAACGTGGGTGTAATAAACCACAGCACTCTCCAAAAAAAAAAACAATTTAAAAAAACTGCAGAAAAAAAATGATATCAACCCTGTGCCAAAAATGCTGTTCAGTGATGTACGTCACTGATCAGCGGCCACAGGACACCCATAAAAGCAACGTGGGTGTAATAAACCACAGCATTCTCCAAAAAAAAAAAACAATTTAAAAAAACTGCAGAAAAAAAATGACATCAACCCTGTGCCAAAAATGCTGTTCAGTGATGTACGTCACTGATCAGCGGCCACAGGACACCCACAAAAGCACCCACAAAAGCAACGTGGGTGTAAAAACAAAACCCCACTGCAATCCCCCCCCCCCAAAAAAAACTGCAGATCAGTGATGCAGTGATGCGACACTGATTAGCAGTGAGGGGCAGCAGGCAGACAACTGTGGGTGCAACCTGACAGGGTATATATAAAAAAAAAAACCTGGACCCCCAAAAAGTTGCTGATCAGTTAATTAATTTAAACTGATCAGCACAAAAGGGGGGGCAGCAGTCAGTTGCACAGGCAGCACAACCTTTGGTGCAACTGACAGGTATATATATAAAAAAAAAAACCAAAAAGTTGCTGATCAGCACAGATATACTGATCAGCACAAAAGGGGTGCAGCAGACACAAAATATAGCACTCTCTATCACTCTCTATCACTCTCTGTCACTCTCTGTCACTATCTGTCACTATCTCTCACGATCTGTGACTCTATGACACTGCAGCAGCAGGACACAGGAAGTCACAAGATCCAGGAAGCATCCAGCTGCTGGCAGCACGCTACCAGCGGTGATCAGCGGTGATCAGGTAAGTATCAGGCAAGGTTCAGGTATGTATATCACGACAGAGTGGCCGGTGACCGCTCTGCACGCAATTCCAGACCGGAATGGCGTCTGCAGCGCAGTCACCGTTAGTTTAAATGACGCGCCTTGGCTGTGATTGGTCCATCGGTCCGACGGACCAATCACAGCCTTGGGGGCAGGTGGCGTGAGGTGGGGTGAGGTGTGGTCATCACCGGTGACCCCCTCATGCCCCCTCACACCCGGCGGTGATTGACACCTGTGTTACCGAGCGTCTGATTCGCCGGTAACACAGGAAAACGCTGCGACTGGCTGTTCACATTGAACAGCCAATCACAGCGATCGCCGACGGGGGGGAGGCATCGCCACCCCCCCCTGGGCATGCAGGGACATGTCTGCTGTCAGGGACAGCAGACATGTTTAAACTGTCACCGCGTCTATAGACGCGGGGACAGTTTAAAGTCATGACGTATATATACGTCATGTGTCGGGAAGTACATCCCGGCCATGACGTATATATACGTCAAATGTCGGGAAGGGGTTAAAGCAGCCTACCCCTCATCACTATTCACTGATGCAGATTAGCTTGCATGCACCACATGCAATTTGGAGAAGACCATGTCTCCTTTGATGCAATTGAATAAATCAGATGGTACCGATTCTTTAACATAATTTTGTTCAGCCCCTATGATCTATGCAAGGTCTTAAAGAACCATCTTTCTTTTTGAAAACATAATCCAGCCCAAACTGGGAAGAATGTTGGTCTAATAAAGCCCTTGCAGATATTTTCTGTGATGTAGTCACACATAGCTGGAAGAGAGAGCGGGTAGATGCGACACTGAAGAGGTTATTGTCCTGGGATTATGGGACAATCCCACTTCCGATGGCACAGTTAAAGATCTGCAGCTTGTTTATTAAAGACGTCAGAATTGAAGATAGGGTTTGGGAATTGTAATTTTACTTTTCATCTCAGAATTGCACAGAGAAACAACCTTATCTAAGCATGTCTGGGAACAGGCTGGACTCCAGGCAGTGATTTGCATGGTGGACCAGTCAATGAGAGGACCGTGCTTTTGTAAAGAGGGAAACACCAACACCACATTGATAGTCTCCAAAGAACTACAACTCCCAAGGTGAAGGTGCCATTCGGAATGTAACTCCCATCAACAGCAGACAGCCATACCGGATTATGTAGGGCTTCGACTGGTATGGAGAACTGGTCAACATAGTCACCGGAAATGAAATTCGCCACAGCCCCAGAATATAAAAGAGCTTATGTGTCCAATGTCTTCCCTTCAATCAGTAGCTGAATGGAAATAAGGTTGAAGAGGGTGTAACATGTCCTAGCCTGGCCTCCCCTGTCCTTACCAGGAGTTGCGAGTTTCCCGATGGTTGCCATTCTTGAGCGATAAGATGCGCCCGGTTTATCTGCATAGGTTCTTCAGTGGATGGAGCTCAGGGCTGGACTGACAAAATAAGTTCAAATATGATCACCCTATGACTTCTCAGCCTGCCTCTTGCTGTACCGGAGGTCTATCTTATTGCACAGGGATATCAAATCCTCCAATTAAGAGGGAAGATCCCACATGATAAGATCATGCTAGCTGTAACCTATCTAAGACCTTTAAAATGTAGTTAATAATGCCTCCTTGTTCCAGCAGAACAAAGAGGCATTGTCTGAAACTAAACAACATACTGTGCTATGAAGTGATTCCCTTGTTTGATATGCATAATCTCCATGGCAATGGAGGAAGAGCATTCTGGTTTATTAAAAATCTGGAGAGAAGTGGATTATTTCTTTCACAGAGGGGGCGAAGCCCAGTCCAGTGCTGACTGATCCAGTGAGCAGAAAGACAATACTGTATAAGCGACATGGAACTTATCATTTGGAAAGTTTCCCACCTGAAGTGTAAAAATGCACATCACACTGATATGGCACAGTTTTGGCTTGGAGAACATCCTGTTGACTGGAGATGCCCTGGAGACCTGGTGCCAGTTGTCTCTGTGAAGCCTCTAACCCTTTCAGATGCAGAGCAATTCTCTGGAGAAACTCAGCTCCAAAATCTAAACCCAAAACAGACTTCATGCGGCTCGTGCAAACTGTCATTTGAGGGTTTCTTTTGGATCCACCTTCAGTTGGTAATCAGGAGTGAGTTGAACATGCAGAATAATAAAATTGTCTAGACAGCCTTTGCATAAACTGTGTAACGTGGGAGAGTCTAACTGACCAGCAGTTTTCACTTGGGCCCTCCGCAAGTAAGGTTTGGACTTAGCTGAGTCTGGTAACTAGTGGAGTATAAGTAACCCTGTTCAAGGATCATTAAGTGACTAAACCAAGATGGCGATGTCCATTACCAAGAGCCAGTAGGGGGACCTCTCGCCTTACCCATCGGATCTCATCAGCTGTATGTCAATTATACGCAGGGACCGATGAGCCTGAGTTGGTGAACAACCATATACCGGGCGTAAACCTCACCAGATCATGATAGTCTGGACTATATTTCCTTACTTGTACTTTCCACTGTAATTTGCAATATATTTCAATATATTTTGGTTTTGGAATTCTGTTGGAATATCTTCCTAATGCTGGAGTAAGATGTTTTACATCTCATTACCATTGGTTGTGGTATGTTAGGTTGACAGTTATCATGCATGGCTTCTGAGTTTCTGGTACAGACAACTGATGAAGGGACAGTTTGGCTATATTAGGGGTTAAGGTTGCCATTGGTATTAGAACTATGGTAATGGTGAGGTATTAGGATTACTGTTAGAGTTAAGTTTTGGTAAAGGAATAGGGTTAGCATTAGACCATGCTTTCCTATTTTCGTGGCATGGCTAAGATGCATCTAAAAATCAGGTGACCTCCCCGAACAGTGGACAAGTCTCCTGCAACTTGCCTACACCCTCTGCGCCCTCCCATTCTTCCATACACACCGAGAGGGAAAGTGGGCATAGTGATGATACAATTTGTAATCAATCACAATATCGTAGCCCCGCCTCTAGTTTGCAATGCAGGCAATGTGGATATTGCATAGCGGGGGGCAAGCCATGATGATACAATTAGCATCTTCATTCACCCCGGCACGGACCACCCCCATTAACAGAGAAGACATTGTCAACGGTATTGTCATGTCAATACTTCATTAGTGTCAACCTATCAACATTCTTATGTCAACATTGGTCGAAATTGATAGAACATATCGAACCTTCATGGATTTTGCAGTCTTTATAAAATATTGCCTTTAAATCAATAAATAGAATAAATAACGTCATTGCTTTTCTTTTACGGTTTTATTTTGCATAATAAACATTATAAGTTAGCAGATATTGTGATAACAATTTTCACCCTTCCACAGCCACATGGCAGGAGATGAGCTTTTATTATCACTGCTGGTGGTCACTGTGACTACAGCTGCCTACAGTATGTTTAGCAATTCACATGTGTGAACCTGCTTTCAGCTGCAGGCAAGGTGGGAGCCCTCTGAGCTTTGTGTGGGAGGAGAACAAGATCTCCACCTGCACCAACTGTATAATACATCCATCTACTTATAAAAGACTTTAGGACACAAAGCATTTTCAATTAGTGATCAATTTGAGTCACATGGAAAAACGCATTTAGTCCTATATGACAGTGGTTGCCATTTAGCTGCTGACTAAAAGGATTATTGTAGTGGTATAAACAAAAGGTGACATATTTCTTGTTTCTTAACAACAGCAGCAACACAAACTACCGTACAGCTTATTTTCAAGTTTGCTTTATTTGTTTCCTCTAGTTGGAGCATTATATATACTGTATCTTAGGTCCCTCAGCTGCAATGAATACTTGTGTAACACTTGTGCAACACTATTGTATGAATATGCTTCCTAAAATATATATTGTGTGACTCAGAGAATCACCCAAAAGAATGTTTCACTTCTTCCGTGAGAAATAATCATTACCTGCTTTCTTCAATGACAAAATGAACGTTAAAGGAGAACAAAAAAAGGATTTTGTTATTAATCACATATGTAGCTGGCCAATACAGTTTTCCAGAAATATCCTCAATTTTTTTTATTTTCATATTATGTAAATAGCGGCTATTTAAATCCGATTCAATAAAATATTATTAACAAATAAGTAAATTAATGCTAATAAACTTATAGTGAATTGGAATAAAATAGCTGCTATTTACATAATTCGATAAATTATCGAAATAAAAAATACATTTGGGGACATTTAAAAAAAGGGTTTGCACGTGTGTGTATGTATGTATGTATGTATGTATGTATGTATATATATATATATATATATATATAAATATATATATATATTGGAAAAGAAGGGGGGGCGAGAAACAGCGCTCTCTAGTGTGATATCTGGGTCTCCAAGTTTTTGGTGAATAAATAATTATGCGTACCGTGAGGAAAGTAATAAAGTGCTCATCAATATGTGATGTTTAGGAACTCCTGTCCTTGGGATTACCAGGATATTTGCCCGGAAAACGATTCAGCCTTTCAGCAATATTGTCCCATGGGTTCATACAGGGTCCAAGACCATCAGTGCCACGTGATAGGTGTAAATATAAGGAAGAAACTCCAATTATAATTTAAAAGGAGTTTATTTTTTAAAAGTGAACAAAGTGAACATAAAACAAGAAAAATAGCTTACATGAAGGTACTGTAGTAGAACACAGACCGCTCTCAACGCGTTTCGTCGCTTACTGCCTGTCAAAACGGCTGGACTTCATCAGGAGATGATGCCCGTGCTGCACCCCTTCAGTGGAACGCACTCCCTCGCTCCATTAGACTCTCCCCGACCTTGCAAAGCTTCAAACGGGCACTGAAAACTCACCTATTCATCAAAGCGTACCCTTCCACTGCATAAACCAGCTGGTTCTCCGACCCCTTGCCTGTTTCCTGTTTACATCCTGCTATCTAACCACCACCCCCTTGCTTGCACCTCTTGTAATCTGTCTGTCTCCCCTTCCTACTAGATTGTAAGCTCCTCCGAGTAGGGCCCTCTTCCCTCCTGTTGTCAAAGCCCACTTCTCTTCACATTTCACTCACAGCTTCACAGCTCTCCTTTACTCCAACACTCAGTGACCATCTTCGTCTGCATACTCCTCTCCATCATTGGCCTCAAGCCTCTAGTTGTATGTTGATTGAGTCCTCACTACTTACATTTAAGCTGTAATGTGTATTGAACTGTGGTGCTCTTTATTTGTACTGTATTTTTGTTATTTATTCAATGTTATGCCAAGTTTTGTCTCCCTGTATTGTTCCTTTGTACGGCGCTGCAAAACACTTGTGGCGCCTTATAAATAAAATTATAATAATAATAATAATAATAAGTGCACTTTTAGACCTTCACCAGACATAATACACAGTAAAAAATAATTTGTTTATTCTGAACATCAATACAAAATTAAGATTGGTGATTTCACACAGAATTTCCATATTTGATCCAACGTCTGACTAACACCAGCGGAAATAACCCTCCGCGTTTTGTCCAATGAGGACTTCTTCAGGGGTGATAGAGATCAAATTTTGTATAAACAGTTAGTTCTCCTTAAAGGTTTAAAAAGCGAGGTATCCAATATAACGGTATAAAACAACATCAAAGCATTATATCATACAGAATGGTGTAGCTTCATTAGCAATCGGAATTTAAGAATAACGATTGAACTGCTGTCTGACTGATGTTTCTTCACAGCACTAGCATGCAATGGTACATTCAGTTACTGGGTGACAAATTATGTCATCAGTCAGAGAGCTCTCTTGCATAGGCTGTGGGCAGTTTAGGATGTGTGCATGGTATAGCTGTGTGCACAATGGGCCTTATTCTAGTTCACTCTTAGAGGCAAATTCCTTCTCAGATGGACAAAACCATGTGTACTGCAGGGGGCAGATGTAACAGGTGCAGATAGAATTAGATTTGGGTGAGTTATTTTGTTTCTGTGCAGGGAAAATACTGACTGCTCTATTTTTACACTGAAATATAACTCTCACTTTGAAGAAAAACCCCACCCAAATCTAACTCTCTGCACATGTTATATCTGCCCCACCTGCAGTGCACATGGTTTTGTCCATTTGAGAAGGAATTTGCCTCTAAGAGTGAACTATAATAAGGCCCAATATTTGAAGGGCATAATTTTAAAGGGCGGCTTCATTTAAACATAATTGCAGCGTTCTACCAGCGTTTCTAGACATATCTTGAGCTTATCCTGAATGATTGGACTTCTCTTCTCATCCAGGTAACCAACATTCTACATACTTGATCTGGGCTGCAGATTATCCATCCTTCTGTCCTAGATTGATTTAATATTTGCATAGAGTTATACCAGCGTTTTACCGAAGTGAAACAGAAGGAGAAATAACAACCACAACTCCGAAAACCAAAGGACTATTTTGAGTGAGTTCACTTTATCCTCACTTTTATGCTGACAATACTCCACTCTACCTCTCCTTTACTGATCTTTCTCCCTCTATCCTCACTCATTTCCAACTGTGTCTCTGCTATCTATTCTTGGATGATCCAGCGCTTTCTCATGGTGTGTACACACAGTACTTTTTGGCTTCCAATGTTGGCGATATAGTCAACATCGATTCGGAATCGGATGCAGATCGCAAGGGTTTTAACCCTTCAGATCCCGATTTGATTCTGATGCGCGTTCACGTATCGCAAGGCAGAAAGTCTTATCTGTCTTGACTATATAGTGCAAATCTGCATTATATAGTCAGACTTGTATGCAAATCGGATGTGCCTTCAGATACTATCCACGATCTGATCTGATCGGATCGTGGATAGTATCTGAAGGCACATCTGACCGTGTGTACACACCATTAGACTTAAAATGTGTAAGACTGAACTGATTATCTTCCCACCCTCCCACATAAAATCCAACCACCTTTCATCCTAACAGTCTATTTATGCTCACTGCTACCCCTTCTGGGTCACTCCTGTCTGTTTTACCCTCCCCTTTAGAATATAAGCTCTCACGAGCAGGGCCCTCTCTCCTCATGTGCCTTTCTTAGAATATATATATATATATTATATAGAATATAAACCTCTGCCACCCTGATGATTGCTTCAGTGTCCTGTCCCCTGATGTAACTATCCATATTTACCATGTACTTGTCCTAAATTGTCTTGTACTGTCATTCTTCATTTGTTTTTTGCTCATTTATGTATTGTTAGACACTACAGAACCCTTGTGGTGCCATATAAATAAACATTAATATATATATATATATATATATATATATATATATATATATATATATATATATATATATATATATATATAAATCACTTATGTTTTTTTCATTTTGTACACCCTGACGAAAAATGAAATACAGTGGCAGCCTTTACAATCAATCTAAAATTCTCACAGCAAAGCATTGATTGATCCATAAGGCTCTTAGGTTGACTGTAGAGTCTGCCACAGTCCAAATTAATGGAGTGTTGCTCAGTGCACGGTAATGGCCTCAATCAGTCCCCTCAGGGTCTTCCATACTGTCCTCAAATCCAGCAGCAGAAGGGGAGGGAGAGCTTGCTATTGGAGCTGCTAACATAAGGAGCAGGATGTAGTTCTCAGCGCCTCCCCAAATTTGGCTCCTGGGGCATGTGCAGCCCAACCCGCCCCCCAGGTGCGGCCCTGTGTTGGTTCCTAAAGATATTTGGAAGAAAATCCCTGTCAAGTGTCTTCACAGAATCTAAAAGAATTAATGCAAAGGGTGGTCACACCAAATATATGATTAAGATTTATCTTCTGTTCATTCACTTTGCACTTTTTTAATTGATAAAAATAAACTATTAACACTTCTACTTTTGAAAGCATTCTTACTTTGCAGCATTTTTTTCGGCACCTGCCTAAAACTTTTCCACAGTATTGTATATGTGTTATTACAAGATTGTGGAGTGCCACCTTCTACACACATTTTTTGTGTTTCTTTTGCTTATACCGACTTGGTTCATAGAACCATGCGAGGGGACGCAGTTCACTTAAACAGTGCTCATGTCGACATACAGTATGTCAACATAGACACCAAAAACTGTGAAAAGCGCGTGTCAACATTTTGAGCATTGACCTTGTACATGGCGACCTTAAGCTTGTGTTGACCTTCTGTTACTGTCACCCTAGGATATGTCAACCATTCTTAGGGCAGTATTCAATGAGAATTTTGACGATGTGCAGCGAATCCTGTTTAGGATTCGCTGCACATTCGCCACTGCTCGCTGCGTTCCGGAGCCTCGCCGGCTCCAGTATTCAACGAGTCAGGGGCTCACTGCCCCTGACTGGCGAATTTGAGCTCCTGCGGCGGACGACGCAGGGAGCCTGAGGACGGTGGCAGGCAGGGAGATGGAAGTCTCCCTGCCTGCCCCAGAACGTTTGTGGGGGGGGAAGTGGGCTCCCCGGGAGCCAGGCAGCACAGGCTGCCCCCCGGATAGCCAACAGGGGACCGGGTATTCACTACACCCGATCGTGCATATGTAATGATCGGGTGCAGTGAATATATGAATATCTAATGAGCGGCTCGGCTCCCGGCCCCCTGCTGGCTGCTCTGTGTAAAAAAATATATATATATCATTTTTTTTTTTATTAAATATATATTCATGTGCTTACAGCACATTAATAAAAATAGCATGCCCCTCCTCAGAATAAAATTCCTGATTTTTTGACACCAAATGTAAAAAACAAAACACTTTATTTTAAAAGTTCACATTCCACTTCACCATAAAAAGATAGCGATTGCTACTCGGTGAATCATGGCGATAAAATCCTTGAAATGTATTCGCCATCTGGTCATTGAATAGAGTGATTCACCGTTTTAGTCAGAAATTCGCCTTACAGAACGAAAATAGCACCAAAATCGCCGTAGAACATGACGAATCAGCCTCATTGAATACTGCCCTTAGGTGTAGACCTTGTCATCTAGACAATATCGACCCATTATCCCCAAACAAAAGTGTCCATGACTTTGGGAAAGCTTTGTTATAATAGTTTGTTTTAAATACTGTAGATGACATGTGAATATGTGTTACATGTGTAACTCCTGTAACATTGTATTCTGTGATGTTACAAATAGAGCTTAGCATAGAATTTGTTGATGACTTGACTGATGTGAACCAAGTTCTCCTGAAAACAAGGAAAGGAGACAAAGGTTATTCAATCTTTTTTGTTTTTGTTTTTCGACTACTGTGGGATTTCTGCAGTGAACGAACGAATGGGGTGATTCAGGTTCGTTTGCAAATCCAAACACCTTCTTTAAAGGACAAAACCATGTGCACTACAGGTGGGGCTGATGTAATATGTGCAAAGAAAGTTACATGTGGGTGAGTTATTTTGTTTCTGTGCATAGAAAATACTGGCTGCTTTACTTTTACACCGCAATATAGATTTCAGTTTGAATACACCCCACCCAAATGTAGCTCACTCTGCATATGTTACATCTGCCCCACCTGCAGTGCACATGGTTTTGTCCATTAGAGAGTTTACTTTTGCCAGCCAACCTGAATTAGGTCCCAAGCAACCTCTTAATTCAAAGAAAACTTAAAATATTCAGACAGAGCAGCATTTTGTTGATACATTTACATGTTTAATTGTTTTCTATTAGAAAAGTATAACATGTTGATCTAAATGATTTTTATTATAATTATTTGTAACATACAATGAAATATTGAGGCTCACTCGTGTCCTTTTAACATTCATTTGTCAGATTTCTTCATATTGTATCACAAATTCCCCATGTCACACACATCTCATGGTCCCCAACCCTTTGATATAACACAGGGAGTGTGGGCTTACAGCCTGTGTACACATACTTGTATACTATGAGAATACATTCTTATGATGTCACCAGATACGTTAGAGTCATCTACAAATCCCAGAGGGCATCACCAAGGTGTGTCTGCAGTGAGAATTTCACCCTGCGTGTTTTCTGTTTGTGCTGTGGCATTTAGACGACACCCTGCAAAGCAGAGAAACAAGTTCAGGCTAAAATTAATGAGAAACTTTCTAAACCTGAGGTCATTTACATTGCATGCAATTCTTTACACCCTGCAAATTCCACTACTTTTCACACTCTCAACAAATAGACTTATGTTGCGACCATAGAACTTGTAAGCAAAAGTAAATACAGTATGTCACTAAAATAAGCTGGAGTAGTGTTTAATGGATAAAAGTCTAACCATGGTCCTCTCACTTGTGTCAACCTGTAGAGCAGAACTATAGAGAACAATCTGGCAAAGTGGCTGAGACAACTGCGACCTGACTGTGGCTGAGAAAACGCAGCTGTGCTCACACGTCACATTCTATACTGCTAAAATGTGTTCTGTAAGGTGCAAATACATCAACAGCAGCTGCTGCAAATTTGGTTATACATAGAAGAAATTGTAAATTCAAATTTGTGAAATATTTTTGCTCCTCCAAAATTATAATGGGAATAATATCTCTGTAAAATATCTATAAATAAGAAACTATACCTAAAACATATTTTGATATATTTTAATAGAGTAGATAAACAATGTTTGAAAACCGTGTAACGCATCTAGTTCTTTCCTGAGACTACCTCACTATCACATACTGTATACTGTACCTCAGCAAGGACTTGCACCGGTCCCAGGGGCCTAAAAAGACCTACTCGCACAGGTCCGGATTCGCCCTGTCCGCCCCCGATGGTGAGGGACTACACATGTGCAGAGATGCTAATGCTCGCGTGCAGTCCTCCGCAGCGAGCGCCTTCAGTGAGATTTTACTTCCCTGGGGAGCTTGCTGCCTTATTGCTAGACAGGAGGCGTTCTGGGGCGGACAACCATCCTTTCATGGGCTTGCCCAAAAAAATGTTGGGCGCGTTCCCCTGTCTGCTTGGGGCTGCCGGATGATGCGCATCAGAAAAGTAAGTCCTGGCTTATGTTTCTGCTGCGAACAGAGGAAAAGTAATTCGATGGTGAGCAAACATCAAATGATTTTTCCTCTATGCGGGAGAATGCGAGTGAATGTGTAAGCGTTCACATCCGCTGGCAGCGTAGTGAAGGGATTAGGGAAGGGGGGTGCATTTTTCGGGATGGCCACCATGTGCTCCCTAAAGGGTATGGTCAGTTTAGCCCACGTAGCTGACCACAGGGGCAAGTGACAAAAAATACAATATATGTGTGTAGCACATGTGACACGATGGTTTGTATAAAAAATGTTACCACTATACAGGTGGCAACAACTGTTATCTGCGACTACTGACGGACATGCAGTATAACTGAGACCCTTTGTATGCGCTAAAAATTGTGCACCAATGTCCTTAAGAACTATCTTCAGTGTTAATGAGTACTGGATGTGATTATATGGCACCCACAGAGATATCATCATCATGGAGTCTGTCTGGGATTACATGAAGCCATAGGAGGATTTGAGCAAGCCTACATCCACAGAAGATGTGTGTCTAGTTCTACAAGATGTTTGGAACAACCTCCCAGACGAGTTCTATTGTGCAAGTGTACCTAGAAGAACTGATGCTATTTATAGGCAAAGGAAAGGGCATACCAAATATTGATTTGATTTTGATTTCTCTTCTGTTCATTCACTTTGCATGTTGTTAATTGATAAAAATAACTATTAACACTTCTATTTTTGAAGGATTTTTAATTTTGAGGGGCTGGCCCTAATTTATAGCAAATCTAGTGCAATATGGTAGACAAATCAGTTAAAACTACTGTATCAGTTGTATTTCTACATACTACAAAGTGGTTCTTCATGTTCCAGCATACTCTGGCAGGCATATAATTGGGTATGACCGGGCTTGCTTAGTAAATGCATTATTTTGAAGGTTAGAACCACTGGAATTATCAGTTTCAAATTGATTCCAATGCCAATCAGGAAGAATTTCAGTTGGTAGCTAGTGCTATACATTGCTATTCACAGATGTGTATCTGTTGGCCAGGTTATAGTGATATGTGCCGTGATCTCTGAAGGATCACATCCTGGAAGCGGAGGTATCTGCATATTTACAAGATAAGTAAAGAGAGACAGGAATTACTGTCTGCATCTCCTGCAACCCGTATACCACCTCATAATAGAATATCCCAGATGTGATATTTTCCTTCTGTGTGGCTGTTTGCTTGCTCAACATTATCCACATCAACTACTGGAAACTCAATCGAAAACTTTCTAATAATCAATTAAAAAAAAGATGTAAACAATCAATACATTCATTATGTGCATTTACTGGTGCTGATTATCACGTGTTCACAAAACATTCCTGAAATGATCCTCCGTTGAACCACTTATCTTAATTGTCAAAATGTCATAAGGTTTCTAGCAAGAGAACCTCATTCTCTACATATTTTCTCTGAATATTTTCAGAATTCATTTTTCACATATATTACAAATAAAATGCAATAAAAGGAATAGGGGGCCCAATTTAGAACAGGTAGATGCCGCCCCACTTTAGTGAAATCCCGCCTTGCAAACTGACTGTGCTCGCTGTGTGAATAGAGGTGTACAGCTAGCAAAGACTTCGCAGCCAAGCTAATATGTAAAAATCCATTCATAAGATGCTCACCATCAAAAGACTTTTCCACTGGTCACCACTCACCACAAGCTCAGAGTAGCCAGGGACTTTAGGTCCATACACATGATTTTGCCCAGCGTGTATTATCGTTGTCATCAGTGTGGGGAAAGCCGGTCAGTGCATGCTTTTCCCCTGCCCTTCGCGGTTAGCGGGAGGCTTTCCATAGCGCAACGCTATGGAAAGCTGTCTACACAGCTGCTCAACTGCAGTGCTGGTAATACCAGCAGATGAGTGGCGGCCTGCAACGATGATGCGAGAGCGGGCAGCAGCACTCACCGCGCATCTCTGCCCTGTACACACTGAGCAGCATTCATGCTGATAGCCCCTCAGATGAGAAAACTTTTTTACGTAAAAGTCGCCCAGTGTGTATGGGACTCTACTCGGCGCCTGCAACAAAATCAGCCTGATCAAGGCTAGAGCTGATGTCACACACACTCATAGGCATGCCTGCATTTAAACAGCCGGTTACCACCCACAGATGCCTTCTTGCTGTCAATCACCTTGCGAAGGGCTAGCGAGGAAAAAAAGGAGCACGATTTCTTAGCCAGCAGGCGTCTACAACCAATATGCAGGCGCAGTATAGTGATAACCGCCCATTGTGCAAATTCACACAGCAGCAATCAGGTCTGAATTGGGCCCAGGGGCTATTTTATGCTGCTTTCACATTGCCTAACCGTTTGAGACCCGGTATTTTGAAATGGTATTTAAAACGGTATATTATCGTTTTAAACCCCTTTCACACTGCACGTAAATACCGGGTCTCAAGCAGGTTTGCAGTGTAAAAGCAGGACAGACAGTAGCTATAAGACAGCATAGTGCATATGTAATGAGCAGCTCATTACATATGAATGAGCCACTCATTACATATGCGCATGTGTAATGAGCGGCTCATTACATATGCACTGCGCTCATTACAAATGCACATATGTAATGAGCAGCTCATTACATATGCACTGGGCTCTCATAGCTACTGCCTGAGTCCTATATACCGGTTCAGAGCCGTTCACACTGCATAAAAACAGCTCTGAACCGTGTAGGACTCTGCTTTTTACCCGTTTGCAAATATCGGTTATTTGTAACCGGTACATGCAGACTGGTGCTTTCACACTGCAGCCTGGTGCTTTCACACTGCAGCCTATTTTAAAAGGCTAAAAAATCAATATACCGGTTAAGAGCTGCAGTGTGAAAGGGGTATTAAAGAGTTGGTGCTAGGTGCACAAATGCCCTGTAGGCCACATAAAAACCTTTTTTTCAATTTCTGATTTAAGGTACATATGTGCACACTGAAAAACCCCTACGAAACCATGCCAGTTCTTAAGCATTACTGGTTCAAAAAATAACTTTGCACTGCATTTTAAACATTTTGGATAATTTTTATAAAGTACATCATTAAGGGGTTTATTTATCAAAGTGAACAGAGATAAAAAAAAAAAAACTAAACTATCAGCTCCTCACAAACACAGCCTATAAAATGACAGTCATAAACTGAGTGGTTAGTGCTTTATATTTCTCCAGTTTATCTTCATGCATTGATAAATACCCCACCCCAAGATATTTTATTACATAAACAAAGTGTCAGGCTAAAATAAAAAGCTTTTGATTACAGTCCATAGGTTGTTTCTTTATATTGTTTCCAATTAATTCTGCAGTGTTTCTACAGTAGTATGGGAGTAGTATTACCATAGCAACCACAGTCACATAGCTCCTACTCTAGAGAGCTGAGAGTATCTGAGCTCTGTCTACACCAGACATGTCCAAACTGTGGCCCTCCAGCATACACATCCCAGCATGCATTGCCATAGTTTTAGCATTCCCCTATAGCAAGACTGTAGCAAGGCATGATGGGACTCGTAGTTTCACAACAGCTGGAGGGCCATAGCTTGGACATGTCTGGTCTACACTGTACACTGTAAAACCCTCCCTTTACTTCTCCCCTGCTGAAGTCCAGACATTCGATGAAATGCATAGGTGGAACCTTAAATCTTGGTCACAAGGAAGCTGCATTCTATAAAGGCAACAATAGGAATTCTGCAAAAAATCATCAGGGAGAAATTCAGGAAGCAGCAATATTAAGGATATGCTAATCCCATGTTCCTTATTGATATACCAACAAGAGACTTTGAAATAAAGGATTCTACTGTATATACTTAATTTTAATTGTATTTGTCCACATTACTAGAGCCGATCAGTCACTTAAAGATCTGGATACTGGAATTACAGGTCTCTGGACTTTTTACTGACACTACACAGCATCTTATTGAGCTGAAACTGCATTTGTTTGTTGGACTAACTACAACAACAAAAAGTCTTTGCAGAATACTTATTCTACTAATTAGTAGCACACACACACACACACACATATATATATATATATATAACGTTGGCTTTATATGTATAAGCACAAACAAGTTGGATAGCTACAGTATTTAATGTTTGCCCAGCGTTCTTAACATCCCCTTCTATTTTGCTATAGCTATCCACCAGTCAGAGTCCAGCATTCTCTCCCTGCATCCCAACTGCAGCCAAACAGTGAATGGCCATCAGCATTCTGAGATTGGTGGATGGCTGGAGCTATCCATCAATCAAAGTGCTGACCATCATTCACTGTTTGGAAGTAAGGGAAGAGATGGCATGGAACCACAGCAGGGGCATGTTATGATTTGTTTATTACATTTTTTTTCCTGTAAATGGGTGTGGAGGGGCCCTAAATGCATTGCTTTGCCCGAATCCTACAATGCTCTTAAGACGGCCCCGCTTCTCATGCTTTATACTGTTCCAGTACATATTTATTTAACTTTTACATACTTTAGGTACAGTAGATGCAGCAAATATGGATTACTTCAAGATTAGCGCCTATACAGTTAAATAACAAGCAGCTGGAAACATCCTCAGAGACCATCCACCTCTGACAAATTACATATGGAACAACAAAGATTTTGGATAAAACCAGCGCATTGAAGAGTAGTATTTTGCTTGTAGGAGATCCAATAAGCAGCAGCCCTTAAGGTGCCAGACTTACTTATTAATTCACCCACGTGTTCTCATAACAGTTTCTTTAAATCTTCATAATGCTTGCTAAATAAAAATAAATCCCCCCCCCCCCCCAACCCTGCCTTACTACTCAAATCTGCCACCGCCGCCGGGACTTGCAAAGCTCCTTGTATAATGTGCCGCCGTCGGGACCCGCAAAGCTCCTTTCCTGCGGCGGCTGCACATTATACAAGGAGTTTTGCGGGTGACCATCCACCTCTGACAAATTACATATGGAACAACAAAGATTTTGGATAAAACCAGCGCATTGAAGAGTAGTATTTTGCTTGTAGGAGATCCAATAAGCAGCAGCCCTTAAGGTGCCAGACTTACTTATTAATTCACCCACGTGTTCTCATAACAGTTTCTTTAAATCTTCATAATGCTTGCTAAATAAAAATAAATCCCCCCCCCCCCCCAACCCTGCCTTACTACTCAAATCTGCCACCGCCGCCGGGACTTGCAAAGCTCCTTGTATAATGTGCCGCCGTCGGGACCCGCAAAGCTCCTTTCCTGCGGCGGCTGCACATTATACAAGGAGTTTTGCGGGTGCCGCCGGCACATTTTAGGGGTAAGGCAGAGTGGTCCTGACTCCCGAGCAGTGCTGCGTATCCATAGCCCCGCAGATCCCTGGCACCCACACAACTCAGCACCTCCCTGCGACCGCGGGGTCTGCATGGCTAGTGTAACGCCACTGCCATTAACAGTACAAGTCTCCTTCTTATTGACCCAACACATATTGCACTGAACACACAGAACTTCTGCATATATTTAACTATGTTTAGAACATTCCAACGCTTACTGTAAATTTCAATTAAGTTTCCAGCCTGCATACTTTGGCTCCAGGTGCTACATTTTTTCTGCTTGGATTGTGCAATGACAAATGAACCACTAAGTACATTAAGGACTACATTAAAAGTGTTGTCAAGGTGTTATGTCTATCACACGAGCTACAGGTATGTAATAGCTTTATAGTACTGAGTATAATACAAAGTTCTTGCTTATCTACATCATACTTTTACTATATTCATTCCAAATCATACTGCATCATTTCCACTATAGATTATCAGATTTTACCACTGTTGAGAACACAATTTCCAAAAACACCTGACTACAGTAATGGCTCCAATCCTTCAGAAGCTTTAGAGCCCAGACAACTGTGCTGTCTATGGCAGTTACAGCAGCAGCAGCAATGGCTATGAGGATGGGTTCTGAGAGGAGAAAATACACTAGAAACTGTTACCTGGGTAATTCTGCATTTAGGAAAAAAAATACCTTTAACATTGTTATATTGGCCCTTATTCTGGTTGGTGCGTATATTTCCGCTCTCTTTCGGAGAGGTCCGCACGCCACGCTGTGCGGACATCGTGCGTAAAAATGCCCACCGGTCCTCCGCATTCGGACGGTCTCACTCTTTAAGAAGAGGGCGTGTTTACGGACGACATCCAAACCATGCGTGTGCGGTGGACACACACAGATTCTGCACGGTCTTACAGCGTATGCACGGTTTTACTGCGTCAGAACGGACGGAAACCTGCCCGTACGCACCGATGCGGTGTATTTACGCACAAATCACCACTCTTATCTGAATACTGAAATCGATCACATGAGACACTTAGGCAATTAGGCAACCTCATTAAAAAGGGATTGTTTTTCCTGGTCATCTATTATTTATCTAATTGATAATTAAACACTTTAATACCACTTTAGATTAACCCTAACATCATGCTAAGTTCACCACATTCTTTCTCGCCCCTTCAAGCCCATGTGCTATGTATGCAGATTACATCATCTATTATTCTTCACATTCAAACACACACATACACATCAACACACTTATGTACATCTTTACATTACCCTTCACTTTCAATCACTTCTATGCAATAAAAACATCTATCTACTGTATATTCCTTTTGCACCTTACATAAATAAACATCACTATTTATACTTATTTCCTTATATTTATACTTATACTGTAAAAAAATAAAATAACACTTTCAGTGAAAAATTTATTTACATAACAAACAACAAAAAAAAAAACTGGTCATAGCAGGAGGTCGCAGAGGTCCTGCACATCTGCCGCCATCACTAAAAGGTGGTGCCGCAGCCTTAGGAGGGCCCCTCTGACACCCTCGGCTTCTTCCGGGTCATCTGTGGGCATGTTAAAGGGGGTTCAACATTAATTATGCTATTCAGGTACACCTTGTACAGTCAATCCTAAGTACCTACAGCATGAGAAATCATACATACAAACAATTACATAGCCAATAGGCAGAAAATATATGATGCTGCCACACACACACACACACACACACACTGGCTTACACAACAGAATATGTGACTCATAAACTTGCCAATGTATCTATCAAAATCACAACAACACTTGAGCCTCACTCACACTTCTCCTGGCAAAACACTCACCAATCTACCAGAAAGCTACATCCACTACAACATGCCACATTTAGCCATACATATATACCTGCATGTCACTGCTTAATAGCTAAACTGCATGATAGATAGATAGATAGATAGATAGATAGATAGATAGATAGATAGATAGATAGATAGATAGATAGATAGATAGATAGATAGATAGATAGATAGATAGATACATGGATAAATAGATAGATAGATAGATAGATAGATAGATAGATAGATAGATAGATAGATAGAGAGATAGAGAGAGAGAGATAGATAGATAGATAGATAGATAGATAGATAGATAGATAGATAGATAGATAGATAGATAGATAGATAGAGAGATAGATAGATAGATAGATAGATAGATAGATAGATAGATAGATAGATAGATAGATTGATAGATAAATTAAAAGGCTAGGCTAGTCCCTCTACCCCTTACTTCATGATTCCTTGTCACATTGCCAGATAGGTGAAAGTGCAGCACTAATCCGCTTCCATACACCAAACAATTTCTAAGGTCAATACATCCTACATAATACCTTTCAAAAATACATGGCAACAACACGGGCCCACTGGCTAGAGGGGGGCCCAGGGGAAGTGCCCACTTGGGACTCTGTAAGGATAAATGTGTAGCCCCTCGACCTGGTGGCCCCTTAGGTACCCGTGAGAATGTATCTTAAAACTACACACCAAACACAAGGTGGCGGGTTAAGAAACACTCTGGTTTATTAGGAGTTTAACAGTAAGTTAAAAGACATGATACATGGGTGTGGACAAATGTGTGGTACTTTGTTATTGGCTGTTTAACAGTTGCTGGGCAGATTAAACAGGAGGGCATACAAAATATCATACACAAAGAAATGAGTAACAAGGGGGGGTTTCGATTATACAGGAGTTTATGCAGGTGCACGCTGCATAGCAATTCCAAGAGGAAATAGAAACAGTATAGAGATAAGACAAGCTCAGGCTTACAATGACCTTGCAATGTAACCATGGAAAAACAGTCTACGTGCAAATTCTTATATGCTACATGGATTCCTAATTTTAACCCTTCAATCCCCTCTTAGAATCATGAATTTAGATGATATGATTCTTCTTACCAAATTCCTTATTTCTGTGCTTAGCAAGATATTGTTTGTAGCCTTCAGGGGAATTTGCGTGTGCAGGGGCAATGGATTCATACATAAGAGTATTCTCAATACCTCTAGTAGCAAGTTTTCTACAACATGGTATAATGCAAAAAACAACAATACAGATAATTGTAAGAATAATCAATATATAGATTGCTAATTGAACAAGGGCCTGTTCTATACCATTTGGGTGACCATTCTTATTACATCCCTATGTCCATCGTTTGGAGAAACAGGGGTTAATGGTGCAAAAGTCTATCTGGTAGGCGGCTACCTCGGTGCTGAAAAAATTGTACCAGAAAATGTATACGCCTGCCTTTTCAGTCATGTCCACTTCAGTTTTTGTGCAAAGGTATCTGGCAAACAAGAATCAATAGAATAATATACGTTATCCACCATCGTCCAGAATTCTAGAATGACCTCATCTGCTGGTGAGTCGTCTTCTCCATCATGTAGGAGGTTAGGGCTGTCTGCCCCCATTAGTACCTCGCCTTGATCTGTTCTCTATCCGGGACGTTACTCGGGATTCTCTTTACCCTGGATGCGTGTATCCACACTGGACTCTCTTCTGTAAGGACAGCCGTCCTTGTTACCGCTACGATCTCTGTTTCTGGACCATAGGTGAAGTCTCCTGGGCTCTTATTTCTGGCGAGGACCATCACAACGACCTTGTCTCCGATCTGGAAAGGATGTGTTGATTCCTGTGGATTAAAAAGATTTTTACAAATAACACCATGTTCAATTTCACTAAGTCTGGTGATGAGGGACCTAACATACTCTTCTCTAATCTGTTCTAGATCTCCTTCCTGTACTACTAGTGGTTTCTTAGCCCAGGGTGTGGGAAAAAGTCTTCCTATTAGTATTTCAAAAGGTGAATAACCCAGAGTCTGTTGGGGGGTCATTCTAATTTCTGCTAGGACAATGGGGAGGGTTTGTTTCCATTTATTAAATGTTCCTCCTGTTGCTTTCCTAAGTTTATCCTTTAAAGTCCTATTCCTTTTCTCCACTATCCCTGAACTTTGAGAATGATAGGGAATGTGAAATTTCCTCTCTATTTGAAATGCTTTCACTAAAGCTTGTGTGATTTTTTTTGCTGTAAAGGCAGTGCCTTTGTCGCTATCTATTTGGAGCGGGCATCCCCATCTAGGGATGATTTCTTGTGTTAGTATGCGTGCAACTGTTTTTTTTTTTTCATCTTCTGCTTTTTGTTGGGAATGCCTCTGGCCATCGTGAAAACATATCCACTATAACCAAAGCATACTCCTGTTTTGTACCTTTGTTAGGTATGTGTGTAAAATCAATTTGCAAATGTGTGAAAGGAGTAGTTGGGTACTCCAGGTGTTGATGCTTTGCTTTCATTGGGTTATTAGGGTTGTTGCGCAGACAGGTAATACATCTGCTAATGTACTTATCTACCAATGTTTTAGCATCTGTGATATAAAAGTCTTTGCTCAAAAGTATAGCTGTGGTGATTTTGCTATAATGTCCTACCCCATGGTAGTGAGCAATGAACAATGGGGCGCTTGATTGTGGTATGCATGGTCTCCCCTCTTTGCAGATCAATCCTGTTATAGGATTTTTCTGCAATATTGGAAATAACCAGTCATCCAAGTCTTTTTGTGATGCTGAGCTTTGTAGTTCAGTGATCAGGTTTATCTTTCTACATTTGGCAAGCTCTTGTGAGCGCTATGAGTTCTGCAGCTTGTGCTGATTGATATGGAATGGGTCTCGCTTCTAAAATGTCATTTGGGAGGCGTACCACTGCGTAGCCTGCCTGATATGTCGAGTCATTGGGTCTACTACAAGAACCATCCACAAATACATGGTCAGAACCTGGTATTGGTACAGGGGAAATGTCAAGTCTAGGGGAGGTCTCTGACTCTATTGATGCAGAACAGTCATGATCGTCAGGAATGTCATCCTGGGGGCCCTAAAAGTGCATTTAGAATGGGTGCGGGGCCTGAGGATGCGTTTGCATACTTAATGGTGAGTGAGGGGCTTCCTAGCAACAGGACCTCATCTCCACTAAGACGCTGGGCTGACATGTTGTGTGTGTAGCCCTTTAAGTAATGCTACAACATTATGTGTGGTATGGAGAACAGTGGGTGAGCCTAGGGTGAGTGTGGTTGCCATCTCAGCTACCATTGCACAGGCCGCCAGTGCCTGAAGACAGGCAGGCATACCTTGGACCGACACCGGCATCACTTTGGAAAAGAATGCCACGGGGCGCAGCTTACCTCCATGTTCTTGTGTCAGCACACCCGCCATGGTTTTACATTTTGTCCCTTGCATATAAATGAAATGGTTGTACATAGTTTGGGAGGGTCAATGCCGGACTTTTCATCAATCATACATTTAAGGCTTTCATATGCATTTAACATTTCTTGTGACCATTGTATCTGTTTAGGTTTGTCATTGAGTGTGGCTTGTCTCAAAATGTTATCATAGTAGGAACAGTCAGAAATCCACTGTCTGTAATAATAGTGTTTGGGCGGACCAGACCCAGTACAGACTGTATGCGTTGTGGGCTGACTTTCCTTTCCCCTTTTGTCAAGACAAAACCTAAATAATCAACATTCTTTTTGCACCATTGCATTTTTGCTTTTTGACACTTTGTGCCCACATTCACAGAGCCAGTTTAACAGTGATATACCATCCTCTCGGCATGCCTCCTTTGTTGAACTACAGATAAGCAGATCATCTGCATACTGTAGCAGGACTGAACCATAGGGGGGGTGCCAGGGAATGTGGCTTGGAGCACGATGCTGTACACAACAGGGGAGTTAATATACTCCTGTGGCAGTCTGCATCATGTTAACTGCTGGCCTCAAAAGAAAATGCAAATAACAGTTGTGTCTGGGTGTCCACAGGTATGCTAAAAAATGTATTTTTCAAATCGGTTACTGAGAAGTAGGCGGCATCTACAGGGATGGCTGAGATGAGTGAGTGTACATCAGGTACAATGGGTGCAATGGGAACAATTAATTGGTTTATTGCTCTGAGGTCCTGTTGACCATATCTGAGGATTTACAGTGTCTAATTCTGTGTTTGGGTCAGAACTGTCAGTCATGAGCAAGTGTGGTGATGAAACATTAATTCCTTTTCCTGCTTCTGATGGATTGATTGTGATTTCCAACACAGAGAGAAGATCTCTGCCTAGCAAATTGATTGGGCAGTCAGGTATTACAGTAAATTCATGTTTTCCTATGTCATGGCCCTTTAAGGTCTGTCCCTGCCAGTCAATCTGAAATCTGGGGTTGTCTCTAGGTCTGGGTTGGCTGGGCTGCATGGGGTTACTGACCTGTCGGGGTTTGTTTGAAGGGAACGGACAGTCTCTAACCCAATGGCTATCCCTTTCACAGTTATAGCAGCTTGTCTGCCTGTTGGGTGGGGGTCCCGCAGGAGCCCTCTGAGGTAGTCTGTCTCTAGGAGAACGGAATGGTTTATTCTGTCTCCTAGGATTGTTTTGATTTTGGAAGCGTGTGAACGGGGTATGTGATGGTGTGACAGTGTTTCTTTTAACTTCAAAACAACCTGCTGCTTCCTTTTCATACAAATGTTTTTCAAAATCCTTCACTGTATCAGAGGTCCAAGTTGAAACACTCTGCTTCACAGCGAGGATATATATATCGGCAGCAGATTATTAATGAAAGTAGAA